>NC_030681.2:32644731-33322856 GCF_000004195.4 Xenopus tropicalis | reverse complement strand
ACGGCGGGAAAACCTTTCCGACTTTGCATGATTTTGGAAGCCTCCCATAGGAATAAATGGCACTCTGCAGCTTCAACCTGGCCCAAGGAAAGTCACGATACCGAAGCTTGATTGAATCCGAAACTTTCGTACTCGGCGCAACAATACGATTTTTTTGCAACGGCGACGAAACAGTCACAAAAAACACATGCAAGGTACGAAAAAGTTGCAACAGCGACGAAAAAGTCGCAAAAATACAGATCATTACGTAAAAAACACATTCGGACGCATTCGGAGCGTTTATGGATTGATAAATGTGCCCCTTAGGGCAGTGTTTTTCAACCTTTTTTAGGCAAAGGCACACTTGTTTCATGAAAAAAATCACGAGGCACACCACCATTAGAAAATGTTAAAAAATTTAACTCTGTGCCCAGCAGCAGTGCCCACCTAGTACATTGGTGCCAAGAGCAGTGCCCCCCTAGTACATTGGTGCCCAGCAGCAGTGCCCCCCTAGTACATTGGTGCCAAGAGCAGTGCCCCCTAGTACATTGGTGCCCAGCAGCAGTGCCCCCCAGTACATTGGTGCCAAGAGCCAGCCCCCCTAGTACATTGGTGCCCAGCAGCAGTGCCCCCATAAGTCAGTGTGCCCCGTGGCCCCCCCTAATACATTGGTGCCCAGCAGCATTTTACTTCTGCTCTTCGGCGGCTTCAGCAGCATCTTCCCCTCACGTGCGCCGCCTCTGCACTTCTGCCTACACGCGACCGCACACAGGCCCTTTTATAACGTTGCGCCCCGTGCGTACTGACGTGACACACGGGGCGCAACCAATGACAGGGCCGGATTTTATTAAAGGGGGCCCGAGCTACTAAGAAAAACTGTAGCATCGCCGGGCCCCCTTTGAAAGTAAAAATTGCGGCCCTGCCTACGGCACACCAGGCAACATCTCGCGGCACACAAAAACGCTGCCTTAGCGTATGGTGTATATATAAATATATGCCATATGATAAGTGTGGCATCAGCCTAAGTTGTTTTCTGAAGTCTCTGTACTTTTCATTATACTGTGATCTATGTAACCTTTTACACCTTCCTTATTTTCAACAAAATTCACAAACATTTCACAGGGTTTATAACAGAGCTGTCTAACTTAGTACATGAAGTGGGCTGCTTATTTCTCATACATCGTGGTCAGCCAATTATCCTGTTCATTTGTAACCTTAGGTGCAGAAATCTGCATAGTCAGTATTTGTAACACCACAGACAATTGCCATTTGCTCTTTTTACCTAGTCACATGGCAAGCCAGTGGAACGGCAGAGCTTACTGCATGGGATCCTGTGGCCACAGCAAAAGACGTCTGTGATTTTTGCTCTTTATTTATCCTTTCAAGGCAAGTTTGACAACAGTAGTGTAATGTATTTTGTTATTAAGAACACATCAATTTGATGGGCTATTTCTAATGTAACTTTTGCCTATTTCATGCTAGCATATATAGTATACCTACATTCTGAACAGCAGGAATTACGTGACTTATTTCTGTTCACAATTTCTTTCTGACACAGTTCCCTGTTTCGCTTGTTGCTACTGTGCTGTGGTTATTGTTGCTGGGGCTGATGGAAGTAGGGCAAGCAGGATTCCTGTCAGCTGTGAACCAAAACCAAAATGGGTTAAATGTAGTGCATTTGCATTTCCTATGTGCAGATTGCATTTCCTGATTGTATGTATGTATGTATAACTTTATTTATAAAGCGCCACAAGGGTACGCAGCACTGTACAATCTTACAAAATTACACAGAGGGAGGACAAGTGTTATAATAAATATATACAATAAATATATATAAATGCACAGAATAAGTGCATTGTGGTATGAGACACAGTAGGAAGGAGGTCCCTGCCCCATAGAGCTTACAATCTAAGTGAGCTTACAATCTAATTAAGTGCTCCAAAGTACAGAAAACCCTCTGCCCCAAGCATTCAAAATTGAATCTAGTAAGAGAAAACCATAAACATCTAATGAATACGTGAGGGTTTTTACTGTCCTCTCTACCACAAAAGGGATGCAGCACCTGGTTTGTTGAAGATGTTCTGGGCTGATAAACTACGATAAATGTGCATCTTACTAACTGTATGAACACATATAGGCATAGCAAGGATCAGCACACACACTGCACATGGAAACAGAGTCCAAAAAAACCCACACGTATTCATTAGATGTTTATGGTTTTCTCTTACTAGATTCAAGTTTTCCACATCTTCAAATTCCCATTTCTGCAGAAGGTTGCTATGGAAGTGGCACATACTGTATGTATCATAAAAAAATAAAAACATAAACAAAAGACCAGGAATCATGTACAGCGAATACTGATTATAATCTGCATAAACAGCGGATATTTCCAGTTTGGGACTTGGGAGTTAACTAGGCTGGAGTTCCCTGGCGCTGACGGCCTAGCTCTGGCAGGGGCTGTTTTTTTAAAACTAAAAACCGAAAACTACTTTATATAATGGAACCGGTTCATATTATTAAGAGATCAAACAGAGCATTGTTAAATGCCTCACTAAAAGCCTGACCATCTTATTTTGCTTTCAGATGAGATTTGATCCATTTAGTTTGTCTTCTGAGATAATAATCAGCCTGAAGCAATAGCAATTGTTGCAGGCTCTATACCGAAGGCAAACAAAGGCAGCCAAACTGCAAATATAAACAAAACAATTGCAAATAAAATTAGAGTAACTGTAATCAGGGAAGATCCTACCAGGGATGGAATTGTACAGGGCACTAATAGTTCAAATGTCATGCAAGGGGGTTTTGTTTCTAAAGCTATATGTACTCACTTGGGTGTTTAAAAAGTGTAGTAAATTTTACTCTAAACATTCAGCAGTCTTAAGGTGCCCATACACGTGAAGATTGAGGTCTCCAAGCGAGCGGATCTTCTCCCGATATCCCCACCTACAGGTGGGTGATATGGGGGAACATGTAGGCTAATCCGATCATTTGGCCCTGGGGCCAAACAATCGAATTGTAATGGCAACAATGGGGCAGTCGGTTGGGGGACCACATCAACAAGCCGATGCGGTCCCTGATCCGAATAAATCTTTTAACCTGCCCGATCAATATCTGGCCAATTTCAGGCCAGATATCGGTCGGGCAGGCCCCTCGTTCCTGCCCCTACACGGGCCGATAAGCTGACAAATCGGTCCAAGGGACTGATATCGGCAGCTACAATCGCCCATGTAGGCCACCTTTACTCCTTATAACCAGTCAATGTTGATTGTTAATGTGTTGCTATTGGCTGCAACTACAGAGTAAAATTTACTCCAGGGCCCTCAAGCCTATTAGCAGGGCCGTAACTAGGGGTAGGCAGAATAGGCACCTGGCTTGGGAGCAACGATGGGGGGGATAAGGCAGGTACTTCTTCTGCCTACCCCTATTCCGTGCTCCCTTGTCATTGTCATTGCCCCCATCGGTTGTCATTGCATAGCTCCACCCCTCCTGTGATGGCATTGTGCATGGGGGGTGGGATGCAGGGGCAAGGGGCCAACTGGGTTTACTAGGGCACCTGGTCAGCTTGGCCCATCCCTGCCTAATAGTGCACTTACCGCCAAACTCCACAGAAGATTTTCATTTGATTTTATGGTTTTTTTATCTGATTTTATCTGATCTTGTCATGCAACTCCATGCAAGGCCACGCAACAGTATGCAACAGCACAGATTTTGCAGGAACCTACAAAATCTGATCCCCACAGCTGTAATGTAAGGTCAGATCATAAATCAAATGAAGTGTTTTGTTCCTGTATCCACATCCGACAGTCAATGTATTTTAATGAGAAAAAAAAAGTCTGCCAGACACCATCAGACTTCATCTTGTCGGATGAAGATGCAGCATGCATGGCATGTTATGTAGGATGGCAAAGTATGAGAATGAGAACCTTCCCACGATTGCTATGTACTTTACACATCCGATTTTTGTATATTTTCCATGATATTTTAAACTGTGCAACTACATCTGACTGTCTATTCTACAAAATATCCCGTGGAGTTTAACCCTTAGGGGTATATTTATCATGCTGTGTTAAAAGTGGAGTGAAACATTACCAGTGATGTTGCTCATAGCAGCCAAACATGTTTTGCTTTGGTTTTCTGACTGTTGAAATCTAATTGCTGATTGGTTGCCCTGGGCAACATCCCTGGTAATGCTTCACTCCATTTTTTACACAGCATGATAAATATATTCCTAATTGTCTTTAATGAGAGCCATATTACCAAACTCATGACTGAATGTTTCTGCTCAGGGCCGAAACTATGGGTAGGCAGAAGACATACCAGCCTAGGGCACAATGAGGGGGCGCCAGGCAGGTACCTACCCCTAACTTGCGCTGCTTTGTCATTGTGCAGCGAGGGCCCCATGACGGCACACACATGGGGGGAGGGAGGTTGCAGGGGTGAAGTGGTCGACCGGGTTGCCTAGGGCGCACTGGTCGGCTTGGCCCAACCCTGTTTCTGTATGTGTAGCAACATAAAGATTAAAAGGGTCATTTACTTATGCAAGTGCTGTGTGCAAAGAAGCAAATCACCCTGTTTTTTTTTTAAATAGAATGTAGTGTTTCTTCCCTACAATTCCAGCATCATTGCAGCTAGCACAGTGTTGGGTTTGCTCTAGTTATGTCCAAAATGTCAAAATGGACAAAATGGATGGAACCGCACACACATTTGTTTGTTACTCAGGTGCATGTTGCAACTAATATTTTCATAAAAGGTGTGGAAACCCTGGAATTACCACCATGTTTTAGATGGCTGTAGCTCCAGTTTCCTGGCATCTATAGGTGAGCTTGAGCAGGATTTTTATAACAATTGGACGGTGTGGAAGGGTCAGAGAGAAGACATGTTCCTACCAAATCCTACATTTCCTCAGCACTCCATTGCTATAAACGTATATAAAAAGAGAATACATTTTTGCCTTGATAAACTTTAGATAGAGTAAAATTGCTATTGGATGTATGTTCATAGCCTAGTAGGTATCCTGTAACCACCATGACATGGCATGACAGCATGACACTACTTGCCCCTCTTTTGGCACCAAAATACATACTTGCGTGTTTTGGTGCTGAAATTCACTCTGTATGCCTGCACCCAGGCTGACTGATGCCAATGTAGGGACTGATTCTCAGTCTGCATTTATATAAAGGCTGCATATCAGCTCCATGTAGCAGAAGCCAAACATGCATTACTTTACTGCTGTATTTTCAGTAGAATTGTTATTTTCTATAGGATAATTAGTCTTTTTGCTCCTTATTTTGCCCCACAAATGACTACAGTGATAGCACCTTTTATTAATTAGGCCCCAAGGTAGACATTTCTGCCCTGTAAACTCTATAACACCGCGAGTCAGCATAAAGGTAGAGTAGCAATGGATTCAGTAATACACAGCCGCACATTGCAAAGCAATTCCTATGCTATGTAATCATAACAGTGACTGTGACATTGAGCGCAAGGTGAAAACAGAAATATCCTTGTAAAGAATCTCAGAGGAAAGTTCTCATCAAAAATGCTTTAGCTGCAGAATGTGAGGTGTATGCAGCTTCTGAAAGAGCTAGCCATGTGATGAACATAAGTGTTTTATATTCTTTAGATTGTAAGCTTATGTGAGCAGGACACTCTACATTGCTAATGATATATACCAACATCACCATTTTCTTTATGCTCATCTACTGTATAATTACCCACGTTAAAGTTATTTTAAGTCAGGATTTTCTTTAAACATCAGACGCTTGTCAACCTAAGCAGTCCTCTCACAGACATACTGTATATTAAAGCAATGGTTCATGGGGAGATTGGTCGCCTGTGGTTAAATTTGTGCTACCAATGGTGACAAATCCCCCCAAAATGTCTTGCCATTAAATAACATTATGATTGCCGAAAGTAGAAATTAGCACTTGAGCCAATCTGCCTTAATCACGGGAAAATGCAAAGGAAGCGATCATTATGTTATTGAAAGGCAAGTCATTTTTGGGAGATTTGTCGCCTGTGGTAACCATGGGCAACAGATCTTCCCGTGTTGCCCTTAGGTCTAGGTCAGTGCCTTTGCTATTAGGTCTGTTGTGTTTAACAATCACTTATCTGCTTTCTAAACAAAGCCCTGCCCAGACTATTGTTTTCAGTGAAGGTTAAGTTGGCCATACCCGTGTGGATTAGCGATTAGTCACTGCAACTTAAAACCTGTAATTAAAGCAGTGATCCCCAACCAGTGGCTCAGGGGCAACATGCTGCTCCCCAACCCCTTGGATGTTGGTCTCAGTGCCCCCAAACCAGGGAGTTATTTTGGAATTCCTGACTTGGTGCCAAGTTTTGGTTGAATTAAAACAAGATGTACTACCAAATAAAGCCTCCCGTAAGCTGATAGTGTGCATAGAGGCTGCCTAATAGCCAATCTTAGCCAGGCCCGGATTTGTGGCGAGGCCACAAAGGCCCGGGCCTAGGGTGGCACAAACATAAGGGCGGCATGCCACCTCGCCACAGGCAAATTTTAAAATGTTGCTCCCATACGGAGCAATCGGAACCTCGCCCCACTGCTCCGTATGGGAGTTTTAAATCATGTGTATGGCCAACTTTAGGTGGTGTATTGTGGGGCTCTTTGGGCAACTGATGTGGGACGGTCAATTACAGGGCACATATAAGAATGGCAGGACTGAGTACTTTTTTGGGCACACTGTGGCCTCGGTGGGAAATGTTTGAGTATGCCAAACTCCCCCCCCCCCCACCAGGGTGTAAAGCTGGCCACACACGTGGCGATTTTTGATCTTTCGTGCGACCATCGGTTGCACGAAAGATCGTTCCAACCCTCCACTGACATTCAGGGCTGAATCGTCAGATATGGAAGTAGAAACAATAGGATTTCTACCGCCTTCTGTCTATTCAACACTGAAAGCAGATTTTGCTCAGGCGCCTTCAATGGCGCCCGATCAAAATCTTTTAACCTGCCCGATCGGCGAGTCGACCGATATCCGCAGCCTTCTGCGATATCGGTAGCCTCGCCGAGTTGCCTTACATGCACCAAATATCGTACAAAACGAGGTTTCGTACAATATTTTTGGTGTGTGTATGGCCAGCTTTAGTCACATCACATGGTTGGGCAGTGTGGTTGCCATTTGATATCATGCCATTAACTGAAAACTTTTACTTCTCTCAATGATTAAGTTATTTGTTTGTTACAGGAAAGGCAGGGGCTCTCCAGGCTGAGAAACTTGAATCCAGCAGGAGTGCCCCACAGGATACCAGGGGCAGAAAAAAAACACTCCTAGTAACTAATAGTGTAAGCGCCAAATGCAGGTGGGACCAGTGTTGGACTGAGATGGCAGGGGCCCACCAGAAAACCCAGCACCATGGCCCACTTTCAGAACTTTACTTCCAACTCTCCTCCCTCAAACTCTTTATTATCCTAGTCTCTTTTCTCTACATACTATACTCTATTCTTCCATCTATCAAGCTTCCTTGTTCCCATGCAGAAACAGTGAATGACCATGAAATTGGCAAATAGTTAGAAGCAAGAGGGCCCACTGGCACCTGGGCCCACCGGGAGGTATCCTGGTATCCTTATGGGCCAGTCCGACACTGGGTGGGACACAGCATGTTACGTTCCACTTGCGTTTGGCACTTAAATGCACCTGTGTAAGTAGAGCACATAGGAAAGAACTGAATGCATTCCTTCCTGCGCTCCCCTGTGGTGGAACACAGGAGAATGCCACTGCAGGGGAGCGCAGGAAGAAACACTTAGGGGGAGATTTTAGGCTGTTGGACTTACAGAAATGCAACATACAGGGCAGCCATACTATGGGGGAGATTTATTAAGACACGAATGCTCCGAGCGTATTTTCGCCGATTTTTTTAAACGGTTGAGTGACTTTTTTTCGTACACTTGCATGGCTTTTTTCGTACGCTTGCGCAAAAATTTCGGAAAGGTTTACAATCGCTCAGTACGAAACTTTTGTGACTTTAGGATCGCCAATACGATATTATCGTGACTAATACGATTTTTTCGTAAGCATTTTTGTGATATTTGCGATCTTCAGAAATTATCGTATCCAATTTGAATTTTTCCCATTCGGGATTCGCACTTGTGTTTTAATGAATTGGCCCTTTAGGAGTGGTGGGGCCCAGGGTAATAAAAAAACGTTGTAGATTCCTGTTTTCGTGTTAACCAGGACTGTCTCCCTGGCAATCTTTATACTCTTGCAAATGCAAGAGTATTTGGGAGAGATATTTGACCACCACAGTCCTCCCTGAGAGGTTTGATTTGGTTAGATTGTTACAGTAAATGTGCCCATAGGCCTTAGAGCAGTGATCCTTCTAATGTCTTTTTGACTGTGTGCTGGTTATAATAAGTAAAAAAGAATATCTTTTACACAAAATTCTTTGCATTGGCTTTAACATTTGTGTGCATGCTCCTGGTGCCCGTACATGAGCAGATTTAAGCTGCCAATTTGGGTCCCTTCAATTGGGCTGGTTTGATTTTCCCTTTGTATCAGGGACCTGATTGGCTCTGATGTGGTCCTTGCTCTGATGGGTCCTATTTCCATCATTACAATTGATTGTGTTGCCCTCATGCCAAATGATCGGATTACTTTGATATCATCCACATTAGATGGACCTCGCCAAATAAGTGAATCCTATAGTGTATGGCAACCTTTAGAGGGAACCTTGCCTTGAAGGTAAATTTATTGTAGGCAACTTCCTACACAAAACATGACAATGTGCAAGCTATGACTATAGTGCAAACCGGCAAGTGCCCATACAAATAATTAGTACTGAATAATGCTGGAAGAAGATTACTATAAATCAGTTAGGGATGTGTGTGGGGCCTACCCTGCTCAGTTGGCACAAAGTGTCTGCGTAGTATCTGTTATTTGTCTCAGTCAGCATTATTGTTGTTTGCATAAAATGGATGGATTGGATGGATTATTATTTAATTGCATTTAATTGCATAGAGCCATCGGCCCCAGTAGATTAGCCATAGCAATATAAATATCTAGGGCAGCAAATAAATCTTCACTCAGAATCTCACTTTGAATCACTTTTATGCTGGGCTTCAAGATTTTTGTGGGGGCGAAGGTAGAAATTGTCTCACAAACTGGTGTTCACCTGAGCCCCCAGCACTGCTCTGGTTCTCCCCTAGAAGGGCTAATGTAATACTTTGGAAACTACCAGTGCCTCCCCCTGATTCCAGCCCTGGACACCAGCACTATGGAAACTGTAGTTGGAAAAAGGGCACAGCATTGTGTGTAAACTGATTCTGACATCCTTGTTGCTAATCCCTTCATCAATCTTGGCTAGCTGCTTTGTCACAACCCCGGAAAATATTGGTCATACAGCTTTCACGGTATCAAATAGGTTTCTTTATAATATATAATAATGTAAAATGTACTATGTAAATGGCACACAGGGTGATTTTAAGTGTTTTGCCCTCTGGAATCAGCACACGACAAATCTCCTTGTGTGTCATTACTCTAAACCCCAAAAACCAGAAATGTCCATTTACTGTTCCCCATTGCTGAAAAGGCGAATGGCATGGAAGTGTCAGCAAAAGTACAAGGTAAGAGTCTATTATATTTAAAACTATTCGTAGAGTTTTCATTTTTTAGTGTTACTGGTCCATGAGGAAAAGACTATTGTAGAGCCATAAAATAATCACAGTAAACACTATATATATATATATATACATATATATATATATATATCCATTATCAAAACCAAAAAAATACAGTAGGAACATTATGTACATCTGAGGTTTAGTGACATAAAATTGTGCATCAGTCAGGACCCCTTTTAAATTCCTAGTCAACAGCTATTGAGGTTGCCTCCCCTTTTGTTATGCCCTTTTGTTCTATTGTTTTACAATAATACAATTTACTACTTTCCCCTGTAAGATGTATTAAATGCATTTGAAACACTGCTAGTACAGGTGGTTATTAAAATGTGTGTGTTTGGGGACAAGAACTGTCTGTACTTGTTTTGTTTGTCAGTTCCAATTTACATCAACAGGAAGCAGAATGGGTGTTTTCAGGCTCTTCTGTGCCAGATAAAATATGCTGCCCATATGCAATTAGCTTCAGACTCTGTCAATCAGCTTGTGCAGTAAAGGCCATACTTACACTAAATAATGGTACAGTGAGTCCCAAGAACAATATCTCCACATACTAATACAATATACAGTGAGAGTTATACCCTGGGTCAGGCCCAGACTGGAATTCAAACTAGGCCCTGGCATTTCAAGTACAAACAGACCCAAACAGCCCCCAACAACCAATGACTCTAATGACATCTATGGCTTCTTCCCTAGAACCTGTCCAAACAAATATCAAGTCATTGTTATATAGACTCAATTTCCTGAAAACAGACATATTATTCAGTGATTGGCTCTTTTCATCCAGCTGCAAGTAGAACAATTAATGCATTTGATTGGTTGTTACTGCTTATGGCAAATTTGCCCAGTGTTGATAAATGACAGGTGCAAATTTTATTTTAAAATACTAAACCCTAATCTTTAGATTGTCTTAGTCCATTGGCACACAGTTTGTTCTGCTGGCGTATCTACAGGCACAGCATTGGCTTGTTGGTGTGCACATGGGGCACATTTTGACACGAAAAAAATACCAAATTATGCTTTTTAACACTAAAATCTGTCCCTGTGTGTGCTACTGGGCCAATGCTGGCCAATTCTGTGACTGTCAGTGCCAGACGGGGGCAGATAGGCTTCATACACTGTGTGTTCCATTGGCCTTACTGGCTGTAAATATCATTTTGGCACATCCCTAATTAAACAACAGAATACAAGTTATACTTTGAAGCAAAAATAAATAAATACAAAAGCAAAGAAATCGTGAATAGTTCTAAAATATTTGTTCTCAAAGTGCAACTCATTGGCACATAAATCCATCAGTATGATGTATAGATAATCCACAACATAATATTTCTGCAAATTCTTGCTTGAAGTTCAAGACAAATTAACTGTGTAATCCAGATTATACCGGCAAAGTCAAATTTTTCAAAGAATTAAACAAACTGATCTCTAACAGGTGAATCAGCATTCCACTAGCATTTCCAGTTTCCAGTCAGATGCAGTTACATACTTGCCTACTAGAAAGAGAAGTGTCAAGCTACCCAGTGCCTCCAGAACCCCCCCCCCACACACACACAGCAAGTGTCACCTGTACAGTGTTTCTTTCATTCACAGACCTGTATAAACCTGTAAAAGGTTCTTCCTCTGTTCAAGGTAACATAGTAACATAGTAAGTTAGGTTGAAAAAAGACACGTCCATCAAGTTCAAACATTTATGCCTATAAATAACCTGCCTAACTGCTAGTTGATCCAGAGGAAGGCAAAAAACCCTTCTGAAGCCTCTCTAATTTGCCTCACAGGGGGAAAAATTCCTTCCTGACTCCAAGATGGAAATTGGGCCAGTCCCTCGAACAACTTGTACTATGAACTATATTGAACTGTCATCCAACCCCTTCTTGAAGCTATGTAATGTATCAGCCAGTACGACTGGTCCAGGGAGAGAATTCCACAACTTCACAGCTCTCACAGTAAATATTTAGATGGAACCTTTGTCTTCTAAGGGCAGTGGCAGATGGGGAGATTAGTTGCCCCGTGAAAAATCTTCGTTGCCGTGGGCGATTAATCTCCCCACAATGCCATCCCACCGGCAAGAATGTAAATCGCCAGTGGGATGGCATACGCGTCACTACGATTTGCCAAAGTTACATAGTTACATAGTTACATAGTTACATAGGGTTGAAAAAAGACCAGAGTCCATCAAGTTCAACCCATCCAAGTAAACCCATTACACCTACCAATCTATACACTCACATACATAAACTATATATACAACCACTAATACTAACTGTAGATATTAGTATCACAATAGCCTTGGATATTCTGATTGTTCAAGAACTCATCCAGGCCCCTCTTAAAGGCATTAACAGAATCTGCCATTACCACATCACTAGGAAGGGCATTCCCCAACCTCACTGCCCTCACCGTGAAACCCCTCCTATGCTGCTTCAAATGGAAGCTCCGCTCCTCTAATCTAAAGGGGGGCCTCTGGTGCGCTGATTGTTTTTATGGGAAAAAAGAACACCCCCCATCTGCCTATAATCCCCTCTAATGTACTTGTACAGAGTAATCATGTCCCCTCACAAGCGCCTCTTTTCCAGAGAAAACAACCCCAACCTCGACAGTCTAACCTCATAGTTTAACCCTTCCATCCCCTTAACCAGTTTAGTTGCCGTCCCTGCACTCTCTCCAGCTCATTAATATCCTTCTTAAGGACTGGAGCCCAAAACTGCACTGCATACTCAAGGTGAGGCCTTACCAGGGACCTATAAAGGGGCAAAATTATGTTCTCATCCCTTCAGTCAATGCCCTTTTTATACAAGACAGCACTTTATTTGCTTTAGTAGCCACAGAATGACACTGCCTGGAATTAGACAACTTGTTATCTACAAAAACCCCTAGATCCTTCTCCATTAAGGAAACCCCCAACACACTACCATTCAGTAGATAGTTTGCGTTTATATTATTTCTACCAAAATGCATAACTTTGCACTTATCAACATTGAACCTCATTTTCCAGTTTGCTGCCCAGTTTTCCAATTTTGTCAAATCGCTCTGCAAAGCGGCAGCATCCTGCATGGAACTTATAGTTTTGCACAATTTTGTGTCATCAGCAAAAATAGAAACAGTACTGTCTATGCCCACCTCCAGGTCATTAATAAACAAGTTAAAAAGCAAAGGACCAAGGACTGACCCCTGCGGTACTCCACTAACCACACTGGTCCAATTAGAAAATGTTCCATTTACCACCACTCTTTGTACTCTATCCTTCAGCCAATCTCAATCCAATTACAGATATTATGTTCTAGGCCAGTGCTGTCCAACTTCTGCGGTGCCGAGGGCCGGAATTTCTCTAGCATACATGGTGGAGGGCCGCTAATGGAAGCCAGTTTTGGCCACTCCCCCATTTTAAACCACACCCACTTCAAACCACACCCATTTTATCACAATGGTCGCTGCAGGTATATCAACCATCATTCATATGTTACAGAATTATATTATGTCATATTAAGACACACCCTTAAATCCATATGCCTCCTCCTCCCCTGTGGATAGCACAGCAACCCCCAGCACATAATTACACACCTTAGGGACAATTTAATGGCTATTTCCAACTGCTAACAAACTCCCAGAACAAACCCCTGCCAGGTTCATCTCCCACACGCATCATAGGGTAGGCAGAGTATGGCACACACAGGCAGCACTCTGCCTGTCCTATGCTGCCTGTGTGCCATACTCTGCCTGTCCTATGCTGCCTGTGGGTCCCATACCCTCCCTGCCCTATGCTGCCTATGTGCGATACTCTGCCTACCCTATGCTGCCTATACACAGGCAGCATAGTCCAGGCAGTACATACAATGTCTGAGGTGTGAAGAGGTGAACAATGTGGGTGATTATAGCCTGAGCCTGAGGTGTGAACACTGCAGGGGGTGAACAATGCAGAGATTAAAAGGTGTGAACAGTGGATTACATTTTTAAACAATACAGAGGGATTACAGCCTGAATCTGAGGTGAGAACCATGCGGGGGGCCAGTTAATCTCAGTACTGATACCATTTAAAGCTAACACAAAATTAAGCCATCAAAGCAGCCAGACAGGTGGGGGGGCCACACAGAGGGGGGTCAAGGGCCGCCAGTTGGACAGCACTGTTCTAGGCCAATATTCCTCAATTTGATCATTAACCTTCTGTGCGGTACTGTATCAAACGCTTTAGCAAAGTCCAAGTAGATGATATCAACTGCCATTCCAGCATCGAGGTTCCTACTCACCTCCTCATAAAAGGTGACTAAATTAGTCTGGCAAGATCTGTTACGCATAAAACCATGCGGCACAAACTTATAGTATTGTGAACTGCAATGTATTCAACTATCCTATCCCTTATTACCCCTTCCAGAAGCTTTCCTACTACTGATGTCAGACTAACAGGCCTATAGTTTTCAGGCTGAGAACGGGATCCCTTTTTAAATAAAAATCCGCCAGTCTCTCGGCACCATGCCAGACCTCAATGATTCCTGAAAAATTAAGTGAAGAGGCTTGGCAATCACAGCGCTCAGCTCATTTAATACCCTGGGATGAATCCCATCCGGCCCTGGACCTTTGTTTACCTTTACATGTTCAAGTCTCTTCTGAATTTCCTCCCGAGTGACCCATGCGTCAGTAGCTAAATTACTAGAACTGGGCATATTAAAAGGGAAGCCTTCATTATCTGGCTCCTCAGATGTATAGACAGATGAAAAATAAGAGTTCAAAATTTCTGCTTTTTCCCTGTTCTCATCAACCAACTTACCCCCCCGTGATAATAAGGTTCCCACCCCTTCTTGCTTCATTTTTTCACTATTCACATAATTAAAAAATAATTTTGGATTCTTTTTACTCCTAGCTGCAATATCCCTTTCCATTTCTATTTTAGCTTGCCTGATAGCTTTTTTGCATGCTTTATTTGCTTCCTTGTACCTGATGAAAGTTTCTGCTGTCCCAGCTAACTTGAATGCTTTAAAAGCACGTTTTTACTTACCAACCTCGACACTAACTCTTTTATTCAGCCATAAAGGTTTTGCTTTGCGATGCCTCTCCTTGCTTACAAGGGGAATATACTGTTGTGTATACCTACAAAGCAATGTTTTAAAGATGTTCCATTTTCCTTCTGTGTCTAACCCCATGAAAAGCCTTTCCCAGTTGACACATTGCAGAGATGCCCTTATACTGGCAAAGTCTGCACGTCTAAAATTGAGCGTATTAGTTACTCCCTTATAGCGCTGTCTCTGTAGCATTATCTCAAAGGAGACCATGTTGTGATCACTGTTCCCCAAATGCTCACCCACACAAATGTTAGAGATGAGTTCAGTGTTATTAGTTATTACCAGGTCCAAAGTCCAAGAGTCATTCCTAGTAGGATCTTGAACCGCCTGAAATAAAAAGTTGTCATTTAGCATATTTACAAACCTACTAGCTTTTTCTGACTTAGCCACCCCATTACTCCAGTCAATGTCCGGATAATTAAAGTCCCCCATAATAACAACTTGACCCAGTTGTGAAGCCTCCTCCATTTGCAACAATAGCTGGGCCTCATCCCCCTCATCTATACGGGGTGGTTTATAGCATACACCAATGATCATTTTCTTTGTGACCTTCAGCCCTACTGAAATTTCTACCGAAAGAGATTCAACGTTTTTCATTGGTAATGTCTTTATTACATGGCTTTAAATCTGACTTTACATAAAGACAAACCCCTCCACCCTTTTTAATCTCTCTGTCCCTCCTACAAAAGTGTATAACCATTTAAATTCACAGCCCAGTCGCATTTTTCATCCCACCAGGTCTCAGTGATACCAATTAAATCATAATTTTCAATACATGCAATAGCTTGCAGCTCCCCTAATTTACCCGACAAGCTACGCGCATTAGCCAGCATGCAGCGGAGATTACTACTTCTCCCTCTGATGTTTACATTAGCTAACGGAGAGCTAAGGCAAATATTAGACTGTTTTCCTTGTAACGGAAGCTCCTTATCTGATAAACTATATGCCCCCCTCACTCCTCCCCCACAACCCTTTGCTAGTCCCCCTGCCCCGTCTACACTAGCTTTCCTATAGAACTCTAACTCACCCACCCCCCCCTTGTCTAGTTTAAACACTCCTCCAGCCTCTTAACCATTCTCTCCCCTAGCACAGCGGACCCCCTTCCATTGAGGTGCAATCCGTCACGGCTGTATAGATTGTACCCCAAAGAAAAGTCAGCCCAGTGCTCTAGGAACCCAAACCCTTCCTTCCTACACCAAGACTTTAGCCACGCATTTAGCTCCCTAAGCTCCTGCTGTCTCCCTAAACTTGCACGTGGCACCGGCAAAATTTCCTAAAAAATGACATTGGAGGACCTCTCAAGGCAACTTCGGGCAACTTCAGCAAATTGTAAAGACACGTATGCCATCCCACCGGCGATTTACGTTCTTGCCGGTGGGTTGGCATTGCGGGGAGATTAGTTGCCTGCGGCAGTGAAGATTCAATGCGGGGCAACTAATGTCCCTGTCTGCCACTGCTCTAATCAGAGTGGGTGCCCTCGTGTTAGTTCGAAGGACCTACTGGTAAATAAAGCATTAGAGAGATCATTTATATGATCCCCTTATATATATATATATGCTAAGATCCACACCCTTGGCAAGGTCACCAAGTGAGCGGATCTTCTCCTGATATCCCCATATACGGGTAGGCGATATCGGGCTGATTAAGTCGTTTGGCCCTGAGGCCAAAAGATCGAATTAGAACAGCGAGCCAATGCGATCTCTGATCCCTTGTCGAGGGCGACTAATCTCCCCGATATGCCTTCCCACGAGCTAAAATGTAAATCGCTGGTGGGATGGCATACGCGGCGGCGCGGTTGCCAAAGTTGCCTCTCCCACCGGTGATTTACATTTTAGCTCGTGGGATGGCATATTTGGGAGATTAGTCGCCTGCGACTAATCTCCCCATCTGTCACGGCCTAAAGCTGGGCATACAGGCATTTATAGAATCCGTTTTATATAATTTTCGGACCATGTGTGGGCTCCAAATTATCGGCCCAATAATTTTCGTACCATGGCGATCGGTGGTTTAGTTGATCGGACAAGTTAGAAAATTTTGGTCTGATAACTATAAAATCTGGGCATGTATTGTGTATCAGGTGATATCCTTGGAAGTCACTTTATCCTATAATTTCAGTCGGAATGTTAGTTTTAGATAGTTTGTATTTAAACCTACAATCGATATCCGAATGTTCATTAGAAGATGACTAATATCTAAACGTGTATGGACACCTTTACAATACCCTCCCAATAATATTGGTATTAACTTCATACTAATTGTTCTGTGGCAAAAAAACCACTTTATAATTATACTATACCATCTCAGAGGATGAATACAAATATGATGATAGAACTTCTTTGAAGCTGGCAACCTCTAAACAACTTATTATTATTAGATTTTCCAGTTATGTAGCCTTGTTGGCTTAATTATGACTTCCATATATAACAGAGTATTATTAGTATTACTAACATGTATTTAGCGCCACCATATTCAACAGTGCTGTATACTGTAATACATGGGTATATAAATTAGGAATCTATTGATGCTGAGATACAAGAATACAGGTATGGAGACTGCACTGAAAATTTATTTACAGAGTTTTTTGGTAGCGCTATGCTTGACAAAAATACACTAAAGGAAAAAAAAATCCTTTTTCCGTAATTTTATTATATAGCTCTACCACATTATGCATTGCCTTTTTTTTATAACAAACAGGGTGCGCACCATCCATTTAAAAACAAAGGTTTTGCCCTTCTCATCTAGGCGATGAGAGGTGCTAAAACAGCAAGATAATGTATTATATACTGCAGGGATACCTTTTTTACTTGTGAGCCACACTCAGATGTATGATGTGTTGGTGAGCCACACAAGCATGAAAAGAGTTCTTTGGGGATGCCAAATAAGGGCTGTGATTGGCTATTTGGTAGCCCCATGTGAACTGCTAGCCTGGAGGAGGCTCTGCTTTGGGTGAAACTGTGTCTCTGGGCTTCCAAAACTTGTCTCCAAGCCAGAAATGTAAAAATGACACCTACTTTGAGGGCACTGGGAGCACCATCAAAGGGGCGGTGAGCAACATGTTACTCAGGAGCCACTGGTTGGGGATCACTAATATACTGGATGTTGCTGCTTTGTAGAGATATTTTTTAAAAACCTGGGGGACGGCATTGATAAATGCAAGGTTATGTGCTTGAACAAAAATGGGAACCAGAATGAGAGAACAACTGCACCATTACTTTTAATGTTTTCAGAACATGAACATTTGTAGCAGGATTTTCAGATTATCTCCTAAATTGTTGTGCTTCCTAGTTTTATTTATGTTTGAGGCATTCCATTTTGGAATTTCAGCAGCTATCTGGTTGCTAGGGTCTAATTTAATCTAGCAACCAGGCAATGATTTAAAAGAGAGACAGGAATATGAATAGAGGAGGGCATAAATAAAAAGATAAGTAATGAAAAGGCACAGTAACAATAACATTGTAGCCCCACAGAGCAGTAGTTTTTTTGGCTTCTGGGGTCAGTGACCCCCAATTGAAAGCTGGAAACAGTTAGAAGAAGGCGGCAAAAATAAAAATTAAGACCAACTGAGAATTTGCCAAGTATAGGTCATTCTATAGCATACTAAAAGTTAATCTGAAGTTGAACCACCCCTTTAATAGGGATTAAAAGCAAAGTATCTTTTTGTTCTGCGGTTATTTATTTTGAGCCAAAAGTGTTACAGAAGGAAAGGAGATAGTGAGGTTGGAACTAGCGTTGCGACCTGGCCAATATTTTTCCATCCCAGCCAGTAAAAGGAATTAATATGGAACAAACTGCAGACTTATGAAGGTCTGTTTTTTTTTCTTTTAATTTAATAACAAATCTTTGGGCTGTAAAGACCAGACAGATTGCTGTCAGACATACGTGCCCAAATGTACCGTAGCCTTCATATTATTTGCACCATTTTTGAATGCCAATCTTTTAATAAATAAACACGTTCCATGTGCAAATAACTTGAGCCAAAATCTCCTGTAAGATTTAAAGTACATAATTTCTCAGGATTATAAACACTACTTTCTTTGTTCTTTGTCACTAATTCTTTCTAACCCAATTATCATATTTGGGAACATTAAAACCAGCTGACCTTCATGCATTTGCAATCATACAGTCATTATGCACATGCTTTCCTGTACACGTTTTAATTGCTCAAGTCCAGAGATCCAGCTGCACTCAGTAGTAGGACTTTGACTGATGCCAGTAGCTTGAGTTGTTTAAGTTATTAACCATTTCCCCAGCTGACTGTGCCGCATCACATGTTGCCAGACAGGTACTTGGTAGCCATAGATTTTACTGTCTACAGCAGGTAGGCATCTGAATTCTGCAAAATGGTTGCCCAAAAATGCTTGGCCGAAACCATCCTGCCTGCAAGAGTGTAGAAATTTGAACAAAACCCAATTAATTCTCCTCAAGCGTGGTCATGGCATTGGGACCTGGGTTTTTTTTGGGGATATTTTGGAAGGGTTGAGCATGGCTTGTTTTAGTTTAGCCAGTTACTATTCATAAACTATGTGGGACAACAGATACAGTATGGTGGTGTAAGCAACACTTGGCCAACATCTGTCTCTCAGTTAAATATATTGGGGGCACCCAACAAAACTAAATATGGCCCAAACTATGCATGACATTGAAAGAGGTTGAGAGCCAATGGTCAATATTAGATACCATTAATTCAGGAATTTAACAGTGGGTCTGACATAACCTTTGGAGTCAAGGGCCCCCAAGGCAAAGCCTTATTTGCTTTTCCACCCTCGAGGTAAAGAGTGGTGTTAAAAGTTTATATCAAGGGTTTCCCTTCTCATGGAAGCTCTTTTGTGCCAGTGACTATTTCTTATTTTATTTTATCCTATTACATATTGGACAATGCTTTATTAATCTAGTGCTTTTTGTGGTGTTATGTTGCAGTACAGTAACTGGAAGAACAGGTACACAAGGATTATAAAATGCTCCATGTGGAGAGTCTTAACTGTTATTTATAGGAAAATGTAATATATTTTATATGTATAATTTGTAGATTATTTTGTTTTTTTCTAAGGCTTTTAGTGTAGAGTTCCTGGTATGTGCTGCTGGAATGGGATTACAGTATGCCCCCAATCTCTGCATCTGAGGGCCTTTATTGCTGCAAGGATATCATGCAAACACTACACTGATATTTGGCAGAATCATAAAATACAGCATTTAACCTTGGCCCTTCTTTCAATGATGATCAGATAATCTCTAACAAATGTGCATTAGATTATCCCTGTGCTTCTACACTCTCAGGTCTGTGGATCACTTAAATCCAACCATTTTCATTTGCTATTACAGAGATCTGGATTTTGGAAAAAAATATGCTTTATTATTATTCGCTCATAAAAGCTTACATGCTAAAATATTATGTGAGAAACACAAAGTGCTTTAACATTATCTTATGTACTAACCTGGATTCTTTTAGCCTTCACCAAAACTCCAAAAATAAACAGGCAAGTTAATTGATGATTTGTGTGTATTGTATAAAACTAAAATTAGATTGTAAGTGGGGACTTAGGGGCGCATGAAAGTGGATTCGCTTTTCCCCGCTCTGTGTGCCCCTGGCTAATGTCTCACACAGTTAGTTAGTCACCTGTGATAGATCTCTGCTACCGCGGGCAACTAACTGCTCCGAAATGCCTTTCCATCGGCAACAATAGAAGTGGAAAAATCTACGCATTGCTTCGGCTTTTTGAAGTCACGCAAAGTTGCCTGCAGGAGGAAATTAGACGTGACTTTGGAGTCTAAAACAATGCATAGGTCACTGGTGACTTCTATTGTGAAAAGGCATTTTGGAGCGGTTAGTAGCGGCCTGCAGTAGCAGAAATCAATCATGGGTGACTAACTCCTTCTGTGGGACATTAGACTTAGAAAAGAACTGGTTTATCTTGTGTTCTCTGGTACATTTGCTAAGTGCTTTTGTGTGATCTGGTGTTGCACATTAATGCATGTTTGGTGAGGGATCTGGTATCTGGTGAGGGATCTTCCATTCCCCCGTTAAACTCTAAGGGCTGTGACACACAGGGAGGTTAGTTGCCACGCAACAAATCTCCCTTGTCGCGGGTGACTAATCTCCCTGAAATGCCACCCCGTCGACTAGAAAGAAAATCGCTGGTGGGATGGCATACGCGACGCCGTATGAAGACAACTTCCGAGACTTCGCCAAATCGTGGTGCCGCATATGCCATCCAACCGGCGATTTACATTCTAGCCGATGGGATGGCATTTCGGGGAGACTAGTCACCTGCCGCGACAAGGGAGATTTGTCTCGCGGCAACTAATCTCCCTGTGTGTCACAGCCCTTAGGGTACTGGCACAAGGGGAGATTAGTTGCCCATGATAAATCTTTGGTACTGCAGGAGACTAATCTCCTTGAAATGCTTTCCCACTAACAAATAATGTTGCCTCATGAAGAAACGTTGGGTGACTTTGAAAAACCAAAGTGATGCAATTCTATTTCTTGCCAGTGGGAAGGCATTTTGGGGAGATTAGTTGCCCTTTGTAGAGAAGATTTATCGAGGGGGACTAATCTCCCTGTGTGCCAGTGCCCTTACGGGAGTTTTGTAACTCGCAATAGAGGAAATTTGTCAGGGGCGACTAATGTCCTCCTCTGCCATTGTCCTAAACAAGTGGTCTTTCTTTTACAGCTCTTCTCCCTGTAGTCCAGGGCAGGCAAACAGAGCTGTAACAGATTCTCCTTCCCAATTCCGGCTATGTAAAATATTATTAAAATATCTAGAACAATGACCTTCCTGATGATTCTATCTTTGACATTAATTAAAGGAAAAGCTCCCTGCTGGTCAGTTGGAAAACTGGCAAGGCCCACAACTTTCCATATCATCTGACAAAATCATTTTATGTGTGTGTGCTGTTTATTATGTAACACAAAATACATTTTATAAAACTAGAAAAAAACCTGTTTTTGTGATCACAAAATTAATCTTGCACTGGCAAAATTAATTTTTTAACCACATATATTTCATTTTCGCAAAATGAATCTTACCAGTACAAGTTCTCACAGTGTGTTTAGAAAACATATCTGTCTTGCCTAAAATGTACAGGATAGTGTGCATTTAAGGTACCTTAAGGGGGATTCCTAGTGCAGATAGGATTAATATTCCCTCTCAGTCAGGTAATGAAGTGGCAGCGGAATGTGGAGCTGCATGTAGAGGCAAATGGGGTGCCCTCCCACACCTGGGGGTATTAGCTGTTCCTAGTGTGTGAGAAAACTGAGGGGCCTGTGGAGCCAAAGACTAAGAGACAGAGTGCCCCAGTCTGAGCTTGAGAGAGAGTGCTAGTGCCAAGGGACTGGTGTCTGTGCCTGGAGAAAGGCAAAGACTTATTTTTTCTACATTTTTTTGTGTCCCAGTTTCATTTTTTTTTAACAAGACCCACAAAAAGTTACTAGTTTTGATAACATTTATTTTGTATACAAAAATACTATTTGTTAGCACTATACATATAGTGGGTAGGTAGATAGGTAGACAGACAGATAGATTGACAGTGATTTTTTGAAATAGTTTGCATTGTACGCATCTAGAATTTCTCCCTTTTCTGAGATACAAGTGTCTGTTGTCCCTCTCCCCAATGTGGGGGTCAGCAACTGTATGGCCTTTTCCACAGGGAGTGAGGATGCAGGTGGTATATGTCTGCTTTTCTTTGACAAAGCAATTGTTTATCACTAAATTTGATTCACCCATCCTGAGGTTACGACATCCCTCACTACCCATTAACTGTATGTTGAGGTGCAGAAGTCTAACAAATACCGCTGCAGGTCAGTGTCCAGTATAAAAGTATGAACTTCAGTAGCCGGACAAAAACACTAACTCTTCTGTAACAGATTAAAGTTCAATGTCAATCAGTACCTTACGTGAAATGTTGATGACTGGTGATTCTTGTGACTGGATCCTTTATGGGATTTCACAGCTGCTGCTATATTCTTTCCCCTTCCTACTTTCATGCTGCATAAAATACAGTAGTTTCTCTGAGATTTTTGTGTGCCAGAGTCTGTACCATTCCAACAGAGAACCTGGTGTTATTTACTTGAATTGTGACCTACTGTTAGTGGCATTAATTGTTAATTATTTCTATATGACATTGAATGTTATTATCATGCTCATATTCCTCCACGGCAAGGGGATTAGGGTGGGCTGGGGGCCCCTGCAAGGGACACGTCTGCACCCCCCCCAGTCCGACCCTGTGCACATTCATTTGTAAAGGCACATTCAATTGTATGATACATTTGGCAGGTATTGCACTTAACCTCTGTGACACTCTTTGACAGACCTGAATCACCTCCTGTGGAACTTCCAGGGAATTTTCTAACCGAATTCCCTATCCACTCCAATCCGTACACTTAAGGTGGCCATACAGTACATGGGACAATAAAACCTGCTGACAGTCTGAGTCAGCAGTTTATTGGCTCATGTATGGGGCTTTCAGATGGGAATACATGACCGATATCTGACTGAAAATTGAAGTGGAAGGCCAAAGAGGAGGATCAATCTCCTGGTGATTCACAAAAATGTTGGCAAAGAAAAATGTTACAGACTGTAATGTATAGGAGCCCGTAACTGCCAGGAATAACCTCTTAGGTGGGGCAGGAGAGCCCTGCCAACCCCGGTGTTGGTCTTTCTGTGACAGGGATCCTACTCACGGCCAAGGTTATTTCCAGAAACACAGTACAGAAGGGATCAGACGGAATCAAAGTCGAATTCAGGCAAAGCTCAGTGGCAGGCAGTGAAGAGTCATGAATTAAAAGTCAGGCAAAGAGTCAAAACCAGTAGAACAATCACAAACAGGGCTTAGCTAGGAGCCAGGTACACAGAACCAGCTTGGGTAAATGAAACAAGCAGAGACAAGGGAATTAAATTCAAATTTGGCTCCAAAGGTGACGTTAGTGCATTCGCCGACATCTTGACTTAGAGCTGAGCGTCATTGCGCATGCACAGGAGCGCGCCTACATGGAGGAGCCCGGGGACCGGCACACATAGAGGTAGGGACGCACGCCGGTCACCCGGGACTCCTTACAAAATGGTGTATAAAAATTTGCATTGACTTATTCACAGACCAATATTTCATAATTTTTCCTTCTCTAAGACAATTTTCCAAAAATTGAGTTACAAAGGCTATTACAGTATTGTGCCATATGTACAACCTTAATGTACAGCAAAAAGAAAATAGGTTCATTTGGCTTAAGTCTGTTGGCACAGATACAACATTTTCATAACAATTAATAATAACTATTATTTACCATGTACTGTATATATCACTTTTTAAAATTTTGCAGTATTGCAACAAATTCATAAAACTATAAGTTACCATTTGTGAATTTGATGTGCTTACGGCATTTTTTCTGTTTGGCAACTGGCACTTTAAGAACTGTGTACTTACGTCTCTTTTGTGAATTCCCCCTCATAAATAAACCTACTCATACATAAAAGCTGTCTCACATTGCGTAATTTTCCTTTTGCTGAAAACGAGGCAGGACTAAAAATAACACTGTTTGTTACTACTTACGATCACATTGTTGCAGTAAAAAGATTTAGCAACTTCCATCATGTTCCATGTTTCAAAGGTGTTAAGCAAAACAGTAATAAATATGAATTCCTCCGTCACTGATTTATTTGCCCTTTATCGCTCAGTTACTGATTACTAATACATTACAAAACAAACAGCCCCATACATTTGAGCTGATAAAGTGAGATAGCCAGGGTTTGTGCTTACCAACCATTGCTGAGACTTCACATACAAGTGACAGTTACAGGCACTTGCTTCTGTTCTGTGAGAGTGCGCTGTGGTCACAAAGGGGCTCATTCACAAAGGTACTCAAAGGAAATGGCAAAATATTTAATTACACATGTTTCCTGTTGTTCTATTTATAAGTTGTATTTTCACAATGAGTCACATTATATTTTATACCAATAGTCAGTTAAAGGGGTGGTTCACCTTGATATTTAGTAAGTTATAGAATGTCCTACTGCTAGCAACTTTGAAACTGGTCTACATTATTTATTTTTTATAGTTTTTAAATTATTTGCCTCCCTTTGTTACTTCTATCCAGCATCCAATGGGGGCCACTGATCCTGCCAAAAAAAGCAAACTATTGCTCTGTGAGGTTAAAATGTATCTTTATTCCCTCTTCTATTCATGTTCCAGTCTTTCATTCACGCCAATGCCTGGTTGCTAAGGTAAACAAGACCCTATCAGCTAGATAACTGCTAAAATTCCAAACAAGAGAGCTGCTGAACTAACAGCTAAAAAGCAAATTGCCTCAGAATATCAATGTCTATGTCATATTAAAAGTTAATTTAAAGGTGAACAAACCCTTGAAATGGGTATATATTATTTATGTATAAATGTACTTGCTGCTTACCTATACATGAACAAACAAAAAAAAAAGTAATGAAGAGATGACTGTCTAGACCAGTGCTGTCCAACTTCTGCGGTGCTGAGGGCCGGAATTTCTCTAGCTTCCATTAGTGGAGGGCCGCTAATGGAAGCCAGTTTTGACCACTCCCCCTTTTAAAACCACACCCACTTCAAATCACACCCATTTTTTCGCAATGGTGGTAGTGCAGCAAAAACCCAAATGGTTGGTCCCCACTTTGGGGATATCAACCGTCATTCATATGTGAAAGAATTATATTATGTCATATTAAGACACACGCTTTGGCTGATGTCAGATGTGGCGTATTATCGGCAAGCCGAAAAATGAGAATGCAAAGTCTTGCTTGGTACCTTTAAACATTTTAAAGGAACAGTAACTCCAAAAAATGAAAGAGCTTTAAAGTAATAAAAATATAATGCACTGTTGCCCTGCACTGGTAAAACTGGTGTGTTTGCTACAGTAACACTACTATAATTTATATAATAAGCTGCTGTGTAGCCCCGGGGGCAGCCATTCAAGCTGGAAAAAAGGAGAAAAGGCACAGGTTACATAGCAGATAACAGATAAGTTCTGTAGAATACAATAGTGTTTTATCTGTTATCTGCTATGTGCCTGTGCCTTTTCTCCTTTGAATGGCTGCCTCCATGGCTACACAGCAGCTTATTTATATAAATTATAGTAGACTTTCTGAAGTAAACACACAACTTTTACCAGTGCAGGGCAGCAGCACATTACATTTTAGTTACTTTTATACACTTTCATTTTTTGGTGTTACTGTTCCTTTAAGAGGCATAAGGGCTGTGACAGACTGGGAGAATAGCTGCATAACAAATCTCCCTTGTCGCGGGCGACTTCTCTCCCCAAAATGCCATCCCACCCACTGGGCATGCTAAATGCTAAAATGGCATCACCTCTCTCTAGTAATAAGCGCCAGGCATGGATTTGCAGCGCCATTGGCGAATTGTTTCTCGAAACTTCCGTGAAAATTTGTCGCGGAAAAATTTGTTGCACAGAAATTTTCGTTGTCACGCATCAAATTGGGCGTGTTAAAAAAGGGGCGCGGTCGTGTCGAAATTAGGCGGGCAACAAAAAAATATACGCGGGCGACAAAAAATAGACGCGGGTTCTGCGAATTTTCTTGCCATTTCGCAAATTTTATGGCAAAGCGAAACGGGACAGATTCTCTCATCACTACCGCTCTCTAATATAAAGAACCAGAGTTGGTAGGTTTTATTCAAGTTAACTTTTAGTATGTAATAGAATGGCTAATTAAAAGCAACTTTTCAACTGGTATTTATTATCTATAGTTTTTGAATTATTTGCCTTATTCTTCTAAGGGCTCTGGCACACAGGGAGATTAGTCGCCCCAACAAATCTCCCTTGTCACGGACGACTAATCTCCCCGAAATGCCATCCCACTGGTGAGAATGTAAATCGCCGGTGGGATGGCATATGTGGCGCCACGATTTCCCCGAAATTGTGGAAGTTGAGATGAAACTTCCAACGTATGTCATCCCACCGGCGATTTACATTCTCACCAGTGGGATGGCATTTCGGGGAGATTAGTCGTCCGTGACAAGGGAGATTTGTCAGGGTGACTAATCTCCCCGTGTGCCAGAGCCCTAACTCTTTGCAGCTTTCAAATGGGATCACAGATCCCGGCAGCCAAACATCTATTGCTCTGGGAGGTTACAGTTTTATTGTTGTTGTTACTTTCTATAACATATTTTTCTATTTAGGACCTCTATTTAGTTACCAGCTTCTCATTCAAACCACTCCCTGGTTGCTAAGGTAATTTGGACCCAACCAGATAGATGCTGAAACTCCAAACTGGAGAGTTGCTGAGCAAAAATTAAAATAATTAAAAAAACTACAAATAATAAAAATGGAGACCAATTGCAAATTGTCTCAGAATATTAGTAAGTATCTACATCATACTAAAAATTAACTCTAAGGTGAACAACCCCTTTAAAGGGACTGTGGGACAGATTTAATCTGATTCATGCAACAGCACAAGATTTTGCAGGATGCTACAAAATCTGATCTCCAATAGGCTGTATGTTGGATCAGATAAGTCAAATGGGATGTTTTGTTCCTGCGTTTACACACAACAGTCAATGGATTTCAATGCAAATAAAAAGTTGGACTTGGATGCTGCATGCTGTGTTTGCATCTAATAGTCGCGTCACATTGGATGGAAAAAATTAGTTGTAGTTTACGTAACCAAAACAATCCCATCATATTCAAACAATTTTGGTAATGCCCACCTATACCAGCCTCTTGTAGCGTCAAGTGATCCCACAGCCCAGGATCACATGTAAATGAAATATGAATGCGCGTCAGCACTTGTGTAAAGTGTTTATTGTGCCTAAAAATCAGGCAACATTTTGGGCATAAGGCCTTTTTCAAGCCTACACACTGTGCAATAAAACTCCCTTAAATACATGTGTAATGTGGGCAGGTCCAGATTTGTGGTGAGGCCACAAAGGCCCGGGCCTAGGACAGCATGCCGCCCCGCCACAGGGAAATTTAGAATATTTGCTCTCATACGGAGCAAAGGTGACCTCTCTCCACTGCTCCGTATGGGTGGTTGGAAGTTCGTGTATGCACGCTCGTGCATGGGGTTGTGTTCCCGCACGTGCACTCGTGCATGGGCGGGGGGTTGTGTTCCCACATGCGCGCTCGTGCATGGGCGGGGGGTTGTGTTCCCACATGCGCACTCGTGCACAGGGGCGCAGAATGGGGGCGGCCTCGGGGCGCCCGAAGTTGAAATCCGGCGCTGAATGTGGGAGTGGTAGTCCCATTATATTTTGACGTTCAACATGTGATTTTTTGTATGTGTTCTGTTAAACACATTTGTGGAAAGCGCTTGAGTTTAGCCCTTATAATGAGCCCTGGAACCAAACTGCTTCTAAAACAGGACAATACGTTGCTGTTCCCTCCTGCTGCTGACTGGCATTGCTTGCTATAGCTACGTTTACTATCCATCAAAGTTAGTCCCATTACCGTATAAGCATCCTGCATATTTTCTAAAGTGCATAAGCTTACATTCATCTACAATTCTTCTATAATTACCCTCCAATTACACCCTGCTGGAATTATGGTAGCAGTTATATATAAGTAGGTTACTTAGACCAGAATAATAGTCATATGTTTCCAACACAGCTACTCTCATTGCCTAGGGCCCCTTCTTCTCTAACTCCAGTTCTGCCCATCCAGGCTGAGGGGATGTAGCAGTACTTTTCAATGCAAATCATGACTGGGCCATCTAAATGTCAGAAAGGGTTGCTGGCCCTGTTCCAGAGATGCAGTAGTACATGCAGTCAGCAGGTATTTTTTATAGCATCTTTAATAATTGCAAGTGCTTTAATCTCCTGCAATAAAGACATAAAGCTGCTAACTCTTGTCACTTAGAATGGCATTGTGCTGATTCCAGACACACCTGGCTCTCCTGGCCAAGCATTTACTCAGGATTGGCCATCTGTAAGGAAAGGAGGTAAGGATATCACTATTAAAAAAAAGCATGTGCTTTTGTCTGAATACAATGGACAGGGCTTAGTGAATGAGGATAATGTAGAAAAAAAACTTTGATATAGATTCATTATGTTATTTCCACTTTTATGCTTTATTCAGTCATGCAGTTCTAAGTATGTCTCATTTGAGATAGTCAGTGGTCTGAGAGCTGAGAGCATATATCAGAACCTAAGACTTATCATTTATTTACAAAAGAAAAGAGCAAAGAGAAATAAAAGCAGCAAAAGGAAAGCATTTATGTAAATGGAATGGAGTAATAAAAATAAGCTCAGCACTGTTTGTTGTCTATTTCTACATACATCGATAGTATCCTCGCTTATTTCTTACCACTTTATTGCTAAAATATAACTAAAGATTCAGATAAACATGCCTAGGTCCCTGCTCTACAAACAGCTAAACTATTGAAAGTAAAAGGACATAGAATTAAATGATATTACATGGCAAGAAAACTGATGCCCACTGTATACTAGCACGGGAATTGCAGGCGTCACCCCTACTTTATCCAAGAAAGTGAAAAGACTAAGGGGCTGATTTACTAACCCACGAATTCGAATCCGAATTGGAAAAATTCCGATTGAAAAACGAACATTTTGCGACTTTTTCGTATTTTTTTCGATTTTTTCGACGCCTTTACGACTTTTCGGAAATTATCGCGACTTTTTCGTTACCAATACGATTTGCGCGAAAAAACGCGAGTTTTTCGTAGCCATTCCGAAAGTTGCGATTTTTTCGTAGCGTTAAAACTTGCGCGAAATGTTGCGCTTTTTTCGTAGCGTTAAAACTTAAAAGGCGCAACGTTTTGCACAAGTTTTAACACTACGAAAAAATCGCAACTTTCGGAATGGCTACGAAAAACTCGCGTTTTTCCGCAAAAATCGTATTGGTAACGAAAAAGTCGCGATAATTTTCCGAAAAAATCACAAAATACCGATCATTACGAAAAAAACGCAATCGGACGCATTCGGCCCGTTCGTGAGTAAGTAAATGGGCCCCTAGGTAATATTAAAATTATATTTGTTATATCCTAACAAATCACAGAATGCCATCGTACAAAACTGAATTTATTACTTATGTTATAAGGGATATTAACAAAGATAATAGGGCTCATGTACATCCACAAGGGCATTTGTGGTCCTAGCACTTTCCCCGTAGACAGTTGCATGTAAAACCACTTTCATTAAAGTTACATCCATCAAAATGTGCTCATTGCACTTTTGTATAGTTGGGTTCGGTGCCGCTCAGACATTCCTGCCTTTCATTCTAAACTGAGTGCACAGAAAGAATAGGATACATGTGTCACTCTCACACTGAACCCCAGAAATCATTCCGGGCCACTTTGAAAATATTCGGTGCTTCATTGTGTTGTGATTGCTTTGTGGAAAAAAACATGGAAATTGCATTTTGCTCATTGTACTTGCAGCCTTATTGTGTACTAATTTTCCCATTGTTTCCTGATAATGCAAATAAAAAAAATGAGGAAAATTAGTCCCACAGCTGATAAGATTAATATATTGGTCACAGAATCACTCTCAGGACCACCATAGAGGAATTGTTTTTGAGCAGCATGGTTTGCATTCCCATAATAACATGTTAGTGCCTTTACAATGTCCATTGTATGTACCATGATTGCAGCACTTTTTCAGACACAATATTGTATTTAAGGGTCATTTGAGATCAGACTATTATGGTGGCCATATTCAGTTGCCAATTTGGCCTCCTCAGACTGAAGCAGTAGCTTATCTGCTTGTATATGGGGCACACCGATACTGATTGGGCAGGTTTAAAAATCCTGTCAAGATGAGGACCATGTGGACAAGTGATACTGACACTAAAAACTACTATTCAAAATATATTAATGTACATTAAAAAGTTACCTATAGGTCATATTGAACCTCCTGAACATCCTGAACCTGACCATTTTGTCAACTTGACTGTTCCATCTCAATCTGTCAGTTATAGCTTGTAATGCTAATGGACTACTGCAGCACAAATATGGCAGCCCCCTCATAGAGGAACATGTTGAGCAGATAGATAATGTAAAAGCGTTAGGCAAATGATTATAAGACAAAATTATAAATAGCACGCAAAGACAATATTAAATGTATTGCTCGTGTTAGTCTAGGAGAAACATGCCTTATCCTACAGACTGGCACCCTCAGTATCAAGGTAGATTTCTTTATTTGAATTATATTATTTGAATCAAGCCAGACATAAAAAAAAAAAAATAATTATATATATTTAGTATGTTTGTGGCAATTGAACTTTCCTGTGCAAGAGGATTATCTCTGACACACATTCCTTTGTGTTTATTCAAATAAATTCATGATATCCAAACTAAGATTCATAGTTCTGCTCTATTCAAATATATATTGTGTTTCATCCACAGCTGTTCCACCTCCTCTTCCTCACTGTGCAGCAATGCAGACACAGAATATGCAGATTTTGAATGATACAATTGGATAAGGAATTCTTCCATGCCAGTTATTATTACCTGCTTTGTGGCCATAAGGCCTATGGTACACATTGTAATTGCATTTTCTGGCCAAAATCTGCCCCATGTGTACAGTAATAAGCCTTATTAATAAAGCTGTTCCATGATGAAAAGTGCAAAAACAGTCACAAATTTGCACCCATAAACAACAACAAATAGCTTAGCACCTTTTGCATTTATGTCTTACTCTTATAATTTAGACGCAAGGCACTATGCTATCCATATGTAGGCACCTGCCTATCCATGAAGCTATTGTTTTGGGTTAGGGGCCTATGCAGGTCAGCTTGGGCAGCCCTGTAACTGACCTGTACATACTTTCCCCACACTTTTTCCTACATCACTATCCTTCCCAATCTGCAGGCCATTTGTATGCAATCTGATTTATATCTGCATCATATCAGCAGTAATGTCACTATGGGCCAGAAGTAATGTCAAACAGGCAGGTAGATGAACGATCATTTGCCTTATCTGGTCCCCCACAATCGGTCCGCACACTCAGGAAATCAGGGTTTTTAGCCAAAACTCAACTGTATCCAACCCTGCACTGGGTATTATTCATAAGGATCTCCAAAAAACATGTTATAACCATAGGCGGAGGGTGACTTTTTTGTTTGGGGAGGCTAAATATGGGCCATACATAGACTGACCTACAGCTGATGTGAGACTTAGTGGATTCGCTGCTGGCGTAAAAAATTAACCTCCCAACTACCTCTTGCTGTTCCCACTGACTCCCAGGGATACTGTGCAAAAGTGCGGGTGGGGGTGCTTTTTTTAACCCTAAAATGCTTAGGATGTAAAAGCATTCATACGTGCACTTCTGTTAGGGGTCCTCTATACATTTGTGTTTGTGTTCAGTTAGCTTCAAGTGGTAGTTCACCTTTAAATTAACTTTTAATATGATGTAGACATTGATATTCTGAGACAAGTTGCAATAGGTCCTCTTTTATTTTTAATGGTTTTTCGGTCATCCCACACACATCCCACGCACGTTATATACAGTGAGACGCAGTCTCTATATACAAAACCAGTACATTATATGCAGTGAGACGCAGTCTTTATATATATAAAACCAGCAAATAATATGCAGTGAGACGCAGTCTTTATATACAAAACCAGCACATTATATGCAGTGAGGAGCAGTCTCTATATACAAAACCAGCACATTATATGCAGTGAGGAGCAGTCTCTATATACAAAACCAGCACATTATATGCAGTGAGAGGCAGTCTCTATATACAAAATCAGCACATTATATGCAGTGAGAGGCAGTCTCTATATACAAAACCAGCACATTATATGCAGTGAGACGCAGTCTCTATATACAAAACCAGCACATTATATGCAGTGAGACGCAGTCTCTATATACAAAACCAGCACATTATATGCAGTGAGACGCAGTCTCTATATACAAGACCAGCACATTATATGCAGTGAGACGCAGTCTCTATATACAAAACCAGCACATTATATGCAGTGAGACGCAGTCTTTATATACAAAACCAGCACATTATATGCAGTGAGACGCAGTCTTTATATATAAAACCAGCACATTATATGCAGTGAGGGCGGGTAGCGGACACGGCTGACTGGGGCACCTGCAGGGCCCCTGGGGCGGGAGCCCCGGTGGGCTCTGCACCCCCCAGTCTGACCCTGCTCCACTGTAACTAACTAGAAATTTAAAAAAATGACAAAAGTAAAAGAAAAATAGAAAGTGCAAAAAACCATAACAAATATATAAAAGCACAATGAGCTTTGTCAGGGGGGAAAAGTTAACTTAACCTCCATCTGTTAGGGTAGGGGATAGGGATATTATAGATATCAGGTGACAAAAAACAATTTAATTTCAGTTAGTGGGTCAGTCTTTAGAACATATATATAGTATAGTACTTGCGTATAGTACCTGTGTATAGTACCTGTGGGATTAAAACTGCAGCAAAAGTTCAAAGTTGGTTCTTGGGTAAAGTTTACAGCCTGCAGATTCTTCTTTTTCTTGTCTTCAATTCTGCACTGCCTCCAGTTTGCAAAATCTCCCGATCCCTGTCTGCATCTGCGCCTTGATTGGTCAATTTTACTGCCTGTCAAGAAAGCTGTGCTCTGATTGGAGAATCCACAAGAAGAAAGATCCAATCAGAGCACAACTGATTTCTGCAGAACCCGGAGAAGATTTGCAGGACAGTGCAGAAACGGAGCCAGGTTTTAAGGTGCCAAAGCAGGTTTGGGGAGGCTTAGCCTCCCCAAGCCTTATTGAAAATCCGCCTATGGTTATAACCCTAAAGAAAATCTGTAACAATAGAAATTGTTAGTGATGTTTTACAATTTATAACATACCATGATAAATGCATTGTAATTTTTTGGCAGCACTGTTAGTCTATATGATATGGGAAAAGCTGCGGGAGAAAAGTAGAAGGAAACAAGACCAATGGAAGCTAATTCTGAGATCACTGAAAGTGGAAACCGCTGGTCCAGAAAAAGGAAACCGGAACCTTATAACATTTTTTATTTGTTCTGCATCTCTTCAGATTGCTTTTATTTCAAATCATGCTGCAGGGGATGGCCTGGAAAGACATAGAGAGGCACGCAGATTCAAAATCAAATCATTTTGAAAGTATATGAGTAGATGCAGCAATCACACAATAAAAACAGGCCTGTTGCATTTCTACTGTATTATACATGTGCAGAAGCTTTGTTAAGATCAGGATACTCTGCTCATAGACAGACAGCTTGTAAGGGGGTGAAGGGGGGTGAAGGGAGTTCCGGTTTTAAAGATGTAATTACTGGAAGTCACCAACAGAGGGAGCTAGAGAGAAGGGGGTTTCCCTGGCAGGATTTGTGGGAGAGCCCACAAGGGAATAAAAAGGGAGGTAGGGTGAGGTGTTGTCCTCTTTGGCCAGTGGGAAACAACTGCAGAAGTAAACTGGAAACCTAAGGACTCTGGACACAGCAAAGAAGAAGTGAGACAAATACAGAGCAGCTAATAAGGGCAGCTTGAGCCCCACCCAGGTCCCAAGAGTCTAGGGTATTGTGAGGACCCTGGTGTGCTTTAGGCCAATGCAGAGAGGTTATACTTAATGCCTAATGTTTTCTTATTTCTTGAGCTTAAGGCTAAGGACCCATGGAGTGGTTCAGTCACCCGTAATAGATTTCTGCTGCCACGGATGACTATCCTCTCTGAAATGACTTTCCACTATGAACAATAGGAATCGCCGGTGGACAGGGCTGCAACTAGGGGTAGGTAGAAGAGGCACCTGCCTAGGGCGCAACTGTGGGGGGTGCTAGACAGGTACCTCTTCTGCCTACCCCTAGTCTGGGATCTCTTACCCCTGGCTGTAGCTTGTCACCACGCTCCCCCTCCACCCACAATGTCAGTGCGCATGCGCGTCCTTTAATAGTCATTTATAGTTATTCCATATATAATATACAATAACATAACAGGGAGGGATATTATGCAATGAGTGTATAGAGAGAGAAAAGTAAAAAGATAGTCCAACACTGATCATTCCTGCCTGTCATAGACATGTTTATTCAGGTTCAAGTCTTGTTTAATATTATTCCAACAGCAAAAGGCACCACCAAACATATCAGAATAGGAGTGTGTATACAATACTCCCACAAGCCAGTCTCTCGTAATTAAACACTTTGCTCCACAGAGTCATCTTGTCTAATTAACTGGATAATTGCAATGAATTATGGCTATGTTTTAGCAATCATATATAGTTTGTATGTTTAGTGCCAGATACCAAGATTTTCACAAGGTGTCAGTCTCTGCCATCCATCTAGCTGTGAGTTGTGCAGATCTTATTGTGTTATTTGGTAAGCACCAAGCACACCAGAAGGGGGACAAGGCGGCACTGCCATAATAATTTCTGGGGCACAATATGCAGCAGGTTATCAGGGAGCCATATGAGGCAAAATATCATACAATGTAATGCACTGCAGCCAACAGGGGCAAGGTAACCTCATAACTGCAGTCAAGCTGCAGTACAAAGTATCGGGTTCTGCTGAGACTATTATATCACATTCATGGTGTTTCTCTTTGCTAAAAATATAAATCGTACATAGATTATTTTTATTACATTGTTCTGAAGTTGAGAAACCCTAATGTATCTGTAACAATCAACTGCTGGAAAAGAAAATATTCATTTTTGTATCTGCAAATATTCTCTACTTTGTATCTGCTAATCCTCTCTACTTGACAGCATTACAGTATCATTACAGTTCATGTCACGGGCAAAGTTTGTTGCAGGTCAGACCTGACAGGTTCATAGTTTCTCCCATTATCGCACATATGAAAGCAATTTCATGTTCCTGATAACTGTTTCTTCTGTTACCTCATACTTGGAAACATGTTTTGCTAATAATATTAGGGGTGCAGTCACACATGGTAATACACAAGAGAGCACACTTATTGCTTAGGGGCAGGCAGAAGAGGCACCTGCCTTTGGCGCAACAATGGGGTGGATGTGACTGTCCCTGTGCAATGTCCCTGTTTATACGTGGGCTACTTCATGTGCATCTGGGGGTGGTGGGTTGGGTGCAGGGGTGAGGTGACCAGATGGATTTCCCAGGGCACCCGGTTGGCTTGGCCTACCCCTGGTATAAGCCCATTTGCATGCACACCCAATCCATGTTGTCTGTGCCCAAGCCAGTACCCACACATACCCAGTCTATATTGTGCACAAAGCCAAACTCTGATCAGCTAGTGACCAAGCATGCTAGTAATATCTTACACATATCCAAGTCCCTTATATTTGAAAGGTGAACATTAAACTAAACTAAATCTGCTTTGTACACAATTTCCCCCCTGCCTACAACCTGTATTCACTACTGACTTTAAATTGGATGTTTGGGATGACAAACTTATGTCTAAAAATGATCCCAGGTTGGCCTCAAACATCAGAAAAGGGCAATAAATGGCATTTACCAAATCTGAGACTGACCAGGAAGAAAACTGAGACCTTTCGTGCTATGGAAGGAACTTATTAGCAATGCAAGTTGACAAATCTGGATAGAGGATGTCCTACAACAGACCTGGACTGGCAATCTGTGAATTCTGGCAAATGCCAGGGGGGCTGCAGTAAGATACCATAGACAGACATTATTTGTTGGGCTGGTGGGGGGCTGTTTGACACTCTGTGTAAGTGAAATGCCAGGGTCTATTGTGAATCCCAGACCAGCCTTGTGTTGTAGATGATAACACCAGAAACTGAATGTAACTACCATCTAATATCTGCTTCTCTCATAAAATGTGGAACACTTTCAGAAATATGTAATGTCTTGTATGCTCTTATTTTCTTATTATGTTAGTTTGTACCTTAAATCGGACAACACTCAATAAATAGAACTGCCTCCTTGGAACACCTGGGGCCCGACTTCTATTCCAACCATCCAAAAACATAGATGGATAATAACAGGGTCCCTAGTGTGCTGTGTGAATGTGACTGGGTTAGTGCTGGGATTGATGTGTAGGTGGAGCAGTCTATGCAATGCACTGTGTAACCATGTCACTGATATGTAAATAAAGGCTAAATAAAATAAACAAAACACCAACAAAATGTCAACCTGTTTTGTGCTCCAACCCACACTCCTATAGCTTCTGCAGGAGAGGAATAGGTGGGATCCATGCAGTTACACGGGTCATAGAGTTTTACTTTACAGCATGGCAGCCTCACACACAGGCCGTCAACTCATCATTTTGTTGTCCAGCTCCCTGCGAAGTACAAAGTACCTACATTCTGCACAGAAATTTGATTTTCATAATGGCCTCTGAGATCACTGGTAAATCAGGAAGGAAAAGAGCATTAATTAATTTGACAGGGCTTCTGTTTAAGCCAAATGAATTTTGGAGAAGGAAATGACAATTCCCGCTCAGAGCCAGCTGGAGCAGAACAGCAGCCGTATTTGCTTGTGGACGCTGCTTGCTTTATTAAATTAAATCTTTTGTCAAACTGTAATTTGCTGAATTCATGCAGGCAGGACTTGGCCGCTTGTCAAATGCCCATTTATTAATAATTTAACTGTCCATTTTCTTTTTCCTTTTCTTTTTGTGGCCTTTTGTAATGCTATGCCGGCAAGGTAACAAGTAGAAGCCTTGTAATATGACTCTAATTACAGTCACAATGGGTAATAAACATGTAAGTGTTGGACAGAATCGGTGAGAAAATATCATATAAGCCTGTGTGAGAACCAATGCAACCAATCCAAGCACTGCAGACCTGGCTGAATTATTCATAAACACAAAGGTTTAACCCCGTGTGTCAGAGTCTATTTAGAATCTATTCAGAGTGAGGCAAGTAATGATAAAGGGCCTGTATGGGTGTTTTTGCACTGTAACCTGCATTTGGGGACACAGTTTGCAGTCTTCTATCTAATGTTGAACTACAAGTTGCAGGTATACAAGTGCCCCTTGATTCAGGGCTGCTTCCTCTTGAAGTCAGAAAGGAATTTTTGTCATCATTTGTTACTTTTGCAAACATCTTCATATATACTACATGGGATCCGTTATCTGGAAACCTGTTATCCAGAAAGCTCTAAACCTACTTACAGGAAGTACCTTGTACTTGATTCCAACTAAGATATAGTTAATCCTTATCGGAGGTAAAACTATCTTATTCGGTTTATTTAATGTAGACGAAGTATAGAGATCCAAATTACGGAAAGACCCCTTATCCAAAAATCCCCAGGTCCCGAGCATTTTGGATAACAGGTCTTGTACCTATATTGCAATTCTTTGTTCTTTATTTCCAGGCAATCTATACCCAGGTACTGCTAATAGCAATGCTATATTACAACAAACCAGACAAAGCTGAAAGGAGGCTGTAATTACAGTTAGGAGGCCATTGCATTAGGTAGCATCATGGTAATATATTGATTTGACTACTGTATTGGATGCTGAGGTACTACTCATTGTTTCTTTCATTTCTTGCTAATAACGTTGGCTGCATGATGCGTTGCCAAAGCTTTTGCTATAGCGTTGCATTAATGTTTGATTTCTAAACTAATCTTAGAAATGTTGCTTATATATGGATAGGAAGCTGGATAAAGGGTCACACAAGGGTTTTCGGGTAGGGCTCTGTTTATATTTTCTATCAGTTATTGGTTATTTTTGTATGAAATCTTGTATCTTCAGTCTCAACACAAAAGGAGGGTAAAGTGTCATTTTAGATTAGAGCTACTTTTTAGAATATGACCAATATCATCTCTTGAGATTGTGTTTAATAAGCTTTATGAACTGCAGAGGAAACAGACCCTGCAGTTGCAGAGGGGCCCATAAGACATTTAAATATATCTTGGTAGAATAGGTTAACTTCATAAAATGTTGGGGCCCCAAGTTACATTTGCTGTGGGGTCCAGTAACATCTAGTCATGTCACTGATTATGAAACTGCTGTTATGGGATGCTTAACTTATAACCCAATAAAGGCATATCTTCCAGTTAGCAGTAAACAAATATACAAAATAATTACAAAGTATAATGTAATAGGGGAATAAAGGAGAGGAATGGAAAGACGTGCAAGGGAAGGGAAAGAAAAGAACTTGCGTATCTGCCTATCAACATATTTACTTTCCCTTATATATATACCTTAAAGAAAAAACATTCAACTAACTTCAACCACATCACTCTTCTCCTGGAGCAGCCACACCCAAGGAACAGTACCAGCCAGACAGGTTCATTATAGCTAATGTGGAATGAATCATCAGTCAGGCAAGGGAGCAAGATCAAGAGAGATGGCACCCTATAAGAAACCCTATAGAGTGCAGGGCTCCAGGAATCCCATTCCTTATGACAGAGGGGCTGTTGTAAGATGCCATAGACCGTCACTATTAAGTTGGCTGGTGGAGTGGAAGGCCTCTGTGTAATTGGAATGCCAGGGCCTATTTTGGCTCCCAGTCCAGGTCTGCCATACACTCGCAAGAGGTTGTCCAGATATTTACAGTCTTTTGACATGGCCTACAAGAAAGGGTTTAGATTATTATGAAGGATTTCTATTGCCTTTCTATTACTCCCATTTACATGCATGTGGCAAACCTGAACAAATGGCAATGTTTAATTGTCAGTAAGTGAAATTTGTACTGTAAGTGTGTAGCAAAGCCAATCTCTCACGCTAGCCACGTGCACCAGCATATTATTATTTGTTATGATTACACTTATACAGTTTCATATAATTCTGTTTTTTCACTTCAGGCATTATTGACTCATGAACTGCATGTTTGTATAAATGAAATCATTTCTGTAGGAAGATATTTACTGGACCTCCTCTACAGGAAACACACATTAAAGTGGTTGTTCCCTTTTAATTTCATTTTTAGTATGCTGTAGTGGGTGCCTTTCTGAGAAAATTTGACACTGGACTTAGATTTTTAGTTTTTATTTGTGGTTTATGAATTATTATGTTAAGTGACTCTCCAGTCTGGAATTTTAGCAGCTATATAGTTGCTTGGGTCCAAAATACCCTAGCAACCAAGCAGTGATGTGAGTGAGAGATTGGAATATGAATAAGGGAGACCTGAATAGAAAGATAGAAGAGTAATAAAAAAATATCAATAAAATTGTAGCCTCACAGAGCATTTGTTTTTTGGGTCAAAAAGATTGAAATAGTCAGAAGAAAAATGTAAAAGAATATAAAATAAAGACCAATTTGAAAGTTTCTAGGAATTGCTCATTCTTTAACATACAAAAAGTATACTTCAGCTACCACTTTAAGATATATGCATCCCAAACAGGCTGTATTTATAGCAGTGCCACCCAACAACAAACTTGGCTGCACAGTCAGTAATTATAATAAGGACAACAGAATTGCTGCATCTGTTGTAATATGGAAGCCTCCTATGTGACTCAGCACAGAGACTATACTGGGACAGATCCCTGACTTTATTCCACTAAACCAGTCTGAGAAGTAGACCAGCATTTTCTTTTTTTTGGTTTCATAAACACACACTTCATTTTCATTAAAATTGTTATTGAGTGTTTTGCCAGCCAGCAGTATATGTATAATGAAAAGTAATGTCTGCATGCTTTCTTTTTAATTAAAAATATTTAACCATCTGCCCTATAAAAAAAGAAGAAATAACTGAAGTGCATGCAGTTTCAGGTAGCTTCTTTAGAACATGCAGTGAGAGAGACACCTGGTGGCTGCATTAAGAAATGGATCAGAAGGGTATATAAATTACATACAAAAAATGACTGATACTGGAGGTAAATAGGGTCCTGCATTTTAGAGCTTACAGTCTAAAAGGATATAAGGTGTGTGGGTTGGGCATTATAATCTACACACAGATGCTATTAGAGCACATTAGATAGCCCGCACAGTGCCCCAGACTACACACAGATGCTATTAGAGCACATTAGATAGCCCGCACAGCGCCCCAGACTACACACAGATGCTATTAGAGCACATTAGATAGCCCGCACAGTGCCCCAGTCCACACACAGATGCTATTAGAGCACATTAGATAGCCCGCACAGTGCCCCAGACTACATACAGGTGCTATTGGAGCACATTAGATAGCCCACACAGTGCCCCAGACTACACACAGATGCTATTGGAGCACATTAGATAGCTGGTGCAGTGGCCCAGTCTACACACTGGAGATAGCCCCGCAGTGCCCCAGTCCACACACAGATGCTATTAGAGCACATTAGATAGCCCGCACAGTGCCCCAGTCCACACACAGATGCTATTAGAGCACATTAGATAGCCCGCGCAGTGCCCCAGTCCACACAGATGCTATTGGAGCACATTAGATAGCCCACACAGTGCCCCAGACTACATACAGGTGCTATTAGAGCACATTAGATAGCCCACACAGTGCCCCAGACTACACACAGATGCTATTGGAGCACATTAGATAGCTGGTGCAGTGGCCCAGTCTACACACAGAAACTATAGGAGCACATTAGATAGCCCGCACAGTGCCCCAGTACACACACAGATGCTATTAGAGCACATTAGATAGCCCGCACAGTGCCCCAGACTACACACACAGATGCTATTAGAGCACATTAGATAGCCCACACAGTGCCCCAGTCCACACACAGATGCTATTAGAGCACATTAGATAGCCCACACAGTGCCCCAGACTACTCACAGATGCTATTGGAGCACATTAGATAGCCCGCGCAGTGCCCCAGTCCACACAGATGCTATTGGAGCACATTAGATAGCCCACACAGTGCCCCAGACTACATACAGGTGCTATTAGAGCACATTAGATAGCCCACACAGTGCCCCAGACTACACACAGATGCTATTGGAGCACATTAGATAGCTGGTGCAGTGGCCCAGTCTACACACAGAAACTATAGGAGCACATTAGATAGCCCGCACAGTGCCCCAGTACACACACAGATGCTATTAGAGCACATTAGATAGCCCGCACAGTGCCCCAGACTACACACACAGATGCTATTAGAGCACATTAGATAGCCCACACAGTGCCCCAGTCCACACACAGATGCTATTAGAGCACATTAGATAGCCCACACAGTGCCCCAGACTACTCACAGATGCTATTGGAGCACATTAGATAGCCCACACAGTGCCCCAGACTACACACAGATGCTATTAGAGCACATTAGATAGCCCACACAGTGCCCCAGACTACTCACAGATGCTATTGGAGCACATTAGATAGCCCACACAGTGCCCCAGACTACACACAGATGCTATTAGAGCACATTAGATAGCCCACACAGTGCCCCAGACTACTCACAGATGCTATTGGAGCACATTAGATAGCCCACACAGTGCCCCAGACTACACACAGATGCTATTAGAGCACATTAGATAGCCCACACAGTGCCCCAGACTACACACAGATGCTATTGGAGCACATTAGATAGCCCGCACAGTGCCCAAGTACACACACAGATGCTATTGGAGCACATTAGATAGCCCACACAGTGCCCCAGACTACACACAGATGCTATTAGAGCACATTAGATAGCCCACACAGTGCCCCAGACTACTCACAGATGCTATTGGAGCACATTAGATAGCCCACACAGTGCCCCAGACTACACACAGATGCTATTAGAGCACATTAGATAGCCCACACAGTGCCCCAGACTACTCACAGATGCTATTGGAGCACATTAGATAGCCCACACAGTGCCCCAGACTACACACAGATGCTATTAGAGCACATTAGATAGCCCACACAGTGCCCCAGACTACACACAGATGCTATTGGAGCACATTAGATAGCCCGCACAGTGCCCAAGTACACACACAGATGCTATTGGAGCACATTAGATAGCCCACACAGTGCCCCAGACTACACACAGATGCTATTAGAGCACATTAGATAGCCCACACAGTGCCCTTGCCACACAGGCTGATTTGCACTAATTACCATTTCCAACAAGTTTTTTTATGGCCAGTAATCTGTAAAATCCATATGCTATTGGGCTTATCACTCATCAGTTCATAGGCATCTATCTGCATGCTGAACAGACAAGTAGTTAGTAATGTAAATATTATAAATGTTTGGTTTTTAAGGGATCCTTAGTAAAGTGAAAATGATGCGCTTCTCAGTTTGCCATGTTGGGTTCAGTTCAAGGCTGAATAAAGTTTTGGAATTGCAGGTGGGCCATTATCATGCTGAGATATTGGAATTAGTTAGCAGGTATGCACATACACAGCACATGGTTTTGTAGAAATTCTATCCCAGTGTGATTGCTTATGTTCATGTGATTAATATGGTGGAAGAAATGCTGAAAATATAATAGCATGATTTTACCTTCATAGAACTGCTGTAAAGGCCTGAAATGCACAGAAGCTCTTCAAATGATATCTACTACTTAGCTCAATTAGAAAAAGTTTTTTTTAAATCATTAATTACATTGTTAAAGAGCATGTAAGCATCTGTAATTAGCTGTATGCTACATAAAAATGGACTGAATTTAAACCATTCTGCTAAAGCTACAGAAGTTTTAAATGTGAGATCTTCAATTACTGATTTATTAAGTTCTATGTTTTGTTGTTAACTCTGTTCTCATTTTATAATGTCTGGCTTCTAATCAGTTCAGATAAACTGTGTGTGGCTGCTCAGAAGCTGTGTATTTGGTAGTATGCATCTCATTACTCAGAGCCATGCAGCATGTGGGATTGATATGACTGCCAGTTTTAAAGGGATGAGGTTACAAAACCTGACCAAGCTGTGCCATTCTTTGGGAACCTGGTGAGTTGTTTGGAAAACTCCCATCTATATTTACTGCTGTATAACTATATATTGTATTTATATTCCTATACAGTTACAAAAATCCAAGATTTGTTTCAGCAATATTCTATTATTCACACACATTTGCACATGGCACCTGGAATGGAAGTATGTGGCCCACACAACATTGTGCACTACTTTTTCTTCTATGGAAGGTTTTACTACATTTACATTTTCTTTTTTCCATTTTGCATTTATACAGTGATTTTTCTGTGAGGGGTTTAAAGCAGCCAAACATCATGGCAGCATCACACAGTTATACTGGCGAGTAGGCAAACAGCGTATAGAACTAGATATTCAGCAGGGCTGTGTATCAGCTGATTCATATGCTTTGTTGGTATAGATATGCCGACATCAGTGCCAAGACTCCTGTATTCATTGGGGTTCGGGATGGTTATCTGAATAGGTGTTCATGCAGATAATACTGTTTAAATTTATAAGGACGTCAACAATTGCTGATTCTGAAACTCTTTTCTCTTTGTCTTTTACGACAACCTTTTTGTCCTCTGTGCCATTTATACCATCTTTAATATGCACTTTACTTACAACTCCTAATCCTTACTGCCCCTTCCCCTATCCTTCATTAATTCCTAGCATTCTGATCTCTCACACCATTGGTCGGCATGCTTCATCGGTGCACAGTCCATATTTTCTGTGCATTGGTCCGATAATGAAAAAAAAACCATTCTGTTTGTGTGTGGCTGCTTCAGTGTATTATTGTGCAGTTAGTGGGAGCATGGTTACCTGTGGCTGCTGCACCCAGGCATGTCAACTCACCCACATATTTTGTCACCCTAATTCTACACAGTACTGCAGCAACAGGGCTATCACTCCAAATCCTTACTTACTGGCTCCATTAAAATGCACATAAACGTCACCTGAGATCTTCAGAAGCAGTCAAGCAGGGAGCACATTTGAGGGGAGGAATAACTGCCTAAAAGCCATACAGATCACTACTAATCTTGGTTGTAAATATGTGTTTTGTCAAAATAAAATGGCGCTCATTTACTGATACGAAGTGCATTGCATATAGCAAAATTGAGACTGCCAAATTCAATTGACTAAAGTGCTTGCATCTATATAAAATCCTGCATATAAAAATATACATACACACATATATTTCTGCCTTGCACAAAATTGACGGTTGTGTCTCCTTTGCTGAATAAAGTGCTAAGAACCCTAAATTGAACACATGGCTTGAGTTTTCCTTTGAAAATCCAGCCTATACAAATAACTGCCCTGCACCCAATGCTACAGCCTTTTTCCTGCTGCAAGTAACCTGAGGCTGTGGCAAAATGCAATTTTTGGCCCCATAGAGACTAAAAGCATTAAAAAAAAACTTGCTAACGATTTGCCAGTTGGCCAGCCTTCGTATAACTCATATAGTGGACTTTTTGGACTTGATATAAGTTCCAGTCAGAAAAGTCACATTAGCCAAATATCTGTATCTGCAATATGAATGCATTGCTGCCTGCATTTCACAGCAGTGTATTCATAAATGGGGATAACACAAGAAAGCATTCTGGCTTCTGGCTGGGAAAAGAAGTGAAGCAGCCCTTAGACTTGCGGGAATGTGGGTGGCACTTTTAAAGTTAAGTGTGTGGTCTTAAATGTCTTTGTTTTTTTTATTTTTACTCAGGTATAGCTTTACCCAGTGTAAAAACACACTTCTCATCCCTTAGTAACTGTAACAAAATCCTAGACTCAAACCCAAAGTGCCAAACGCCAGTTTTCATGCATAATTAAGAAAGCTATGCAAGACCTTTCATGATGCTTCGTGTACAAGGCAGAAAATCCATCTAGCTTTTCAAACAGAAAAGTTTATGCTGTGAATGTTTAAGCTGTATGCAAGGATTCCATTGTGCGTGATCGGGGGCATCATCTACGATCGCTAACTACTGCTTCTTCTACTCCCATCGCCCATTGTAAACAAAGTTTGCAGTTGTAGAAACCAATGAGATGTTTGCTTTTAAACTGGTAACCAGTAAATGCTACCTGTTAATTGGTTTTCGATCTCACACTTGCACATATCCCTATAATCTTTCCCTCTGCCGATGTCTACTGGGCCCACATCCTTGTGGGCAGGCTTACAGGAGAAACGTTTAATTCAACCTCAGTTTATTTATTAAACTGGTGGCTCATTATTTATAGGCCACAGGGACATAAAGGCATGTCTCCGCCTATGATGAGTAGGTAAGATGAGTCTTAAATTGGGTCAGGCCTGAAACTAGGAGTAGGCAGCTGTCTGCCTGGGAAACAACAATTTTGGGAAGAGAGGGGGCGCAATTCCACAAAATACATTTCTTGCTTTCATTTATTCAAAATCTAGTTGCCTGTAAATAAGAGAAAAACAACAGGTCCTTTGGCATCCCACATGTGCCAGTATGCACAGCGACACATTCACGTGTCAGGCACATCTTCAGACAATTCTTTCCTTCCCTTGTCATGTCATTTGGTCTGTGCCCACCACTAACTTCTACAAACTGGGGAGGAATTGACTGCAAAAACTCCATGGCTTCCATTGCTTTTGTTATAGTGCCGGGCTTTTCATCTCAGGATACAATGAAACACTTTATATATAGTTAGGGGACTATAACTATCAGGCCCAAAGTTTGCTGCAGTTCTTATCAGCTACAGTAACCAATTAACCGGTAGCATTTACTGGTTACCGGTTTAAAAGCAAACATCTCATTGGTTGCTACAACTGCAAACTTTGTTCATTTATTAGACATGGGGGTAAAAGTACACAGTACTAATGTCAGTGCTACTAATTTACTGGAATAATTTGATTGCCATGCCAATATAAAATTGGGCCCCATTTAATAATAAAGTCTAATAAACACATTTTACAAACAATACATAGCAAAAGGTGCCTTTCCACTAGGGCTTTGTTCAGTTGCCCCCAGATTATTTCTCAATGCAGAATATTTAATTTTCTCTATCATGTGCATTGCTGTTTTGAGATTTTTCTTCATTCTTCATTGCCAGGAATCATTTGGAATACAGGAGTCACCGGCACATTTCTACGCCATGTCACTTGGGCCAGAAAACATCAAGAGAGTGCCTGCAACTTGAAAAACCCGGAAGATACAAAACAAATCTCTTCACAATCTTTTTGCATGATTCAGCAATTAAATTGTCCTTTGTGGTTTATGAACTTCTTCTGGAAGGCCACATAAAAATCTGCAATGGAGCAACTATCAGAGCTTTCACATGTCACTATCCTCCTAGTGCTGGGACTATGTACCCATTGCTACTGTACAGAAAGAATTTATAGTCGGATTGGCAACATACTCAGTAATAATGTGAGTAAGCTGAATGGTTACTATTTTGTTAAATATACATTCCTGAATTTAAAAAGTCTGTGTTTGCTTTCAAAGGGAAATCAAGTATTCGGGGAAGACAGGCATCCTGCAGCAGGTAAGGATCAACTAGGAGTCTGCTCCTGAATAGAGTGATCTCTATGATACATATAACTGATTACAAGTGATGGCAGTTTTCCCGGCAGACCCAAGGCTACAGGATTGCATTTTATTGGAAGCCCACTTATCAAGAAAATTATATGCCAATAATCTAGTTTTATTACAATTTATCTTTTCTTTATTTGTTTCTTTAAGAAACCTGGTGGTGGCTAGTGATGGGCAAAATGTTTCGGCAGACATGGATTCACGGGGAATTTCCGCGTTTCGCCATTGGCGGATTGTTTCACGAAACGGATGAAAGAATTTGCCGCGGAAAAATTTGGCATGCGTCCAAAAATTGCCGCCCACGTCAAAAAAGAATAGTTGCGGGCATCAAAAGAATAGTTGGGCGACAAAAGAATAGCCACGCGACAAAAGAATAGCCGCGGGTGACAAAAGAATAGCTGCGGATGACAAAAGAATAGTTGCGGGCAACAATTTTTTTTGACGCACAACATTTTTGCCGTTTTGCAAATCTTTAGAAAGATTCGCAATTTTCCGGCGAAGCGAAACAGGACAGATTCGCTCATCATTAGTGGTGGCATTCAGTCATTAGAATTTTCGAATGCATCTGATTTGCAGAATTGTAAGTGTGCACGGACTTCATTACAAATTGGAAGCAAATGCATGGAAGTCCGCCTGATGTAATTTCCAGTGTTCGGCATGGGAGTGACATGATTTTTTAATGAAGGGAACCCTGAAGCTGCTGCATGGTCAGGAGGTGGCAGTAGCTCAATAGATGCAGCAGAGCTGAATTTATAACTTACAGTGGGAAGGAATGAATGTTGCCAAGTGCAACTATGCAGAAATGCAAAGAGCACATTTTGATACAAATACCTCTAATAAATTAGTTTTAACATGCAATTCATTGTGGGGAAGAGTGCAAGAGCACACCTGTGCTTGCAGGTGTAAATCAGAGGCGGGCCAAGATGGCCTGGCGCCCTAGGTGACCCGGTGGGCCACCTCGCCTCCACCGCTGCCCCCAAGCCCCCCCATGTAAATGCAAACGCACACATGCGGGGACTCCGCTAGCGGAGGGAAATGAAGAGTCGGGGAAAGAGATCACAGACTAGGGTAAATGACCCATAATGTATTATAATATTAACTTGCTACAATACTGCCAACGGCAAATGTAGAAATATAAATTGTATATACACATAACATGCTTTTCTATGATTTTTTTTCAAATTTCATGAATGTTTATTACTATGCTAAATTTCACCATTTATGGTGAATCCAGTGGTAGTAAAGTAAATATACAGATATCTTTCTCCTAAGAAAGCAATTTGCTGAAGCAGATGAATGTCTTGACATTTAAAAAAAAAAAATGAAATGAAATTATTGAATTAAATCCTGTTTAATTCCATTTTGTTTTCAGACCTGAAGCAAACCTTGATGTTGGCATTTATGCCAGAGAAAAGTTGCCATGTTCAACTGGAAAATAATTTTGGAACATTTTCTCCCCCCATGTATTCCGGTAATGTAAACCTTTGGTGTAACTGGACTATTGTAGCAGGCCCTGGGAAACACGTAGTTGTTTACATCAAGGGATTCCAGGCCGATGCAAGCTGCGATGAGAATTGGGATGAAATCATTTTCGAAGGTGTATCTTCAACAGTAGAAACCAATGTGGTGTACGCTTGCTGGAATAAGAACACCCATGTATTCGCAGCCCAGGCAACAGCAGTACATGTTGTGTTTTTCTGGCTAAGTTTTTCCCATGTCCGTTCAAAGAAATATTTTGAAGGCAGTTATTACATTTTTGAGGACCCTGTCACCAGTGCCTGGGCACCGGATAAGCCAGTTATCAAGACCACATCCATGCCAGCTGTGTATTCTTCTGGAAAATTGAAACAGACTTCAGATACACCTGCCCTTTATTCAACTGTGTTTCCATCTGATTTCAAGCAAACAAAAGACAAGGGCAGTATTTTTACCACCAAGAGAATTAAACTCTCTGAAAAACAGAAAGAGAGAGAAACAGAGACCTCAAGGGAACGCAAAATAACTAGCTCGGCACCACCCACAGGGATCACATTTATTAACGGCTTACTGAGAAACGTTAAGAAAACCTTTATGGCACAGCACAAGGACATTTTATTATACAGGAACACAAGTCAGCAGATAGAAGAGGACATAGAAATGAGGTCCCTGGCTGGTGTGCAACCAGGAAGCACAGATAATGAAGAAGCTTCTTCAAAGTTTCTCTACTTGTTTTCATCCAAGGAGCCCACATTAGTTAGAGACACAACAAAACCCTCTTTGCAGTCAAATATGGAGAGCAAAGTTGTCCAGTCCCTGTCATTTGCTCCAAGTTCTGCTGATACTCTTGGCCAAATATCATCCTTTACAAAGGAAATTGGTCGAACACAAGAACAAGTCTCAGAAATGATCACTATGGTTCCCACAATACCCAGCTTTATAACACCCACAGACGTCACATATGAAAAGAGTTTACTAAGTGAAATTAATAATACTTTCATGTCACAGAGTGATGGAATTCCATCATACTGGAAAGGAAGTCAGCAAGTAGAAGGGATTCTCAAGGATATTAGGTCCCTGGATGGTATACAATCAGCAAGCATTAATCAAATAGAAACTCTATTATCTACAGCCAATGAACAGGAACACACATTAGCTGGACACATACTACATCACACTTTGCAGCCAAGTATTGAAAGTACATTAAGCCAGGCCCTCTTATTTGCTTCAAGTCCTACTGATACTCTTGTCCAAATAGCATCCCTTAAAAAGGAAACTGATCAAACACTAGAACAAGATTCGGAGTTGATGATTATGGTACCCACAATACCCAGCTTTACAACACCCACAGAGGTCACATATGAAGACAGTTTACCAAGAAAAATCAAAAATAACTTCATGTCAATGAGCCATGGCATTCCATCGCACTGGAAAGGAATTCAACAAACAGAAAAGGTGAATGGATTACAATCAGCAAGAATAGATCAAAAAGAAACTTTGTCAAAGTCTCTCTACCTGTCTACAGTGAGCGAACAGAAACACACAATGGCCGGACACTTACTACAACAAACTTTTCAGTCAAATATCGAAAGTTTATTTGGTCAGGCCCAGTTATTTGCTCCAAGTTCTTTTGCATCATCCTATGACCAAGAACATAGTCAAACACAAGAAGTAGCCTCTATCCTGATGTCTTTAGGATCCAAAATATTCAGTTCTGTAACACCTACAGAGGTCGCATTTGACAGAGAATTAAGATTTTATACTAAAACTACATTAATGCCACAGAGCGAAGAAATGTCATCCCACTGGAGTGGAAGTGAGCTGTTAAATGAGCTGAACATGAACATGAGGTCTCAGGGTGGTGTGCAAGAAAGTCTTCCACAATATCTCTACATGTCTATATCTAGTGAACAAGAACATGTATTACCTGGAGATACAGCACAACCCTTCCTGCAGTCAAGTATTTACAGCTCAGTTGTTCAGTCCCTGTCATTTTCTCCAGATTTTATTGGTAGTCAATCATTGAAACTTGATCTAAGCTTTACTGATGCTCCAGTTCAAATAGCCCACTTAGAAGAGAAGGAATCAATCATGATGACTTTAGAATGTCTGGCTTCAAGCAGTCAGGAGCTTGCTGAGCTTGTTTTAAATCCCTCAAAAAGCTTGGAATTCCATGGAAAAACTCCATGGTTCTCTGAAATATTCCAAATAGAATCTGTGATGGCTATAGAGGAATATATAAAATTACCATCATCCCCCCAAAAAACACTGTATTTTAGTGATTGGTCAGTAGGATCTAAAAGGTTGACTGAAGTTACTAAATCTGCAGTTGGTTTTTCAACATGGTGGGCAGTTTCCAGCACAGAAGAACTCTTAGCATCTCACTCTAGAATTGTAGCAGAAATGGAATTCGACAAGATATCCCAATATAAAGCTGGTGTTGGACATCCTCACTTGACTACCAGTCCTCTAGAAAACACTCAGTCTGTAGCTTCTTCTATGGTTTCATCTAAATCAAATTTCGCGTTAAGTTCTCAGTTTACTAGTTCTGTAAATGCCAAAGCTTTAGACTCAGTATTTACTGATTCATTTCAAATGGATTATCCTCCACAAGACATTCATAATGCATTTTCAGATCTTCAGAAACTGCTTGATACATTATCTGATTCTCCATATTCTGCTCTAGTGGCCAGCCATATATCTCCAGACCATGGACATGGATATAATGATCAGCCTAGTCAGATGGTTGGTACAGAATATATTCATAACCACTTGGTACCATCTGGTGAATCCAGCTTTGGGGAGTCACTCAGAGAGGCAACTTTGCTGATAGCCTCTGCCACAGAGGAAACAAAGCCTGAGTACTTCACACAAGATATACAATTACCAGATAAGCAGAAGGTGGAGATGCAAATTTCTAATGTAGCCTTGTCTACTGCAATGCCAAAGATGAGTAGTTTCCTATCAGATAGCATTGAACAGGCTAGTGTGCCCACCCATTTATCCCAGATATATGAATCACAACCAAGACCCAGAGGACACACAACTGTGTATCAGGAGACACCAATAACTGCGTTCACTGCGATTGTGGAAGCGGAGATACAAAGCACTTACCCGTATCAGCCATTTTTTGATTTTGATTATATCCCATCGGATCGACCAAGGGCTGCTAATATTGGTATTTGATTTTTAATGATTAAACAATAGTATGTATGTATGTATGTATATCTTTATTTATAAAGCACTACTTATGTACACAGCGCTGTACAGTAGAATACATTAATACAAACAGGGGGTTATTAAGATAATAATAGATAAATACAAAGTATAACAATAAATACAAATAAATACAAGATACAGTTGCAATAAGTTAAGAGTCAAAGACACAAGAGGATGGAGGTCCCTGCCCCGTAGAGCTTACAATCTATATGGGAGGGTAACTTACTGACACAAATAGGCAAATATAAGTGCTGTAGGTCAATAGTAGATATACAGTGTGTCAATTCTTTAATGATAATATTCATAGAAATGCATGTTCCCTTGATTTGCTTGGCTAGTTGTTTTTGTTTGTTTCAGAAATTTTCCAAAGCCATTTGCAATACTCAAATATATTTTGAGTATTTTTTGTAAGTAGCAACTTAAACATTGTACTTTCTTTCCTCTACATTTTACAGTTTTTCTGCTATATAAGAGCATGTTATTAATCAGGCAGAAGAGAAATACACAGAGAAGAAGTTACCTATACATTAGAGCAGTAGGTAGGAAGATATTACCAACAACTGTTCTTATATCATCATAATAATATGTACATTGCCTCCTTGCTAGACATATTGGATATGGCCACATCTTTTGGAAATAATGGGAATAAAACAAACCTGGGATTTCTACATTTTCCAGGAGGTAAGCCCCACTTATTTTTAATAACAACACAAAAAGGTAAATTGTGTCTTTCTTCTGTTATGAAATATTTGTTGGTTATGTCAACTTTCAGAATTTCAGGAAATCTTGTTTTTAATTTGAGCAGAACGTTTGTTTGCTATTACTGCTGAAGTTCAACACGATGAGCTTTTGCCACTGGGACTAGAAACCTATGTGTTTCAATTAGTACAAGAAGAGGTAAGGTATGAAACGGGGAAGGGTTGGGCTCTGGTTTAAATGCTGCTATACACAATATAATAATTGAACTTCTTTTACTAATGTAATCACTCAGTTACCAGAAGCAACCTTCTTCCTGCCAGTGGGGAAATGGTAAGCATTTCAGCTTTATAAAATATTTAGATTTTGTTAAATGTAGAAATTAATGAATGGACAACACAATACATAAATCCACAAGAGCAGTCCGGGTGCGGGAGATGAACTATAAGTTAGCCACTAGGTGGCACTACACCCCAAATGTATAATAACAGCTCAGATCTGTGCTGGAGATGCGGACTAGAGAGAGGTACCCATGTACATATTTGGTATGCATGCCCCTCACTGAGGCAATTTTGGGCCAAGGTTATCCTAGATATATCGGACATCACCAAGATTACAATCAAAGAAACAGATGTCTCAATTATTAAGAATATTGTTCTCTCCGACACACTCACTTTTCACTTCATGCAGCGAAAAATGCTGATTCCCCTGGAAGTCAACACCCCCCCATCTTACAATAAATGGATTCACCTGGTAGAGGACACAAGAAAACTGGAAGAAATCACACATGTCCTACACAAAACTAGTGGGAAATATTGGAAAATTTGGGACCCGTGGCTTACCTTTATAAAACTAAAATCTCCCCCCCAGAGTTGATTATGTGAGGAGGCAAACTTGGTAAAACGCATGGTAATATAATTAAACAAAAGATAAGATCAATATCTGTGCCAGAAATAAACTTGTTGTCAGGACTTGTCTCAAAAAAATGTAGCTTTTGTGGTGTATATTAAACATAGATGTCAATGAGGCCCAGGAAACAGTTTTTCTGCCCAACAGGAAAATGTTTTCAGCCACTACCACAAATTCATAAAACCTTTTAGGAAATCATCTTTTATTTTTTACATGCGGTTTTCCCCTACTTTTTAGGGTTTCAGAACTCTATGAGAATGGTGCATAAAATCATGTTTTAGTCTAAAGTTAAATAACAATGGATCTTTTCAGTTTGTTTCTTTTTCTAATGCAGGGGAGAGGGCAACCACACAACAAACAATAACACAATGCTGAGTTTCTGGCTACACCTAAAACGAGGTGGAAGAGACATGGAAAATGTTACAGAAAACCATCTAAAGGCCCTTGTAAACTCATCTCTTGGGAAACTTAATGCCACCATGGTGTCCTTCTCAGCTGAAGGTACATTTTTCCAAATGCCAATATTGTTAAAGAATTTTGTTGTTCACCAATCACATGTGACCTGCTAGCAATTCCTAATTCCTCAGCAGAAATTTCTGTACTGGAATTACATCTTTATTATAAATACAAAAATAAAATTGAATAATTTGATGGCTGCTACAATAATTGTAATGAGCATTCTCTGTAAGCTGCATGCTGGTACAGCAGTGATCCCCAACCAGTGGCTTGTGAGTAACATGTTGCTTTCCAACCCCTTGGATGTTGCTCCTAGTGTCCTTCAAACAGGTGCTTATTTTTGATTTATTGGCTTGGGGGCAAATTTTGGTTGCAAAAACCAGGCCAAATTCCAGTGAAATGAACAGATCAAAGAAGAGGCTGCAGGTACTCAGTAGAACTCTGATAGGGCTATGCATTATTAATATTATAATTATTAACATTTATTTATAAATCGCCAACATATTCCGCAACGCTGTACAATACAGTTAAAGCCCTCAACTGAGCCCTTTGGCAATTTTCTTTTTTATTTTAAGAGACTCAAATTCTATAAGTCTTATTTGCTATGACACCTTCTGTAGTTCTTTTTAGGCTGGCAGTGTTTGATGGATGTCAAAGGGAAACAACTGCAGTACAGGTATAGGACCCTTTATCCAGAACGCTCAGGACCAAGGGTATTCTGGATAAGGGGTCTTTCTGTATTTAAATTAATTAAACCCAATAGGATTGTTTTACCTCCAATAAGGATTTATACATAAGGATATATCTTAGTTTAGATCAATTACAAGGTACTGTTTTATTATTACAGAGAAAAGGGAATCATTTAACCATTAAATAAACCCAATAGGGCTGTTCTGCCCCAATAAGGGGTAATTATATCTTAGTTGGAATCAAGTACAAGGTACTGTTTTATTATTACAGAGAAAAAGGAAATCAGTTTTAAAATTCTGAATTATTTGATTAAAATGGAGTCTATGGGAGACAGGCTTTCCGTAATTCGGAGCTTTCTGGATAATGGGTTTACGGACAAGGGACCCTATACCTGTACCACATTTAGCCACAGTTTTGTATCACAAGTAACAAGTAAACTGCTGTTTTATTTAGCATGGCACCTTTCTAAGACATATTACTTTTGCTTTATCTCAGATGTGAATGAATGTCAGATGGAAATCCATCAATGTGATATTCAAGCTGATTGTACCAATGAAAATGGGACATATTCCTGCCATTGTAAGGATGGCTACAAAGATGATTCTCTTGCAGCGCTGGGCATTGTTTGTATTAAATCCCAGAATTCAGGTACTGTGCGGTTACACCTTGCTAAATACACATTCCATAATATGTCGAAATGTTAGCTTCTAGAACCTTCACCTTGGCTAACTATATGGACATTGCCAACTGGGATGCTACGAATGAGCCATCCCAACTTCGCAACCTAAAACCCATTGCATAACATGCATTTGTCTAACGAAATTAGCACAAGAAATTGTATTTCTGTTGCCAGTTTCCTGAATGTGTCTGTGTGTGTTGGTTGGTTGGCTTGGCAGAGGCAAACTTGTTTGACCACAATAGTGACTGCAATATTTATTTTTATATCCTGCCCCAGCACACCATTGTCAGTTGTGTTGCATGTAGATATTGTTGCTGGTGTTTTGAGTCATACTCCTTTCAGAAGTCAGGTAATGATAAGAATAATTTTATCAATGGCTATTTATTGTCCCTTTATATCTATTGGTCTACGTATATTTTATTCTGCTCATATAACATTGGTTGTTTACTGAAGGTTTTTGGAAATGTGCTTTTATATGCACTAAACTGCAGAAGACAGTTTGACCTGGAGCTGGGTTTCACATCACTGCTAATATTTACAATATTATCCTTTTGTTTTTTATCTTTTACAGTTCTTCGCCTTCTCTATATTCAGCTGGAGGTTTGGCTAGGCACCACAGTAGCTGTAGCTGTTGTCTTTTTCATTATCTTCACTATTCTATGTACGCTGCTACAAAACAGACATCCCAAGGGTAACTCCAGCCTCAGAGAAGCAGATCCAGCAATTTCTCAGCTGGGAAGAATTCCTTTAGACCCTTCTCCACAGAGAGAAATGGGTTACATTCTATCAACAAACCCCCAACACATGTCTCTTCAATTCGCCCCTGACCGGCATACAGGAAGAGAAGGTCCTGGAACACTTGAAATGATGAAAATCACTGTTGAACAAACTGCATGTTAATTCTACTCATTTTTTTTTCATGCTGCACTGATCACACTGTGTGTTATGTATGCAATGAGTTACCATCAATAAAGATTGGTTGCTTGTGCTAACACTCTTCCAGGTTATATATATACATGCACATACGCAAGTTCTGATCCGCCACTCACCACTCTCTGGGTGCTTCCCATTACAACTTAACATTCATTTTCAAAATGCTTTCTGTGTAAGAAAAAAAAAAAAATATATATATATATATGTATCACAAAAAAAGACCAGCAACATGGAGAATAATGCATTAAAAAAAGCATGAATAGCCAACGTTACATTTCAGTCCCCATCAGGACCTTCCTCGAGTCTTTGAGAAAGGCTTTTGAGAAAGGGTGCTAAAGGGTGCTATGTCCTTTGCTTTGGCATAATTATTATATAGAAATAGTCCTAACGCATAATTCACAGACGTATTTTACACCTCCTTGGAGTGGGCGTTACTAAACAACATTGCAGTTTGAGCATCTGTGGTGACAAGATGGAGATTGCAGATGAATTCTTTTCTTGAATCTGAAGAACAGAATCAACTATGTGATCACCCTAGAGTGATGCATCCTCGAGTTTTCAGGGAAACGGTAATTTTCAGAATGGTAGTTTTCAGAAAGTAACGGTTATGTGGGTAATAGCGTGTGATAATATTGCGTGCTATAAAATAACGCATAAACATATTGCATGCTTTAAAATAACGATTAAAATATGGCATGCTAAAAAATATCACTCATGGCTCACTGGAAAATAATGTCAAGTGAACTTTTGGTGAATCGATCGTTAATTATAAAAATATAAGAAGTGATACCATTTTTAAAACATGCTGAAAATAACACTCACTATTTTGACCTTTTGTGAATCAGCCCCTAAGGGTCTAATTTGCAAATAAAAAACCTGTGGCTTAACATTACCCAGGCAACTTTGTGTTGCTCAGAGTAAAATAAGACTTGAGCAAAGTTTCTCACCTTTACCTTGAAGTATTTGATCAGGTAACGGCAAGAAATCACACATGTTACACATTTAATGGAATGTTTTATACTAACAGATCTGCACCTACAAAGTCACCGTTTTATTCAATCTATATTATATAGCTGCAATTGCAACCAGTTTTTGTTCCTATTTCTAAACTTTTATTCCCTCCTTTCCATTCTTGGAACTTCCAAACATTGACCACTAGAGGTCAGTGTGTTTCTTTCATGTGACTGAGTAAAAACAAAATTGTTTCTGTTTGAATGTGTTTAGTCTGTTATAATCAAAAGTTAATAATAATAATATTACACTCATTTTGTTATACTAGCCAGTATTATTTTGGTACTTGTTTAAAATGTACTTGTTAAAATGTTTTTAATCTCCGCTGTCTTCCAAATGCTGTGCTCTTAATGTTTGCAATAGAGAGGAAAACCTTTAACATAAAGGTAAGAATAACAGAAATGCTTTTACTTTGATAAATTCATGCAGAGCCCTGTGTGTGAATGTTCTAGAAGTTGCAGGCACCCTCTGCAGTTCCAGTTTGATTGGCTTCCTTATTGAGCTGTGCCCTTGCAAGGATGGGCTGTGTGGCAGTGCTGATAAAGGGCAGTAGGATCTTTTTATGAGCAAGACTAGGCTATAGAGTTATGTCGGCTGATTAAAATTAGGAGTTTGTCATTTCTGGGAGTTGCTTAGTTTAAATAATTTTTGTTTTTGAAAGAAGGTCCTTGGGCAAATCTTTTCAAAACAGCCTTGATACTAGGAATTACAAAATAAAAGCAGTTTGGTTGGTCCAGTTGGTACAGTCATGCACCAGGTTTAAGGTTGCGACCTTTTCTGAGAAAAAATACAGGCCTTCCTATATTTTCATGTTTTTTCCCTATTAATAACATTTAGATCAAGCATAATTTTTACCGGCAGCAACCTTAGCCAGGTTAGGTGTAACCTAACCTAACCTAACCTTGGGCAAGTACTTAATGTGCGTCCAAAAGGCTGGACCTCAGAATATGTGAAAGAGGAGCCAGGGAGGCTGAGAAAGAGTGGCTCCACTTACCTGCATGATCACCTGGTGCAATTCAATCATCATCATTGTCAAATAGTATACCAAAAATGTATTTTTTCTAATGGCTTTTCTAATGTTTACTGTTTTTCCATAATTTGGATTTTAAAGATCATTTTCATTTTTCACCCTTCTATACTGTCACACTTCGCTCCAGTAGTTGTCTGTATAGGACCCGTTATCCAGAATGCTCGGGACCAAGGGTATGCCAGATAAGGGGTCTTTCTATAATTTGGATCTCCGTACCTTAAGTCTACTAAAAAATCAATAAAACATTAATCAAACCCAATAGGATTGTTTTGCATCCAATAAGGATTATTTATATCTTAATTGGGATCAGTTACAAGGTACTGTTTTATTACTACGTTTACTAAGTTTTAAAATTCTGAATTATTTGATTTAAATGGAGTCTATGGGAGATGGGCTTTCCGTAATTTGGAGCTTTCTGGATAACGGGTTTCCGGATAAGGGATCCCATACCTGTTTATGGAAAGTTGTTCCTGGCCTTCAGTAGTAAAACATATGGAAATCACAGCAGAACACCACTTTAAGAAATCATAGTTTTTCAGAGCACTGCATTTATTTTACAGTATATGATATGATGAAAAGGCAATAAATATGCATGAAAGACATTATCCCATGCTAGAGAAGCATCATGTAATTAAGCTATAGTTTTCTTGTAAGCCCCTCCCCTTCTGGTAACGACAGTGCATAGGGCCTGCCAAATCAGCCACCAACTCTGCTTCATCAAAGCATCTTATTGTTTGAATCATAGATGATTCTGAGAAACCCCCAGGACAATTTGTCAGCACATTGCAATTCATCCCCCACTATTGAACTGCCTTTTGCTCTGCTTTCTAAATAAACAATAAGTAATGTGAAACACATTTTCTCCCTTAAACAGAGATATATATTATCCTTTAAATCTGTTTTTTTATATCACTGTCCAAAGTGATCTAAACACAGCATAAAATGGGCATTGGTAGACCAGAACTATCTGGTAGCACAGATTATCTTCTTATACAGATGTATAAGGCCCTGGCCCGGACTGCCAATCTGTGGCTTCAGGCAAATGCCAGAGGGGCTGCTGTAAAATGCAATAGACAGTCACTATTTAGTGGGCCAGTGGGGGCTGTTTGGGTCTCTGTGTGCTTAAAAAGCCAGGGCTATTTTGAACCCCAGTCTGGACCTGAGAATGCCATACAAATATACAAATAATGCCTGTGCACACATAACCCTCCCTGATATGAGACCTTTTAGATATGTACCATAAGATTTCTCAGTATGGATATGGTAAGATCCAGAGGTCGGGGGTTTCTCATTTCTGGCAGGCATTGCATTTCAGACATTACAAAACTGTAGATGGTAGCACTGTTCTGCTGGTGCTGATGGAAGGGGTGTACTATTTGGAACACATACAAAGTAGTACTGCAAGTCACTGGGCAATATGCAATATGTATTAACTAAGCATTTCCCAGTCATGGTTGTATTCAGCTGGACAAGCTCTGTGCTACTTGAACTTAGTAGTTGTAATATTCCTTTGAGGGAAATAAAAAGATAATGCTGGGTTCATTACCATAGCAATAAATTAGATGTTTAGATATAATGGATAAAGCTTTAGGTTACGCATTGAGCAAATCTGCCATATCCAGGCTTTGGCTATGGATACAGTGGAATTCCAGCAAATTGTGTTATATACAGCACAGCAATCACAATGGTACTGGGGCCCAAAGCTTTAGGGCAGTGATCCCCAACCATTGGCTCGTGAGTAACATGTTGCTCACCAGTCCCTTGGGTTTGCTCCCAGTGGCCTCAAAGAAGGTGCTTATTTTTGAATTCTTGGCTTTTGGGCAAGTTTTGGTTGCATAAAAACCAGTTGTACTGCCAGTCCATATAGGAGCTACCAAATAGCCAATCAGAGCCCCTATTTGTAACCCCAGGAACAGTTTTCATGCTTGTGTTGCTCTCCAACTCTTTTTACATTTGAATGTTGCTCACAGGTAAAAAAGGCTGGGGATCCCTGTTGTTTTTTTTTATTTGGATGTTTTTAAAATGTAATTAGTGTAAAGGATACCAGCAGTGCAAGGCACCAATGAAATGCACCAAGCCTCCATACCATGGGCTTGTCAGAGGAGGGTCCCAGTGCAAGTTGGTTACTGGCTCTGGAGAACTGGGGAAACATGTTATTAGGGCTCTGGCACACGGGGAGATTAGTCGCCTGTGACAAATCTCCCCTGTCACAGGCGACTAATCTCCCCGAACTACCATCCCACTGGCGAAAATGTAAGTCGCCGGTGGGATGGCACACATTGCGCAGGCGATTTTGTCAAATCGCCGAAAATGCCTTGCGAGGCAACTTCGGCAATTTGCCGGAATCGCCTGTGCAGCGTGTGCCATCCCACCGGTGACTTACATTTTCGCCGGTGGGATAGAAGTTCGGGGAGATTATTCGCCCGTGACAGGGGAGATTTGTCATGGGCAACTAATCTCCCCGTGTGCCAGAGCCCTTAAAGGAGAAGGAAAGGCTAATAAAGAGTTAATCTCAAGCTGCAGGCATACCTTCAGTTCTCTCAATAGTGCCCTTAAGTCTCCCCATATTTCACCTGTTCAGATGATCAAAAGCCAACCAGGAAGAAAAAACGCTGAGCTGTGTAAAGAAAGTTCCCATAATGCCTCACTCCGGCACCGAGACCCAGACCAAGTGAACATGCTCAGTTAGTAAGACTATGATCCACATTCCTAAGGGGGGGAGTGAGTTCTTAGCATTCTTGAGGGAGGGGGGAGCAGGAGAGGGGAGAGAGCAGAAAGCTGCATGTCTCTGGCACAGGAATTACAGACACAAGAAATCTTTTTACAGAGAACTCAGTGCAGCATTTCTGTGAGTGCTCATGGCTGTATTTACATAGACCTTTCTGATAAAGCTTACTTAGTTTTTACCTTTCTTTCCCCTTTAAGTAAAGTTGCTTTAAGAACCAGTGAATTTACTAAATTACATCTCCCAGCAAGTGTTAACCCTTGATAAAAAGTTGGAATATACTAACTGGTGTATTCCAGTAACATTTTTAAACTACCTATTGCTCGCTGTCAGTTTGCTGCATAAAAATATGATGAATTTACGTAGCCTCACCTGCCCCTGATTTTAAATTCTGAATTTGTTTTGGAGAAAGAACAGGGTGACTTTTATACCTCATATGATCTGGGAGTTCATTAATTGATAATACATGCCCTGCTATACAATCTGTTCCAGTCACTGCAAGGTGCCAATTTCTCTCTGCGTTGGAATGCACAGTTCTGTACACTAGGCACATCCATAATAAGAGCTGGCATGCATACAGCTATCCTGTCCTCCCTTTCTGCTCCTTTCTGCCACGCCAGAGTTCTTGTAGCAAGGGTGTAAGGCTGCTCTATTTTCCAATCATATCCAAAAGAATCTTTCTGAATACCCTGGCAGCACATAGAGTATCTAGCTCATGGTGCCCATACACATTACAATTTTGATTTTTCTTGTGACCATTGGCGCAGGAATGATCTTTCGTACCCTCCACTAACATTCAGAGCTGAATTATCAGATATGCAGGTAGAAACAAAATAATTTTACCCCTGTCTGATGATTCAGCGCTAAGTGATTGCCTTTGCTCGGATGCCTTCAAAGAATCCCAATAAAAAATTTCCATCCCGCTCAATCAACGAGACGTCCAATATCCAAGGTCTTTGCCGATACCGGTCACCTTGACTCTTGCCATTCACACCCCAAATATCGCACAAAACATAATTTCACACGACCTTTAGATATACTGTATGTTGGTGCAGGCTGTTTTACAACGGGACGGGGGGGGCGACTTACATAGGCAGAAAGTCACTTTCCCTGTACTTTTAAAGATGTAGGCCATAGATTTGAAAACTTTTTGGCTTCGGGCCCCCTTTGTGGGTTAGTATTAGAACTGGTTGGTTCCCTTAGTTATATGCAAAAATCTGTTACTCTTTTGTAGATTTAGTGCAGTATCCAAAGCATTCACCCTAAATGTAAGTGGCCTTCAGCAGGCCTGGACTGTGATTCAAAATAGGCCCTGACTCTTCAAGTACACAAACAGCCCTCCCCAGCCCACTAAATAGTGACTGACTATGTGACAGAGGCAGGTCCCTCTGGCATTTGCCATAACCCAAATATTGCCAGTCCAGGCCTACCCTTCAGGCTTGGCCCCATTACATTACATTGAATCCCACAATAAGGGTCAGTACCACAGTTTGGTAAGTACTGTTGTAGGCTGCTGAGAGGGGTCATGGGAATTGAAGTATGTGATAGCTCAGAGGGCTACTAGATAGACATCTCCTTCCCTAGATCATTAAGGTTTCCTTTCTGATGCTGTTTTATATCCATAATAACTGCATTAGTATGGCACTCGATATCACAGTCTGACCATATCACAGAACTACAGCTCTCAATACCACCAATTGTTGGGTGATGGAAGCTGAAATAACTGCTGGAGGGTCTGCAAGTTACACATCTCTGATTTACAGAAATTTTTTTCCATCTGGAACACCTGATACTGCCTATAGTACCAGACACCAATTTAAACTGAACTGTTACTAAGCCATTCCCGTTACAATTACACAAGATGTATTTTACTATACAGAAGTCCCTCAAAATATTCAACCCCATATCTTTTTCAGGATTTAGTTAATCAAGCCCTATCCAGTACTGTATGAGAGTGCATCTAGAATAGAAAAGAAAGATATGAAGGAACATATAGTATGTGTCCCACAGCCATCAATAAGCTTCACGCCTTGTATTTCTCTGTTACTGAGGAATGCGTGTGGGCCTGTTTGACAAAGGCAAGCTTTGTGTTCATATACACTCCTAGTCCTAGGCAATACGCAGAACATTCTGGAGTGGAATTCCTGCACCAGCACAATGTAAAAATTCAGCATTAACTCACTCACTGACTAAAAAGATAACCTTAATACCATATAGCAAGATCGGACAGGGTTTTTACTGTATATAGAGAATCAATAGAAATAAAAATGTACTTGTCAGTTTGTTCTTGCCTAAATAATTTAAATAAAATAAGATGAAGTTCTTTTTTGAAAGGAAATAATGGATTATGTAAAACTGGATGCAAATGGAAAAATACATAAAAATTCAAATACGGCACTTACTGTAATCCTTTTTATTTACACCTTTCGTAGAATACAGTATTGGTGTGCTATTTTATATACTGAGCCACATACTAGCAACATGTAATGCTACAAAATAAAAGAGAAGACAGTAAAAAAAAGGGTTAAAGCAGGGGTTCTTGGATGGTTTTTGTCCAGGCCTTTTAATTTTGGAACTCAGGGGTTCTAGGCAGTTGTGAATCCCTATAAGGGCTATCAAGGGGGTCATGAGGGACCCATCATTTTAGGGAGCATGGTATCGTTGGACGGGCATGGGAAATGGGCAGCACAGGAGTGGGGTTGGGGTGGGAGGGAGGTAGCAGGACACAGCCTGGGGCTCAAAGAATATTTTAGCCCTGGAAATAGGGGTTGCATGTTCAAAAAGGTGCATTACTGGGGCCCATGAGCCCCCAAATATTGGAGCTTTTATTGTAGCAGAAAATAACTATAGTGAGGATTTCTCAATACTGCATTATGAGAAAAGGATAAAGAATGTGGCAGTCATTAGGGACATAGGGAGGGCAGTAAGAGTTTATTTCATTTTTTTGCACTGGGGGCCCTTTAGCCACTTGCTACATCTCTTATACAAATGTACAAGATATTCTAAGGGCTGCCAAAGTTAAATGGTATCATGATCTGGATGAATGAGAATCTTCCCAAACATACATGCCGCAGAATTGTGATATTCCATAAGAAGCATATATGTGGTCATGTATGCCAAATAGGAATTGTGCAAAATACAGTGCCAATATTTACTAAAATATCTGAAGCAGACTTTTATCATATACTAAGTATCCTTTAATTAAGTCCTAAGAAATTACTGAGCAGTGGTTTCATTATTACTGAACTTAGGTGTGTAAGTGGAATCTGATTCCTTAGTCTCAACCAGGCCTGGACTGGGAGTCAAAATATGCCTTGGCATTTCAATGTACAGAGGCCTAAACAGCCCCCACCAGCCCAATAAATAGTGATTGTTTATGGTATATTACAGCAGCCCCTCTGGAATTTGAATGGAAATCAACTAGCTCCGATAAAAACTATGACAATTATGTTTTCACATAAACTGATAAATGATCACTGTTTCTGGTCAAACAAATTTATACTTTAGTTGTGAACTTCCCATCTCTCCTAAACAGTACATCCCAGCAATATCCTGGTCACAGTTCCCCTGGAGCTCCCAGCATGTTACAGAATACTGGGAGTGTTCAGAACTATTATTGGCCCAGGCAGCATTAACCAAAGCCAACCTGTGGGCAAGTTAACAAGGTTACTTCCGCTGACAGTGATCTGGGCATCAGCATCCCCTCTGTTAGACATTTGTGAGTCATTGTGATCTGGAACACAAATGCATTGCTCATGGTTTCCATTGGCTTGCCATTCATTTCCTTTTCCTTTATCGCTTCCTGTACAGGCACTGATGAACAGGGACATGGAAACTCAGATTTTGTTGGTTACAGTTTTCCCCTATAACATTAGCATTACAGTAGGGTTTGGGGAAGCCTCTCCCTTTTATAATTATCTTCGTTGTTTTTATATGTGGCTGATGCAATGCTGGTCCCAATATGTGGCAGAGAACGTGTCCCCATACATACCCAAGTATAAATGGTCACATGTGCGTAGCATATTTAATAAGTTTGGTTGTAAGCTTGGGTGGGGGTTGAAATGTGGTCACACTTTATGAGCACCATAAAATGCAGTGGCTGCAAAGAAAACATTGCGCGGGAATAAATCTCTGACATCTTTTATGTGACATTAGGCATTGAACTGAAATAAAAGCACACACAAATCCACATAAAGCAACTCTAACAAGCAAAGCCCTCCTTACTGTCTGTATCAGCCTGTGATTAGAGACAAACTGTATATTAACCTTTTAACCACCAGCAGCTCCATCCTAGGTATTGTTTTTTTCCATTTATTGGAACAAAATGTGGAAACAAAGAATCTATGTATCTGGCCCTCTCTTTTTTTTGCCATTGGTATATATCCAACTTTGCTGTAATTTTAGGGTCAAGGGTTAAACCTCTTTTATTGTCCAGTACTGTGGAAAATATTGATACTTTTTAAATACACATGGCTAATATTACTGAATAATAACAATATAAGTAGGCAGAAACCTCATGCACTCCTGTGTGTATATCTTTGTACTGTAAAGAAGAGTCCTGCGCAGAACCAGTTTTTAAGACCACCAACCCATATCTATACTCGTATCTGAAAATCCTGCCTGCAACCCACAGGGTATGCACTTTTCTTGCAGGTAACCTGTGGGTACTCGTTTACCTGACCTGCTGCTGGACTCTACTGTAAAGTCTCTGCACAGCACACCATTGTGATCCTTCTGAAATCTGATCATAGGCTATCCTGAAAGGAGAGTACAGCTATCCCTTCTTTCCCTATGAGCTGGGTGGGCTAAGGGGAGTCCAACACCTGAGAAGTAGCTGTGGTGCCATCTAATGCAACAAGACAAAGCTCCTGTATAAAACAAGAAGTGACAGAAGTGTCAGAACACACAAAATTAATGGTGGGGGTCATTTAGAGGCACTTTGAGGCTGCATTCGTGGCCCAAGTTCACTCTGCTTGGCATGAGCCATATGGCTTTATTAGTCTTTCACTAATTGTCTGTTATCCATATTTGTGCACTTAGTGGTATCCTGTTTAATATCATGATGCAGAGATGCCTAACCTGAGGAAGCTTATTGTAGATTGGGCTTCAAACTACAGGCAGAGCTATTAATTTCACATTAAATGTGCACAGAAGCAAGCTATTTCCCATATTTACCTAATGGCTCAGTGAAAGGACTTTTTTTTAGAAAATAATTTCCTGCTAAAGTAATTATTATTGTTCTTTCCTCCATAATGTGTAAAACAGTCACTGGCTGAGCATTAGTTACTGATTTACTTGCATGTTGTTTTGCACGTGTTATGATTAATATGATTTTTAAGGGAGAATTAGAGAAGGGGGCTGCTTTAAAGGGAAGGTGAGTTACATTGCATGAATCAGGGATGTGATATCATGTGATATGTAAGATTCTTCTGGGACAACATAATAAAAGTCCCAGCTCTAATAAACCATAGCAAAAAATCAGCAGTTAGTATTTACTGATTGCCTGTTTGAAAGGAAATATTTTGGTTGTTATTGGTACTCTATTCTATACAAACACAGTCTAGATGATGTGCAGAAAATTTCCGCAAAAATTTCTCCCGCCCCATCTGTTCCACTAGGTGGACCTAATAGGGAAAATAAGTCTGTCGTTGCTTCTGAATGCAGGGCTGTGATTGGCTATACCCCTCATACTGTGATTCTGGCAGGGACCATTAGCACACACCCACCGATCATTTTGGAAGTTGGGGCTAATTTATCAACACTGGACAAATTTGCCCATGGGCAGTAACCCATAGCAACTAATCAGTGATTGGCTTTTTTAGCAAGCTGCAGGTGAACAATTAATGCAACCATTTAAATGGCTGCCATGGATACATTTACCAAATGTTAATAAATGATGCCCAATAAAGGGGAAATATTATTGTTGAAACATATATTTCCTAGGTTCCTACACTCCTCCTAAGCCCAATAGTATGCCAACCCTGGGAATCATAGGGGTACATGTAGTGTTGTTAACTAGAAGCAACTGTTCCCCACAGCAAAATCATTTCATGGTCCCCTTATACTTTTGCACTAAGGTATTAAGCCTGAAGCTCTTTATAAACAGGCTCCATCCATATAATTTTATCACTGCTATTAAATATATCACCTTGCGTAACTTGTACAGTGAAGGTCAGCAACGTTCTCCCTAATTCCAACATGCATTAAAATGATTAGGGATACAGTGAATCCAGGATTCAGTTCGGGATTTGGCCTTTTTTAGCAGGATCCGGATTTGGCCAAATCCATGGTCTTCGCCAAACCGAATCCTTAGATTCATTTTGACATTGATTAAGATTTGGATTCAGTTTGATACACCCTTCCTACACCCATTTAAAAACCTGTGTGCACGGTGATGTAAGTTGGTCTAAATAAGTACTAAATTATTTGTTTTCACACCAAATTCTTTGTGTGCTCCACAATTTGTTCTGTGCTTCTACAGCATGCAGGTGTTTCTGCATTATTGCCCTAAAAATAGATGGCCTATTGGACCTATGACTATCCATGAAATATTTAATGATTTTACTGGGGCAATAGTATTCCCAGGTATAAGAGCGGGTTCTTGCACTTACTTTTTACCTACTGTTAGTGTATGATCCTCACTGAGGCAGTTCTGGGAACATTTCTAGTACTGGCTCCTCTGCACAAGCAGTGGAAAAGGCAGGGAATCGCTGCTTGATAAATGTTAAATGTGTAGATTGTAGATGTGCACAGAATATAAACATCTTGAAACAGTGAAGATTCCTACACGTTCTCCAAAGGTCTGTCTTGTTGAAGGTTCCATTTAAACATGGTGATATCCAAGTGCTGTAACTCTTAACACTTGTCTCCATAGAAAAGGGCATGCTGTGGGCTCTTTGCTGAAGTGTCTAAGGGCCCAGTTGTCACTGATAAAGGCCCAACACCTCTAGAGATTTACATAGAGACAGCTTGCTCAGTTAACATGTGTATATAAGATTCTGTCAACACTACAATCTCCTGTGGAAGGAAATATTCCTTCCATATTTAAGCAGCATTCTTTCCTGGACCCTGGTACTGAGCACTAACAAAACAGCATCATGTGCTCTGTGTAATTCTAACCATTGCTTAAATATTTATGATGTATAACAAACAGTCTGCCATTAACTAGCCCTGGGCCTGGATATACAATATACAAGCCCTACAATATAAATAAACTTTGTAAATGAGCAGAATGACTGAGATCATTAATCCCTAGACAAAAAGAAACTGGCAGTTTTTACTGTACTCAGTGGAATACTACTAGGGGCCTGCGTGTTATTCTTGCTTAACATGCAGGGGAAATTTGCTTACATTTTGGAGGCATGATTCAATAGCAAAGATGGTACCATAACACTGAAACAATACATAAATCCTTGCCAGCACTGGGGGTGACTATTTTTCTTAAAGAAAGGGAGGGGGTTCTATTCTACATTTTAAAGCAGGCAGGGCTGTATGCATTGGAATTTTGGCTCTTGAAGTTACCAAGAGCAAACAGGAAGCCCCCCTGGTAATTTGGGGACTGCTACCATCTGAGGCAAGTTTCTCAACTCCATGGCAGCAGCACCCCTGGGCAGGGCACAAAATGCAGAAAACAAAAACAGATTGCACCCCAGTTGTTGCATTTTGCACCACACCCTGTAGAACTAAACCCTTAAAATCAATATGGCTTAAAATGCCATATTTTATATACTGAACTTATTGCATCAGCCTAAAGTTTCAGCAGCAAAGATCCAGGACCTCATACTTGTCACAGGGGGTCACCACCATTAAAAGTGTCTGCGACACTCACATGCTCAATGAGCTCAATGAGTTGAAAAACTAAGCTTAGGGGTCGTCACAAATTATCAAACAGAAAATGAGGTTAGCCTGTTATATAAACTGATGCTACAGGGCTTATTATTAAATTCTAGTAATCAGCCTTATTTTGTGACATTGATATTCTGTATATACAGTATATTGTGAGTCCTTCCTATTGTGAGAGCATGTGCAGGGAATCTGCAGAAAAGAAGATGGGGGGGCTACTGGGGCATCTTTGGGGCACAGATCTTCCCTGCTAAAGGGCTGTGGTTGCTTTGGGCTGGTACAGAAGCACAAAACTTAATGTAAAACATTTCTACCCTACTACTTAAGTTAAGCATTAATTCTCCTTTAATAAATGCCCCTTTGTGTTTTTTATATTTAAATATTTCTGATAACCTGGAAAACTGACACCTCACACTGTTCATAGTAAGTGCTGCTTCTTATTTGACAGGAAACTCACACCAGGTTAGAGTGTCCTACATGTCTGCAGAATCACAGCAGGGATAACTGTACCATCCAAAAATAAACACGATTATACCTAACACTTTTCCACATTAAAATAATATCCTGGCCTTGCATACTTTCCCTCAGAAAGACAATTTTCCAGGCTTAAGTGAGAGACAAATTCCTTGCTAGTGTAGGAATTCTTCTGTATTGCCTCACTGCAGGATGAAGCAGACAAACATGCTCCATATGCCACAGGCAGTATATTCACCAGCTTGTACTAGTTATATGAGGGGCTAGAAGGAACATTTAGGGTCACTTTTCAAAATACAGCCCACACTGCCGTGACTGGGAATTGTTTCTCTTCTACAAATACAAAGAGCCATTATATCAAGCAGCTCACTGACTGCTGCTCTTGTAACCCTGTAAATATTTTATTGTTGATACAAATAATAATGTGGAAAAGACAGTTATTTCCTATGCAAGTAAAAATTCTCAAGACATTTGGTTTGAGTTGTGTGAAATCCAATATAACAGTGCTGTCCAACTTCCGTGGTACCCAGGGACAGACCATTCCCTTTTTTAACCACACCCACTCCAAACCACACCCATGTTATCACAAGAGCTTTTAAGACCATGCCCATGGCACACGCAGGCAGCATAGAGCAGGCAGAGTATGGCTCACACAGGCAGCATAAAGCAGGCAGAGTATGGCACACACATGCAGCATAGGGCAGGCAGAGTATGGCACACAGGCAGGGTAGAGCAGGACAGGCAGAGTATGGCACACAGGCAGCATAGGGCAGGCAGAGTATGGTGCAAACCCAAGTAGCATAGGGCAGGCAGAGTATGGCACACACAGGCAGGGTAGAGCAGGACAGGCATAGTATGGCACACACAGGCATGGTAGGGCAGAGTATGGCACATACAGACAGCATAGGGCAGGCAGAGAATGGCATACACAGGCAGGACAGGCAGAGTATGGCACACACAGACAGAGTATGGCACACACAGGCAGGGTAGGGCAAAATATGGCACACACAAGCAGGATAGGGCAGGCAGAGTGTGGCACACATAGGCAGAGCAGGGCAGGCAGAGTATGGAAGGAGACAAGGAAATCATGTATATGTAAGTAACTGATCATGACCACTCCAACAAGTTGTCCAAAGTTGCCTCATGAGGAAAGTTCAGGGGACTTTGGAAAACCATCCCACCAGCTATTCACATTCTTGCTGGTGGGAAAGTGTTTCGGGGAGACTGGTCACTGGCAGTAGAGAAAATTTATTGCAAGCAACTAATCTCCCTGTTTGCACCAGTCTAAGACATTTCAAGACAGTATTGCAGTACATATAACTAAGTGAGATAAAAGTTGATTGATTTTGCCATGCATACCTTGTGAGATAAACAGAAAATGTCATTATTGTTATGTGATGATTGTATCTTGTTTCCTTTTCTTATCACCTGAGTTATTAAGCAATACTTTACATTTACATAAGGACCCCTGAAAATATGTGATTTTTTTTGTTATATAGATAACAAACATGCGAGTTACATTTTTTTTAGCTCCACTTCTTTACTAAATGAGCCTTAACCCTTTTTATAAACTAATTTAAGTCAGTTTGCTCAACTAATAAAACTAAACGTTGCACATTGGGGCTGATTTACTAACACAGGTGCTAAGTGACACCAGTGCAAATTAGCACCTATGTCAGGAAATGAACCCAGTGTGTACAAGTGTAAATAAAAACAAATTTTGAGTGATAGCATCCCCTTGTAATATACTCTTCACAGGCACATATGAAACATCTTCTACAGAGTTACTACAGCCACATAAGTGGCAACCTCAGGCACAGTCCTTTCTTTGCCTTATGGCTGAAATGTCTCAGAGTATTATCATGAGAGGGGCTCCAGCTCCTCACCACCTTGCCAGCCCCCCTTTCTAGCTCACAGCTATACTGTACATATGTCAGTATAGAACTTTAGGGAATTTCTAAATTACCCCAAGACAAAGGTAATTGTATTTGTCACTTATAAGGGATGCAATATAGTTGTGACTTACATATCCCAATTTGGAAAGAAAATATTTTCATCATCATTTTTGCTAAATCTGTATTGTGGGAACTACAAAATATCTTTGCAGCACAGAGACACACTAGGGGCACACATATTGCTGTGAGAAAGCCCAACATAACCTGCCAGCAATGCTGCATTATTAGGCATTCCAATGGCCATTCATTCATTGATAAGAGTTTTAATAGTATATAAATACAGCAATGCCAAATGCCATGATCCTTTAATGGACAATGGGCGAAGGGCCAGTTCTCAGCTCCAGTGGGGAATTTTGCTTACAAGGCTTGTTTCATGTAAGTACTTATGGTATAAAGCTCAGCATTAACCTTTAATCTTCCATCATGGATTGATGGAGCACAATTAATTTCTCCCTCTGTTTTTAGTTGTCAGAGATATTTTGCCAAAAGAAATTGTGCATGTCAGATTTACCGAAACACACTGCTCAATTACTATTAACTTTGTGCTCATTAAATGAAAACAACTACAGTCTGTTAAAGGGCAAGCAATGCACTATAAGCAACTAACATCAAGAACATTCATTCCAATAATACAACTCTAATAGATGGGTGATAACTTACAGAAACAGGACCATCAGGCATAAAGAAAAAGGCACACACAGGTACTATTGACAAATGGAACCCTCTGCTTACCATGCTAGTACATGGCAGGTGTAGAATGTCCCCCTTTATCAGATTTGTGTTAAACCTAAATTAGCATTATACCACTGGGCAGGGCAACTTTGCAAGAGAAAGCCACAGTTTTGCTTTTATTCTTGTTGAGACTTAAACTGATTTTTTCATGAGGAACAATACGTATATACTTCCTGGACAAAACAAACTATCCAGTTGGTTTTTACTTATCATTTGTAGCAGACCAATAAAGTGAATGTAAACCCTACAAACAGCATAAAAATTTCCATCTAATAAGTCTGCAGGACCTTCTGGGGTGCAGCTCAATAAGGACACTAGGGCCATGACTTATAATACTATTCTTGCAGCTCATGGAATAACGAGTGTTGTTGATCATTCTTGGATGGCATATCATATGGTTAAAATGATTGTTTAACAATATGATGGTTTATCTGAGAATGAACAAATCTGCCTATTTATGGTCACCTTTACAGTTGTACATAGAGATAAAAGTGTAAATAACCTGGAAAACCTGCCCAACAACAATGTGTAAAACCATCAACTTCGATAGCAAGTGTTCATAAAAAGATCAAATATGTCAGCGGTTTGTTTTGCTTTACTTCTTCGCTCTGTTTGCAGCAAACTATTATAGATCTGGTAATAACAGTAACTATTAAACTTTACATTTTGGTTGTTATACTAAATATACATAGTCCTATAGCTGATCAAGGCTACACTAATATATACATATTTTACAGGGGATAGGATTGACAACTTTTAGCATTATTTTACTGTAATTAATAATAATTAATGGTTCAAAATGAAATAAAAGCTAAATTTCCTTAATTTGTCCCTCACTATCATGTCTGTCACTCTCTAGTGATAACAATGGTATCCTTAGTCAGTGCCAGTATATAAGCAACTTATTCATTTTTTATAGAGGGGTCCCCATTCAGTTGTCCTCTTTCATCTTAATGTGCATTCTGCTATAACTTCTATTCCTAAGCCAACAACAGTCTGAAAGGCTGGAGTTCCCTGGACTCTACTAGGTGATGTTTGGCTGCAATTGTTGGAATTTAGTTCTGCTGGACTGACTACAGTAACGATCCCACCCTAATACACATAAGTTGAGTAATAGAGTAATTATATATTCTTTTACATTGTAAAGATCACTGGGGCACTCCCAGGTTAATTTCAAGCCATATAAATATTAGTTTGCAAAAACACATTAGGTTCTTGGCATAAATGGGAACTAAATTAGTGCTGAGGAGAGTTCCAAATAGGAAAATGGCCCATATGTAGAGATGTCCCAGTCCTGAATATCATGAGAGCCACAGCACTTAAGGTTGGTCAGACCAAAAATCTAGAAAGTATATAAAAATGAAGGGCATACTCCCTAATGTAACACATTCATTAAATAAATAAAATTGCACTTGCAAGACTAGAGTGTTCAATTCGTTCAAAAAGCTAAGCAACAAATGTAGTCCAATACCAATTTCCTGAGGGGCTTGTGCTCAAGCTGGCATGTTCCAAACATTGTCTCAAACATTTTACACAGTAGAAAGATTTACCTTGGTTGTTAAAAATTCCTTCTAAATGAGTGTAAAATGATATAATTCTTTCATACAGATTTTCATCCTTAAGTTATGGCCTAAATGAGAGCATCTCAGACTGTATGTAACCTAGAGAACACTTGTAGTTATTTTTCATATTATGGATCTATGAAGAATCAGAAATTTTCAGCATATAATATACCTTAAGGCTGGAAAGCACTGTGTCTGCTTCTAGTAGCCTCCTTTGACATTAATGATAAACACTTGGCAGCAAATGTGCATTTTTGAATAAAAGAACAGACTTTTAGTCGCTGAATATGGCTCACATCTTCATTTTCCCATTCAAGTCAAAGGGAGCCCCACAGAAGGAGGTCAGCTGACTGATATACATTGAAAATCCACGACATACACCTAACTGGCCTAAGCAGACCGGTACTTTCATCATCCTATCTTTTTAAAATGCTGTTTTATTAACAAATTTTCTATGATTAAAGAGATTTGGTTTTTGAACATGAGTCTGTTGTGCACCTGTTACATTTCCATGAAACCTCCTTAGATCTTCAGAGGGACCACTTTTTACAAAACAGCAGGCAACTGTCACAGCTGCAATCAAAACAAATTAAAATAAAAATACATGCAAATAAACTTGTTTTAAATGTTGTATAATGTGAAGTAACACAACCAAACAAAACATGTCACAGATCATACATTTTGGATGGCCACATCCCCAAAATGGTATCTTATATTGCCCACACAAAAAGGTGACAGGTTGGCCTTCAGGTAGCTGTGTCATAATTCCAGTGTATCATTAGCATAAGGGCCTGCATTTGGGTCAGATATGCGCCAAGTATTCAGATGAACACAAATCTAAAAGAAAGTACTGGGATTTTTGCAGTATATTGGATTTATTGCATCTCTACCTGCCTTCAGAATGAACAGGATTGGGTACAGGGGTAGTGGCAGGACATTAATTACTTAATCCTGGTCAAGGGTTTAGGGGTCAAAACTGAATTCTGTTATAAATATACTATACCCCCACTTAAACACTCACCCAAATTGGAAAAAATGTAAGTCCCTTTTGAATAACATTAGTACCGAGATCTTAACAATATATTGGATTTGCTGCATTCCTACCTGCCTACCACTCAGAATGAATAGGATTGGATTCACTTTGGATTACTTTAGGTTGTCTCACACACTAGGCAACCTGAGATTGAGGAAAGGGGGTCAATGACACAAGAATTCCAGTCCACTGACCCTTAATCCTGGCCAATAGCAAGCCAGTTAACATTTTTTTGTTGAAAAGTGCTGTTTTGCTTTTAAAATTACCTGAATTTTGCACCAATGTCATTTAAATCCCCCAAATTGTACAAACATAAATCCCTGTGAATAACATTTGCAAAATGTATAACATGTTCAAAAAGTGACAGTGATAGTTTTATTGGCACCACATAACTTAAGTATATCTACTCTTCCTATAACTGAACTACAGGGGGAACAGTTATGGGCACTAAGATATAACTGAATGACTTCAAATTGTATTTTATGAATGTATTCTGAGAGTTTCTTCTGTCTAAAGGAAATGTGTCATAGCATAAAGAAGTTTTAAGATAACATCAGAATTTCACAAGCTTTATTATAATAATACCATTCACTAGCAGATGATTTCACAATTCAAATTAATGTTTCTTTAAACAATGATTAGCTCAGTCGAGTTGACTTGCTTACATTTCTGGAATATTTGAAGCATTGCTATCTATGTAATTAGGCAAGTCATGAGTATCTGGTTCACCCTCCAGTTTGCTTGTTACATTCTGTTGTGAACATTGCACTTTGCAAGAGTATTTCCTATTGGTGGGAATTCATAGCTCCAGAGCTGCATGCTGGATACAAGTAAGCACATGAACCTAGCACGTTCTGTAAAGCCAAAAGTATGCACTTTGTTACGCAGGAGACAGCGATTTTCACTGATAGCCAGTTTGTTTTAAAAATAACACATCTTTTGTATTATTGTCTTGCTTTCTTTTTGGTTATTCTACTTTACATTTCTAACAAACTTTATATATACATATATATATATACAGTATATACACTTCTTATACAGTTTTACCACCCATGTGCAGCTGTTGTATATATTTTTATATATTTAGAGGCAATCATGCACATGTATATAGACTGGCTCACATAATTGAAGAATGTGACTTCTTGTGCTCTAAACAGTGTGAGACACAGGTTCTGATGTACCTTGGCACATTGTTAAAACTCTATTTGGTGGGCCGAGGGTGTTAATATAATATATGTGCCAGTATGTTGTGTTACTCTCAGCAAGTGACCCCACAGTACAGTGATTAGCACTGGGGTCATCTAACCAGTGCACTCTTGGGGTGGGTTTACCCCCCCTCCCATATCTGTTTCAGCTTTCTGTGGTTTCTTCCCACAGTTCACAAACAATGTGAAGTTAATTTGCTTCTCAAAACATTGACGTTAGTCTTTTTGTGTGCCTGTGGTAGGGAAATTACCACCAATCTAATTTCTCTGGAAAGCTCTGCGTAATATGATGGCTTTATACAAATAAAGAATAATAATATGTATTGTGCTGTGTTTTCCATATGCTTTGCAAGTTGCACTGTTTGTAATCACTGCTGTTGGGAGAATACACAAATTTAATAGCAGTTTACCCACTAATATCTCTTACCATAAAGAAAACTCTGTAATGGAGAATAAACTGAAAATGACCTACTTCATTTGTAGTTAATTTGCTAAATAATAAAAACTCCATTGTGCTCTATGGCAAAATCTTTCCCAGTGTCAGATGGAAACTATTATCTGTGTCCAAGCTTAGATACTGTCATAATTCTCTATTAAAAAGTACAGGTTTGCAACAAGATGTCATTTAAACATGAATGTGTTCTATTTCACAGATATTTGGGCTTATTTATAATGGTGAGGCAAGGTGCAAAAACAGGCACAAAGCATGCCTATTTTTTGCAATTTGCACCATTACCCCATGATATTCACTGCCGCTCATATAGTTAACACTTTGCTCTTACAAAATGAAACACAGAGTTGCACCAGTTTCTGTGTGCAATGCCACTGGCACCTGGAGGTAGGTAGAACATAGTTTCCCCCCGGCCTGCCCACTACCTTGTGCATCAGTCAGGGGAACAGCACAGAGGATGAGCAGGGGTGCAAGTGGAAAGTGAATGGGCTATAAGGGACTCTATTGAACCCCTGCTAATTTTAAATAAGCCAAAAGTTAAAGTCCATTTATTTGTAGTGCTGCTAGTTTAAACAAATTAATGCAGAATATACATGAATAATATGTAATATTTATATATTATATTCATATATTATATTTGTATCATATTTATTATTATTTAATATTTATTATTCTGTTGCTAAACAAAATACTTGCACTTAATTCTTTAAAATTATCTCTTAGTTATACCATAAAACAGTACATATACACAGGTTTGGACTGGGATTTAAAGTAGACCCTGGCATTTTAAGTACACAGAAGCCCAAACAGCCTCCACCAGACCAAAAATAAAGACTGTCTGTGGAATCTTACAGCAGAACCTACAGATTGCCAGTCCAGGCCATCATATACACACACATATATTTATACACACTGTAAAATAGGTCATACTTGCAATACTTACACCCTCTTACAAGGAACTCATCAGCAGCTTTGAACTAAGGCGATTTCTGGAGAATGCATTTAAGCAATCGAAAAACAGCTCAGTAAGCGTGCAAAAATCCTGAAAACAGGCATGCAGTGTTATTGCTGGGCAGAGAACAGAGCTTGAGAAAACATTGCTTTTCTGGCACGTGAAATATATCAGAGACGGAATATCTTTCCTTTTTGGAACTGCACCCTATGACTTGTTTTAAAATCTTGACAACTTTTTGTGGCTATTTTTGAAAGGATTAATGTGTCAGAATAAAGTGAATGAATTAGACACCTGACAACAGGCAAATGTGCATTTCCACTACACTGCTCTCTGGTTTCTGGTTATATACAATATCATTTTAACTTGGCTCTTCTACAGAGATACATTAATCATCCAGACAAGGCCTTTGAAAGGAATTTCCTGCACTATGCTCACTAACTTCAGGGATAAATAAAAATGGAATTTCAAGAATGTACACTGTTTTATCTTCCTTATGTACTATAACTTACTAGGCGATTCCTTGGGGGAAAAAATAAGTTAACTTCAATTCAGTATTACAGATGCCCATGCCTTCTGTTGTAAGAACTATAACCAGGCCCAGACTGACAATCTGTGGATTTTGGAAAATACCAAAGAGGCTGCTGTAAGATGCCATAGACAGTCACTATTTATTGGATCTATGGGGCTGTTTGAGTCTCTGTGTACTTGAAATGCCAGGGCCTACTCTAAATAGCAGTTCTCTTTAGCCCCATCATGGCCTAATTTGCGTATGCATATTAGGATTCAGATTCAGTGTAGTATTCTTTCTTTCACAAAGGATTCCAGGTTAGGCTGGATCCCAAGATAATAGGTGCATCCATAATTTTTTTCATTCTGTTTATGAAGGATTTAAACAGGCTTCTTAAAAAAATATTATGAAACTTGTTGTCAACATGAGTAAAATATACATAATTATATAACATAATTGTCATAAAAAATGCTATTAAAGTAGCATTGTATTAATCTAAGGTACCATCCATTGCAATATTAAAAATTAATTTGCTTGTCTTCTAATTGAATGAAATGCTTGTCCATGCATTATAAATCATCATCATTTATTTATATAGCATCAGCAAGTAACACACTGCTATACATTCATTTATAACAAACAGTGGTCATACAAAAATTTAACAAACAGGGGTAACAGAGTAAAAATAGGATCAGAGGGCCCTACTCGCAAGAGCTTGCATTACAAATATGCAATACTGCTTCCCAAATTCACCACTTTGTTGATGAACAACACAATTATATTTTGATAGTTTATAAAGAGGGCTCAACATATAATTTTGAGCACAGTTTCATAGTCTCACAGGAAAGTCTTCATTCAAATAGGTTTTATAATAAATGATTATATTTTATACACTGAAAAGTAGGCAAACTAGGCAAAACTTGTACTATGTACCATGAACAGTCTGGGAGCTATGTGGGAGGCTGAGCTTTATAGACCAATACATTTTCATTACATTCTGTAAATTGTTTGAGTGATCACTGATATTCCATTTGTGCCTAGAAGCCCTCATTTGATACTTTTTGTTTTTTTTGGCTACGTAACTCATTGCTTCCATGATATTCAAATTAATAATGAATTTAACAGAATAGGGGACATATACCGTATGTAGCTGGCACTGCATTTATCCTGTTCTGGGGTTATTATATTTGACATTGTATTTATACTACCCTGGTTCTGGGAGCATTATTTATCGAATAGGCACTTTATTTATCATGCCATGTGTTCTAGGATGTATGAAATTGGCACCGTATCTTGTCATATGGAATTATATTGGGGTATTATATATGAAACTGGTACTATATCCTAAAAGGTGTTCTGGGGGGTAAATTACATGATATTGCCACTGCATTGTTCCTGCCATTTGTTAAAATATATAATATATAATTATATAAATAATATGATAAAATACACAGGAATTCTATCAAGGAATCTGGGTTGAAACATTAAAACACAAAAATCACTCTCAGCCGATGATTCAAATGCAGCAAAACACAGGTTGCCATTGTCCTGTAATCCATAACAACCAATGGTCACTTAGCATGTACTGGTTTAGTTCAATTAAAATAATGAAAGTAAATATCTGATTGGTTGGAAAGTGTTACTGGAAAATGTGTCTGTATAACTGTAAGAATCTTTACCAATAGCCTGTCAGTTTAATAGCATTGCACAGGTTAATACAGAGCAGAACCTACTTGCCATTTCATACAGGAAAGTATCACAGCTTTTAATTCGTTTAATAGCAGACTCCAAAAATGGAAACAGAATAGAAAGTTTTTTTTCTTATTAATAATGATTCTTGCCAGGCATAATTTAACAGTCACAGGTGGAAGTTATTATTTCTTTTGTTGAGTGTTCTGGCTGCAGGAAGTGGTTTCACTGGTACTGTATTCTGAGAAGCGTTTATATTCCCTTTTGTCGGAACAGCTCTGCAGGCTTCTTATATACATGTGTATTTCACAGAGCAGAGAGAAAACTTGCTGTGTACTGTACATTTGAATCCCAAAAAGGAATATTTTAATGCAGAAGGAATAGAATGATCATGTGATGGCAGATAGCTGTCAATTCTTAAGCTGGGCACACACTGTAACATCAATTCATTTGGCTCCCCGCGTGAGTGGATTTGTACCAGGTTTGGCCAGTAACAGAGTAGATATTTGAGAAAATCAAAATAACCAGTTTTCAATGAATAGTATACTTGCCAAAATATAAATGGGAGATGCCCCAGACCTTCAGCTTAGGGACTAGCTATTGGACCTTGAATAAAAGGATAGGCTGGCATGAACTGGACCACAGTAGAAGGAAAATGCTGTCTAAAAATATTTGAGTGCAGAAAAATTCCATTTTTTTTAATGTATGGATATAGATATTATCAAATAAATATTTTTCCTCTACTGTGGTTCCGTTCATGCCAGCCTGTTGTTTTTAAGTGTCCAACACATTAGGCCAGGTATCATGCCATCATTTTGTCCCAAAAGGTCAATGTAGACCTAAAGGTTTGCTGTTCTGGTTTATGCCAACAATGTAAATAAAGGCATTTTAACTATAAAAAAAACTTCTTTGAAATGCTGTCCGGGGCCCATGGGCAAAGGATCATAACAGAGACCCAGGAATATAGGGTCTTCATTCAACAGGAACTTCTAATCTGTCTGATATATATCTGGTTTGTAAGAGAAACTGGCAACAAAATGACTCTCACTGATATAACGCTGGACACATTATGTAAAACACCCTTGTGATCCACTTGGTTGGCCTCAGGGCTCAATGAGCAGATCATGTGCCATTAAGGGCTCTGGCACACGGGGAGATTAGTCGCCCGCCGGTTTCGGTTTGCCGAAATCGCCTGCGCAGCGTGTGCCATCCCACCAGCAACTTACATTTTCACCGGTGGGATGGCAATCTGGGGAGATTAGTCGCCCCCGAACAGGGAGATTTGTCGCGGGCGACTAATCTCCCTGTGTGCCAGAGCCCTTAAAGTTATTGGTTTGTTTGCTATGTAAGGGATTGAGCAGATAACAAAGGCTCTGTGGAAAAAAGCTGATAATGCCCTTCCTGAGCAGAAAGCAAGCCTCACATTATCTCTGGTATAATTGTCCAGGGAACTAAAGGTGGCCATACCAGTTCAGATTTTAGTCTTCTTGTAGAATGTTCATTTATCGACTATATGTTTAAATGCAACAAATGCAGGGGGACGTGACAGGTGACGTCTGAGGTGTGGCCGATGATGTTGGAGCTATGATGCAGTGTTCAGTGACTGTCAATCTAAAAAAGCCTGCCCAATTTCCCTAATTTTAAAAACTGGGCAGGGAGTTTTGACCCGTACAGCCCTTCCAAAAACCAGGCATGCCCGGTCAAAACCGGACAGATTGCAACCCTACCTTACACAATAAAAAACAGGAAATGGGAGACACAAGGCAATTATTGCTAAAGTGACCCAATTACAGATAAAAGGGAGCACATGAAGGAAATGTATTTTAGTAGGATCTATTGCACTCCTAGATACACCTGAAAGCACAAGTCCAACATCCACTAGTCTACATAAGACAACAAGAACAGACCAAAGACCTGGTTTTGACCTGGTAACTGATCACATTTGCTTCCTTATCTATCAGTTGCTGTGAAGGTGGCTGTTGAGGTTGTCCTGGTTAGAGGTCCAGTGTACAGTGTCTGCACGGTTTTAGGTGATAACAGGACAGAGAAAAGTTACTAGGGGAAAAGGCAACAGCATAGCAGTGGTGTTCAACCCATAGGAAGATTTGTTTAGGAAAAGGTATCGGAAGAAATAGTATCATCTCAATAACAAGGCTCACCCCTTTTAAATCTGTTTTGTCATAATAAGAACACAAGAACAAGGAAAGGGCTGCATCAAAGAGAAGAACAAATCATAACAAAAGCACTGGAAACATCCCAATGTAACAGGAAGAAGAAATGTTCCCAGCAAGTAGGTTATGGAAGTAATAATGTTATCTGCCAAATGCTTGAGTATGAGAGTCACTTCTGTGGCATATGAGTCAGTTAGAAAACTAAAATAAAGGAAGGGAAGTATAGGAATTTATAAGTCATTCGAAAAATAGGTAAAATAAAGGAAAGTCTTTTTATGCTGATTTGGACTGAAAACAGAATTAAAAATTCCAGATGTAAGAGCAATGGACTTGTGATAGTATTTGTTAGTGCAAAGAAACTGTAAAACAATAGGATCAAGTAACCAATATATCAGAGACAGTGGTAAAGGAGCTTATAGTCCTAATAATTCAGGGTTGGTTCAAGGGTAGGGCATGGAAGACTTTTGTGAGATATATAAAAGTATTTGTACATGATTACACAACTCTTCTTATAAATTCATAGATTATTAAAAATCTTTTTATTCATATAGTGCTGATATATTCAGCAGCAATTTACAGAGATTATATATCATTCACATCAATCCCTGCCCCAGTGAGCTTAAAACCTAAGGTCCCTATTACATTCACACTATGACCAATTTCCTCAGGAACCAAATAACCTGCCTGTATGTTTTTGGGGTGTGGAAGGAAACCCATGGGAACATGCAAACTCCTTGCAGATGGTTCCCTATCTGGAATTAAACCCAGGACCCCAGCAACATTGCTAATGATTGCGTCTTTGAGAATGGGATATTAGTTGGCAACCTCTAATTTAACACAGAGCAAGGACTACCATGCCCTACTTTGTGATCTATTGCCCATTTAGGCAGGAGTCCTTCTATGTGATTGAAGGAGAGATGTTTAGGCCACTACCACACATAGCAGATAAACACATACCTAGAATCCACCCCTACTCTCCTAAAAACTTCTTAATGTGCCTGCACAAAGAAGATTTTGGTGCAGAATACTCCAGCAGTTTTACACTAGAATCTGCATTATGTGCTTGCACCAGGGCCGACACAATGGCTCCGGGTGCAGGCATATCAAGAAGCTTTTAGGAGTGTAGGGGCAGATTATAAAAATAAAAAATATCCATCGATGCATTTGAAGTACAAGAAGATTCTAATTGTAAACTTTTTCCACTAGTTCTAACCACTTAAGCAGTAGAAATAATTGTTGTTTGAGCCCCTCTTCTTATCCCCAAGGATCTGAATGAGAGTAATAATACAACTATGAGGTTACATGAGCTTATCTTAATTGTCAATGGCCATTAGAGTGGGGGCAATAGGCAATCTAGAGGCTATATAATGTAAACAGCTGTAAAATGTCAAGGATAGCTTACACAATATGGACTGCCTTTTTGGCTAATCACAGCACTACACTGGTCATACATGAAAAGATACCCTCCTTAGGTAACATTTCAAATATCAGATCTTATCACTGTTCTGTAAATTTATCTTTAAATTGTCACAGTCTCACAGAGACGTGCTTAATGCCTTCTTAGGGCTCTGGTACACGGGGAGATTAGTCGCCCGCGAGCAGGGAGTTTTGCCGCGGGCGACTAATCTCCCCGTGTACCAGAGCCCTTAACAGAACAGGAAATAAGTGATACAATTAAGTCACTCACTGGCAACAATTCTGCATATCCTGTACCAACATATGTTACTAGTGAGGTTTTGGATGGCTTTAGGAAGCTAATGATAGGAGGCCAGACCAGGTGGAATCTTGCATGCCCATATTGTTCCTTAGTCATGATAAAATATTTCCTAAACCTTTTCCTTTTAACCAGTATTGAAACTTTTGGGAAATTGTCAGGATTATAAATGAATTTGACTAAGACAATAGCCATGCTTCTCAATCCATGCCTGAAAAATATGTGGCCAGGTCCCTTTCGGTTTACATGGGCCACAAAGGCAATACAGTTTTCAAATTCCTTTGCAAATCCATAAACTATATAGTCTAAATATAACTCCTTTATTGAATAAATTGATTCAAGAACTTAGGTGCACATTTACTTATCCATGAACACTCCGAGCATTCGTTTACTCGGTCCAATCATATTTTCCGCGACTTTTTCGTATTTTTAGCATGAAAAAATTGGATCGGTTTTGCTGCTGTTTGCAATCGTTCGGTGCGACAATTTCGGGACTTGCGGATCACCAATATGATATTATCGTGACTAATACGATTTTTTCGTAAGCATTTTCGTGATATTTGCGATCTTCAGAAATTTTCATTTCCAATCCGAATTTTTCCTTTCGAACTCGTGTTTTGATAAATCTGCCCCTTACTGTATTGTCAAAATTACCAGTAAACTATCTAGGAAAATGTAATCTTATTAAGATCATGTGGTTCTCCCGTTTGCTTTACCACCTGCAAATGCTTCCACTGTTTTTGACCCATAAAGAGCTGACAAGGTTAAATAAAGCACTTATTCACTTTGTCTGGGGAGGTAAGCACTCTCGAATTAGTAAGAATAAACTCCAACAACCAAGGTCACAAGGAGGGATTAACTTTCCAGATATACAGACATACAATATGCCTTGTAACCTTCGCTATGCAGCGGACAGGGTTAATAACAGGGAATTGTATGCATTACCTTTATTAGTTAAAGCTCTTATACCAAATTCTGCATTCTGGGGACAGACAACTTCCACCTGCAGTAAAGGACAATCCACTACTATATACAACAATTGGAGCTTGGTATGCAGCATGTCAAAGACTGCCTATCCAGCCATCACTACTGCCTTTTTCACCTTTTATAGGTAACCCACAATTTTTGAATAATTATATAGGTAAGCCATTTTTTACCTGGGCTAAACAGGGATTCACACAGATGAGACACTTATTAAGTATCTCTACCAATCTCTATTGATTTTTAGACCTCAATATCCTTCAATAGCATGGCAAAAAGGAAATCGATAACCCAATCGACTGCCTACTCAGATCACTTACAATAAGACGCTTTACCTCCCTTCTATACAAAGCCTTGAAAGCTCAATTATCTAATAAAGACTTTGAAAGAGGTATAGGGAGGTGGTTACATCAAATCATGGATCTTACACAAGAAAAATTACTTGCCTTACACCTTAGATCATTCTCATACCTTAATTCAAGTCACTTTCATGTTATGTTTTTTAACGTATTAGAGGTTACTTTTCTCCTGAGCTATGGAAAAAAATGTGGTTTGGTCAAATTCAGATGCTTAATATCAGAGAAAAGACAAAGAACCCCCCCCCTTTTATGGGGGTTGAAGTGCGTTGGGTTCTGTTATGTAAATAAAAGTCTTTTTGCGATATTACTTTGGAAGTGCCCTGCTTTTCTCTGATATTTTGTAACTATCTGGGAGTCTTACAGGGGACCCCTGCAGTGAGCACCCACTATATTGATGTTTCTTTGCAGGTGTGTAGCACTACATATTAGAATTCAGATGTTTGTCCAAAATGCCGACCCTAAAAACAGATATTTATCATTGTGGTCTTGTCGTTTGATTAAACAATTTTGGCATGCAGTAATCACTTACTGTAAATCTGTACTACATATTCAGGTACATCTTACATCTCTGTTGGCAATATTTGGAGATACAACAATGATTCTGAATGTAGATAAGAAATTAGCAAACATTGTTTCTGTGGTTTGCATTGTTGGATATCGGATTCACCCCCATCACTAGAAATGATGCTTACTAAGCTTGATTTTGCCTACTGTGTGGACTGGTTGGAAGCTACTCTTAATAGAGAATGCTAAGTTACAACCTTTTTTACTTGGGTTAAGTATGTGCAAACACTACCTCCTACATGTACATGACTTTAATTTTTGGGGTGGGTCAAAGAATGTGTGTAGACCCACCCCAATTTATTTATTTATGCATGTAACCCCATTCATGACTATATTATGCATGTAACCCCATTCATTAATTTCTATGTATCTTTTAGGTATAAATAAAGACATATTGAAAAAAAACAGCAGATTAGAGTAGTTGGCTACTGATATGGTCTGTCAGGAGGGTTTGTTCAGACCTTTGGTTTGACCTAAAACATGCGAAAATAAATAACCAAGATAGTCAATAGGGGCCAAGTTAGCAGCAAAATCCTGTCTCTATGGGCCAGCTTTAAGCTAAGCCTTGTCTGTGTATCACCATAAAGGAGTACATGCAATCTCTGTCAATATTAAATGGTGTATTCCATGCTCTTTACATTCAAAATAATTATATTATTTCTGAAACATATTCATGTCTGAAAAAGTGCAAAGCTGTGGGTAAACTTTGAAAAGATTAAACAAGCTTTACTTTGGCAACTGCTACAGAGGCCCACTATTTGTTCAAAGAAGTGTCCTAGCACATTTTAAACAAAGCTAACCTTCAGACAATTACAGTTTTATTTGAGCAAATTAAAAGCCAAAGACCATTTCAAAAGGATCCCTTTAAAATAGCTCTAGTGTACATTGTACATATTTAGATCAGATTAATAGAGTAATATTGTGTCCAGTGGTTAAAGTGCTAAGATTGGCTTATTTTCTGAACTGGCTAAAGCATCCCAACCAACAGTTACTGTATATCCATGTTCATCACATTGGAACCATAGGGAAATATGATGTAAATCTGGGTTTAACCCTTTCACTACTAGCATCTCACTGGCTTAAGAGCACTTTGTGAAAAGTCATCTCATGGTGTGTTAACTCCCAAACTGTAACTCCCAAACTGCCTGCAAACTCTATTATTCTCTATTTATTTATGCAGTGTGACATTAAAATTTTAATGTCAAATGCATTTTTTGTTCAAAAAAATACAGAAAAACACCTGGACACTGGTTCCAAGAATAAAACACCTGGTCCCAAGAATTCCAGAAAATATATCTGGATCCCATTTTTGTGTTGTTATGTGTTCTGGAGAGGTAGTGTTCTCTTGCCCAGCTCAAAAGAGAAGCCTGTAAATATGACTTCTCTAGGAGGCAAAGACTAGAGCATTGAAAAATACATTAGTGGCATCCATATCCAATAACCCAACCAGCTTCAAAATTAAAGTTATCGTTATTCTTAGGAAACAGAAGGAGTTAGTTTTATACTAAAAGGTGTATATAAGCCTATTGGGCAAGTATACATGTACCCATATATGCTTACAGTTCCATACTAGTACCCATACAAGCAAATATTTACCCATGTAGAAATACATTTACATAGAAACATACACACAAACCAACAGTTCTATACTGACAGTTGTGCTTGGACAAGTTTGTATAATATTTGAGTCCATCAGCCAAAAGCTTATTAGAAGATATTTTGGTCCGTGTGCATATCTATTTACAATGGTGGGCTCTGTACACTCTCCAATCCCACCGATCTGCTCAGTAGAAATATACAAAGACCTAAATAGCTGTGGAAATCAGCTATTCTACACTCCCCCAGGCTTCCATTTGTTCCTGAAGAAGACGCCACCTTCAATATGCTGCCCAGATTGCATGTGTCTGAGATATGTATATATAAAGGCAAGTCCACATAGACTGATGCCACTCCCCATTAAAGGTAATATTATCAAAAGACTGATCTGATCAGACAACTGAATATATTGTATCAGCGGTTGGGAAAGGCAGATGAAGGAAAGTTTGTTTAGGTATATGCTGTATGTATAGTGTATTTATATGTTTTGCATGTTGTACACACACAGCATCATCCAACCAGGACATAGCACTGCTCAGCTGCCTAATTCTGTTTCAATAATCAGCTTAACTCTGGGCTAAACTCTTGTCTGCAAATCCACAAGTAAAACGATGATGTTTCTGATCTTCCGTTTACCTAAGTGTAAAGGTGGCCACAAACGTGGCAATTTTCAATCTTTCGTGCGACCATCGGTCACACGAAAGATCGTTCCAATCCGCCACTGACATTCAGGGCTGAAACGTCAGATATGGAGATAGAAACAATAGGATTTCTACCTCCTTCTGCCGATTCAGCCCTGAAGGCAGATTTTGCTCAGGTGCCTTCTATGGCGCCCGATCAAAATCTTTTAACCCGTCCGATCGGCGAGTCGACCTATATCAGCAGCATCCTGCGATACCGGTCCCCTCGCCGAGTTGCCATACACGCACCAAATATCGTACGAAAAAAGGTTTCGTACGATATTATCGGTGCGTGTACGGCCAGCTTAAAGTGTGCACTGATGGACCTTCAGTTTTGCTAACCATCAGAATTGTATTTAGGACCGTACCGCTGCTGCCAGGTTCAGACTGCCAATTTGTGGATTCTGGCAAATGCCAGAGGTGCTTCTGTAAAATGCCATAGACAGTCACTATTTCGTGGGCTGGTGGGGGGCTGTTTACTTGAAATGTTTTGAATCCCAGTCTAAACCTGCTGCCCCCTCTCTACATGATTAACGCATGTGCAAACAGTCCTGTACATGCACTAATAGCAGTAGATGTGGTTACCCCCACTCAGGCAGCGGGCTGGGAGGATTTTAGTGTTCTCTTTTAAATTACCGTATATGCACTCTAGGATCACCCTCCTAGGCATGGCCCCGCATGTGCCTATTTGGTAAATGAAGCCCTGCCTACCATATGCATGTAAAATTTCCACCCATATTAACAACAATATGCACTTTTTGCTAAAACTAAAGGCATAAGAGGTAATTTTCAAAGTGGATGGCAGGGTGCAAAGTGCACAAAATGGCATAAACCAACATTCTTTTGCAGTTTGCACCCTGCTTTCAACAAGATCTGAGCTGGGCCCCCCGCCCCATGAATACAGCTCTCCTGTGTTCTGCAGTTTTGTATTCTTGAGGAGCAGGGGGAGGCATGAAAGCATCCTCCCAAATGCAGCCAGACTCCAGGCAGACGTGTTCTCTGCACACTCTTTAGTGCATTTTAGTGGATTGCTTTCTGCAAATAGAAACAATTAAAACCTTCAGGACAGTTGGTCAGTTTTAAAATCCTGGGACATTTCCAGGGACACAAGTTTCTTGGGACACAGGATATGAGAGACAGTTGGCGGCTATGCTATCTAAAGCAAAAATGGATCACAAAGTTCCAGTCTTACTGGGAAAAGTCTGCGTGACAAAACACAGGCAGTTCTCATGTATTACGTCTCATTAAAATCAATAGGAACATCAGATCATTTTCCACATTTTGATTCCAAAACTTTTTTATTTATTTTTTTTTTGTTGGAGAAATGTTTCAGACTTAAGGCAAATCTTAAATAAAAGCATAATCCATCATTTATGTCACCTGCATAATTGGGAAAAGTTATAGTCACTGGGATTGGCAATTTGTCAGAAACCCAGAGTGAGCTAGCACTTTAATCTTTATAAATTGATGCAGTTTGGGGTAATTTTTCTTTTGATAGATGCCACCACCTTTTCTCTTTCTCCCAGACATACCCTGCACCAGGACAGACATGGAGCATATACAGTCCTGAACTTTCCAGCTGGGGTACTGGGTACTGATATGTAATTAAAGTCACTGGGGGGGAAGGGGTGGCTAACATATTGGTAGAACGCAAAGGCCTGAATTTGTGGCAAGGCCACAAAGGCCTGGGCCTAGTGCAGCACAAACTTAGGGGCACCAGCCACACCTGAGGATTTGACAGTTATTGAATCTCCCATTGCTCCCCGTCCCCTGAGCTCCAAAGAATGCTCGTAATCCTGTGGGGATGGGGGAGGTGTCAGTAGAGCTTATTAATCTCTGAGCACCCCCAGTATAAATCTGTTTTTGAATACCCAGTGATTTTAGCTTTTCTTGTTTTTTAATACTATGTTTAGAAAGTCCTGGGAACAAATATTTTTTTACAGATGTTGTTACTGAGAGGTCTGGTTGATGTTAATAGTGTGAGAAACCTGATCAACTCTAGCTCCCCACTAGTCATCAGGAGAGAAAGAACACTAGGAAACAAGTGACCATGGTATTAACAGGAGAAATGTATAATCCAGTTCTTCAAAGGGGCTGTAAAGCCTTCTTAATAAGGTAAATGATTCAGTTACATTTTATAAAAACAAGACAATATTAAATATATATGTTCATTATTTTAAAGGGATAGTGGCATGTTCCAGTTTTAACAGGAATGTGTCACTATGCCTACTTAAACCCTAGCAACACTATTCTTTTTTAACTGATGTGCCCCGCTGCCTCTCCCCAGCTCACCCCATACTAACCTGTGTCGTTCTCCTGAACAGTAATGGCGCACTTGTGGGCAGGACAATGTTCTCATAGGCTGGGGCACTGTTTACATTTGTCCTCCAGCCTGTCAGAACGTTGCCATGTCCCCCAAGCATGGCATCACTCATAAAGCTGCTCAACTTAAAGCCGTGGCAGAGACCAAAACAGATTGGTAAGAGGTGAGCTGGGGGGTGGTAGGGGGGCACATCAGTTAGAAAATAATAGCAATGCTATGCTTTATGTAGGCATAGTGACAGGTTCCTGTTAAAACCTGGAGCATGTCACTATGCCTTTAATCGGTATATTTATCATACTGTGTAAAAAGTGGAGTAAAACATTACCAGTGATGTTACTTATAACAGCCAATCAGATGCTTTGCTTTTCTAACTGTTGAAATCTACTTGCTGATTGGTTGCCATGGGCAACATCACCAGTAATGCTTCACTCCAGTTTTACATAGCATGATAAATATACCCCTAAGGTAATAAACATAGAGGATCCAGTTTTCTCCACTGCCTCATGCACTGTCTATGCTGCTCAAGAAAACTATGTGGCCACCAGCCACCCTGTGCAGCATGGGTGCTGTTTAGACTACATGTATATGCACATTGGTTTCCCTGCACTGAAAGTTGATGGAGACCAATTGGATTTCTTGAAAAAAAAAAAAACAGGGCTGCCCGAGACTTTCCAGTTAAATTACCGTAATTTTAGGAAATCTAATTAAATCCCTTAACTTGATGGGATGAGCCTGCATCCCCTGTAACTCACCAATAAACCGGCACATGGAGTTTACCTAAATGGAGAGTAAATGCCTGTGTCTGCCTCATAAATGCAGCTCTAAAATGTTTGGCATCGCTGTAATCATGAGAGGGAGGGTAGGGTGAGGCACATAGGCCTCTGCATGATCGATATGCTCCTGCAACAAAGACTTTGAAAACAAGCAATATGGGGCAAGTAAATGCCCCCCTTAATGTTCACAGAAACACATAACAACAATAATTAATAACATAAATGCAAACAAGCCTATTTGAATGTATTGTGCTGGTTTTCAGTTCTGGATGGAGTCATCAGCTGATTTCACCAAGATTCCCAGAAGATCATGTAAAAATGATATAGTGCAGAGCAAACTTATATTCTTACTCCAACAATAATACTGAGTTGAAGTTTTTAGATTTGGCAGAGCTTGGAAATTAGAATGGTTAAGTGACAATGTAATGTGACACTGCACGGAGCAGAGCTAATGGAACTTTGTTAATAAATGATGATGTAGTATGAGCAGAGTGACCTGCAAATCCAAAATAGTTTTATTTCATTAGCAAGGCAAATAGACACAAGACTTAGAAGAGATTGGGTTGTTTTATGGTAGTATTTAGTAAATCATAAAAACATGTAGATTCAGTTAAAGAAATGCAGTGGATAAATAGGTAAAAGGTTTACTGTTAAACAACATGATTTAAGAGTCTGAAACCTATTGGCCTATGTATGGGGGGGTCCAACTGTCTGCCAATAAAAGGAAACATTAATACAATCTGTATTAGGCCTTTTGCATTTCCACAATTATAAACCGGGTATTACCAAGTATCCCTAACTTCCAGGGCTGTCCCTGTCACATTGGTATTGTCCCTCAATTTCAAAATATTTGTGACTTCAAAACTACTATAATTATCATTCTATAAAATATTGTTACTAAGAAGGGTGCTTTATACCTAATTGCACTGTAATAAATGTAATAATTTTGCATTCCTGTTATTATAAATGTAGCACAAAAGGTATTCCTTTAACAAAATTCTTATGTAGGCAAAGGGTCCCTGGAAATCATTTTCAATTTGGTAGCTATAAACTTAACAAGATTTGTGCCATATTCATTAGGACAATCTATTGAAAATAGATACTAATGCTTGGATCCATGGAGCGGTCAGTCCCAAGGGTGCAGTCCATTACAATCCAATTTGTTGCAGACCTGACTGTACATGTTGACAATGAAATCCTGCTTCAGCAGAAGTCAATGGAATGACCATTCAAATGGAATGCCACTTTGCTGACCCCAACATGTATATTTATGCAGACCAATAGGAAGGGCGCTGCATCTAGGGTCTAATGTCCATGGCAAAAGGGATTTTCTAATCTTTCCAATCAAACTTTTACCAATCGTCCATTAAATAACTGATGGGGTGTTAATCATCGTGACTCCATACATGTCTCAATGACCTGCAGGCAGAGTCTGTAGCCAGTACTAGTCTGTCCTTGGCAGAGTCTTCAGCTCTGGGGCCCACACTTTAGCAGTTCTAGTGACATCATGTGCATGCACACAAATGCTTCTGAAGCCACTGAATGCTCACTGCACATGTGCACACGCTCCCCTGACATCACTAAATACTCCCCCAATAATGGTCCCTAAAATATAACCAAGGGGAGCTACATACAGTACAATTCAGGAATTTAAGGGCGAAAACACATGGAGCTACTTAGTAGCAGCTACTTGTCATGGATACTAAACCCCAGAAAATACCCTGCCATAGACAATACTGAGAATTGCCTCTGCTAAAACACACCTAGAGTCAGTTATTGGTAAATTATCAGCATTGTCTATTTTTGTAGCCATGACAAGTAGCTGCTACTAGTAACTCCATATCTCCTTAACCCTAAGGGTTGGACAGATGTGGAAATTAAACCCTCTGATAAAGGGGATAATATGTATAATGTGGTGGTGTGGCCAAAAATACTGTGTACAATGTGGTGGTCTGGCCAAAAATACTGTATGTGGCGGAGACCTTGAAACAACTATATGATATTAAGTACAATGCTTTAATTAAGGATGCTTTGGATACTATACTTATTACCAGTACTGAGTGTAAAGCACTTAAGAACACACTATCCACACTACCCCTACATTTTAAATGCTGCCAAAAGTTTCCAAAAATATGTACAGACCCCCAGGCAGACGCATTGTTTCAGGTAAAGGGAGTTTATGTAAAAAATCAGTATCTATTTAGATAAGAACTTACAGGGGTTTGTTTCAGAATTGCCTTTCTTAATCAGGGACACAGGTGACCTTTTGACTAGGCAATATCACATCACTGTCCCCGTGGGCAACTTTTTAGTCACATGTGATGTTGAGTCACTCTATATGTCAATCTCCAACAAGTTAGGCCTACTGGCCACAAGATCTTCTTGGACACAGAAACGAGTAGGAGGAGGATTACAAAGATTTCATCATGGACCTCCTTAGGTTCTGCCTTACCCACAATTTCTTTGTGTTCAAAAAGAAATTGTACTTACAGACACAAGTGGTAGCCTACACACCCACATATGCTAACCTGTTTCTGGGCTGCTGGGAGGCCAACAGTTTACTGTATTTACTGATGATATGACATGTTTTGCTCAATATGTGTTAATGTGGTATAGGTACAGAGATTATGTGCTATTTAATTGGACATGCACAGAATAGTTACTGATGTGTTTTATACAAACTTTGAATTCTGATAGATTTAATATCAGACTAAAATACAGAGTGTGTAAATCCAAAATTGATTTTTTTGGATGTGACTCTATCAATTGATCAGTTGGGTTGTGTGAACAGTGACCCCTATAGGAAACTGACTGCCACTAACTATTTTACACTTGACGTGTCACCAGAATGAAGTAGTAAAGAGAAGGATACTAATGGGCAAGCTACTTTGATTGAAGAGCCATAGAACTAAAGAACACACTGAAAGAGAAGGGATACACTGATAAATTCCTACATAAAGCCTATTGCAGGGCTTTACATAACAATAGGTCTTGCCTTTCAGTTAAAAGGGACAAAAAATGTCATGAGCGGAAGGCTGATAATATTAGATTTATTTGTATCTTCTCTAATTTGAGCACTGAGATTCGAAAAATCTTAAAGAAACATTGGCCCATTCTGGGCACTGACCCCAACTTGGGGGTCAGTGACCTTATATCAAGGAATCACATAATATGACAGATAGATTTAGGAGGACTCGGTGTATTAAACACTTTTTTGATTGCAACACTGAGTTGTATATTTGATCATATGCGGCTGAAATACACTGTATGTGGGAGAAACCAAATGTGAATGGATCTTTACTCTCAATTTCCTGTCTCCGAATGGGTTGAATAAGCATTGGGTGCTTTTCTCTGAAATAAAAAAATCAAATATTAAAAAAATCACCTAAAAATTACAAACTCTAAACAATTTAATTACTAACAAAGACCACTTGTTATTATGATTTTTGTTTCTTGATTGTTTGAGCAGCATGTTTGTTTTTTTCCTTTCTTTTTTTAAGGCTTTCCTTCTGCCTCTGCATTCCCCTGAAATATGAGCACTGAACACAGCCACCTTCTGGTTACCATAGCAAGAGACACAGCCTCAAAAGCCTTACCAAATAGCAAACCAAGGAAGCAATGGGCTGACAAAGTAATAAAGTGCAGTGAATATGCAACTGATAGTAACACCCACCTTATAGTGATTGGTTGATATGCAGTAACATGAGGCTCTAAGAGAAGGAAGAGGGCCACACACAAATTAAGTGCAGTGAATATATAATAGGGTAAACACCCACAACATAGTAATATGAACCTCTGCAAGAGAAGGGAGATAGGGTCTCACACAATAATGAAGTGCAGTGAATATTCCATCAGGTTGACACCCACCCTGCAGGATTGGCAGACAGGAAGTAGGAGTAAATGCTGTGACCCTGTAAATACCAGAAGAGAAGGGGGTGCCTTGAGAAAGCGCCACAGTGTGAGGAGCACTGGAGTGTGTGTTTTTAACAAAATGTGGAGACTAAATTCTCTGTAATACAACTGCTTTACCTATAATAATACATATAATAATATCTAGTGCCTATTATCCTAAGGATATTGTCCATTCTGCCATACCAAAATGAAAAAGTTATGTTTCACCTTTCTATCCCTGTGACAAACTGCATCAGTAGGTGGGAAAGTGCACATTTTTTCTATCCCTGTGTGGTTGGGCTTGTTTTTGCCCTACAAACATTTTTCTGATGATTCTAATTTGGCACAGTACTGCACGTCACCACCTGTGACCTTTTTCAGGCTGAAGTGCAAGACATTTTTCTCGTTTTGTGTACAGTTTATAACATAGACGAAAGGCATTCATTTCCACAGGGCACAGACTCTCCGCTGTCTCTCAAGCGTCTCTGAAATGTGCCTTTTAAAACACCGGCAAGCCCCGCCTCCTCCTACCATGGTAAGTAGTCGCCTTGCAGAATGATTGGCAGAGCCGAGCACCAATGCTTGCTCAGTATCCAGGCTGTCGGATGCCCAATGTGGAAAGCTGTGGAGCGGGCTCTGGCTTGCAGGGAGGGTGTTTTTTTGCACCAAGGCTTGTGTTGGAGTCCAGGGCCGGGGGTACCTACTACTGGTTGGACCGCACCTTCCTGTCTGCATACTAAACATTGGAGCCTTTCTGAGGAATATATCGTCATGATATTGGTGCTTCTGCTGTGATTGAAGGCAGGGAAGTCCGAGCTGTTGGTATGGATGATCATCAGGCAGGGTTTAGGGCTGCTGCTGCTGCTGCCAAGGATTAAATGCCCCGGTGGACAGAAGGAGAGGTGAGCTATGCCTTACTAAGCAGAAAGGACTCAGTCTTGTCTTCTGCTCAGCTTTATCCCGCCGGGGAGAGAGGGCTGAAGGCAGAATAGTGATTAGGGCAGAAGATCGCAAATCTGTGGCTGCACTGGCTCCTGGGATCGGCTGCAGTGGGATGATGGGAATTGTAGTTTGGTCACATCTCAATTGCAATAGCAGTTTTTTTCAGGAGACGTTTTATTTGTATATGTATACCCTCCGTGTTAATAGTGATCCCTCTTATTTAGATGTATTTTATTTGAATTAGCGTATCAGGCATTTATTTTAGTTGAACTAGCATACAAGTACTGCAACAGAACAGAGTAGGTAGAGGTAGAAGTAAGCCAAATCAGCTTATAGGAGTTGCTAGTCCCCCCCCCCCCCACACACACACATTTCAGTGACATATCCCAGTGACAGAGGTGCTTATAGTCCCAGCTGGATTATGCCAGCCCCATTAGCCTGTAGCCACACAATCTAAATCCAAGCCATGTTTGTGTTTATTGGTGACTAATAGGTGCCTGGGTAATGGTGCTGCACATATTGCTGGTTCAGATTTTGCTGGCAGTCACATAGATGCAGAATGTGTGAATGTGGCAGTCCCCCTAGGGCTTATTTCCAGGTCTGTGTGCAACCAAACAACCTTCCCCTGCTCAGTAGTGTCAGATGCTGTGTAATATGTGTGTGAAATCAGGCAGTGGGCCAGGAAGTACTGTTACATTGCCCTTATCACCAGCACATTTTGTATTGTTGTTATTATCAAGTAAACTATACAGTGGCAACATAAACAATGCACTCAGGTACACACCAGTGTAAGATAGGAAGATTTATTAGGGTTTATAGTTCAGAAAATGGATCCTTATCCTGCAGCCTTACTGCTTGTGACTGAGAGAGAACCTGAGAGTTGCAGTGCAACAACAGCTAGTTCGATTTCCCTTTTTTAGAAGAATACATTCCAGTTATCAAGGCCTGAAAGGTATAATCCAGTTCTTTAAAGTAAGTGACTTTTCCTTTAGAAGCTTCAAACCTTTATGAGCAGCCTGTTTCACCAGCCACCTGTCCAAATACATTGGGTTTGCACGCAGCCTCCAAGTTAAATTGCCACATTATGTCAAATATTAACTATTTTCTTCCTCTTTTTTTCACTGTCTTTTTCCTTTGTCTGTGCCAGTTGTGCTGTACCGATTCCACGTCATTTTGCCTGGGAGGAGGAGGACTGACTTCCATGTACCGGGGACTTCCTTTCCCACAGCCATGCTGGAATCTCTTGAACTGGCTGCATACTACTGCTACTACCTTCTGAAGTGGGATCTGCCCTTGTCACTACTGAGAGCTGCTTCTGCTGCTGGACAACAACAGCCTCCGCTTGGCAACTGCTCCCTTCCCACGTCCTGCACCTTGTAATCTTCTGCACCCTGGATTATATAGACAAGACACGTTCCTTACCCAGCTGCTTGGATTTATTCCTGAATTATGGCTTCAGTGTGGAAGAGGCTGCAGCGAGTTGGCAAGCATGCCTCCAAGTTTCAGTTTGTTGCATCCTATCAGGAGCTGATGGTGGAGTGCACGAAGAAATGGTGAGTAGCATATTTCTGCTCATTACATTAAAACACATATAAAGCAGTGCAACATAAGGGTGTGTAATTGTGCAAGCTGCATTGCTTTAATGATTGCTATTGTTTAAGCTTGCACTAGGGTCTAATGAGATGCATAGAGTTATCTGTAACATTGGAAGTGTGTTTATATTAAAACATACCTGCATTTGGACATCCAATATATTGTCTCCATAAAAAGCATATACCATTTTCTATACTTCAGAAAGTGTGTTGAACCTGATGAACACCAGCTTCAGACTAACACAGTTAACACTTGCATCCTCTGGGCTTCTATCCTGTAGAAATCCTGAACGTGATGTACTAAACATTGGCATAGGAAATGTCACTGTGATGAATTTATATTTTATGGAAATGATAAATTGTACTAATGCAGTTACCAGTAGCAGCCAATCAGATCTTTGCTTTCATTTTCCTGCTTGTAGTGTCCTGCTCAAAATCAAGTGGCTGCTATTGGTAAGTGTACAGGTACAGTTTTAAACCATGTCGCTAGATTTGCTCCAGCTTTTGTAGAAGTCAGTGGGAGGTGTATTTTCAAAATCCAATGTATTTTATAATTGAAGGTTGAATCTGAAAATATAGAGTGGAGTGCTTTTGTTTTTTTTACACAATTTTAAATGATCCAGTTTTTTAGATTCATGGTTTTCATAAATAAGCTAGCAATCAGAATTTCCTTTTAGTTATTTCAAGATTTTTCAAATTTAGAAAAAAAAACTCTGGGTCAAATTTGAATTTTGATAAATCTTAGTCTCTAAGAGTTTCTGTAAAATGAGGCACCTTTGCACAAGAGCTGTAACCTATTCCAACTGGAAAGCAGTTAGCCTTGGCTTTTCAGATGTTGTTATATAATAAAATAATATATAATAAAATGTTGTTAATTATAAAACTGAATGTTTGCTTGCAATGGGTTACTGCACTGAAGCTATATTCTACCCTCCGGGCATATTGGCCCCTAGTGCCACCCTGAGGTGCCCTAAGAGATGCCTCCTCCCATGCTTCATTTTTTGGCGTCAGGGGGGGGGCACATTGCAAGTGCAGAGAGTGCAATAGTGTGTATCTTACTGCAAATTTCTACGGCACACAATACGCTTTGGTGGCGCAGCCATTCTTGGGAAAGGGAAATGGCACACAGTGCTTTGTGGTGTTTTTTGGTGACTTTTTTTTCTGTGAAACGCAAGGTGTTCTCTGCAGTCGCTGCACATGCTAATGATTCTTCTGGCATAGACATCTGCATTTTAGGTAGGCAGTGGTTAGCATGTGCCATTACCAGAGGCTTTATAATAACTTTCTTCTAGACAGCTGTGTCCATTCATTAAAGATACTTGTGTCACTATGTGCTTCTTGCACATCTGACACCTGCTATAACTGATGGAATTATGTGGACATAATATGGTCTGCACCAACTGTTTGCACTGTTTTATCTATGTATTTTGTATTAATATGCAAATGTAACCTAGTAATTGTGCCTGCATCCCGAAGTATTGCTTCAGCTTGGTGCAGCCACACACAGCGTATTTCAGCCGGAAACTGCTCGAGTATTCAGTTTTGGGCTGAGATAAGCTGCGTGTGCCTGCACCCAGGTCAAAGCAGTTCTTTAGGGGACAGGCACAACTTTCAGATACTTCAAGCGTGGGGCAGATTCTTGGCCTGCGCTTATCCCCAGGCCAAGAATCTGCCCTGTGTGGCGCTAGCCTCCTACCTTGCCTGCACTCAGAAGCACTGTCTTTGTCTGGATGCAGTCAGATGAAGTGGATATCACCTGTGAAATGCAAATTCAAACATTGTTTTGCCAACATCCCAAAAGCCTGCATCAGCCCCCTTTAGCTACAGGAATTATGGGGAAAACACTGCAATGTGGGTAAAAAAACAGGGAGATTGCATCCAGAATTGCACTTTGCACACTGGGTGTGGTAATTAAATGACCGCTAAAGTAACCTCAAGAACCCCGTCCTGCCATGAACTAAAAATACTAATGTGAAAATAGTAACATTTGTATGTCGCCCGCGGTAGCAGAGATGAACTGCAGGTGACATTTGGTTCTACAGCACCAGCGTCCTTAACACAGCTGTGCAGTCCTCAACAGATATCTGGGTAATTTTTGGCAAAATAACAATCAAACAAGCTGTTGGGAGGCCCCCTTATATAAAGGCCAATAAGCTGCTCGCTGAAGAGTACAAGTTTGTTGCATTAATTGGCCTGTGTATGGCCTCCTACACCTACTGTACAGGGAATGGGTTTTTTTTATTAGGACTTGGTGTTGATGTGTATATATGGGATATGCTAGTTTATATAATATATTAAATGATGTGCCCCCCTTTTGTAAAATGATAGGATATTATAATTCATCGAGGAGTTCCATGACTGGCTGAGTGCTTTTTGCAGAGCATGGAACTCCCAAGGTATTACATTATTTCTTAAAATACACAAGTTTAAGGGAGTCATGTGACAGAAATGACATCACTAAGCACAGATTATAACTGATGATATCAGTAAGGATTGTTTATAAGGATAAAATTTACAGAATATTCATGGCTCTTGCGTATTATATCTGTATAATGTATCGCTTTGCCATGGCCCTTGTCACAGTAACCGATCTGCCTGCAGTTAGCACAGTGGAGTGACACATTACTTCTGCAACAGGGAGATACTGTTACTTGCACATAAAATAACATGAGGATTCATTACCTATAAAAACACACCCCACCCAGAATAAAATACATTCACAACTTACTTGCACAATATAAATAATGATTTTCAATATCAGATATATAGAATAGGAAAGCAGCATAAGGTCACCTGATTTCAGATAGAGGAAGGTTCTTATGCTTGATTTTGTAGTCTGTGCTTAGGATATTGTGTTTTTGGAATGTTAATGGTCTTTTGTGAGCAGTTTTGTTGCCCACGTGTCAGGCAGGTGAGAAAGTTCTCCTAATAGTACGTTTATTCATTCCTATTCCTATTTAAGCTGCTGATTTGATTCCTTTAGACCGATTTGGCAGCTTATCTGCCCATGTATTGGGACCTTTGAAAGTTTGGCCCTATATTTAGTCCGATATCACCCACCTAAATGTGCCCATACACCTTAAGATCAGCTCGATTGGCGGATCTTCTCCCGATATCCCCCACCTACAGGTGGGCGATATCGGGAGAATCCAGGCTAATTTGATCGTGTGGCCCTGGGGCCAAACGATCAAATTATTATGGTGGGTATAGGCAAAGTCAGTCCGGGGACCGCATCAACGAGCCAATGCGGGCCATGATCGACTAGATTTTTTAACCTGCCTGATCGAGATTTGCCCGATTTCAGGCCAGATATCAGTCGGGCAGGCCCGACGGTAGTGCCCATACACGGGCCGATTAACTGCCGAATCGGTCTAAGGGGCCGATATCAGCAGCTAGAAGACCTGCTTGTTTGGCGATCTTACTGAATATCTTGTAATATGTTATAATAATCTTTTGATAAATATCTTATAATATGCCCCTTTATACTTTGTATTTTGTGGCGTGTAAGAGTCTGTACAGTGGGCTGCTTAGCTATGGGGCTTCATGAGGGCATTGCTGAGAAGTTGGTGTTTGGGCAATAAGGCTGATAGAATGTACTCCTTAGCTAAACTATGTAGGGAGTTCCTCTAGTCACACTTATTTCCAAGTTTAAATTAACTTTTTTTCCTTTTTATTGGGGGCGTTTCTGACCCGTGAGCCACCTGAACTCGCCTCATGATAGCAGCACCCCTGCTTTTAATGAATGTAGGGTTGTCACCCCTAAAAGCAGTAGAGGGGTAAAGGAAATCTATTATCAGGTTTAGTTGGTAGTATTTCTTATATGCATATTTTGAAGCAGACAGTCAGCAAATAGCAGAACTATTCCTAGTGTACATCGAAAGCTAAGGGTGAAGACACACAGAGCTACTTGTAGCATCTATTTGTCATGGCTACTAAAATAGACAACGTAGAGACAGTTATCAGTAAATGATCAGCGTGTGTTTTAGCTTAAGCAATACTCAGTATTGTCTATGGCAGGGTATTTTTTGGCGTTTAGTAGCTGATACTTAGTAGCTCCATGTGTCTTCACCCTAAAAGCCAGGGTCTAGTTGGTGCTTCTTTCTACACTAGGGATAGAAATAACCTCGCACTAAAGCTAACTAAATGGGTGCACTTGAATGTATTTGAAAAGTTATTTTATTAAAGACGACAAGCACACACCTAATCAAGGCACACCATCTAAGAAATATTAAAATTAATAATAATTAATTTTAATATTTCTTAGATGGTGTGCCTTGATTAGGTGTGTGCTTGTCGTCTTTCTACACTAGGACACAGTTTGTCCTTGTTACTGTTTCAACCTGTTTGTGTTGCATATCATGTGTATACATTGCTGTGGGGATGGGTGCAAATGTAATTTCTGCTGCAAAGCAACCTGCTTGTAATTTTTGTACAATGGTAGTTGCTATTCTGTTGGAATTGCACAGTTTACACAGACTATATGAGTGCAAGGAGTGCATTTTGAAGTACTTTTAATGATAGTGGTTTTACACAAAACTCTGAGGAAATTGTGGGGACCGCAGTTGTACTTGTGGATGAACATGGGCCCTATAGTTTTCATATAATTCACCACAAATAATGTTTTTTTTTTTTGCAAACCACATAATATTTCTTTGACCAAAATGAAAGTTTTATGCACTTGTCAGGTTATTGCCGCTTGGAAATGTGTCGGTCCATGTTTCCAAGTGCTTTCACAGGCGTCCTCAAGCATTTGCCATCGCAGTTGAGATATGTTTGGACCATTTTCATACCACTCTTAGGCGTCAAAGCACCTAAAAATGCCCAGCGTGCCATTGCCCCCTTGTGAGTAAAAATAACCTAGCTCAGTTAAAATGAAAAAGTATTATGATAAAGGAGGCTGCACAGTGGTAATCACTTCTGCTTTGCAGCGCTGGGTTTCTAAATTCAGTCCCAGGTGTGGCGAGGAATTTGTATATTCTCCCCATGTCTGCATGAACTAAATTGACCATAGTATGGGTAAATGTGATAGGGACCTTAGATTGTAAGCTCCACTGGAGCAGGGACTGATGTGAATGATGTATAATCTCTTAAAAGCACTGTGGAAATATATCAGTGCTTTTTAAATTTCCAGGAAATAATGTGATGACAGTATCCCTTCAATTCAATGTAAATAGAGTGCATTTTGCATTATGTGCGGCATGATGTTTTCTGGCATTGATAGGGTGAAGGTGTACAGTGCGGTTCTTGCAGAATGTAACTTCTCCTGCATAACATCGATTAAAAATGCCAGTTGTCAGGAAGCTGGTTTCACAGTAGGAAGATGCTGACCCACTGATACACAGAGCTCCATTAATTCTAATGCACTTTTCTAAGTACTTGCCTTAACTGCATGTAAGGCATTTCTGTTATTTGCATGGCTCCATTAGCATTTAGCTCTGCATTGATTTCTGTGTAATGCCAAAAATTTGCACTGTTGTCTTATATCCTTGCTAGAATCAGTCAACAACTTAAATGTACGCTGCAAGGCTAGGGACTCTTCAGGATTTAAGATCTTAGAATTCATGCAGATAAAAAGTGGCCCCTCCTGACATTGCAGAAATGCAAGGCGTGTGTCAAGGGGCTGAAAACTTCTGGATCAAAATTTTTTCATAAAATGATGTGAGGGTGTGTAGGGTACTTTGTTTACATAATGACACTCTTCTGCACCTCGGGGACAAATATAAGACATACTGAGATTCCTGATGGATTTTGAGAAGGAGGGTGATCATGGAAAGCAATTATAGCAGGATAAATTTGCATTTTAAAATATTTCAATCATAGTAGCTGCTGTGTTCCTTTGACTGCTATAGTTTGCCCACTCAGTGTCAAATGTTGTAAATTCCTGACATTGTGGCTTTATGGATGATCTGCAGATTAGCTTAATAGTGCTTAAATGTTCAACATATAATTATATTGCAGACATTGGTACAGTAACTAGATTATATGGAAGACTTGCTGTAGCTGACAGAACATTATCATTTATGGTCAGTGTGTTTGGTTTTTTGGTTGGTGGGTGCAAATATTGTTAAGAGGGTGGGATTATGGTCAGATCTTCTTCAATGAAATCATGCAAAGCAAATGCATAGTATACTGTATTCAAGATGGGGGCTTACCAGTGCTTTGTAAAGGGGAAGAATTACTCTCACAAATCTGAGCTTCTTCTAATAGAGCCCAGAAACTTGTTTGCTCTTGCAATTGCTGACTGGCATTGTTGGCTATGCCCAAAATTATTATCCCATGTATTGTAGGTCCTTCTTCACTGTGGACATGCCTGTCTTAGTCCCATTAAGGGTATGAGTGGTCCAAAGTTCTGTCAATTACTCCAACACTTCTTCCTATTACAATTAGAGCTGCATTATTTACTGTCAGGTGATCTCTGTGGGAGCACACAGCCCATCATAAAATTGTGGCTTATAGTAATTTATACACCAGTTTGGCCAATTAATATAGGCCACTTAATATGATATAAATCTGTTGGTTAAGTAATCATTCTGGGGGTATAGTTGTTCTTTTAATCGGTTTAAAAAGACCATCAAAGTCCATCAAGTTCAATTCATTCTAATTAAACCCAGTGCATATACACACTTACTTATACAGACCAACCTATACACTTTCATATATAACTGTATATACCAATATTTATACTAACTAGCTGTAAAAACACTGTAGTGTTTCTGAATAGTTCCTAACACACTCTACCTGTGCCAGTGCCTGTTCTAAACAGAGAATTTGCCACTGTTTTCAGGGGAACTTGGTGACATGCTGGTTTCAAGCACTCATTCAGTCCAGTGAATAGAAATATATATAACTAAAGAGGCATAAGCGCTTAAAGCAGGCAGCGTTCAAACTACGTGTGACAAATGACGCGTTTTGGAGGGCTCAGAAGGGATGATACTCTGCATCGGAACAATTTTTGAAAAATCTTTTTTGCTAAATTTATTCATAGCTCTCATGCCATTTTTGGTAATGCATGTATATTGATAAAATTCTTATTAAGTGGAGAGAAAACCAGATACAAATGCTATTATCAAGTTGAACCACCCCTTTTAAAATCTTCCAAAATCTGTTAGTTTAGCACTCGCAAGTAATGAAGGTCATGGCTAGATTTAAAACTGGTGTACCCCTAGGCCAGAGAACCCGCTTGCACCAAATATGATCCTCACCATGGTATCTAAATGGACTGGCTGAGTGTTTTCAAATTGCTACATTTCACAGGAAAAGCACTAGCAATCAAGCACCATGGCCCAGACATCTATATATGTGAACATGAATAGTAGCATTCTTATAAAAAGCAATACATTTTGTGTCTTTTTTAATAGACAACTGAGGAATGAGGCTGTACAGCAAATGTGACAATATCATTTTGCCCTGTCACAGCCTAAGGGGGATAAGATAAATCTATCAACGCTGCAGTATGACAAAACGCAATGACTTGAAGATCAGACACGGCCCTCTGTATTGTTTCCATGTTCACTTTGCAGAATTACTCCCTGGCAAAGCTGTTGGCTGAATTACACTCAGTACAAGATAGCCTTGCACAGTGATAGCATTGTAAAGAGGTGTCTGGGTATAACATGCTTTGGATGCAAACAAATAACATAATTCAGTCTTTTACAGTGTAAAGGCGCAGTTCACATTCACAATATGTATTGTTTTCAAATATTACTTTTCAGTTCCATTTATTATTATACAGTGTGATGACAGTCAATAGTAAATTTGTAACAAATACAGAAATCCCACCCTTATAATCCAAAGTCCTGGGGATGGCACTTAATAATGTAATATTGTAAGAAATAGAGCAGTCCGAGTATACAGGTCCAAAGCATGCTGTATACTTTCATAGGGAATAATAGGCAGCAATCCAACGTCTGTGCTATATTAGCAGTCAATGAGTCAAGTCTATATTTTTTGGGCTGCTTTAGTTTTGCAAATGAAATAATGCAATATTTAACCTTATATTCCTAGGACATTATCTATTGAGGTTGGCAAGTACAAATTCATTGCTGTCTTGTATGATGTAAAAAGTTAAAATAACTTGCATTGTCAGCTCTGAAACACCACCCTCTTTCTACACTGTTAATATCTGGTGCATAAATGTGGCCATGCATGGGCTGAATAAAGCTGCTGACTTGGTCTCTACCACCCTGGGGCCAAAAATCAGATCAGTCCATTTGACAAGATCACCAAATCAGTAAATCTGGGACCGATTTGGCCACCCACCATAGCAATTTATGGCCGACTTTAGTTATACGTTTCTCTGCTACATCAGGGCAACTAATGTATCAAATTGTAACTGTCACATTGTCAAACTGGTAAAGCAATTTATCAGATTACAAAGAGAATGTCCACCCAAATAATTCTATTTATTTTTTTGCATAAAGAAAAAATAAATCTGAGCACCTTTCAAATATATTTTAATTATGCTTTTAAAAATCAATAATTTGTAAATATTATTGCAATATATGTATTATGTTTAACAGCTACTTCCTATACAGTGATCCTCACCAAGGCTTGAATGCCTTTGTTTGACATGTCTTGCTGATCTAGAGTTTTTTTTTTTTTTCCTGATATGGCCTTGGTACCAGCCATATTTTCTGATTGTCCAGACATAAGTGATCAGTGTTTGATTGGGCCTCCAGGGCCCACTATGACAAGAACTAGATGGGGACATTACCAGAGGTTATAGGTATTTTATATAGACCTTTGGGCTGATAATAATTTCCTATTTTGGTACTCTGAGAGGCCAGTTAAACCTAGCAAATGATTTCCCTTTTTTGTATTGTAACACTTTATTGAGGGTATTTTATTCAGTTTCTACAGCCATATGTTGTTCTCCATTATATCTTAAGTGGGTTCCCCACAGTAGAAGTCCTTTCCTCTTACAATCTCTGGTAGACGTCAGTCTTGCTAAAACATGAAATCTGAGCCTGTATCATGGCTCTGCTGCTAACAGGAACATCAACCTCCCAGTTGACTATATAAATATTCCAGACTTGGGTTTCTCTTCTGCACATCAATATTAATGCAAAGGCTCTTGCTAAAAATGCAGGTTGTCTTTAAACTACTCTTAAGAACGGTGTGTCAGTGAGGATTTATATTTGTATATATAAAATGTCAACAGAACAGGACTGTGCTTGAGGGAAGTTGCATAAAGTAATAACCTTAAGGCGGACTCTGGAATTCTGCTGTTTTGTGTACAGATGCCCAAAGATCTGATGCTGTACTGTACAGTAACTACATAGTTTTTGTATATATACACCTAGCAAACATACAGTGCCACTAGTCCCTTATGTGCCGAGACATGCAATATGTAATAATAGGTAATAATGTAATAATAATACAAGTCAGCACAGTGGCAATGTGGTTAGCAGTGCTGTCTTGCAGTAAATTCCACTGGGGAATACAGTGGAGGAAATAATTATTTGACCCCTCACTGATTTTGTAAGTTTGTCCAATGACAAAGAAATGAAAAGTCTCAGAACAGTATCATTTCAATGGTAGGTTTATTTTAACAGTGGCAGATAGCACATCAAAAGGAAAATCGAAAAAATAACTTTAAATAAAAGATAGCAACTGATTTGCATTTCATTGAGTGAAATAAGTTTTTGAACCCCTACCAACCATTAAGAGTTCTGGCTCCCACAGAGTGGTTAGACACTTCTACTCAATTAGTCAACCTCATTAAGGACACCTGTCTTAACTAGTCACCTGTATAAAAGACACCTGTCCACAGAATCAATCAATCAGACTCCAAACTCTCCAACATGGGAAAGACCAAAGAGCTGTCCAAGGATGTCAGAGACAAAATTGTAGACCTGCACAAGGCTGGAATGGGCTACAAAACCATTAGCAAGAAGCTGGGAGAGAAGGTGACAACTGTTGGTGCGATTGTTCGAAAATGGAAGGAGCACAAAATGACCATCAATCGACCTCGCTCTGGGGCTCCACGCAAGATCTCACCTCGTGGGGTGTCAATGATTCTGAGAAAGGTGAAAAAGCATCCTAGAACTACACGGGAGGAGTTAGTTAATGACCTCAAATTAGCAGGGACCACAGTCACCAAGAAAACCATTGGAAACACATTACACCGCAATGGATTAAAATCCTGCAGGGCTCGCAAGGTCCCCCTGCTCAAGAAGGCACATGTGCAGGCCCGTCTGAAGTTTGCCAATGAACACCTGAATGATTCTGTGAGTGACTGGGAGAAGGTGCTGTGGTCTGATGAGACCAAAATAGAGCTCTTTGGCATTAACTCAACTCGCTGTGTTTGGAGGAAGAAAAATGCTGCCTATGACCCCCAAAACACCGTCCCCACCGTCAAGCATGGGGGTGGAAACATTTTGCTTTGGGGGTGTTTTTCTGCTAAGGGCACAGGACAACTTATTCGCATTAACGGGAAAATGGACGGAGCCATGTATCGTGAAATCCTGAACGACAACCTCTTTCCCTCTGCCAGGAAACTGAAAATGGGTCGTGGATGGGTGTTCCAGCACGACAATGACCCAAAACATACAGCAAAGGCAACAAAGGAGTGGCTCAAGAAGAAGCACATTAAGGTCATGGAGTGGCCTAGTCAGTCTCCGGACCTTAATCCAATAGAAAACCTATGGAGGGAGCTCAAGCTCAGAGTTGCACAGAGACAACCTCGAAACCTTAGGGATTTAGAGATGATCTGCAAAGAGGAGTGGACCAACATTCCTCCTAAAATGTGCGCAAACTTGGTCATCAATTACAAGAAACGTTTGACCTCTGTGCTTGCAAACAAGGGTTTTTCCACTAAGTATTAAGTCTTTTTTTGTTAGAGGGTTCAAAAACTTATTTCACTCAATGAAATGCAAATCAGTTGCTATCTTTTATTTAAAGTTATTTTTTCGATTTTCCTTTTGATGTGCTATCTGCCACTGTTAAAATAAACCTACCATTGAAATGATACTGTTCTGAGACTTTTCATTTCTTTGTCATTGGACAAACTTACAAAATCAGTGAGGGGTCAAATAATTATTTCCTCCACTGTATATGGTGCTGTAGAATATGTTGGCACTATATAATAATCATTAGAATAAAAATGTAAAATACTGTGAGCTTGTGACCGTAAAGCTAAGTTCCCTGCTTGTTTAGGCCTACTGTATGTTTGGCCTGGAGGCCTGATTATAGTAAAAGGAAAAAATGGAATAGAGACTATCGTTCACCTGTCAACACTCCAATATTTCTTAGGAGTTTTCTATATTTATACCCCTAAGGTGGACTGGCCCATTGGCATACCTGGAAAAATCCCAGCAGGCCCCAACCTTGTTGGACCCTGCCAGCTGTCCCCAGCCACCTCTGCTTCCTGCTCCACTGGCATACATATCTTTGTGGAATGCATGGCCATCTTTAATTTATAATAGCAGAGCAGGAGTGGAGGTGCCTGGGTGGTGGGCGCTTAAGTCGTGTACATGGTGGGCCCTGAGAACCCCAGTCCTACTCTGTAAGTGGAGCACATAATGTAGTTCAGGTGGAACTGTGGCAGCACTGTGGCTTAATGGGTTGCACTTCTCCCTTGGCAAGGACTGATGTGAATGATTTATAACCTCTGTAAAGCCCTGCTTTTGGTGCTATGCACCTTGTGCCTCAACCCCCTATCCTTATAGACTGTAAGCTCTATTGGGCAGGGCCCCTTCTCACCTCTTGTATCGGTTATTGGTTGCTCTGTATGTAATTATGTATGTTCATTGTATAAACCCAGCGCTAAGGAATATGTTGGTGCTTTCTAAATACATGTTAATAAAGATAAAGGTCCCAGAATGAGACTGAAAGTTTCAGCACGGTGGTGGAATAAAAAGCAATTATTATTCATGACATATGGAGTGCTGGTCCTTCATCATTTATACAGGTATAGGACCCATTATCCAGAATGCTCAGGACCAAGGGTATCCGGATAAGGGGTCTTTCCGTAATTTGGATCTCAATACCTTAAGTCTACTAAAAAATCAATAAAACATTAATTATACCCAATAGGATTGTTTTGCATCCAATAAGGATTATTTATATCTTAGTTGAGATCGATTACAAGGTACTTTTTTATTTCTACATAGAAAAAGGAAATCGTTTTAAAATTCTGAATTATTTGATTAAAATGAAGTCTATGTGAGACGGGCTTTCCGTAATTCGGAGCAAAAACAGCACTCCTACGTTTTAAAGAATTGTTAAAAAAAAAATGTAAGTGCAAAAAGAGAAAAAAAAATAAAAAAAATAAATAAATAAAAAAAAAAAATATATATATATACTGTGTGTGTGTGTGTATATATATATATATATATATATATATATATATATATATATAAAATAATCATCTGTGGCCAGCACAACAGCATAACAATATATTTAAAATAAAAATTTTTTGATGAAACATTGAAGGGTGTGCTGGCCACAGATGATTATTTTCTATACAGATATAATTTTGGCTAGCACCCCGCAGAACATTGAGCCTTGGAGTGCGGACACCATTTGGATTGATATATATATATATATATATATATATATATAGACCCCTTTGTGTACACAGTGTACACTGGCATGTAAGTAATAGCTATTTTATTATGCTTTATCCTTTAAGGAAACCAGGGGGCCTGTTTATAAAGAACAAGAAATAGCCAAACTCTACTCTACCTCTGATGATAGAGCAGACTGAGAGTGAGCTTAGTGATATTTTTAAACCATTATTTTTACCAGTGTTATTCCTGGCCTAGCGGAGTTAACAGTATAATAGTTGTGCTGGAAAATTGATAGTAGCAGCAAGAAAACCTTTATCTGCCTGAAAGAACATATTGTAGCTAACAGTTTCCGCAGAAGTCATAACATTTTAATTGCATATGTGTCTTTTTTGGCCCACGAGGAATTATTGTTAAAGGACAATGAAAGGTTAATATAAATTAAAAGTAAGTCTAAAGGCATTCTTTTTAAGTACTTACTGCATATCTAAATTCCCAGATCCCTGCTTGCTTCTCTGAGATATGGCGCTGGCAGCCTACAGCAGTGTGAAGCCTACAGTGACATCACTGAAATCTCTCTCCCCTTCCTGTAGGTGCCAGTGGCAGCCTTCCTATTCTCTGAGCATGTGTGCAACTTGGTCCTGTCTCCTGTTCTGAGCTACACATGCCCACCAGCCAATCAGAAGCGGATCTGCCGGTGGGGTGGGGAGGGGGAGGGAATGAAACACGTGCAGTATGAAGCAAGGAGGGAAAGGAAGGGAGAATACCTTTTTAGAGATGGCTGCCTGTTCTAGAAAATGTGAAGTAAGTGTGACTGAGTAAATATTTGATTAGGTGAGCCAAAAGTGTGGCGTTTTTACTAAACCATAGGAGGACTATTGGGCAGTATGCTTTATACATTTTGACTTGCATTCTCCTTTAAATCATTGTTCTCCTCAACAGTTCTACAATTTTAATGGAAAAAATATAACATATTTGTAAGCAGGATTTTTAACTCATATATTTCCTCTTATAAATACATTGTTGTGCCAAGTGTGTTTGGATGTGGTCAAGAAGTTTGACACATTTTATTCATATATATTCATATATCCCTCATAGCTGCTCACAAAGTCTGTTTTGACGACCAGTCCTGACATCCCTTTTGGGTTGTATTGAATATGTGTGACTTGTGTGACCTCACCAAGCACCAGTTACAGTTACTTATGTAATCACTAAGCACAGTTATAAGCATTTATTTTAAAGGAGAAAAAAGGTACAATTACTGGGGGGTGCCAAATGTTAGATACCCCCCAGTGAACGTCATCACTTACATCTCCCTCTGGTCTTCTTTCTTCCCGATCCAGGGGCCCGTGCATGCACAGTAGAGTAAATTCTGGCTTTTTTGTTAAAGTTCAGCTTTTCACTCTACTGTACATGCGCAAGTGGTGAAAAGAAAGAAGAAGAAAGAGGATCACTCGAAAGTACCCTGGGCCGGTGCAGTTTTCTGCCAACAAGAGCACTGGCCCCGGGTTATTAGGTAAGTTATTCAATCACTGCATCACATTTTGGCTCCCCCCCAAAGGACTGTACCTTTCCTTCTTATTTAAAAGTTATGAATTACTTGTGTCTTATATACATATAATATACAAGAGCCATGAATATTGTTATCAGTGTGTAATCTCTTTCAGTGTGGGTGATAAAGCATCAGAAAATACCTTAGCATTGGTGTCAGAGTGGGTCACATGACTTGTGTATTAGAAAAAATAACAACCCAAACCCTGTGGAATACTCCACACTAGATACACCACATGACAACTGGAGAATCATTAAATGTCACGAGTTGTGAAGTAAAGAATAATGGCATGTACTAAAAAAAACAGTACATTAAGCCAGATGTGCTTATTTCTGCAGCAGTTTATACTGCATGTATTTTTATGCATATTGATGTGTTGAGACAATGATAAACAATTAAGCAAAAATAGGACATGTCCTGGAAGTAACTTCCCCTACACTATCGCAATATTTGTGCTGGGTCTTTCAATTTAGCTCAAAACAGTTTGCCATCTCCTTTTCCTTCAGGAAGGGCTGTGCATAATGTTGTTGCTCTGGATATTTGCCGACAGGGTCGGGCATGAGGTTATAAGAAGGTGAGTGTCAGGAGTTTTGAAATAAATGCCAAGAGGAGAACAGAGTTGTCATCGTAAAACATCTTTAAAGGATCTTATGCCTTATAATGAGCCAGCACAGCTCTGTCAAAGCATTTGCTCTTATTCTTGACCTCCATGCGACATACTTATTTTAAGCTTTCTGTTAGACAAATATATACTCCCGTCATTCTCCCACACTGCCCCTTTAGTGATCCAGAACTACAGAAATAAACTCTTTGCAGAAAAATGTTATGCTCGCCACAAGACTTAATCTGTGATATAGCTCAGGCCATTGTTCTTGCTGGGTTATTGAAATCTGCCCATTTAAGTTCAAAATACAAAAGGGATTGTTTATGTGTATTTTACATTTCTGATCATTTTCAGTAAACAAATGCAGCGCTTTATCACTGTAGTGTGGTGCAAATTTGTTGGACAATGGAGTCTGAGAGATTCTGAGCCTATAGTTTTATCCACAAGCACCACCATGTGCCTGCATAGGTCTGATTGGGTGGTCCCATACCTGACCCACATTTTTACCCACTGCTGCCCATTATTCATCCAGAAAATCGTAAGGGTTTTTGGTATAATCCTGGAAGTGGTGATAGGTCCAAGCTTGGTCAACCTCTCTTCATAACTGAGCTTATCATACCCTTTACCATGCACAAACAGACAATATATGGTATTTGATTGTCAGCACATGGAACAAATAGACAGATAACCCATGAGGGGCCAGATGCAGTCAGGCAATGGTCACACTTCTCTGTACTTTATTTAAAAAAATGTCCCTTTTAATTACTGTAATGCCACTTATCCACTTTCTCCAGATTCCCCTGCATGGATAATACATCCTGCATAGCTTTAATTGTCTTGATTCGGTTTGTCATCAGCAAACTCAGATACGGTGCTAACATCAAAATACTATTATTAACAAAATTAGTTTAAAGTGGACCCAATACAGGACCTTGTGGCATACCACCAAGAACCCTTTTCCAATTAAAAAAAGCAATATTGAGCTTATACTTGAGTGCCTAACTCTCTTGCTTAGAAGACACCTTGCCTAGAAAGCAGCAGAGATTTGCATTTAAAATTACAAAAATTAAAAATAATCGCAGCTAGAAATGGAGAAATCCATTTTATTTGCACTTGTTTAATAGGTGCTCCATGTCACACATGGGATTTGAATAGAATAAAGTAGACAGAAGTTAAATGCATTTTTTGCAAACCTGAGTAACTGATATTTACCAGCAGTTGCCACTTGAGCTTTCTTTTCTGGTTTTAGCAAGTGAGTCAAATATATTTATTTAGACACTGAAAAACCCATCTGTATGAGATCACCCTTTTTGCGGTGAGTCAGATGGTAATTAAATTAAATTATAAAAGATGTCATTATGTAGGTGAACTGTAACCGTAGTAGTTAAACACTGCAGCTAGCCTCACACCAGAGGCAGTTACATCAGATTGGCCCATATGCTGCGTAAATTTGGGTGCTCTTATAACCCATTACTAGAGTGGTAACCTGTACAAACATGTTTATGCTGCATCTTGCTTCTTGTATAAGCTGTATAGAGATTATCATATACTTGTATAGGACCTGTTATCCAGAATGCTTGGGACCAAGGGTATTCCGGATAACGGATCATTCTGTAATTTGGATCTTCATAACTTAAGTCTGCTAAATATCATTTAAATATTGAATAACCCCAATAGGATTGTTTGCCTCCAATAAGGATTAATTATATCTTAGTTGGGATCAAGTACAAGCTGCTGTTTTACTTTTACAGAGAAAAAGGAAATCATTTTTACAAATCAGAATTATTTGATTAAAATGGAGTCTATGGGAGACAGGCTTTCTGTAATTTGGAGCTTTCTGGATAATGAGTTTCAGGATAACCTATTATCCAGAATGCCAGTGTCCTGGGATTTTCTGGATAAGGGGTGGATCTTCTTACCTTGTCTACTAAAAAATAATTTAAACATTAAATAAACCCAATAGGATTGTTTTGCCTCCAGTAAGGATTAATTATATCATTGTTGGGATCAAGTACAAGTTACTGTTTTATTGTTATAGAGGAAAGGGAAATAATGTTAATTAATCTATAAAAAAGAGTCTATGGGAGATGACCTTCTTGTAATTCAGAGCTTTCTGGATAACCAATCCTATACCTGTATAAATATGCCTTTAATCCAGCGGCACCTGCTCACTCCTAACCATGACACACTGGGAAAATAAATAAAACAGCCTTATCCTTAATGAGAGAGGAAAAGAGGGAAAAAAAACACACTGAAAGAAAATGCAGAAACATCTGTTTTTTTCAGCCTCACTGCAGTCCAGCTGTTTAAAATCTTGTGGAGCAAATTCTATTCAAGGCAAAAGTCCTTTGAAAAGAGCAATCCTGATCTGTTTCGTAATCCAGCCCTATACCAGCAGTTGTATATCAAGTGGGATTTAAGCTGATTTGAAATAACATTCCTTTCTTTTCTTTGCATCTGTTATGCTTTTTAGAAATTGGTGGTTTAACAGTGTCATTTAACCAATATAGCTCTGTCTCTCTGCTTAACCGTCTGTTTTTAATTTTTTTTCTTTTTTTTATTGTTGTCTCCTTGGGGACTCTTAGCCGACAGAAGCTGCATAGCTGCTACTAAAGTTAAAGTGCTAGACAGTGTAATTCTATATAGAATATGTAAAATATACAGTCCCATTCATGGCTGCACTGGCCAGTATGTAATGAACAATGTTCTCTTTTTATGATTCCTTACAGGGGTTTACCTATAGAAGAAGGAGACCCAACATATATTTATTAAAATTGTCATACTCTAAAAGATTTGGGGGGCCCAAATGATTTTGCTGTGGTACTCACTATTATCTACTTACCCCACTGTTTCTATGTAGTCCATTCATCCTACTACACACAGTCATTAGTTGACGTACACATTAGTGTATTAGTCATTAGTGTAAAAACAACACAAGCCGGGTTCTTTATTTTAGATAATCAAACTAGGGTTTCCTACTGTCTGGTTTTGATCCGGACAGCAGCACTCTGTGAGATTGACACGGCTATTGGCCAGTCCACCTCATCATAGCCTCATCTCTGTGATGTCACCGCATAGCCACATGATGTCACTGTTCCACCTAGTGATGTCACACCACGCCCTCCTGTCCGGAGTTACAGATGGGGAAAGGTGGCAACCCTAGATCAAACACTTAAAATTCAGGACATCAAACTATTGTGTGTCAGCATAAAATATATATAATCTTTTTTTGTTCACCTAAAAACCATCATGGAGATATTACTGGCATCCACCAATAACCAAAAGCTTGACAGATTTTGTGGCAGTCCGCCACTTCCTCAAAGCTGAACTGCCATGAAACGCATTAAGCTTGTGGTTATTGGAAGATTCCAGTAATATCTCTCTGAAATTTTTATGTGAACAATAAAAGGTTATATACATGTTAAATTCTTCCTGAATGGTGCTCAATGCTAAGGATTAATAGGAATTATATATGCCCTATGTCAGTGCTGTCCAACTGGCGGCCCGCGACCCCCCCCTGTGTGGCCCCCCACCTGTCTGGCTGCTTTGATGGCTTACTCTTGTGTAAGCTTTAAATGGTATCAGTACTGTGATTGGTTCTCACCTCAGATTCAGGCTGTAATCAGGCTGTATTGTTTAAACATGTAATCCCCTGTGTTGTTCACACCTTTTAATATCTGTATTGTTCACCCCCTGCAGTGTTCACACCTCAGGCTCAGGCTGTAATCACCCACATTGTTCCCCTGTTCACACTTCAGGAGCAGTAGAAACCCACAAATAATCCCTGCACACTACAAAAAGAACATATACTGAGGTGGTACTGCAATTAAAAAGTTTTTTAATATATAGTTATTGTGCAGACTGTAGGAGCATTGCCAGCATTGTGTCACTGTAGGCTGCCTGTGTGTGCCATACACATAGGCAGCATAGGGCAAGCAGAGTATGGCACACACAGGCACGGTAGGGAAGGCAGAGTATGGCACACACAGGCAGATTAGGGCAGGCAGAGTATGGCACACACAGGCCAAGTTTGGCACAAACCAGCCAAGAATGGCACACACAGTGAAAGTATGGCACACGCAGGCAGGGTAGGGAAGGCAGAGTATGGCACACACAGGCAGAGTAGGGCAGGCAGAGTATGGCACACACAGGCCAAGTTTGGCACAAACCAGCCAAGAATGGCACACACAGTGAAAGTATGGCACACGCAGGCAGGGTAGGGAAGGCAGAGTATGGCACACACAGGCAGGGTAGGGAAGGCAGAATATGGCACACACAGGCAGGGTAGGGAAGGCAGAGTATGGCGCACACACAGGCAGGGTAGGGCAGGCAGAGTATGGCACACACAGGCCAAGTATGGCACAAACCAGCCAAGAATGGCACACACAGTAAAAGTATGGCACGCAGGCAGGGTAGGGCAGGCAGAGTATGGCACACACAGGCAGGGTAGGGAAGGCAGAGTATGGCACACACAGGCAGAGTAGGGAAGGCAGAGTATGGCACACACAAAGGCAGGGTAGGGCAGGCAGAGTATGGCACACAAGCAGGGTAGGGCAGGCAGAGTATGGCAGGTTTTTGCTGTACTACAACCATTAATATGGGTATGGTCATGTGATAACATGGGTGTGGTTTCAAGTGGGTGCAGTTTCAAAAAGGGGAGTGGTCAACTGGCTTCCATTATCGGCCCTCCACCACGTAGGTCGGAAAAATTCTGGCCCTCGGTACAACAGAAGTTGGACAGCACTGACCTATATCTATTCAGTTTAGCATACCCTTATTATACTAATTTTTAAGGAAAATTTTAGTTCAAAAAAGGTTTTAATTTGACCACATTTTAACAGTTAAAATCTGTTCTGCTTCTGTCTAGACCACAAGGGCAACAAGAGGCTCTACTTAGTTGAATGCAACATATACAAGAATGCTTTTAATGAAAACTTATTTATAATCCAAGTATTTGTAGAGTTGACATTTAGTTTTCTAGTAAATAATTTAACCTTCTACAAATTATTTATTATTATTAGTAGTAGTAGTAGTAGTTGTAGCAGCAGTAGTAGTAGCAGCAGCAGCAGGAAGAACAGTAATTATGCCATTTATTGGTTCTGCATGGGTGTGTGTATGTGTCTGTTTAAATATAACACAGATGGAACCGTGATAATTGGAATGATGCCAGTATGCATTGATATAATAGTCTGAGAATGAATTTCTTCATACCTTGGCTTTATTCCGGGCACATCAGCAACCAATAATGCTGACATTGTGCCCTATCTTCAATTAATATTGTTAATTTTTTTGTAAGAACTCAACATAATATTGTTTTAGTCTATTAATCTGTAGCAAAATGTCAGTGATTCTGTTTCAACTGGACTAGGAGACAGCATGGGCAGTTAAATGGAGCAGGAAAATAGCTCATTTGGGCAGGGCCCTCTTTGCCTTTTGGATTGGTTGTTTATGTATGTAAAGCTTTATATTCGGTGTATACAAGTGATGTGCGGGTCGACTATTTTTCCCCGCTCCCGGCCCTAACTTGCCCCTTCTCCTCCAGCACCTGACCTGGCCCACAGCTTTGTATCTATTTATAGATACCCCCCCCCCCCCATGATGCTGCCAGACCCGGAAGTGGGGCTCAGTTAGGTTGCGGGTGGGGAGAGAGGAAGAAGAGCTCGACCTGCATCTGCCCACAGCCAGGTAAACCAGTGGGTCCTGCGGGTTGCGGGCCGGCCTGGACATCACTAATGTATACATCCATTTATTGTACAGTGTTGCGAAATATTTTGGCACTGTAAAAATCTGTAGCAATAATAATGTTAATTAAATAATAACAAACCATGTTGCTAGCTGTGTAGCCACCTCTGTTAATAAGGGAACAAGGAATAAGTGCCTCCCAAATTATAAACCAGCCTAGTGATCAATTGCCTCTCTTTCCTAGGCCCCTTGTGCAGCATTCTTAGTGACATTTAGCCATAATCACTGGGCCAAAAGGGTTTGCCTCCACTGGTTACTTTTAAGGCAGTCGTAACAATGCAAGATATTTATGGGCAATAATAAGGAAGGCTGTCAAAAATGTTAAGTCCAGTGATCACACACTGACACACACAGATGTGAAAATGTGATCCAGTCTGAACCGAAGAAGGTAGGATGAGTAGCTATACCTTATAAGACTTAGGCTGATGCCACACCAGGCGTAGGGCTGATTTTTTCGGCAAGCATTCTCACGAAAACGCGTGAGAATGCAAAGTCTCGCGTTTTCTTGCGTATATCGGCTACATGTGCCTGCACCTGAGCGTATTCCATTCATTCGGGTGCAGGCACAAGTAGCAGGCGTAGGGCTGAATTTTCGGCAATCGCTTTTTCCGCTTGCCGAAAAAATCAGCCCTACGCCTGGTGTGGCATCAGCCTTATAGAGAATCTGGTATAGACTGATTGGTTGTATTTTGTTTATCACATCAATATTTACATTGAGTTAAAATATATGTTAATGGCAATACATTGTAAATCAACTAACTTAGTGTATTTTATTTTGCACGTTATTTCAGGTTTTTTAAAATACGGATGGGCTTTTTGTTCAGAGATCCAGAGCACAGTGTAATAACCTTGAAACCTTGATTCATACAATATTCGGTGCGTGTATGGTGGCTCGAAGAGGCGACCGATATCGCAAAGGCTGCGGATATCGTTTGTCTCGTCGATCGGCAAGGTGAGCAAAATCTACGTTTAGGGCTTAATCGGCAGGTGGAGGTAGAATTTCTATTGTTTCTACCTCCATATCTGACGATCCAGCCCTGAACATCTGTGGAGGGTGGGAACGATCTTTCGTATGACCATTGGACAGATCAAAGATCATTATTGCTATGTGTATGGCCACCTGAAGGCTGATGGAACATGGGTAAGAAGAGAAGTACCTAAACCATAAGTGCCACCTTCAGTTAACTTGAATGGGGAACTCGTGACAGTGCTCGGTGCTTTTCAACACTGAAGTCCTCTATTGAGTTTTTTCAGCTGGTATGGGCCAGCACCAGTGCTATCACAGGTGTTCCATTTAATTGAATGGCTAGCAGCAGTGGCAACTTCTCGTGCCTCTTCCCCTTTGTGCCATGGTGCTAGCAGGTACCGTGTCTTCTATTTACTGCATGCGGGTATTTACATGTATGTTGAGCTATGTGACGTCACACTGTTTCGCGCCATTTTTGTGTTTATGAGTGCACTTCCACTGGCCCTGTTTGTCTTTGAAAAAGGCTGCTGTGGCAGCCGAAACGTCAGATCCTTTTTGCTAATAAAACTTTTGTTTTTCATAAGACCTGTGAGTGCGGAACTTTGTTTTTTCGTTGGATTTCATTAACCTACTGTACTGCACCCAGGCATTTGTTCGAATTTTTAAGTGAGTGCCTGTTACAACTTTGTCTATATATATATATATATATATATATATATATATATATATATATATATATCTATATATATATATATATATCTATATATACGATACGTAGATTCAGCACTCCTAAGCGTAGTCCATAGACCCGGGTGCTACCAATTAAGCATTAAAAATGGAAATCTAGTGATATTGGTGCACACCGGGAATCATTTAAAACATAACTTTTATTATAATAAATACATTACGCGACAGGCCAACGTTTCGGTCTGTATCCGAGACCTTTATCAAGACCATAGTCACCTTAAAACCAATTGAAATATAAATAGTAAAAATAAGACAGACACACCCCCCAGAGACAGGGTTCCACCCAATCCTGTGACTGAAACAGGCACCAAAGAGACAGAAACCCTGTACCGAGGAGAAACCATATTAAAACACATAAGGAGGAAAATTAGGAGAGTTAACCCTCAGGTGTGGAGTGCAAGTTAAAGTGAACTGACAATATAGCATAGAACATTACGAAGAAATACAATGTAGATTTGCCACAACATGCAAACAAACTTGCATATGTATTGCTAAACACTGTAAAATAACATTATCAGAAACACATTAAACAAAAAATGTATACCACAAGCCACTTGGAGCATACTTTAACGTTGCTTCAAAAAACACGTGTAGGAACAATACTCGTTCAGTCCAAAGGGGGATAATGTATTGAGCGTTTTGATCCAAAAAACTTCCCTCTGCATAAGCAATTGGGACCTATCGCCCCCCCTCCTAATGGGGGGAACATGGTCTATCGCAATAAACCTGAATGTGGGTAACCTGTGCCCTCTCTCAAGAAAGTGCTTGGCAACTGGTTTATTTGTAGTGCCATCCCTGAATGCTGTACTGATGGCTGAACGATGGCCATCCATCCGTAACCTAAGGGTCTAATCGGTTTTGCCAACATATGACAGACCACAAGGACAAGTTATAAGATAAATAACGTGCGTAGTAGTGCAAGTGATGTGATGTCTAATAAGCAGGCGTTTGCCAGTCTGTGGGTGTAGAAAGGATTCACCCGGAGTCATATATCTGCAAGATGTACAACTAGGGCACTTGAAACATCCCTTTTTGTCTCCCCGTAACCAGGACCCCGTTTTTTTCTGATAGCATGCAATAGGATCACTGTGTACCAGCAAGTTACGCAAACTCGTGCCTCTCCTGTAGCTCACCAAGGGGGACCGGGGCAATACTCGCTTAAATTCATCATCAGCCTGGAGAATATTCCAATTCTTATTTATGACTTTCCTAACATGGTCTGATCTGTCATTGAAAGCTGTACTAAACACAATACTGGGATGGGGCTTAGAAGCCCTATCAGTTACAATACTCCGGGTACGAGCACTAGATAACGCAGCCGACAATACTGCGGCCGGGTAACCCCTAGCCTCAAAGCGCGCCCACATCTCCCTTATTTGTAGTTCAGCAATCTGTTCATCAGAATTATTCCGCAATACCCTACAGAACTGAGAAATAGGTAAAGATCTCTTTAAAGATGGAGGGTGACCACTACTGAAGTGGAGGAGCACATTTTTATCTGTAGGCTTGCGGAACAGAGAATAGCCAATCCGATTATCGGACACCCACAATTCGATATCTAAAAAATGTAAACGTATTGTAAAAAATGTAAATGTATTGCTATATATATAGCAATATAAATAACGCACTCACAGGACTTATGGTGAAGAAAAAAGTTAATTTATTGTTCAAATATCAAACTAACGTTTCGGCTGTGTCCACAGCCTTTTTCAAAGTGTCTTTGAAAAAGCCTGTGGACACAGCCGAAACGTCAGTTTGATGTTTGAACAATAAGTTAACTTTTTTCTTCACCATAAGTCCTGTGAGTGCGTTATTTATATTGCTGTATATATATATATATATATATATATATATACAAACCAAGAGGGTTCAGCACTCCTTAGCAAATGGCTAATTGACCCAGGTGCTACCGATTCAAGCAATTTCAATAGAGTCCACAGGTATAGCGGTGCACACTGGGAATCCTTTAAAAGTTAGCTTTTATTGAACTATATAAAACTTAATACATGGAGAAATAGGTCAACGTTTCGGCCCCCATCTTGGGCCTTTGTCAAGGTCTTGACAAAGGCCCAAGATGGGGGCCGAAACGTTGACCTATTTCTCCATGTATTAAGTTTTATATAGTTCAATAAAAGCTAACTTTTAAAGGATTCCCAGTGTGCACCGCTATACCTGTGGACTCTATATATATATATATATATATATATATATATATATATATATATATATATATATATATATATATATATATATATATATATATATATATATATATATATATATATATATATACCTGTGTGTGTATATATATATATTTATATATAATATAAATAAAAAAATCATCCTTCTTCCATTCCTTAATCTGCTAGCAAATCTACCTTTCTCTTCTGCTCTCCTTCTCTATAACCCTCTGTGATGCCTCCACCTTCACCATTTACCAATTAATTTTTTTGGGACACTTTGGATGTTTGATTTTTACTGATATACATCTAGAATTTTTAGGGATAGTTTTTCCATAGGGGGCCATAACTAAGGTTGAAACTCCAAAGCTACCATTATCTATTGAAATTGAACTATTTTGGTTTGTTTCCTGCACCTAAAAAGAAATCTGTATTGTTTTCCATGCTGTCTGAAAATACCAATGGCAGATTTTACATTTTATACCTGTATACCAAATAAGAAGGTACACAGGAAAAGTTCTCAAGTACCTGATATGGGTAATGAACCTTTCTTCTCAAATAATATTACATATTATCGGGTTATGTATAGTGCAGCCCATTCTCATAATTTATGAGACATTCTGGAAACCCATTATCCAGAAAGTTCCTAATTACAGAAAGGCCATCTCCCATAGACTCAATTATAAGCAAATAATTCTAATTTTCTAATTCCTTTTTCTCTGTAATAATAAAACAGAACCTTGTACTTGATCCCAACTAAGATATAATTAATCCTTATTGGAGGCAAAACAAGCCTATTGGGTTTATTCAATATTTAGCTGATTTTTGGAAGACTTAAGGTAAGGAGATCCAAATTACAGAAAGATCCCTTATCCGGAAAACCCCAGGTCCCGACCATTCTCGATAACAGGTCCCATACCTGTACTGTCTGCTTAAGCATCCCCCAGTAACACAATTATCTTTCGTTATAATGAATAATTATTTGTTTTATTTTTATTATAAAAATATTTTATTAAAAAAATAAATATACATATATATATAAAACATTATAATAATACAGTTCACTTCTGTCCAATATCAAAGTCACTGGGAGAATATATTGATTGGCTGGTCTTGAGTATAAGTTATATACAGTCTCTCCATCTTTTGGGATAGTATATGAGCATAGGTTCTACATCTTTTGTCTCATTTTCTATTCCAGCCATGTAAAATTAAGTGTGGGCTCCAAGTCAACCACACAAGCATCTGCTTTTTTAGGAAATGCAGTAAACTTTCTTCTCTCTAAACAACGAATGAGATGTCCTCTCATTTTCTTGCAATCATATTTGCAGATGGGGTTTCCGCCAGATAGGAACGCAAATGCATTTGCAATAGCATAAACCCCACAGTCATAATTGTTTTCTTGTTCATCGACTTCAAGTATCTCCATAGTTCCTTCAGGGTCATTCACCAGTGCACTATAACAATCCTTTATTTGTTTCCTTAGTGAGGTGCAATGGTGTTTTGTCTTAGCACTGTTTGCGATCTCAACATGATCCATTGTAAAGCAGCTTGTCAGCCAGTGCTTCTCTACGCTGTCATAATGAATCTGCACAGAGGGTCCTTTAACTGGATTAAATCCAATTTGGGAAAGGAGGCAACTTTGGAGCCCCTCTGCCCCAAACTGGATTTTCAGCAAGGACTGAGCTGCATCGATGATTCTGTCATCCAGACATTCTCTACCTCGCAGGTCGTTTTTATGCTGCTGCGTCAGGTTGAGTTCAGGGATCCAGTCATCCGTCCCTATTGGGAAGGGCTGGCCCGTAACCTCAACACGCTCCGAAGAATCATCAGATAATTCATACTCTTCATCTGCGTTCGGTCTGGTGTGTGATTTGAATTCATGAATTGACTTTTCTCTCTTTTTATTTTTTTCTGCCTTGATAGTCTGTCTATTATATTTTCTACCTTTCCTTTCCTCTTTTTTGGCCCTTCTCTCATGTAAGCAGTCAGTGAAGGGCATGATTTTCTCATTTATCGAAGGAGTGTAATCAGGTTCTGTTTTATAAGTTGATGTCTCGTTTCTCTCTCCTTTATATATACAGTCATATAGGGGTCTGTATAATCCTTCATAGTCAGTTGGTGTGTTTTTCTCTATTTCTGCCTTGATAAGGCGTTTCTTATTTTTCCTCTCTTTTCTTGCCATCTTTTTACTATTTTGCTCCTTTAGGCAAAGATTAGAGGGGTTTTCTTTTATTTCCACCTTGGGGATCTGCTTCTTATTTCTCTTCCCCTTTCTTGCCACCTTTCTGGTCTTTTTCTCCTTTAAGCAAGAAGTAGTAGCCTCATTTCTCTGTTCCTCATTGGAGCAGGGATTTGGCTCTTCTTGTTCTGGTTTGTTTTCCTGTTCATTTTTGCAAAGGGTGGCATCATTGCTTGTCTCTTGCTCTGTTTTGCAAGAAGTGTCATTTTGATTTTCTTCACATTCCACATTTGCTGCCTTTTCAGCATATTCCTCTTTTAAACAGAGGGTGGAGAGGTCGCTTACTTGTTCCACAGTTACGCAGGCACTGAAGTCTTTGCTTCCTTCTTGCTCTGCTTTGCAGGGAACAGAGACCTCATTTCTCTCTTCATCTGTTACACAGGTGCTTAAGGCCTTGTTTGGTTCATCATTATTGATGCAAATTTGTAGTGTTTCCTCTGATTCTAATTTGTTTGGTTTCTTAAAAACCTTTGAATCTTTGTATTCTTCACTACAACTTGTACTGTTATCATTATTTGATTTTTTTCTTCTACATTTGATGTTACATAGTAGGGTAAATGGTTTAAGAAGTAGTCTAAAAAACTTTCTAGCAGCGGCCATGGTATTACCAAAGTCTACGAGAGAAAAGATAGATTATAAAAAAAATGTTCATGATCCCCAGTGTAATGTAACAGTAGCTACTATGCACTCAATACGCAGCTAATGCGCAGTAAAAAATAAAAACTACTACTGTGTGACAGTCACCAAATCTAAATATAATAAACTGTGATGTAAATGTTCTGTAAATAAATTGCAATGTCAAACTTTTGATGTCATCCCATGCACTTATATATTTGTATGTAGAGCTTCAATGCAAAGAATAATATGTATGACAAAGAAATGTATAAGTTCTGAAGCACAACTTTTGTAAAAGTTTTCTTTGCTAGTGTATACAGGTTCACTATTTTATATAAAACAAACTTTTTATGCGTTCAAAAAAAACATTTTGGACCACAACTACTTGCCTCTGCCAGTCTGAAAAGTAGACTGATCAAACACTGGGGTGAAGTGTATAAACCCTTCACGGGTATTGTGACATCATCATGGCATGGTGATGTCACATAACAAAGGATTTGCATAATGGAGTTAAAAATCATTAGAGTTCAATCTGAATATAAAGGTTCAGGTTTTCAAGCAGATTTTGTCAAGACTTATTATGATCTTTAATTCTGTTACAAACAAATGCATTTTTCATCTCTATTCTAATTATGGCTCAACTGAACAAGTTGCATAAATACAAATGTAAACAATAACATTGCAAATTTGCATTCAAATATGTATTTAATCATATCAAAACTAGATTTCTCAACAAAAAATGTGGCATTTGGGGATCACTGTGTTTTTTTTTGCGGCATTGTCTAATTCCGATATGCTTTAATACAGTTTTAAATGCATATTGTGTTATTACACATTTATGTCGATATATTATTTTTTCAATAAATATAATTTTGGACAGTATACACAGGTTTGCTATATCTATGTATAAATAACATACTTTCTAATGAGCAATAAATAGAAGAATTGGTTCTGAAACACAATGTTTGTTAAAACTTTTATCTATCTCTGCTAGTGTATATACAAATGAATTAAAACAAAACCTCTTTTACCACAACTTGTACTCACCTCTGCCAGTCGCTGAGTCTTAAAGTAGACTGGGGAAACTGTGGCTGTGACGTTTCTAAACCCTTCTTGGGTATTGTGATGTCATAATGGTCTGTCACATGACAGAGCCTACCTCTAGTGTAACCAGTACTCAAGTGAAATGTGTCAAACAATTGCCATGGAAACCACATGGTTACGCGACAAAAAGCTTTTATGTGGTGTCAACATATTTAACAGTGCTGGGCAAAATAAATATTAAAGTATAATACCACAATATGATCTTGTACAACACAAGCAGCTATAGTTATTGTTATAAGTGCCTCACTTGTTCTGAGTTGCTGTTTTTTACAATTTAGATCATTGAAAATGTTAGAAGTATGCATACTTTCGCATTTTCATGCCAAAATTTGCTTTCTGTTATGCCTGTCAATTATTAAAAGTATTTATTAGGGAGGTTCTCACCCCAACAGTTTTTCCATACCTGCAACTGGTGCTTTGTGTCCCTGACAGATTTTACATTCTCTAACTGGCTGATTCCAACAGTTTGCAATGCACTACTGACAACATGGTTAACTTGCTTTCATTAGGAAAGAACATCTTAGCTTGTGGAAACACTACTAAACCATTATTAGCTCACTAAAAAATAGTAAAACATAATGTTGGTGAAAGGACCCATCACCATTTAGTGGACGTTTTATTACAGTTCCCCTTTAAGATTATTTTTTTTTTTTTTTTTTAAATCAAACACAGGTGTGGGATCTGTTATCTGGAAACCCCAGAAAGTTACCAGACTCCATTATACGCAAATAATTTACATTTTTAAAATTATGTCTATTTTCTCTGTATGAATAAAACAGTGCTTTGTACTTGACCCGTACTAAAATATAATGAATCTTTATTGGAGGCAACAGTACATAGCCCTCCCCTAACTCCTAAGCAGTTGAGACCTACATAGCTCTTTTGGCCTCTGTCTTCTGTAACCTTCCTTGACTTCTTGAAAAATAGTTCTCACAGGGTACATACATATATAATTGTTCAGAGCTTTTGTGTCTCCTCTATTCTCCTTTTGCTGCAGTAACCACAAATATGCTGTTTGGAAATATTTCTTACTTTGTGGTATAATGACTGGGAGGCTGGATATTACAACTGTTGCAAGAAAACAAATTCTCTGAGTTCCATATTTGGCTAACCCTCAGTGAATGTTGCCTCTGGGTATGACTGACTTTCTTTCCCTTTACAGTAATAGGCCTGTAGGCTGCAGTTTTGTTCCAACAGATTACTGTGCATGTGGTCTCATGACCTACAGTCAACTAATTGGGTTAAAACCTGTGACATGTCTACAGTCATCGTTCTTTTCGGTTACTAAGGGAGCTATTTAAGGTACTGGAATGGCTAATGAGATGCATGACTCTGCCACTGGGGGAAATTATAATGTATTTATTGCATTATTCCTGTTCCAAGCATTTTCACTTGGTTTGTGAAGTTTGTTGCACACAATTAGATATGGTCATGTAGTTATCTTTTTTACATGTATTAATGCTAGTGTCACTTTCTTTGCTATGTCCTTGTTAATTTTAGCCTTTTTTCCTGCTATGTTAAATTAACTCTAACGTCCTCTGTAACCATAAAAGTAAACTCTATGATGTGTGAGAGCCTGCCTTTAGGCCGCCTTCTTAAAGGAACAGTAACATCAAAAAATGAAAGTGTTTTAAAGTAATTAAAATATAATGTGCTGTTGCTCTGCAAAAAACTGGTGTTTTTGCTACAGAAAAGCTGCTATATAAATAAGCTGCTGTGTAGCCACGGGGGCAGCCATTGAAGCTGGAAAAAAGGAGAAAAGGCACAGGTTACATAGCAGATAACTAGTAGATAAGTCCCATATAATGGGGGTTTATCTGTTATCTGCTAAGTAACCTGTGCCTTTTCTCCTTTGAACGGCTGCCCCCATGGCTACACAGCAGCTTACTTATATAAACTATAGTAGTCTTCTGAGGCAAACACACCAGTTGTAGCAGTGCAGGGCAACAGTACATTATATTGTTATTACTTTTATACACTTTCATTTTTGGTGTTACTGTTCCTTTAAGTACACAGGCAGATTTAAGCTAGTGATTTGGCCTCTTCAGACTAATTCGTCAGTTTACCTCGTGCTTGGGGCCCTCTGATGGGCCTATCTGGCAGGTTTGATTTTTCCATTGGATCGAGGACCACATCAGCTCATTGATGCAATTCTGACCCCAATGCCCTTTAATCCCACCTTAGGTGGCCATATTGGGGAAAGATCCACTGGTTTGGTGACCTTATGAAATGAGTGAATTTTATACTTTATGGGCAGTTTTAATCTCCTACCCAGAGAGGGTCTGAAATAGACCTGTAGCTATAACAGCTGGCTTGAATTTAGCAATGAGTACAGGTATGGGATCGCTTATCTGGAAACCCATTATCCAGAAAGCTCGGAATTACGGAAAGCCTGTCTCCCATAGACTCCATTTTAATCAAATAATTTAGAATTTTAAAACTGATTTCCTTTTTCTCTGTAGTAATAAAACTGTACCTTGTAATTGATCCCAACTAAGATATAAAAAATCCTTATTGGATGCAAAACAATACTATTTGGTTTGATTCATGTTTTATAGATTTTTTAGTAGGTTTATGGTATGGTGATCCAAATTATAGAAAGACTGGATAACGGGTCCTATACCTATACTTTTATTGGTAAAAAAAAGCACTAAAAGCTTATGATTTATCTCCTGTTTATCAATTTTCTAATATTTTCTTACATAAAGAACTCGGGAGCTCAGAGGTGCTGAGATCAATTCTATCCAATGAATGGGGCACACTGGTATTACGTTTATGGAATATTTATATCCCTGGACTAGCTTATGAATTCTTGAGATTAGTTAGTAAATCTATTGTACAAAATGGCATGCAGCATCTCCGCCCTAAGGAGAGGAAACAAAAGATATTAACACTTGTAGAACACAAGAAATAGTTGTGGTTTTTCATACATAAAATGAATTGAGAAAGCGTTTAGAAAGTGTGTCAGATTTCGATAAATCTGCCTTTAATTACCAAAGTTCCCAATAGTGTGTGCTCATGACATTCAGGAACATTTGTTGGGGCCCTTTTGTGAAACTTTTTACCAGATGTTTGGGGGCTTCTCTGAGGCTTTTAGAAGTTACAGAATTGTAGTTCTCTCCAGAGGATTAACATTGGATTCCCAGGCATCTGTCACCCACACCCATGGGCCCAATGAGTTAAGGTAGTTAAGGTACTCTCCAACTATAGTGAATTTCAAAACCCTAAAATCGATATCTGTCCAGTATTTCACTCAACCAACTTGCATTGATATAAAGTCTGAGAATGACTTTCTTCATACCTTGGCTTTATTTTGGGCACATCAGCAATCAATAATGCTGACATTGTGCCCTATCTTCAATTAATATTGTTCATTTTTTGTAAGAACTCAACATAATATTGCTTTAGTCTATTAATCTGTTGCAAAGTGTCAGTGATTCTGTTTCAACTGGACTAGGAGACAGCATGGGCAGTTAAATGGAGCAGGAAAATAGCCTTTTGGATTGTTTGTTTATGTATGTAAAGCTTTATATTCGGTGTATACTAGTGATGTGCGGGTTGACTATTTTTCCCCGCTCCCGGCCCTAACTTGCCCCTTCTCCTCCAGCACCTGACCTGGCCCACAGCTTTGTAGGTTGCGGGCGGGGAGAGAGGAAGAAGAGCTCGACCTGCATCTGCCCACAGCCAGGTAAACCAGTGGGTCCTGCGGGTTGCGGGCCGGCCTGGACATCCATTTATTGTACAGTGTTGCGGAATATTTTGGCACTGTAAAAATCTGTAGCAATAATAATGTTAATTAAATAATAACAAACCATGTTGCTAGCTGTTTAGCCACCTCTGTTAAGAAGGGAACAAGGAATAAGTGCCTCCCAAATTATAAACCAGCCTAGTGATCAATTGCCTCTCTTTCCTAGGCCCCTTGTGCAGCATTCTTAGTGACATTTAGCCATGACACTAAATTGTGCAAAACTATAAGTTCCATGCAGGATGCTGCCGCTTTGCAGAGCGATTTGACAAAATTAGATAACTGGGCAGCAAACTGGAAAATGAGGTTCAATGTTGATAAGTGCAAAGTTATGCACTTTGGTAGAAATAATATAAACGCAAACTATCTACTGAATGGTAGTGTGTTGGGGGTTTCCTTAATGGAGAAGGATCTAGGGGTTTTTGTTGATAACAAGTTGTCTAATGCCAGGCAGTGTCATTCTGTGGCTACTAAAGCAAATAAAGTGCTGTCTTGTATAAAAAAGGGCATTGACTCAAGGGATGAGAACATAATTTTGCCCCTTTATAGGTCCCTGGTAAGGCCTCACCGTGAGTATGCAGTGCAGTTTTGGGCTCCAGTCCTTAAGAAGGATATTAATGAGCTGGAGAAAGTGCAAAGACGTGCAACTAAACTGGTTAAGGGGATGGAAGATTTAAGCTATGAGGTGAGACTGTCGAGGTTGGCACTGGGCCAAAAGGGTTGCCTCCACTGGTTACTTTTAAGGCAGTCGTAACAATGCAAGATATTTATGGGCAATAATAAGGTAAGGAAGGCTGTCAAAAATGTTAAGTCCAGTGATCACACACTGACACACACAGATGTGAAAATGTGATCCAGTCTGAACCGAAGAAGGTAGGATGAGTAGCTATACCTTATAAGACTTAGGCTGATGCCACACCAGGCGTAGGGCTGATTTTTTCGGCAAGCGGAAAAACGCTTGCCGAAAAATCAGCCCTACGCCTGCTACTTGTGCCTGCACCCGAATGAATGGGATACGCTCGGGTGCAGGCACATGTAGCCGATATACGCACGAAAACGCGTGAGAATGCAAAGTCTCGCGTTTTCTTGCGTATATCGGCTACATGTGCCTGCACCCGAGCGTATTCCATTCATTCGGGTGCAGGCACAAGTAGCAGGCGTAGGGCTGAATTTTCGGCAAGCGTTTTTCCGCTTGCCAAAAAAATCAGCCCTACGCCTGGTGTGGCATCAGCCTTATAGAGAATCTGGTATAGACTGATTGGTTGAATTTTGTTTATCACATCAATATTTACATTGAGTTAAAATATATGTTAATGGCAATACATTGTAAATCAACTAACTTAGTGTATTTATTTTGCACGTTATTTCAGGTTTTTTAAAATACGGATGGGCTTTTTGTTCAGAGATCCAGAGCACAGTGTAATAAAGCCGGCCATACATGCACCACCATTATTGTATGAAACCTTGATTCATACAATATTCGGTGCGTGTATGGTGGCTCGAAGAGGCGATCGATATCGCAAAGGCTGCGGATATCGGTTGTCTCGTCGATCGGCAAGGTGAGCAAAATCTACGTTTAGGGCTTAATCGGCAGGTGGAGGTAGAATTTCTATTGTTTCTACCTCCATATCTGACGATCCTGCCCTGAACATCTGTGGAGGGTGAGAACGATCTTTCGTATGACCATTGGACAGATCAAAGATCATTATTGCTATGTGTATGGCCACCTGAAGGCTGATGGAACATGGGTAAGAAGAGAAGTACCTAAACCATAAGTGCCACCTTCAGTTAACTTGAATGGGGAACTTGTGACAGTGCTCGGTGCTTTTCAACACTGAAGTCCTCTATTGAGTTTTTTCAGCTGGTATGGGCCAGCACCAGTGCTATCACAGGTGTTCCATTTAATTGAATGGCTAGCAGCAGTGGCAACTTCTCGTGCCTCTTCCCCTGTGTGCCATGGTGCCTGCAGGCACCTGAACTGTTCCTAAGCCAAACAGGTTGTTACTGCTTGTGTTCTTCAGGAACAAATGAATTGTGTGGTGCCTGTAAGCCTACAGAAGATTGAAAGGAATATATTGTTGGCGATGAGCCAGTTGTTATGCAGAAGGGAGTCTGCTGTCATTGACTGTTGATGTCATGTTGCAGAGATGCTGTAGAGACACCCATATAAAAATAAACATGCATAAAATACACACATCCTGAACTAACAACCTCCGTACCAGCTCTTTTGATCTATTTCTTCAAAATATACAGTAGATCAAAGAGAAACTCAGGAATAGATAGTGGCATTTTTGTGTTTGTGACATAAATTTAACAGTTCTGCCATGTAAAGGGTTAAACTACTCTAAATCAGCTATATATATATTGATAGGGGCATGTACATGCGATAACAACATGATAAATTAACTTTAAACCTTATCTAGAGCCCTATGGGTGACTTAGTAACTCCCGCTACTCTAGTGATGCTTCTTGCTAAAACTCCTTAAGGGCAGTGGCACATAAGGAGATTAGTCGCCCCGCGACAACTCTTTGTTACCGGCGGGCGACTAATCTGCCCACAATGGCATCCAACCAGCAAGAATGTCAGTCACCGGTGGGATGGCATACGCGTCGCTTTGTTTTCCCGAAGTCGCCCGAAGTTTTCTTGAAATGCGACTTCGGGAAAACAAAGCGACGCGTATGCCATCCCACCGGTGATTTACATTCTTGCCAGTGGGATGGCATTGCAGGTAGATTAGCCGACTGTGGTTACGTAGATTTGTCGCGGGGCCCTAAGGATTCTACATTGAAATACAGCGATCTAAAACTAACATTCAGGTTGAAACTGTAGGATAAGTCCTTAAAGGAGAACAGTAACACCAAAAAATGAAAGTGTATAAAGTAACTAAAATATAATGTGCTGCTGCCCTGCACTGGTAAAAGTTGTGTGTTTACTTCAGAAAGTCTACTATAATTTATATAAATAAGCTGCTATGTAGCCATGGGGGAAGCCATTCAAAGGAGAAAAGGCACAGGCACATAGCAGATAACAGATAAAACACTATTGTTCTCTACAGAACTTATCTGTTATCTGCTATGTAACCTGTGCCTTTTCTCCTTTTTTCCAGCTTGAATGGCTGCCCCCGGGGCTACACAGCAGCTTGTTATATAAATTATAGTAGTGTTACTGTATCAAACAGCCCAGCTGTACCAGTGCAGGGCAACAGTACATTATATTTATATTAATTTAAAGCTCTTTCATTTTTTGGAGTTACTGTTCCTTTAAAAATAACAAATCGGAGGATGTTCTAAACATAAAAAAATAATTGTCAGACAACTAAACTTCCAATGGCAGTTGTACGATAATTTTCGGGACGATTATTTAGAGCTATATGCGATTCATATGAATTATCTCGGCTGTCATAACAACCAGTTACAATCAGTACAACCCATATTTTATCTTACCCCACATTATTTTATATATACTGTGTGTGTGTGTGTGTGTGTGTGTGTGTGTGTGTGTGTATATATATATATATATATATATATATATATATCTCTATATATATCTATATATATACTAAATAGCACTCACGGCTTATGAATCAAATAAAAAACTTTTATTGGTATTCCATATCGACGCGTTTCGACCTGCTAGGGATCGTCATCAGGATAAAATCGGAAGTGAGATAACCCATTAAATACACAAACCCACCAATCTACACTCAGTAGTAATTAACCCATTGCAAAACCCAAAACCCGATGTATTATTAACCATTAGTAATCCCTAAAGCAGCAAAATTACTATGATAAAAAGGAATTACTGTGCATTAGATTATCAGAGAACACGAATACGATCATATTCATAATAATGTGACTAGAGTATAATAAATAGTGATATAGTCATAAAACTTGTACGAAGTGATATCATAATATCAAGTGCCCTAATAATAGCGCTATGATAAAAACTTTCTGTGCATAATATTAAAATATCGCTATCCCACGTATAGCCATACTCATAGTAATACTATTTAACTCGAGTATAATAAATAGTGGTACGATCTTAAATTCGTGAAAGGTAGTGTCATACTATAAGATACCTACATAACCATGTGTATACCCCCAATGTGATATAAAATATAAAAATCTTAAAATCCTATATAAAAACAAATAAAGGTATCTAATGAGGAGATCAATTCATTAAAGAAACCTTTAAGGTCAGTAAGGACTCCTGTGGTGTATACAACATACCGGCGATCAATGGAGGACGGCGCGTCTAGTTCCTCCTTCGATGTGGATGTCTCGCGAGACTTCGCGTTTACACAGGAAGATGCCACGCGTATCCTCTTTGCTGACTCGGCGGCTGCACAGTATGGTAGTAAGTTACCGAAGGATGTATTTAATCGCCTAAATACTCTCAAGAAAAGGGAAATTGATTTTTACTTTCATGGGTTATATTTATCTGATTATTATAGACAGCGTAAAATCCCGAGGGGTTTTAGGATACGTAATGTACCTACTGTAGGACGGTCTAGTGCTGATTTCTGCAGTAGGTGGTGTGGCATCTTGAACAAATGTTCTTTTGATCTTATGTTGCTGGTTATTGAGGAATCAGCGAAGGAACTTGTAAAGGTGCAAACTGAAGTAACTGAATTAGAAGGGAATTCATTGGTAATTTTGAAAACTGATCAATCTATTAACTGGCTACATAAGCTTGAATTAAGTGTACAACAATATCGGCAGGATCTGATAGCCTTTAAGCAGGCTAAGGTTATTAAAGTTGAACAAGATTATAAAGATCGGAGGGTGTATGGATGGCTTACTGGCCGGTCTGATGGTGGGAGGAGAATTAGACGTAACTTTAGAAAAGAGCGTAATTTAACTACGGTGGATAGTTCGGGTGATTCCCCTGTTTCCGATGTTGAATCTCCTTGTCCCCCTACATCTTGTGCTATTCCAGATGGCCTAGGGCTAAGTGTACCAAGTCAGAGTCGTTTTTTAGGAACAGGTCTAGGAAAAGAAACCACATCCGGAGGGGTGGTGGTAAACCGCAGAGGCAGACCTCCCAGAAAACCGATACAGTAATTTTTAATTTGAGTAAACATGTGTTGACTCCGGGGGAAGTTTCTCTGCTCTCACGAGGTTTATCCTTTATACCTGTTAATGACACTGACGCGTTTAATCTTGAGGTTGATATCTTCAAGTTTCAACGTAAATTGAAACTGAAGGATCATTTTAAAGACCAAGTTGAGACTCATTGTGAGAAGTTCCGCCCGGTGAGCACGTTTGACCCGCCCAATACGGCCACCTCTATTAAAACATATACAAATATTGTCCAACGTGAATGTGATGGACTTTTGGCCAATCAGAAGAAATACTACTCTAACTTGACACAAGCAGAAAGGGCTGCTATTAAAACTCTTAGTAATGATAAACAACTCATTGTTCGCCCTGCTGATAAGGGGGCCATTGTATTACTTGACTTGGATTATTATAGACAGGAAATTTTAGATCAACTTTCTGATATGAATGTTTATGAGAAATTCCCTTGTGATCCGACCTTTAAATTTAAAAAGAAGCTTGATATTGAACTACGAAATGCTCTGGTTGCAGGATGGATTAGTGAGACTTGTTTTGAATTTTTGACTATACATTATCCTAGAAGTCCTATCATTTATACCCTTCCAAAAATACATAAGCATATAACTGCTCCTCCTGGTCGGCCCATAATCTCGGCAAAGGGATCCCTTTTTTCTAATGTGGCTATGTTTCTAGATAGTTTTCTCCAGCCATTATGTGCCCAGATGGATTCGTATATAGCTGATACTTCAGCTTTACTTAAGATTCTAAGGGGATTGGGCCCACTCCCTGCTGACACAATATTTGCTACATTGGATGTATGTAGTTTATACACTATTATCCCGCTAAACGAGGGGGTTTCGGCTTGTAAGACAGCACTTACCAAGGGACATACGGGCTCTCCTCCTGTTGAATTTTTGTGCTTGTTATTGCAGATGGTGTTAACATGTAACTACTTCAGATTCGAACAAACATTCTGTTTACAAAAGACAGGCACGGCGATGGGCTCTAACGTGGCCCCCTCATACGCAAATTTATATATGGACTCTTTTGAGTCTAGGTATATTTATTCTAGTTATGCAAAGAATTTATTACTTTATTGTAGATATATTGACGATATTCTAATTATTTGGCGTTCGTTGCCCGCTAGGGATCGTCATCAGGATAAAATCGGAAGTGAGATAACCCATTAAATACACAAACCCACCAATCTACACCAATCTAGTAATTTGACGTTTCGGCTGTGTCCACAGCCTTTTCAAGTTTTGAAAGCCTGGACACAGCGAACGTCAGTTTGATGTTTGAACCATAAGTCCTGTGAGTGCGTTATTTATATTGCTGTATATATATATATATATATATATATATATATATATAATATAAATAAAAAAATCATCCTTCTTCCATTCCTTAATCTGCTAGCAAATCTACCTTTCTCTTCTGCTCTCCTTCTCTATAACCCTCTGTGATGCCTCCACCTTCACCATTTACCAATTAATTTTTTTGGGACACTTTGGATGTTTGATTTTTACTGATATACATCTAGAATTTTTAGGGATAGTTTTTCCATAGTGGGCCATAACTAAGGTTGAAACTCCAAAGCTACCATTATCTATTGAAATTGAACTATTTTGGTTTGTTTCCTGCACCTAAAAAGAAATCTGTATTGTTTTCTATGCTGTCTGAAAATACCAATGGCAGATTTGACATTTTATACCTGTATACCAAATAAGAAGGTACACAGGAAAAGTTCTCAAGTACCTGATATGGGTAATGAACCTTTCTTCTCAAATAATATTACATATTATCGGGTTATGTATAGTGCACCCATTATCCAGAAAGTTCCTAATTACAGAAAGGCCATCTCCCATAGACTCAATTATAAGCAAATAATTCTAATTTTTAAAAGTGATTTCCTTTTTCTCTGTAATAATAAAACAGAACCTTGTACTTGATCCCAACTAAGATATAATTAATCCTTATTGGAGGCAAAACAAGCCTATTGGGTTTATTCAATATTTAGCTGATTTTTGGAAGACTTAAGGTAAGGAGATCCAAATTACAGAAAGATCCCTTATCCGGAAAACCCCAGGTCCCGAGCATTCTCGATAACAGGTCCCATACCTGTACTGTCTGCTTAAGCATCCCCCAGTAACACAATTATCTTTCGTTATAATGAATAATTGTTTTATTTTTATTATAAAAATATTTTATTAAAAAAATAAATATACATATATATATATATAAAACATTATAATAATACAGTTCACTTCTGTCCAATATCAAAGTCACTGGGAGAATATATTGATTGGCTGGTCTTGAGTATAAGTTATATACAGTCTCTCCATCTTTTGGGATAGTATATGAGCATAGGTTCTACATCTTTTGTCTCATTTTCTATTCCAGCCATGTAAAATTAAGTGTGGGCTCCAAGTCAACCACACAAGCATCTGCTTTTTTAGGAAATGCAGTAAACTTTCTTCTCTCTAAACAACGAATGAGATGTCCTCTCATTTTCTTGCAATCATATTTGCAGATTGGGTTTCCGCCAGATAGGAACGCAAATGCATTTGCAATAGCATAAACCCCACAGTCATAATTGTTTTCTTGTTCATCGACTTCAAGTATCTCCATAGTTCCTTCAGGGTCATTCACCAGTGCACTATAACAATCCTTTATTTGTTTCCTTAGTGAGGTGCAATGGTGTTTTGTCTTAGCACTGTTTGCGATCTCAACATGATCCATTGCAAAGCAGCTTGTCAGCCAGTGCTTCTCTACGCTGTCATAATGAATCTGCACAGAGGGTCCTTTAACTGGATTAAATCCAATTTGGGAAAGGAGGCAACTTTGGAGCCCCTCTGCCCCAAACTGGATTTTCAGCAAGGACTGAGCTGCATCGATGATTCTGTCATCCAGACATTCTCTACCTCGCAGGTCGTTTTTATGCTGCTGCGTCAGGTTGAGTTCAGGGATCCAGTTATCCGTCCCTATTGGGAAGGGCTGGCCCGTAACCTCAACACGCTCAGAAGAATCATCAGATAATTCATACTCTTCATCTGCGTTCGGTCTGGTGTGTGATTTGAATTCATGAATTGACTTTTCTCTCTTTTTATTTTCTTCTGCCTTGATAGTCTGTCTATTATATTTTCTACCTTTCCTTTCCTCTTTTTTGGCCCTTCTCTCATGTAAGCAGTCAGTGAAGGGCATGATTTTCTCATTTATCGAAGGAGTGTAATCAGGTTCTGTTTTATAAGTTGATGTCTCGTTTCTCTCTCCTTTATATATACAGTCATATAGGGGTCTGTATAATCCTTCATAGTCAGTTGGTGTGTTTTTCACTATTTCTGCCTTGATAAGGCGTTTCTTATTTTTCCTCTCTTTTCTTGCCATCTTTTTACTATTTTGCTCCTTTAGGCAAAGATTAGAGGGGTTTTCTTTTATTTCCACCTTGGGGATCTGCTTCTTATTTCTCTTCCCCTTTCTTGCCACCTTTCTGGTCTTTTTCTCCTTTAAGCAAGAAGTAGTAGCCTCATTTCTCTGTTCCTCATTGGAGCAGGGATTTGGCTCTTCTTGTTCTGGTTTGTTTTCCTGTTCATTTTTGCAAAGGGTGGCATCATTGCTTGTCTCTTGCTCTGTTTTGCAAGAAGTGTCATTTTGATTTTCTTCACATTCCACATTTGCTGCCTTTTCAGCATATTCCTCTTTTAAACAGAGGGTGGAGAGGTCGCTTACTTGTTCCACAGTTACGCAGGCACTGAAGTCTTTGCTTCCTTCTTGCTCTGCTTTGCAGGGAACAGAGACCTCATTTCTCTCTTCATCTGTTACACAGATGCTTAAGGCCTTGTTTGGTTCATCATTATTGATGCAAATTTGTAGTGTTTCCTCTGATTCTAATTTGTTTGGTTTCTTAAAAACCTTTGAATCTTTGTTTTCTTCACTACAACTTGTACTGTTATCATTATTTGATTTTTTTCTTCTACATTTGATGTTACATAGTAGGGTAAATGGTTTAAGAAGTAGTCTAAAAAACTTTCTAGCAGCGGCCATGGTATTACCAAAGTCTACGAGAGAAAAGATAGATTATAAAAAAAAATGTTCATGATCCCCAGTGTAATGTAACAGTAGCTACTATGCACTCAATACGCAGCTAATGCGCAGTAAAAAATAAAAACTACTACTGTGTGACAGTCACCAAATCTAAATATAATAAACTGTGATGTAAATGATCTGTTAAAAAAATTGCAATGTCAAACTTTTGATGTCATCCCATGCACTTATATATTTGTATGTAGAGCTTCAATGCAAAGAATAATATGTATGACAAAGAAATGTATAAGTTCTGAAGCACAACTTTTGTAAAAGTTTTCTTTGCTAGTGTATACAGGTTCACTATTTTATATAAAACAAACTTTTTATGCATTCAAAAAAAAAACATTTTGGACCACAACTACTTGCCTCTGCCAGTCTGAAAAGTAGACTGATCAAACACTGGGGTGAAGTGTATAAACCCTTCACGGGTATTGTGACATCATCATGGCATGGTGATGTCACATAACAAAGGATTTGCATAATGGAGTTAAAAATCATTAGAGTATAATCTGAATATAAAGGTTCAGGTTTTCAAGCAGATTTTGTCAAGACTTATTATGATCTTTAATTCTGTTACAAACAAATGCATTTTCCATCTCTATTCTAATTATGGCTCAACTGAACAAGTTGCATAAATACAAATGTAAACAATAACATTGCAAATTTGCATTCAAATATGTATTTAATCATATCAAAACTAGATTTCTCAACAAAAAATGTGGCATTTGGGGATCACTGTGTTTTTTTTTTGCTGCATTGTCTAATTCCGATATGCTTTAATACAGTTTTAAATGCATATTGTGTTATTACACATTTATGTCGATATATTATTTTTTCAATAAATATAATTTTGGACAGTATACACAGGTTTGCTATATCTATGTATAAATAACATACTTTCTAATGAGCAATAAATAGAAGAATTGGTTCTGAAACACAATGTTTGTTAAAACTTTTATCTATCTCTGCTAGTGTATATACAAATGAATTAAAACAAAACCTCTTTTACCACAACTTGTACTCACCTCTGCCAGTCGCTGAGTCTTAAAGTAGACTGGGGAAACTGTGGCTGTGACGTTTCTAAACCCTTCTTGGGTATTGTGATGTCATAATGGTCTGTCACATGACAGAGCCTACCTCTAGTGTAACCAGTACTCAAGTGAAATGTGTCAAACAATTGCCATGGAAACCACATGGTTACGCGACAAAAAGCTTTTATGTGGTGTCAACATATTTAACAGTGCTGGGCCAAATAAATATTAAAGTATAATACCACAATATGATCTTGTACAACACAAGCAGCTATAGTTATTGTTATAAGTGCCTCACTTGTTCTGAGTTGCTGTTTTTTACAATTTAGATCATTGAAAATGTTAGAAGTATGCATACTTTCGCATTTTCATGCCAAAATTTGCTTTCTGTTATGCCTGTCAATTATTAAAAGTATTTATTAGGGAGGTTCTCACCCCAACAGTTTTTCCATACCTGCAACTGGTGCTTTGTGTCCCTGACAGATTTTACAGTCTCTAACTGGCTGATTCCAACAGTTTGCAATGCACTACTGACAACATGGTTAACTTGCTTTCATTAGGAAAGAACATCTTAGCTTGTGGAAACACTACTAAACCATTATTAGCTCACTAAAAAATTGTAAAACATAATGTTGGTGAAAGGACCCATCACAATTTAGTGGACGTTTTATTACAGTTCCCCTTTAAGGTGATTTTTTTTTTTTTTTAAATCAAACACAGGTGTGGGATCTGTTATCTGGAAACCCCAGAAAGTTACCAGACTCCATTATACGCAAATAATTTACATTTTTAAAATTATGTCTATTTTCTCTGTATTAATAAAACAGTGCTTTGTACTTGACCCGTACTAAAATATAATGAATCTTTATTGGAGGCAACAGTACATAGCCCTCCCCTAACTCCTAAGCAGTTGAGACCTACATAGCTCTTTTGGCCTCTGTCTTCTGTAACCTTCCTTGACTTCTTGAAAAATAGTTCTCACAGGGTACATACATATATAATTGTTCAGAGCTTTTGTGTCTCCTCTATTCTCCTTTTGCTGCAGTAACCACAAATATGCTGTTTGGAAATATTTCTTACTTTGTGGTATAATGACTGGGAGGCTGGATATTACAACTGTTGCAAGAAAACAAATTCTCTGAGTTCCATATTTGGCTAACCCTCAGTGAATGTTGCCTCTGGGTATGACTGACTTTCTTTCCCTTTACAGTAATAGGCCTGTAGGCTGCAGTTTTGCTCCAACAGATTACTGTGCATGTGGTCTCATGACCTACAGTCAACTAATTGGGTTAAAACCTGTGACATGTCTACAGTCATCGTTCTTTTCGGTTACTAAGGGAGCTATTTAAGGTACTGGAATGGCTAATGAGATGCATGACTCTGCCACTGGGGGAAATTATAATGTATTTATTGCATTATTCCTGTTCCAAGCATTTTCACTTGGTTTGTGAAGTTTGTTGCACACAATTAGATATGGTCATGTAGTTATCTTTTTTACATGTATTAATGCTAGTGTCACTTTCTTTGCTATGTCCTTGTTAATTTTAGCCTTTTTTCCTGCTATGTTAAATTAAGTAAATCTAACGTCCTCTGTAACCATAAAAGTAAACTCTATGATGTGTGAGAGCCTGCCTTTAGGCCGCCTTCTTAAAGGAACAGTAACATCAAAAAATGAAAGTGTTTTAAAGTAATTAAAATATAAAGTGCTGTTGCTCTGCAAAAAACTGGTGTTTTTGCTACAGAAAAGCTACTATATAAATAAGCTGCTGTGTAGCCACGGGGGCAGCCATTGAAGCTGGAAAAAAGGAGAAAAGGCACAGGTTACATAGCAGATAACTAGTAGATAAGTCCCATATAATGGGGGTTTATCTGTTATCTGCTAAGTAACCTGTGCCTTTTCTCCTTTGAACGGCTGCCCCCATGGCTACACAGCAGCTTACTTATATAAACTATAGTAGTCTTCTGAGGCAAACACACCAGTTGTAGCAGTGCAGGGCAACAGTACATTATATTGTTATTACTTTTATACACTTTCATTTTTGGTGTTACTGTTCCTTTAAGTACATAGGCAGATTTAAGCTAGTGATTTGGCCCCTTCAGACTAATTCGTCAGTTTACCTCGTGCTTGAGGCCCTCTGATGGGCCTATCTGGCAGGTTTGATTTTTCCATTGGATCGAGGACCACATCAGCTCATTGATGCAATTCTGACCCCAATGCCCTTTAATCCCACCTTAGGTGGCCATATTGGGGAAAGATCCACTGGTTTGGTGACCTTATGAAATGAGTGAATTTTATACTTTATGGGCAGTTTTAATCTCCTACCCAGAGAGGGTCTGAAATAGACCTGTAGCTATAACAGCTGGCTTGAATTTAGCAATGAGTACAGGTATGGGATCGCTTATCTGGAAACCCATTATCCAGAAAGCTCGGAATTACGGAAAGCCTGTCTCCCATAGACTCCATTTTAATCAAATAATTTAGAATTTTAAAACTGATTTCCTTTTTCTCTGTAGTAATAAAACTGTACCTTGTAATTGATCCCAACTAAGATATAAAAAATCCTTATTGGATGCAAAACAATACTATTTGGTTTGATTCATGTTTTATAGATTTTTTAGTAGGTTTATGGTATGGTGATCCAAATTATAGAAAGACTGGATAACGGGTCCTATACCTATACTTTTATTGGTAAAAAAAAGCACTAAAAGCTTATGATTTATCTCCTGTTTATCAATTTTCTAATATTTTCTTACATAAAGAACTCGGGAGCTCAGAGGTGCTGAGATCAATTCTATCCAATGAATGGGGCACACTGGTATTACGTTTATGGAATATTTATATCCCTGGACTAGCTTATGAATTCTTGAGATTAGTTAGTAAATCTATTGTACAAAATGGCATGCAGCATCTCCGCCCTAAGGAGAGGAAACAAAAGATATTAACACTTGTAGAACACAAGAAATAGTTGTGGTTTTTCATACATAAAATGAATTGAGAAAGCGTTTAGAAAGTGTGTCAGATTTCGATAAATCTGCCTTTAATTACCAAAGTTCCCAATAGTGTGTGCTCATGACATTCAGGAACATTTGTTGGGGCCCTTTTGTGAAACTTTTTACCAGATGTTTGGGGGCTTCTCTGAGGCTTTTAGAAGTTACAGAATTGTAGTTCTCTCCAGAGGATTAACATTGGATTCCCAGGCATCTGTCACCCACACCCATGGGCCCAATGAGTTAAGGTAGTTAAGGTACTCTCCAACTATAGTGAATTTCAAAACCCTAAAATCGATATCTGTCCAGTATTTCACTCAACCAACTTGCATTGATATAAAGTCTGAGAATGACTTTCTTCATACCTTGGCTTTATTTTGGGCACATCAGCAATCAATAATGCTGACATTGTGCCCTATCTTCAATTAATATTGTTCATTTTTTGTAAGAACTCAACATAATATTGCTTTAGTCTATTAATCTGTTGCAAAGTGTCAGTGATTCTGTTTCAACTGGACTAGGAGACAGCATGGGCAGTTAAATGGAGCAGGAAAATAGCCTTTTGGATTGTTTGTTTATGTATGTAAAGCTTTATATTCGGTGTATACTAGTGATGTGCGGGTTGACTATTTTTCCCCGCTCCCGGCCCTAACTTGCCCCTTCTCCTCCAGCACCTGACCTGGCCCACAGCTTTGTATCTATTTATAGACCTGACCCGTTCCCCCCCCCATGATGCTGCCAGACCCGGAAGTGGGGCTCAGTTAGGTTGCGGGTGGGGAGAGAGGAAGAAGAGCTCGACCTGCATCTGCCCACAGCCAGGTAAACCAGTGGGTTCTGCGGGTTGCGGGCCGGCCTGGACATCACTAATGTATACATCCATTTATTGTACAGTGTTGCGGAATATTTTGGCACTGTAAAAATCTGTAGCAATAATAATGTTAATTAAATAATAACAAACCATGTTGCTAGCTGTGTAGCCACCTCTGTTAATAAGGGAACAAGGAATAAGTGCCTCCCAAATTATAAACCAGCCTAGTGATCAATTGCCTCTCTTTCCTAGGCCCCTTGTGCAGCATTCTTAGTGACATTTAGCCATAATCACTGGGCCAAAAGGGTTTGCCTCCACTGGTTACTTTTAAGGCAGTCGTAACAATGCAAGATATTTATGGGCAATAATAAGGAAGGCTGTCAAAAATGTTAAGTCCAGTGATCACACACTGACACACACAGATGTGAAAATGTGATCCAGTCTGAACCGAAGAAGGTAGGATGAGTAGCTATACCTTATAAGACTTAGGCTGATGCCACACCAGGCGTAGGGCTGATTTTTTCGGCAAGCGGAAAAACGCTTGCCGAAAAATCAGCCCTACGCCTGCTACTTGTGCCTGCACCCGAATGAATGGGATACGCTCGGGTGCAGGCACATGTAGCCGATATACGCACGAAAACGCGTGAGAATGCAAAGTCTCGCGTTTTCTTGCGTATATCGGCTACATGTGCCTGCACCCGAGCGTATTCCATTCATTCGGGTGCAGGCACAAGTAGCAGGCGTAGGGCTGAATTTTCGGCAAGCGTTTTTCCGCTTGCCGAAAAAATCAGCCCTACGCCTGGTGTGGCATCAGCCTTATAGAGAATCTGGTATAGACTGATTGGTTGAATTTTGTTCATCACATCAATATTTACATTGAGTTAAAATATATGTTAATGGCAATACATTGTAAATCAACTAACTTAGTGTATTTATTTTGCACGTTATTTCAGGTTTTTTAAAATACGGATGGGCTTTTTGTTCAGAGATCCAGAGCACAGTGTAATAAAGCCGGCCATACATGCACCACTATTATTGTATGAAACCTTGATTCATACAATATTCGGTGCGTGTATGGTGGCTCGAAGAGGCGACCGATATCGCAAAGGCTGCGGATATCGGTTGTCTCGTCGATCGGCAAGGTGAGCAAAATCTACGTTTAGGGCTTAATCGGCAGGTGGAGGTAGAATTTCTATTGTTTCTACCTCCATATCTGACGATCCAGCCCTGAACATCTGTGGAGGGTGGGAACGATCTTTCGTATGACCATTGGACAGATCAAAGATCATTATTGCTATGTGTATGGCCACCTGAAGGCTGATGGAACATGGGTAAGAAGAGAAGTACCTAAACCATAAGTGCCACCTTCAGTTAACTTGAATGGGGAACTTGTGACAGTGCTCGGTGCTTTTCAACACTGAAGTCCTCTATTGAGTTTTTTCAGCTGGTATGGGCCAGCACCAGTGCTATCACAGGTGTTCCATTTAATTGAATGGCTAGCAGCAGTGGCAACTTCTCGTGCCTCTTCCCCTGTGTGCCATGGTGCCTGCAGGCACCTGAACTGTTCCTAAGCCAAACAGGTTGTTACTGCTTGTGTTCTTCAGGAACAAATGAATTGTGTGGTGCCTGTAAGCCTACAGAAGATTGAAAAGGAATATATTGTTGGCGATGAGCCAGTTGTTATGCAGAAGGGAGTCTGCTGTCATTGACTGTTGATGTCATGTTGCAGAGATGCTGTAGAGACACCCATATAAAAATAAACATGCATAAAATACACACATCCTGAACTAACAACCTCCGTACCAGCTCTTTTGATCTATTTCTTCAAAATATACAGTAGATCAAAGAGAAACTCAGGAATAGATAGTGGCATTTTTGTGTTTGTGACATAAATTTAACAGTTCTGCCATGTAAAGGGTTAAACTACTCTAAATCAGCTATATATATATTGATAGGGGCATGTACATGCGATAACAACATGATAAATTAACTTTAAACCTTATCTAGAGCCCTATGGGTGACTTAGTAACTCCCGCTACTCTAGTGATGCTTCTTGCTAAAACTCCTTAAGGGCAGTGGCACATAAGGAGATTAGTCGCCCCGCGACAACTCTTTGTTACCGCGGGCGACTAATCTGCCCACAATGGCATCCAACCAGCAAGAATGTCAGTCACCGGTGGGATGGCATACGCGTCGCTTTGTTTTCCCGAAGTCGCCCGAAGTTTTCTTGAAATGCGACTTCGGGAAAACAAAGCGACGCGTATGCCATCCCACCGGTGATTTACATTCTTGCCAGTGGGATGGCATTGCAGGTAGATTAGCCGACTGTGGTTACGTAGATTTGTCGCGGGGCCCTAAGGATTCTACATTGAAATACAGCGATCTAAAACTAACATTCAGGTTGAAACTGTAGGATAAGTCCTTAAAGGAACAGTAACACCAAAAAATGAAAGTGTATAAAAGTAACTAAAATATAATGTGCTGCTGCCCTGCACTGGTAAAAGTTGTGTGTTTACTTCAGAAAGTCTACTATAATTTATATAAATAAGCTGCTATGTAGCCATGGGGGAAGCCATTCAAAGGAGAAAAGGCACAGGCACATAGCAGATAACAGATAAAACACTATTGTTCTCTACAGAACTTATCTGTTATCTGCTATGTAACCTGTGCCTTTTCTCCTTTTTTCCAGCTTGAATGGCTGCCCCCGGGGCTACACAGCAGCTTGTTATATAAATTATAGTAGTGTTACTGTATCAAACAGCCCAGCTGTACCAGTGCAGGGCAACAGTACATTATATTTATATTAATTTAAAGCTCTTTCATTTTTTGGAGTTACTGTTCCTTTAAAAATAACAAATCGGAGGATGTTCTAAACATAAAAAAATAATTGTCAGACAACTAAACTTCCAATGGCAGTTGTACGATAATTTTCGGGACGATTATTTAGAGCTATATGCGATTCATATGAATTATCTCGGCTGTCATAACAACCAGTTACAATCAGTACAACCCATATTTTATCTTACCCCACATTATTTTATATATACTGTGTGTGTGTGTGTGTGTGTGTGTGTGTGTGTGTGTATATATATATATATATATATATATATATATCTCTATATATATCTATATATATACTAAATAGCACTCACGGCTTATGAATCAAATAAAAAACTTTTATTGGTATTCCATATCGACGCGTTTCGACCTGCTAGGGATCGTCATCAGGATAAAATCGGAAGTGAGATAACCCATTAAATACACAAACCCACCAATCTACACTCAGTAGTAATTAACCCATTGCAAAACCCAAAACCCGATGTATTATTAACCATTAGTAATCCCTAAAGCAGCAAAATTACTATGATAAAAAGGAATTACTGTGCATTAGATTATCAGAGAACACGAATACGATCATATTCATAATAATGTGACTAGAGTATAATAAGTAGTGATATAGTCATAAAACTTGTATGAAGTTATTTCATAATATCAAGTGCCCTAATAATAGCGCTATGATAAAAACTTTCTGTGCATAATATTAAAATATCGCTATCCCACGTATAGCCATACTCATAGTAATACTATTTAACTCGAGTATAATAAATAGTGGTACGATCTTAAATTCGTGAAAGGTAGTGTCATACTATAAGATACCTACATAACCATGTGTATACCCCCAATGTGATATAAAATATAAAAATCTTAAAATCCTATATAAAAACAAATAAAGGTATCTAATGAGGAGATCAATTCATTAAAGAAACCTTTAAGGTCAGTAAGGACTCCTGTGGTGTATACAACATACCGGCGATCAATGGAGGACGGCGCGTCTAGTTCCTCCTTCGATGTGGATGTCTCGCGAGACTTCGCGTTTACACAGGAAGATGCCACGCGTATCCTCTTTGCTGACTCGGCGGCTGCACAGTATGGTAGTAAGTTACCGAAGGATGTATTTAATCGCCTAAATACTCTCAAGAAAAGGGAAATTGATTTTTACTTTCATGGGTTATATTTATCTGATTATTATAGACAGCGTAAAATCCCGAGGGGTTTTAGGATACGTAATGTACCTACTGTAGGACGGTCTAGTGCTGATTTCTGCAGTAGGTGGTGTGGCATCTTGAACAAATGTTCTTTTGATCTTATGTTGCTGGTTATTGAGGAATCAGCGAAGGAACTTGTAAAGGTGCAAACTGAAGTAACTGAATTAGAAGGGAATTCATTGGTAATTTTGAAAACTGATCAATCTATTAACTGGCTACATAAGCTTGAATTAAGTGTACAACAATATCGGCAGGATCTGATAGCCTTTAAGCAGGCTAAGGTTATTAAAGTTGAACAAGATTATAAAGATCGGAGGGTGTATGGATGGCTTACTGGCCGGTCTGATGGTGGGAGGAGAATTAGACGTAACTTTAGAAAAGAGCGTAATTTAACTACGGTGGATAGTTCGGGTGATTCCCCTGTTTCCGATGTTGAATCTCCTTGTCCCCCTACATCTTGTGCTATTCCAGATGGCCTAGGGCTAAGTGTACCAAGTCAGAGTCGTTTTTTAGGAACAGGTCTAGGAAAAGAAACCACATCCGGAGGGGTGGTGGTAAACCGCAGAGGCAGACCTCCCAGAAAACCGATACAGTAATTTTTAATTTGAGTAAACATGTGTTGACTCCGGGGGAAGTTTCTCTGCTCTCACGAGGTTTATCCTTTATACCTGTTAATGACACTGACGCGTTTAATCTTGAGGTTGATATCTTCAAGTTTCAACGTAAATTGAAACTGAAGGATCATTTTAAAGACCAAGTTGAGACTCATTGTGAGAAGTTCCGCCCGGTGAGCACGTTTGACCCGCCCAATACGGCCACCTCTATTAAAACATATACAAATATGTCCAACGTGAATGTGATGGACTTTTGGCCAATCAGAAGAAATACTACTCTAACTTGACACAAGCAGAAAGGGCTGCTATTAAAACTCTTAGTAATGATAAACAACTCATTGTTCGCCCTGCTGATAAGGTGGGGCCATTGTATTACTTGACTTGGATTTATTATAGACAGGAAATTTTAGATCAACTTTCTGATATGAATGTTTATGAGAAATTCCCTTGTGATCCGACCTTTAAATTTAAAAAGAAGCTTGATATTGAACTACGAAATGCTCTGGTTGCAGGATGGATTAGTGAGACTTGTTTTGAATTTTTGACTATACATTATCCTAGAAGTCCTATCATTTATACCCTTCCAAAATACATAAGCATATAACTGCTCCTCCTGGTCGGCCCATAATCTCGGCAAAGGGATCCCTTTTTTCTAATGTGGCTATGTTTCTAGATAGTTTTCTCCAGCCATTATGTGCCCAGATGGATTCGTATATAGCTGATACTTCAGCTTTACTTAAGATTCTAAGGGGATTGGGCCCACTCCCTGCTGACACAATATTTGCTACATTGGATGTATGTAGTTTATACACTATTATCCCGCTAAACGAGGGGTTTCGGCTTGTAAGACAGCACTTACCAAGGGACATACGGGCTCTCCTCCTGTTGAATTTTTGTGCTTGTTATTGCAGATGGTGTTAACATGTAACTACTTCAGATTCGAACAAACATTCTGTTTACAAAAGACAGGCACGGCGATGGGCTCTAACGTGGCCCCCTCATACGCAAATTTATATATGGACTCTTTGAGTCTAGGTATATTTATTCTAGTTATGCAAAGAATTTATTACTTTATTGTAGATATATTGACGATATTCTAATTATTTGGCGTTCGTTGCCCGCTAGGGATCGTCATCAGGATAAAATCGGAAGTGAGATAACCCATTAAATACACAAACCCACCAATCTACACCAATCTAGTAATTTGACGTTTCGGCTGTGTCCACAGCCTTTTTCAAAGTGTCTTTGAAAAAAGCCTGTGGACACAAGCCGAAACGTCAGTTTGATGTTTGAACCATAAGTCCTGTGAGTGCGTTATTTATATTGCTGTATATATATATATATATATATATATATATATATATAATATAAATAAAAAAATCATCCTTCTTCCATTCCTTAATCTGCTAGCAAATCTACCTTTCTCTTCTGCTCTCCTTCTCTATAACCCTCTGTGATGCCTCCACCTTCACCATTTACCAATTAATTTTTTTGGGACACTTTGGATGTTTGATTTTTACTGATATACATCTAGAATTTTTAGGGATAGTTTTTCCATAGTGGGCCATAACTAAGGTTGAAACTCCAAAGCTACCATTATCTATTGAAATTGAACTATTTTGGTTTGTTTCCTGCACCTAAAAAGAAATCTGTATTGTTTTCTATGCTGTCTGAAAATACCAATGGCAGATTTGACATTTTATACCTGTATACCAAATAAGAAGGTACACAGGAAAAGTTCTCAAGTACCTGATATGGGTAATGAACCTTTCTTCTCAAATAATATTACATATTATCGGGTTATGTATAGTGCACCCATTATCCAGAAAGTTCCTAATTACAGAAAGGCCATCTCCCATAGACTCAATTATAAGCAAATAATTCTAATTTTTAAAAGTGATTTCCTTTTTCTCTGTAATAATAAAACAGAACCTTGTACTTGATCCCAACTAAGATATAATTAATCCTTATTGGAGGCAAAACAAGCCTATTGGGTTTATTCAATATTTAGCTGATTTTTGGAAGACTTAAGGTAAGGAGATCCAAATTACAGAAAGATCCCTTATCCGGAAAACCCCAGGTCCCGAGCATTCTCGATAACAGGTCCCATACCTGTACTGTCTGCTTAAGCATCCCCAGTAACACAATTATCTTTCGTTATAATGAATAATTGTTTTATTTTTATTATAAAAATATTTTATTAAAAAATAAATATACATATATATATATAAAACATTATAATAATACAGTTCACTTCTGTCCAATATCAAAGTCACTGGGAGAATATATTGATTGGCTGGTCTTGAGTATAAGTTATATACAGTCTCTCCATCTTTTGGGATAGTATATGAGCATAGGTTCTACATCTTTTGTCTCATTTTCTTATTCCAGCCATGTAAAATTAAGTGGTGGGCTCCAAGTCAACCACACAAAGCATCTGCTTTTTTAGGAAATGCAGTAAACTTCTTCTCTCTAAACAACGAATGAGATGTCCTCTCATTTTCTTGCAATCATATTTGCAGATTGGGTTTTCCGCCAGATAGGAACGCAAATGCATTTGCAATAGCATAAAACCCCACAGTCATAATTGTTTCTTGTTCATCGACTTCAAGTATCTCCATAGTTCCTTCAGGGTCATTCACCAGTGCACTATAACAATCCTTTATTTGTTTCCTTAGTGAGTGCAATGGTGTTTTGTCTTAGCACTGTTTGCGATCTCAACATGATCCATTTGCAAAGCAGCTTGTCCAGCCAGTGCTTCTCTACGCTGTCATAATGAATCTGCACAGAGGGTCCTTTAACTGGATTAAATCCAATTGGGAAAGGAGGCAACTTTGGAGCCCCTCTGCCCCAAACTGGATTTTCAGCAAGGACTGAGGCTGCATCGATGATTCTGTCATCCAGACATTCTCTACCTCAGCAGGTCGTTTTTATGCTGCTGCGTCAGTTGAGTTCAGGGATCCAGTTATCCGTCCTATTGGGAGGGCTGGCCCGTAACCTCAACACGCTCAGAAGAATCATCAGATAATTCATACTCTTCATCTGCGTTCGGTCTGGTGTGTGATTTGAATTCATGAATTGACTTTTCTCTCTTTTTTATTTCTTCTGCCTTGATAGTCTGTCTATTATATTTTCTACCTTTCCTTTCCTCTTTTTGGCCCTTCTCTCATGTAAGCAGTCAGTGAAGGGCATGAATTTTCTCATTTATCGAAGGAGTGTAATCAGGTTCTGTTTTATAAGTTGATGTCTCGGTTTCTCTCTCCTTTATATATACAGTCATATAGGGGTCTGTATAATCCTTCATAGTCAGTTGGTGTGTTTTTCACTATTTCTGCCTTGATAAGGCGTTTCTTATTTTTCCTCTCTTTTCTTGCCATCTTTTTACTATTTTGCTCCTTTAGGCAAAGATTAGAGGGGTTTTCTTTTATTTCCACCTTGGGGGATTCTGCTTCTTATTCTCTTTCCCCTTTCTTGCCACCTTTCTGGTCTTTTCTCCTTTAAGCAAGAAGTAGTAGCCTCATTTCTCTGTTCCTCATTGGAGCAGGGATTTGGCTCTTCTTGTTCTGGTTTGTTTTCCTGTTCATTTTTGCAAAGGGTGGCATCATTGCTTGTCTCTTGCTCTGTTTGCAAGAAGTGTCAATTTTGATTTTCTTCACATTCCACATTTGCTGCCTTTTCAGCATATTCCTCTTTTAAACAGAGGGTGGAGAGGTCGCTTACTTGTTCCACAGTTACGCAGGCACTGAAGTCTTTGCTTCCTTCTTGCTCTGCTTTGCAGGGAACAGAGACCTCATTTCTCTCTTCATCTGTTACACAGATGCTTAAGGCCTTGTTTGGTTCATCATTATTGATGCAAATTTGTAGTGTTTCCTCTGATTCTAATTTGTTTGGTTTCTTAAAAACCTTTGAATCTTTGTTTTCTTCACTACAACTTGTACTGTTATCATTATTTGATTTTTTTCTTCTACATTTGATGTTACATAGTAGGGTAAATGGTTTAAGAAGTAGTCTAAAAAACTTTCTAGCAGCGGCCATGGTATTACCAAAGTCTACGAGAGAAAAGATAGATTATAAAAAAAAATGTTCATGATCCCCAGTGTAATGTAACAGTAGCTACTATGCACTCAATACGCAGCTAATGCGCAGTAAAAAATAAAAACTACTACTGTGTGACAGTCACCAAATCTAAATATAATAAACTGTGATGTAAATGATCTGTTAAAAAAATTGCAATGTCAAACTTTTGATGTCATCCCATGCACTTATATATTTGTATGTAGAGCTTCAATGCAAAGAATTTTGTTCATCACATCAATATTTACATTGAGTTAAAATATATGTTAATGGCAATACATTGTAAATCAACTAACTTAGTGTATTTATTTTGCACGTTATTTCAGGTTTTTTAAAATACGGATGGGCTTTTTGTTCAGAGATCCAGAGCACAGTGTAATAAAGCCGGCCATACATGCACCACTATTATTGTATGAAACCTTGATTCATACAATATTCGGTGCGTGTATGGTGGCTCAAGAGGCGACCGATATCGCAAAGGCTGCGGATATCGGTTGTCTCGTCGATCGGCAAGGTGAGCAAAATCTACGTTTAGGGCTTAATCGGCAGGTGGAGGTAGAATTTCTATTGTTTCTACCTCCATATCTGACGATCCAGCCCTGAACATCTGTGGAGGGTGGGAACGATCTTTCGTATGACCATTGGACAGATCAAAGATCATTATTGCTATGTGTATGGCCACCTGAAGGCTGATGGAACATGGGTAAGAAGAGAAGTACCTAAACCATAAGTGCCACCTTCAGTTAACTTGAATGGGGAACTTGTGACAGTGCTCGGTGCTTTTCAACACTGAAGTCCTCTATTGAGTTTTTTCAGCTGGTATGGGCCAGCACCAGTGCTATCACAGGTGTTCCATTTAATTGAATGGCTAGCAGCAGTGGCAACTTCTCGTGCCTCTTCCCCTGTGTGCCATGGTGCCTGCAGGCACCTGAACTGTTCCTAAGCCAAACAGGTTGTTACTGCTTGTGTTCTTCAGGAACAAATGAATTGTGTGGTGCCTGTAAGCCTACAGAAGATTGAAAAGGAATATATTGTTGGCGATGAGCCAGTTGTTATGCAGAAGGGAGTCTGCTGTCATTGACTGTTGATGTCATGTTGCAGAGATGCTGTAGAGACACCCATATAAAAATAAACATGCATAAAATACACACATCCTGAACTAACAACCTCCGTACCAGCTCTTTTGATCTATTTCTTCAAAATATACAGTAGATCAAAGAGAAACTCAGGAATAGATAGTGGCATTTTTGTGTTTGTGACATAAATTTAACAGTTCTGCCATGTAAAGGGTTAAACTACTCTAAATCAGCTATATATATATTGATAGGGGGGGCATGTACATGCGATAACAACATGATAAATTAACTTTAAACCTTATCTAGAGCCCTATGGGTGACTTAGTAACTCCCGCTACTCTAGTGATGCTTCTTGCTAAAACTCCTTAAGGGCAGTGGCACATAAGGAGATTAGTCGCCCCGCGACAACTCTTTGTTACCGCGGGCGACTAATCTGCCCACAATGGCATCCAACCAGCAAGAATGTCAGTCACCGGTGGGATGGCATACGCGTCGCTTTGTTTTCCCGAAGTCGCCCGAAGTTTTCTTGAAATGCGACTTCGGGAAAACAAAGCGACGCGTATGCCATCCCACCGGTGATTTTACATTCTTGCCAGTGGGATGGCATTGCAGGTAGATTAGCCGACTGTGGTTACGTAGATTTGTCGCGGGGGCCCTAAGGATTCTACATTGAAATACAGCGATCTAAAACTAACATTCAGGTTGAAACTGTAGGATAAGTCCTTAAAGGAACAGTAACACCAAAAAATGAAAGTGTATAAAAGTAACTAAAATATAATGTGCTGCTGCCCTGCACTGGTAAAAGTTGTGTGTTTACTTCAGAAAGTCTACTATAATTTATATAAATAAGCTGCTATGTAGCCATGGGGGAAGCCATTCAAAGGAGAAAAGGCACAGGCACATAGCAGATAACAGATAAAACACTATTGTTCTCTACAGAACTTATCTGTTATCTGCTATGTAACCTGTGCCTTTTCTCCTTTTTTCCAGCTTGAATGGCTGCCCCCGGGGCTACACAGCAGCTTGTTATATAAATTATAGTAGTGTTACTGTATCAAACAGCCCAGCTGTACCAGTGCAGGGCAACAGTACATTATATTTATATTAATTTAAAGCTCTTTCATTTTTTGGAGTTACTGTTCCTTTAAAAATAACAAATCGGAGGATGTTCTAAACATAAAAAAATAATTGTCAGACAACTAAACTTCCAATGGCAGTTGTACGATAATTTTCGGGACGATTATTTAGAGCTATATGCGATTCATATGAATTATCTCGGCTGTCATAACAACCAGTTACAATCAGTACAACCCATATTTTATCTTACCCCACATTATTTTATATATACTGTGTGTGTGTGTGTGTGTGTGTGTGTGTGTGTGGTGTGTATATATATATATATATATATATATATATATATCTCTATATATATCTATATATATACTAAATAGCACTCACGGCTTATGAATCAAATAAAAAACTTTTATTGGTATTCCATATCGACGCGTTTCGACCTGCTAGGGATCGTCATCAGGATAAAATCGGAAGTGAGATAACCCATTAAATACACAAACCCACCAATCTACACTCAGTAGTAATTAACCCATTGCAAAACCCAAAACCCGATGTATTATTAACCATTAGTAATCCCTAAAGCAGCAAAATTACTATGATAAAAAGGAATTACTGTGCATTAGATTATCAGAGAACACGAATACGATCATATTCATAATAATGTGACTAGAGTATAATAAGTAGTGATATAGTCATAAAACTTGTATGAAGTTATTTCATAATATCAAGTGCCCTAATAATAGCGCTATGATAAAAACTTTCTGTGCATAATATTAAAATATCGCTATCCCACGTATAGCCATACTCATAGTAATACTATTTAACTCGAGTATAATAAATAGTGGTACGATCTTAAATTCGTGAAAGGTAGTGTCATACTATAAGATACCTACATAACCATGTGTATACCCCCAATGTGATATAAAATATAAAAATCTTAAAATCCTATATAAAAACAAATAAAGGTATCTAATGAGGAGATCAATTCATTAAAGAAACCTTTAAGGTCAGTAAGGACTCCTGTGGTGTATACAACATACCGGCGATCAATGGAGGACGGCGCGTCTAGTTCCTCCTTCGATGTGGATGTCTCGCGAGACTTCGCGTTTACACAGGAAGATGCCACGCGTATCCTCTTTGCTGACTCGGCGGCTGCACAGTATGGTAGTAAGTTACCGAAGGATGTATTTAATCGCCTAAATACTCTCAAGAAAAGGGAAATTGATTTTTACTTTCATGGGTTATATTTATCTGATTATTATAGACAGCGTAAAATCCCGAGGGGTTTTAGGATACGTAATGTACCTACTGTAGGACGGTCTAGTGCTGATTTCTGCAGTAGGTGGTGTGGCATCTTGAACAAATGTTCTTTTGATCTTATGTTGCTGGTTATTGAGGAATCAGCGAAGGAACTTGTAAAGGTGCAAACTGAAGTAACTGAATTAGAAGGGAATTCATTGGTAATTTTGAAAACTGATCAATCTATTAACTGGCTACATAAGCTTGAATTAAGTGTACAACAATATCGGCAGGATCTGATAGCCTTTAAGCAGGCTAAGGTTATTAAAGTTGAACAAGATTATAAAGATCGGAGGGTGTATGGATGGCTTACTGGCCGGTCTGATGGTGGGAGGAGAATTAGACGTAACTTTAGAAAAGAGCGTAATTTAACTACGGTGGATAGTTCGGGTGATTCCCCTGTTTCCGATGTTGAATCTCCTTGTCCCCCTACATCTTGTGCTATTCCAGATGGCCTAGGGCTAAGTGTACCAAGTCAGAGTCGTTTTTTAGGAACAGGTCTAGGAAAAGAAACCACATCCGGAGGGGTGGTGGTAAACCGCAGAGGCAGACCTCCCAGAAAACCGATACAGTAATTTTTAATTTGAGTAAACATGTGTTGACTCCGGGGGAAGTTTCTCTGCTCTCACGAGGTTTATCCTTTATACCTGTTAATGACACTGACGCGTTTAATCTTGAGGTTGATATCTTCAAGTTTCAACGTAAATTGAAACTGAAGGATCATTTTAAAGACCAAGTTGAGACTCATTGTGAGAAGTTCCGCCCGGTGAGCACGTTTGACCCGCCCAATACGGCCACCTCTATTAAAACATATACAAATATTGTCCAACGTGAATGTGATGGACTTTTGGCCAATCAGAAGAAATACTACTCTAACTTGACACAAGCAGAAAGGGCTGCTATTAAAACTCTTAGTAATGATAAACAACTCATTGTTCGCCCTGCTGATAAAGGTGGGGCCATTGTATTACTTGACTTGGATTTATTATAGACAGGAAATTTTAGATCAACTTTCTGATATGAATGTTTATGAGAAATTCCCTTGTGATCCGACCTTTAAATTTAAAAAGAAGCTTGATATTGAACTACGAAATGCTCTGGTTGCAGGATGGATTAGTGAGACTTGTTTTGAATTTTTGACTATACATTATCCTAGAAGTCCTATCATTTATACCCTTCCAAAAATACATAAGCATATAACTGCTCCTCCTGGTCGGCCCATAATCTCGGCAAAGGGATCCCTTTTTTCTAATGTGGCTATGTTTCTAGATAGTTTTCTCCAGCCATTATGTGCCCAGATGGATTCGTATATAGCTGATACTTCAGCTTTACTTAAGATTCTAAGGGGATTGGGCCCACTCCCTGCTGACACAATATTTGCTACATTGGATGTATGTAGTTTATACACTATTATCCCGCTAAACGAGGGGGTTTCGGCTTGTAAGACAGCACTTACCAAGGGACATACGGGCTCTCCTCCTGTTGAATTTTTGTGCTTGTTATTGCAGATGGTGTTAACATGTAACTACTTCAGATTCGAACAAACATTCTGTTTACAAAAGACAGGCACGGCGATGGGCTCTAACGTGGCCCCCTCATACGCAAATTTATATATGGACTCTTTTGAGTCTAGGTATATTTATTCTAGTTATGCAAAGAATTTATTACTTTATTGTAGATATATTGACGATATTCTAATTATTTGGCGTTCGTTGCCCGCTAGGGATCGTCATCAGGATAAAATCGGAAGTGAGATAACCCATTAAATACACAAACCCACCAATCTACACCAATCTAGTAATTTGACGTTTCGGCTGTGTCCACAGCCTTTTTCAAAGTGTCTTTGAAAAAGCCTGTGGACACAGCCGAAACGTCAGTTTGATGTTTGAACCATAAGTCCTGTGAGTGCGTTATTTATATTGCTGTATATATATATATATATATATATATATATATATAATATAAATAAAAAAATCATCCTTCTTCCATTCCTTAATCTGCTAGCAAATCTACCTTTCTCTTCTGCTCTCCTTCTCTATAACCCTCTGTGATGCCTCCACCTTCACCATTTACCAATTAATTTTTTTGGGACACTTTGGATGTTTGATTTTTACTGATATACATCTAGAATTTTTAGGGATAGTTTTTCCATAGTGGGCCATAACTAAGGTTGAAACTCCAAAGCTACCATTATCTATTGAAATTGAACTATTTTGGTTTGTTTCCTGCACCTAAAAAGAAATCTGTATTGTTTTCTATGCTGTCTGAAAATACCAATGGCAGATTTGACATTTTATACCTGTATACCAAATAAGAAGGTACACAGGAAAAGTTCTCAAGTACCTGATATGGGTAATGAACCTTTCTTCTCAAATAATATTACATATTATCGGGTTATGTATAGTGCACCCATTATCCAGAAAGTTCCTAATTACAGAAAGGCCATCTCCCATAGACTCAATTATAAGCAAATAATTCTAATTTTTAAAAGTGATTTCCTTTTTCTCTGTAATAATAAAACAGAACCTTGTACTTGATCCCAACTAAGATATAATTAATCCTTATTGGAGGCAAAACAAGCCTATTGGGTTTATTCAATATTTAGCTGATTTTTGGAAGACTTAAGGTAAGGAGATCCAAATTACAGAAAGATCCCTTATCCGGAAAACCCCAGGTCCCGAGCATTCTCGATAACAGGTCCCATACCTGTACTGTCTGCTTAAGCATCCCCCAGTAACACAATTATCTTTCGTTATAATGAATAATTGTTTTATTTTTATTATAAAAATATTTTATTAAAAAAATAAATATACATATATATATATAAAACATTATAATAATACAGTTCACTTCTGTCCAATATCAAAGTCACTGGGAGAATATATTGATTGGCTGGTCTTGAGTATAAGTTATATACAGTCTCTCCATCTTTTGGGATAGTATATGAGCATAGGTTCTACATCTTTTGTCTCATTTTCTATTCCAGCCATGTAAAATTAAGTGTGGGCTCCAAGTCAACCACACAAGCATCTGCTTTTTTAGGAAATGCAGTAAACTTTCTTCTCTCTAAACAACGAATGAGATGTCCTCTCATTTTCTTGCAATCATATTTGCAGATTGGGTTTCCGCCAGATAGGAACGCAAATGCATTTGCAATAGCATAAACCCCACAGTCATAATTGTTTTCTTGTTCATCGACTTCAAGTATCTCCATAGTTCCTTCAGGGTCATTCACCAGTGCACTATAACAATCCTTTATTTGTTTCCTTAGTGAGGTGCAATGGTGTTTTGTCTTAGCACTGTTTGCGATCTCAACATGATCCATTGCAAAGCAGCTTGTCAGCCAGTGCTTCTCTACGCTGTCATAATGAATCTGCACAGAGGGTCCTTTAACTGGATTAAATCCAATTTGGGAAAGGAGGCAACTTTGGAGCCCCTCTGCCCCAAACTGGATTTTCAGCAAGGACTGAGCTGCATCGATGATTCTGTCATCCAGACATTCTCTACCTCGCAGGTCGTTTTTATGCTGCTGCGTCAGGTTGAGTTCAGGGATCCAGTTATCCGTCCCTATTGGGAAGGGCTGGCCCGTAACCTCAACACGCTCAGAAGAATCATCAGATAATTCATACTCTTCATCTGCGTTCGGTCTGGTGTGTGATTTGAATTCATGAATTGACTTTTCTCTCTTTTTATTTTCTTCTGCCTTGATAGTCTGTCTATTATATTTTCTACCTTTCCTTTCCTCTTTTTTGGCCCTTCTCTCATGTAAGCAGTCAGTGAAGGGCATGATTTTCTCATTTATCGAAGGAGTGTAATCAGGTTCTGTTTTATAAGTTGATGTCTCGTTTCTCTCTCCTTTATATATACAGTCATATAGGGGTCTGTATAATCCTTCATAGTCAGTTGGTGTGTTTTTCACTATTTCTGCCTTGATAAGGCGTTTCTTATTTTTCCTCTCTTTTCTTGCCATCTTTTTACTATTTTGCTCCTTTAGGCAAAGATTAGAGGGGTTTTCTTTTATTTCCACCTTGGGGATCTGCTTCTTATTTCTCTTCCCCTTTCTTGCCACCTTTCTGGTCTTTTTCTCCTTTAAGCAAGAAGTAGTAGCCTCATTTCTCTGTTCCTCATTGGAGCAGGGATTTGGCTCTTCTTGTTCTGGTTTGTTTTCCTGTTCATTTTTGCAAAGGGTGGCATCATTGCTTGTCTCTTGCTCTGTTTTGCAAGAAGTGTCATTTTGATTTTCTTCACATTCCACATTTGCTGCCTTTTCAGCATATTCCTCTTTTAAACAGAGGGTGGAGAGGTCGCTTACTTGTTCCACAGTTACGCAGGCACTGAAGTCTTTGCTTCCTTCTTGCTCTGCTTTGCAGGGAACAGAGACCTCATTTCTCTCTTCATCTGTTACACAGATGCTTAAGGCCTTGTTTGGTTCATCATTATTGATGCAAATTTGTAGTGTTTCCTCTGATTCTAATTTGTTTGGTTTCTTAAAAACCTTTGAATCTTTGTTTTCTTCACTACAACTTGTACTGTTATCATTATTTGATTTTTTTCTTCTACATTTGATGTTACATAGTAGGGTAAATGGTTTAAGAAGTAGTCTAAAAAACTTTCTAGCAGCGGCCATGGTATTACCAAAGTCTACGAGAGAAAAGATAGATTATAAAAAAAAATGTTCATGATCCCCAGTGTAATGTAACAGTAGCTACTATGCACTCAATACGCAGCTAATGCGCAGTAAAAAATAAAAACTACTACTGTGTGACAGTCACCAAATCTAAATATAATAAACTGTGATGTAAATGATCTGTTAAAAAAATTGCAATGTCAAACTTTTGATGTCATCCCATGCACTTATATATTTGTATGTAGAGCTTCAATGCAAAGAATAATATGTATGACAAAGAAATGTATAAGTTCTGAAGCACAACTTTTGTAAAAGTTTTCTTTGCTAGTGTATACAGGTTCACTATTTTATATAAAACAAACTTTTTATGCATTCAAAAAAAAAACATTTTGGACCACAACTACTTGCCTCTGCCAGTCTGAAAAGTAGACTGATCAAACACTGGGGTGAAGTGTATAAACCCTTCACGGGTATTGTGACATCATCATGGCATGGTGATGTCACATAACAAAGGATTTGCATAATGGAGTTAAAAATCATTAGAGTATAATCTGAATATAAAGGTTCAGGTTTTCAAGCAGATTTTGTCAAGACTTATTATGATCTTTAATTCTGTTACAAACAAATGCATTTTCCATCTCTATTCTAATTATGGCTCAACTGAACAAGTTGCATAAATACAAATGTAAACAATAACATTGCAAATTTGCATTCAAATATGTATTTAATCATATCAAAACTAGATTTCTCAACAAAAAATGTGGCATTTGGGGATCACTGTGTTTTTTTTTGCGGCATTGTCTAATTCCGATATGCTTTAATACAGTTTTAAATGCATATTGTGTTATTACACATTTATGTCGATATATTATTTTTTCAATAAATATAATTTTGGACAGTATACACAGGTTTGCTATATCTATGTATAAATAACATACTTTCTAATGAGCAATAAATAGAAGAATTGGTTCTGAAACACAATGTTTGTTAAAACTTTTATCTATCTCTGCTAGTGTATATACAAATGAATTAAAACAAAACCTCTTTTACCACAACTTGTACTCACCTCTGCCAGTCGCTGAGTCTTAAAGTAGACTGGGGAAACTGTGGCTGTGACGTTTCTAAACCCTTCTTGGGTATTGTGATGTCATAATGGTCTGTCACATGACAGAGCCTACCTCTAGTGTAACCAGTACTCAAGTGAAATGTGTCAAACAATTGCCATGGAAACCACATGGTTACGCGACAAAAAGCTTTTATGTGGTGTCAACATATTTAACAGTGCTGGGCCAAATAAATATTAAAGTATAATACCACAATATGATCTTGTACAACACAAGCAGCTATAGTTATTGTTATAAGTGCCTCACTTGTTCTGAGTTGCTGTTTTTTACAATTTAGATCATTGAAAATGTTAGAAGTATGCATACTTTCGCATTTTCATGCCAAAATTTGCTTTCTGTTATGCCTGTCAATTATTAAAAGTATTTATTAGGGAGGTTCTCACCCCAACAGTTTTTCCATACCTGCAACTGGTGCTTTGTGTCCCTGACAGATTTTACATTCTCTAACTGGCTGATTCCAACAGTTTGCAATGCACTACTGACAACATGGTTAACTTGCTTTCATTAGGAAAGAACATCTTAGCTTGTGGAAACACTACTAAACCATTATTAGCTCACTAAAAAATAGTAAAACATAATGTTGGTGAAAGGACCCATCACCATTTAGTGGACGTTTTATTACAGTTCCCCTTTAAGATGATTTTTTTTTTTCTTTTTTTAAATCAAACACAGGTGTGGGATCTGTTATCTGGAAACCCCAGAAAGTTACCAGACTCCATTATACGCAAATAATTTACATTTTTAAAATTATGTCTATTTTCTCTGTATTAATAAAACAGTGCTTTGTACTTGACCCGTACTAAAATATAATGAATCTTTATTGGAGGCAACAGTACATAGCCCTCCCCTAACTCCTAAGCAGTTGAGACCTACATAGCTCTTTTGGCCTCTGTCTTCTGTAACCTTCCTTGACTTCTTGAAAAATAGTTCTCACAGGGTACATACATATATAATTGTTCAGAGCTTTTGTGTCTCCTCTATTCTCCTTTTGCTGCAGTAACCACAAATATGCTGTTTGGAAATATTTCTTACTTTGTGGTATAATGACTGGGAGGCTGGATATTACAACTGTTGCAAGAAAACAAATTCTCTGAGTTCCATATTTGGCTAACCCTCAGTGAATGTTGCCTCTGGGTATGACTGACTTTCTTTCCCTTTACAGTAATAGGCCTGTAGGCTGCAGTTTTGCTCCAACAGATTACTGTGCATGTGGTCTCATGACCTACAGTCAACTAATTGGGTTAAAACCTGTGACATGTCTACAGTCATCGTTCTTTTCGGTTACTAAGGGAGCTATTTAAGGTACTGGAATGGCTAATGAGATGCATGACTCTGCCACTGGGGGAAATTATAATGTATTTATTGCATTATTCCTGTTCCAAGCATTTTCACTTGGTTTGTGAAGTTTGTTGCACACAATTAGATATGGTCATGTAGTTATCTTTTTTACATGTATTAATGCTAGTGTCACTTTCTTTGCTATGTCCTTGTTAATTTTAGCCTTTTTTCCTGCTATGTTAAATTAAGTAAATCTAACGTCCTCTGTAACCATAAAAGTAAACTCTATGATGTGTGAGAGCCTGCCTTTAGGCCGCCTTCTTAAAGGAACAGTAACATCAAAAAATGAAAGTGTTTTAAAGTAATTAAAATATAAAGTGCTGTTGCTCTGCAAAAAACTGGTGTTTTTGCTACAGAAAAGCTACTATATAAATAAGCTGCTGTGTAGCCACGGGGGCAGCCATTGAAGCTGGAAAAAAGGAGAAAAGGCACAGGTTACATAGCAGATAACTAGTAGATAAGTCCCATATAATGGGGGTTTATCTGTTATCTGCTAAGTAACCTGTGCCTTTTCTCCTTTGAACGGCTGCCCCCATGGCTACACAGCAGCTTACTTATATAAACTATAGTAGTCTTCTGAGGCAAACACACCAGTTGTAGCAGTGCAGGGCAACAGTACATTATATTGTTATTACTTTTATACACTTTCATTTTTGGTGTTACTGTTCCTTTAAGTACATAGGCAGATTTAAGCTAGTGATTTGGCCCCTTCAGACTAATTCGTCAGTTTACCTCGTGCTTGAGGCCCTCTGATGGGCCTATCTGGCAGGTTTGATTTTTCCATTGGATCGAGGACCACATCAGCTCATTGATGCAATTCTGACCCCAATGCCCTTTAATCCCACCTTAGGTGGCCATATTGGGGAAAGATCCACTGGTTTGGTGACCTTATGAAATGAGTGAATTTTATACTTTATGGGCAGTTTTAATCTCCTACCCAGAGAGGGTCTGAAATAGACCTGTAGCTATAACAGCTGGCTTGAATTTAGCAATGAGTACAGGTATGGGATCGCTTATCTGGAAACCCATTATCCAGAAAGCTCGGAATTACGGAAAGCCTGTCTCCCATAGACTCCATTTTAATCAAATAATTTAGAATTTTAAAACTGATTTCCTTTTTCTCTGTAGTAATAAAACTGTACCTTGTAATTGATCCCAACTAAGATATAAAAAATCCTTATTGGATGCAAAACAATACTATTTGGTTTGATTCATGTTTTATAGATTTTTTAGTAGGTTTATGGTATGGTGATCCAAATTATAGAAAGACTGGATAACGGGTCCTATACCTATACTTTTATTGGTAAAAAAAAGCACTAAAAGCTTATGATTTATCTCCTGTTTATCAATTTTCTAATATTTTCTTACATAAAGAACTCGGGAGCTCAGAGGTGCTGAGATCAATTCTATCCAATGAATGGGGCACACTGGTATTACGTTTATGGAATATTTATATCCCTGGACTAGCTTATGAATTCTTGAGATTAGTTAGTAAATCTATTGTACAAAATGGCATGCAGCATCTCCGCCCTAAGGAGAGGAAACAAAAGATATTAACACTTGTAGAACACAAGAAATAGTTGTGGTTTTTCATACATAAAATGAATTGAGAAAGCGTTTAGAAAGTGTGTCAGATTTCGATAAATCTGCCTTTAATTACCAAAGTTCCCAATAGTGTGTGCTCATGACATTCAGGAACATTTGTTGGGGCCCTTTTGTGAAACTTTTTACCAGATGTTTGGGGGCTTCTCTGAGGCTTTTAGAAGTTACAGAATTGTAGTTCTCTCCAGAGGATTAACATTGGATTCCCAGGCATCTGTCACCCACACCCATGGGCCCAATGAGTTAAGGTAGTTAAGGTACTCTCCAACTATAGTGAATTTCAAAACCCTAAAATCGATATCTGTCCAGTATTTCACTCAACCAACTTGCATTGATATAAAGTCTGAGAATGACTTTCTTCATACCTTGGCTTTATTTTGGGCACATCAGCAATCAATAATGCTGACATTGTGCCCTATCTTCAATTAATATTGTTCATTTTTTGTAAGAACTCAACATAATATTGCTTTAGTCTATTAATCTGTTGCAAAGTGTCAGTGATTCTGTTTCAACTGGACTAGGAGACAGCATGGGCAGTTAAATGGAGCAGGAAAATAGCCTTTTGGATTGTTTGTTTATGTATGTAAAGCTTTATATTCGGTGTATACTAGTGATGTGCGGGTTGACTATTTTTCCCCGCTCCCGGCCCTAACTTGCCCCTTCTCCTCCAGCACCTGACCTGGCCCACAGCTTTGTATCTATTTATAGACCTGACCCGTTCCCCCCCCCATGATGCTGCCAGACCCGGAAGTGGGGCTCAGTTAGGTTGCGGGTGGGGAGAGAGGAAGAAGAGCTCGACCTGCATCTGCCCACAGCCAGGTAAACCAGTGGGTTCTGCGGGTTGCGGGCCGGCCTGGACATCACTAATGTATACATCCATTTATTGTACAGTGTTGCGGAATATTTTGGCACTGTAAAAATCTGTAGCAATAATAATGTTAATTAAATAATAACAAACCATGTTGCTAGCTGTGTAGCCACCTCTGTTAATAAGGGAACAAGGAATAAGTGCCTCCCAAATTATAAACCAGCCTAGTGATCAATTGCCTCTCTTTCCTAGGCCCCTTGTGCAGCATTCTTAGTGACATTTAGCCATAATCACTGGGCCAAAAGGGTTTGCCTCCACTGGTTACTTTTAAGGCAGTCGTAACAATGCAAGATATTTATGGGCAATAATAAGGAAGGCTGTCAAAAATGTTAAGTCCAGTGATCACACACTGACACACACAGATGTGAAAATGTGATCCAGTCTGAACCGAAGAAGGTAGGATGAGTAGCTATACCTTATAAGACTTAGGCTGATGCCACACCAGGCGTAGGGCTGATTTTTTCGGCAAGCGGAAAAACGCTTGCCGAAAAATCAGCCCTACGCCTGCTACTTGTGCCTGCACCCGAATGAATGGGATACGCTCGGGTGCAGGCACATGTAGCCGATATACGCACGAAAACGCGTGAGAATGCAAAGTCTCGCGTTTTCTTGCGTATATCGGCTACATGTGCCTGCACCCGAGCGTATTCCATTCATTCGGGTGCAGGCACAAGTAGCAGGCGTAGGGCTGAATTTTCGGCAAGCGTTTTTCCGCTTGCCGAAAAAATCAGCCCTACGCCTGGTGTGGCATCAGCCTTATAGAGAATCTGGTATAGACTGATTGGTTGAATTTTGTTCATCACATCAATATTTACATTGAGTTAAAATATATGTTAATGGCAATACATTGTAAATCAACTAACTTAGTGTATTTATTTTGCACGTTATTTCAGGTTTTTTAAAATACGGATGGGCTTTTTGTTCAGAGATCCAGAGCACAGTGTAATAAAGCCGGCCATACATGCACCACTATTATTGTATGAAACCTTGATTCATACAATATTCGGTGCGTGTATGGTGGCTCGAAGAGGCGACCGATATCGCAAAGGCTGCGGATATCGGTTGTCTCGTCGATCGGCAAGGTGAGCAAAATCTACGTTTAGGGCTTAATCGGCAGGTGGAGGTAGAATTTCTATTGTTTCTACCTCCATATCTGACGATCCAGCCCTGAACATCTGTGGAGGGTGGGAACGATCTTTCGTATGACCATTGGACAGATCAAAGATCATTATTGCTATGTGTATGGCCACCTGAAGGCTGATGGAACATGGGTAAGAAGAGAAGTACCTAAACCATAAGTGCCACCTTCAGTTAACTTGAATGGGGAACTTGTGACAGTGCTCGGTGCTTTTCAACACTGAAGTCCTCTATTGAGTTTTTTCAGCTGGTATGGGCCAGCACCAGTGCTATCACAGGTGTTCCATTTAATTGAATGGCTAGCAGCAGTGGCAACTTCTCGTGCCTCTTCCCCTGTGTGCCATGGTGCCTGCAGGCACCTGAACTGTTCCTAAGCCAAACAGGTTGTTACTGCTTGTGTTCTTCAGGAACAAATGAATTGTGTGGTGCCTGTAAGCCTACAGAAGATTGAAGCAGTGAACGTGTGGCACCGCACAATTTTGCTGTTTGCTATTATATTAACACTTACATATTGGGATTGTTTCTCCTTGGCATTTTTTATAGTCACACACAGTACCCTCTGTCCTACACTCACTGCCTGAATAGATATCTTGCAATAAGGTCTGCATTGTTGCAGACACTGACTCTGTGCCACCTCTGGTTGCTCAATCAGTAACACCCGCATTAGTGTTGTTGAATCAGCACACATCTTGTTACTATTACCGGATGCACATAGTGCCACTAAGAACAGTTTCCAAAGAGCTGGCATGGAGCAGCACTTAATGCGGTGCAGCTACCAGCCCTCTTAACTATTACTGTTCAGCACCGGCAGTGGTGCAACTGATTAGCGCCCATAGTGGTGCGAGCTCGTTTTACCTATTCTGGTATGAGCAGTGCCCTTAGTGGCATTTTCTATTGACAACCTTGGCGACACATTTATATGGGCCTCGCAATGGGGCTCCCTGTACGGCGTGAAGTGAATGGTGGAGAGTAGCAATTTATTTGCAGGTACTTCTTTTGTGCGACTTATGTTTTGCTTAATTATTAATCCCTTTTAGTAGTGTTATGTTTTCTTTTTCTTTTTATCTTTTTATTTTATTTTTTATTTTTAGCGCCTACCGTGTGTTTAATGGCCTATACATGTTAGGTACGGCTAAGGTGCGACAGTCCCCACACTCGGTTCAGCTTCAGCCGTTGCTATGGCAGCGGCGCCGTGTTTGACTCCACATGATGACGTCACTTATCATTGTGATAACGATAGCGCGTCGGGCGGCATTAACTTCTATGCACAGCAGCGATCCCTCTTTGCTAAGAACGGCAGATTCCCCCACCGCTTCTCAGTAAGCCACTAATTGCTTTATTTTTCGGTTAGTCTTAAATGGTAACTTGTACTTGCTTCTGGTGGGAGCTCTCCTATTTCACTGTTTTGCAACACTGTATCTTATCTAAATTGATACTTTCACTCTGCACATCGGCTACACGTATCTTATTTGTTTCATTCTTTTTTTGTCTGTGAGTTCCTTTAGTAACCAGCTTCACATGCAACTATGCTCATTTGATTTTATCTGTGATTTTTATTTTGTGCATTTCTATTTGTTTACATTGGTTACTATGGTGATGACCTGCACCTTTTGGCGCCGTTTCTGCACAGTAGGGTATTTAAGGGGTGTGTATGTAGTTTTTCTTTTGGTTTGTCCCTGAGGAAGAGCACAGTTTGGTGCTCGAAACGTCGGATTTTTTTCAATAAATCTTTTTGTTTTCTCTACAAAGTCCCTTTGTGTGCGGTACTCTGTCTGTCTGTCTATATATATATATATATATATATATATATATATATATATATATATATCTCTATATATATCTCTATATATATCTATATATCCACTCCATAAATAGCACTCACGGCTTATGAATCAAATAAAAAACTTTTATTGGTATTCCATATCGACGCGTTTCGACCCGCTAGGGATCGTCATCAGGATAAAATCGGAAGTGAGATAACCCATTAAATACACAAACCCACCCACCACAAAACCCGATGTATTATTAACCATTAGTAATCCCTAAAGCAGCAAAATTACTATGATAAAAAGGAATTACTGTGCATTAGATTATCAGAGAACACGAATACGATCATATTCATAATAATGTGACTAGAGTATAATAAATAGTGATATAGTCATAAAACTTGTACGAAGTGATATCATAATATCAAGTGCCCTAATAATAGCGCTATGATAAAAACTTTCTGTGCATAATATTAAAATATCGCTATCCCACGTATAGCCATACTCATAGTAATACTATTTAACTCGAGTATAATAAATAGTGGTACGATCTTAAATTCGTGAAAGGTAGTGTCATACTATAAGATACCTACATAACCATGTGTATACCCCCAATGTGATATAAAATATAAAAATCTTAAAATCCTATATAAAAACAAATAAAGGTATCTAATGAGGAGATCAATTCATTAAAGAAACCTTTAAGGTCAGTAAGGACTCCTGTGGTGTATACAACATACCGGCGATCAATGGAGGACGGCGCGTCTAGTTCCTCCTTCGATGTGGATGTCTCGCGAGACTTCGCGTTTACACAGGAAGATGCCACGCGTATCCTCTTTGCTGACTCGGCGGCTGCACAGTATGGTAGTAAGTTACCGAAGGATGTATTTAATCGCCTAAATACTCTCAAGAAAAGGGAAATTGATTTTTACTTTCATGGGTTATATTTATCTGATTATTATAGACAGCGTAAAATCCCGAGGGGTTTTAGGATACGTAATGTACCTACTGTAGGACGGTCTAGTGCTGATTTCTGCAGTAGGTGGTGTGGCATCTTGAACAAATGTTCTTTTGATCTTATGTTGCTGGTTATTGAGGAATCAGCGAAGGAACTTGTAAAGGTGCAAACTGAAGTAACTGAATTAGAAGGGAATTCATTGGTAATTTTGAAAACTGATCAATCTATTAACTGGCTACATAAGCTTGAATTAAGTGTACAACAATATCGGCAGGATCTGATAGCCTTTAAGCAGGCTAAGGTTATTAAAGTTGAACAAGATTATAAAGATCGGAGGGTGTATGGATGGCTTACTGGCCGGTCTGATGGTGGGAGGAGAAGTGGATAGTTCGGGTGATTCCCCTGTTTCCGATGTTGAATCTCCTTGTCCCCCTACATCTTGTGCTATTCCAGATGGCCTAGGGCTAAGTGTACCAAGTCAGAGTCGTTTTTTAGGAACAGGTCTAGGAAAAGAAACCACATCCGGAGGGGTGGTGGTAAACCGCAGAGGCAGACCTCCCAGAAAACCGATACAGTAATTTTTAATTTGAGTAAACATGTGTTGACTCCGGGGGAAGTTTCTCTGCTCTCACGAGGTTTATCCTTTATACCTGTTAATGACACTGACGCGTTTAATCTTGAGGTTGATATCTTCAAGTTTCAACGTAAATTGAAACTGAAGGATCATTTTAAAGACCAAGTTGAGACTCATTGTGAGAAGTTCCGCCCGGTGAGCACGTTTGACCCGCCCAATACGGCCACCTCTATTAAAACATATACAAATATTGTCCAACGTGAATGTGATGGACTTTTGGCCAATCAGAAGAAATACTACTCTAACTTGACACAAGCAGAAAGGGCTGCTATTAAAACTCTTAGTAATGGTAAACAACTCATTGTTCGCCCTGCTGTGGGGCGATTGTATTACTTGACTTGGCATATTATAGACAGGAAATTTTAGATCAACTTTCTGATATGAATGTTTATGAGAAATTCCCTTGTGATCCGACCTTTAAATTTAAAAAGAAGCTTGATATTGAACTACGAAATGCTCTGGTTGCAGGATGGATTAGTTTTGAATTTTTGACTATACATTATCCTAGAAGTCCTATCATTTATACCCTTCCAAAAATACATAAGCATATAACTGCTCCTCCTGGTCGGCCCATAATCTCGGCAAAGGGATCCCTTTTTTCTAATGTGGCTATGTTTCTAGATAGTTTTCTCCAGCCATTATGTGCCCAGATGGATTCGTATATAGCTGATACTTCAGCTTTACTTAAGATTCTAAGGGGATTGGGCCCACTCCCTGCTGACACAATATTTGCTACATTGGATGTATGTAGTTTATACACTATTATCCCGCTAAACGAGGGGGTTTCGGCTTGTAAGACAGCACTTACCAAGGGACATACGGGCTCTCCTCCTGTTGAATTTTTGTGCTTGTTATTGCAGATGGTGTTAACATGTAACTACTTCAGATTCGAACAAACATTCTGTTTACAAAAGACAGGCACGGCGATGGGCTCTAACGTGGCCCCCTCATACGCAAATTTATATATGGACTCTTTTGAGTCTAGGTATATTTATTCTAGTTATGCAAAGAATTTATTACTTTATTGTAGATATATTGACGATATTCTAATTATTTGGCGTTCGTTGCCCGCTAGGGATCGTCATCAGGATAAAATCGGAAGTGAGATAACCCATTAAATACACAAACCCACCAATCTACACCAATCTAGTAATTTGACGTTTCGGCTGTGTCCACAGCCTTTTTCAAATATATATTTTCATATATATATAATATAAATAAAAAAATCATCCTTCTTCCATTCCTTAATCTGCTAGCAAATCTACCTTTCTCTTCTGCTCTCCTTCTCTATAACCCTCTGTGATGCCTCCACCTTCACCATTTACCAATTAATTTTTTTGGGACACTTTGGATGTTTGATTTTTACTGATATACATCTAGAATTTTTAGGGATAGTTTTTCCATAGGGGGCCATAACTAAGGTTGAAACTCCAAAGCTACCATTATCTATTGAAATTGAACTATTTTGGTTTGTTTCCTGCACCTAAAAAGAAATCTGTATTGTTTTCCATGCTGTCTGAAAATACCAATGGCAGATTTTACATTTTATACCTGTATACCAAATAAGAAGGTACACAGGAAAAGTTCTCAAGTACCTGATATGGGTAATGAACCTTTCTTCTCAAATAATATTACATATTATCGGGTTATGTATAGTGCAGCACATTCTCATAATTTATGAGACATTCTGGAAACCCATTATCCAGAAAGTTCCTAATTACAGAAAGGCCATCTCCCATAGACTCAATTATAAGCAAATAATTCTAATTTTTAAAAGTGATTTCCTTTTTCTCTGTAATAATAAAACAGAACCTTGTACTTGATCCCAACTAAGATATAATTAATCCTTATTGGAGGCAAAACAAGCCTATTGGGTTTATTCAATATTTAGCTGATTTTTGGAAGACTTAAGGTGGCCATACACGTACCGATATTATCGTACGAAACCTCGTTTCGTACGATAATCGGTGCGTGTATGGCATGTCAGCGAGCCGACCGATATCGCAGGAAGCTGCTGATATCGGTCGACTCGCCGATCGGCCAGGTTAGAAAATTTTGATCGGGCGCCATAGAAGGCGCCTGACCAAAATTCTCCCTTCAGAGCTGAATCGGCAGAAGGAGGTAGAAATCCTATTGTTTCTACCTCCTTACCTGCCGATTCAGCCCTGAATGGTGTGTGGCGGATCTGACGATGTTTCGTGCGACCGACGGTCGTACGAAACATCGTGAGATCGCCACGTGTATGGCCAGCTTTAAGGTAAGGAGATCCAAATTACAGAAAGATCCCTTATCCGGAAAACCCCAGGTCCCGAGCATTCTCGATAACAGGTCCCATACCTGTACTGTCTGCTTAAGCATCCCCCAGTAACACAATTATCTTTCGTTATAATGAATAATTGTTTTATTTTTATTATAAAAATATTTTATTAAAAAAATAAATATACATATATATATATAAAACATTATAATAATACAGTTCACTTCTGTCCAATATCAAAGTCACTGGGAGAATATATTGATTGGCTGGTCTTGAGTATAAGTTATATACAGTCTCTCCATCTTTTGGGATAGTATATGAGCATAGGTTCTACATCTTTTGTCTCATTTTCTATTCCAGCCATGTAAAATTAAGTGTGGGCTCCAAGTCAACCACACAAGCATCTGCTTTTTTAGGAAATGCAGTAAACTTTCTTCTCTCTAAACAACGAATGAGATGTCCTCTCATTTTCTTGCAATCATATTTGCAGATGGGGTTTCCGCCAGATAGGAACGCAAATGCATTTGCAATAGCATAAACCCCACAGTCATAATTGTTTTCTTGTTCATCGACTTCAAGTATCTCCATAGTTCCTTCAGGGTCATTCACCAGTGCACTATAACAATCCTTTATTTGTTTCCTTAGTGAGGTGCAATGGTGTTTTGTCTTAGCACTGTTTGCGATCTCAACATGATCCATTGCAAAGCAGCTTGTCAGCCAGTGCTTCTCTACGCTGTCATAATGAATCTGCACAGAGGGTCCTTTAACTGGATTAAATCCAATTTGGGAAAGGAGGCAACTTTGGAGCCCCTCTGCCCCAAACTGGATTTTCAGCAAGGACTGAGCTGCATCGATGATTCTGTCATCCAGACATTCTCTACCTCGCAGGTCGTTTTTATGCTGCTGCGTCAGGTTGAGTTCAGGGATCCAGTCATCCGTCCCTATTGGGAAGGGCTGGCCCGTAACCTCAACACGCTCAGAAGAATCATCAGATAATTCATACTCTTCATCTGCGTTCGGTCTGGTGTGTGATTTGAATTCATGAATTGACTTTTCTCTCTTTTTATTTTCTTCTGCCTTGATAGTCTGTCTATTATATTTTCTACCTTTCCTTTCCTCTTTTTTGGCCCTTCTCTCATGTAAGCAGTCAGTGAAGGGCATGATTTTCTCATTTATCGAAGGAGTGTAATCAGGTTCTGTTTTATAAGTTGATGTCTCGTTTCTCTCTCCTTTATATATACAGTCATATAGGGGTCTGTATAATCCTTCATAGTCAGTTGGTGTGTTTTTCACTATTTCTGCCTTGATAAGGCGTTTCTTATTTTTCCTCTCTTTTCTTGCCATCTTTTTACTATTTTGCTCCTTTAGGCAAAGATTAGAGGGGTTTTCTTTTATTTCCACCTTGGGGATCTGCTTCTTATTTCTCTTCCCCTTTCTTGCCACCTTTCTGGTCTTTTTCTCCTTTAAGCAAGAAGTAGTAGCCTCATTTCTCTGTTCCTCATTGGAGCAGGGATTTGGCTCTTCTTGTTCTGGTTTGTTTTCCTGTTCATTTTTGCAAAGGGTGGCATCATTGCTTGTCTCTTGCTCTGTTTTGCAAGAAGTGTCATTTTGATTTTCTTCACATTCCACATTTGCTGCCTTTTCAGCATATTCCTCTTTTAAACAGAGGGTGGAGAGGTCGCTTACTTGTTCCACAGTTACGCAGGCACTGAAGTCTTTGCTTCCTTCTTGCTCTGCTTTGCAGGGAACAGAGACCTCATTTCTCTCTTCATCTGTTACACAGGTGCTTAAGGCCTTGTTTGGTTCATCATTATTGATGCAAATTTGTAGTGTTTCCTCTGATTCTAATTTGTTTGGTTTCTTAAAAACCTTTGAATCTTTGTTTTCTTCACTACAACTTGTACTGTTATCATTATTTGATTTTTTTCTTCTACATTTGATGTTACATAGTAGGGTAAATGGTTTAAGAAGTAGTCTAAAAAACTTTCTAGCAGCGGCCATGGTATTACCAAAGTCTACGAGAGAAAAGATAGATTATAAAAAAAATGTTCATGATCCCCAGTGTAATGTAACAGTAGCTACTATGCACTCAATACGCAGCTAATGCGCAGTAAAAAATAAAAACTACTACTGTGTGACAGTCACCAAATCTAAATATAATAAACTGTGATGTAAATGATCTGTTAAAAAAATTGCAATGTCAAACTTTTGATGTCATCCCATGCACTTATATATTTGTATGTAGAGCTTCAATGCAAAGAATAATATGTATGACAAAGAAATGTATAAGTTCTGAAGCACAACTTTTGTAAAAGTTTTCTTTGCTAGTGTATACAGGTTCACTATTTTATATAAAACAAACTTTTTATGCATTCAAAATAAACATTTTGGACCACAACTACTTGCCTCTGCCAGTCTGAAAAGTAGACTGATCAAACACTGGGGTGAAGTGTATAAACCCTTCACGGGTATTGTGACATCATCATGGCATGGTGATGTCACATAACAAAGGATTTGCATAATGGAGTTAAAAATCATTAGAGTATAATCTGAATATAAAAGTTCAGGTTTTCAAGCAGATTTTGTCAAGACTTATTATGATCTTTAATTCTGTTACAAACAAATGCATTTTTCATCTCTATTCTAATTATGGCTCAACTGAACAAGTTGCATAAATACAAATGTAAACAATAACATTGCAAATTTGCATTCAAATATGTATTTAATCATATCAAAACTAGATTTCTCAACAAAAAATGTGGCATTTGGGGATCACTGTGTTTTTTTTTGCTGCATTGTCTAATTCCGATATGCTTTAATACAGTTTTAAATGCATATTGTGTTATTACACATTTATGTCGATATATTATTTTTTCAATAAATATAATTTTGGACAGTATACACAGGTTTGCTATATCTATGTATAAATAACATACTTTCTAATGAGCAATAAATAGAAGAATTGGTTCTGAAACACAATGTTTGTTAAAACTTTTATCTATCTCTGCTAGTGTATATACAAATGAATTAAAACAAAACCTCTTTTACCACAACTTGTACTCACCTCTGCCAGTCGCTGAGTCTTAAAGTAGACTGGGGAAACTGTGGCTGTGACGTTTCTAAACCCTTCTTGGGTATTGTGATGTCATAATGGTCTGTCACATGACAGAGCCTACCTCTAGTGTAACCAGTACTCAAGTGAAATGTGTCAAACAATTGCCATGGAAACCACATGGTTACGCGACAAAAAGCTTTTATGTGGTGTCAACATATTTAACAGTGCTGGGCAAAATAAATATTAAAGTATAATACCACAATATGATCTTGTACAACACAAGCAGCTATAGTTATTGTTATAAGTGCCTCACTTGTTCTGAGTTGCTGTTTTTTACAATTTAGATCATTGAAAATGTTAGAAGTATGCATACTTTCGCATTTTCATGCCAAAATTTGCTTTCTGTTATGCCTGTCAATTATTAAAAGTATTTATTAGGGAGGTTCTCACCCCAACAGTTTTTCCATACCTGCAACTGGTGCTTTGTGTCCCTGACAGATTTTACAGTCTCTAACTGGCTGATTCCAACAGTTTGCAATGCACTACTGACAACATGGTTAACTTGCTTTCATTAGGAAAGAACATCTTAGCTTGTGGAAACACTACTAAACCATTATTAGCTCACTAAAAAATAGTAAAACATAATGTTGGTGAAAGGACCCATCACCATTTAGTGGACGTTTTATTACATTTCCCCTTTAAGAAGATTAAAAAAAAAAAAAAAAAAAATCAAACACAGGTGTAGGATCTGTTATCTGGAAACCCGTTATCCAAAAAGTTATGATTTACTGAAAGGCCATTTACCAGACTCCATTATAAGCAAATAATTTATATTTTTAAAATTATGTCTATTTTCTCTGTATTAATAAAACAGTGCTTTGTACATGACCCGTACTAAAATATAATGAAACTTTATTGGAGGCAACAGTACATAGCCCTCCTCTACCTCCTATGCAGTTGAGTTTCATATTTGGCTAACCCTCAGTGAATGTTGCCTCTGGGTATGACTGACTTTCTTTCCCTTTACAGTAATAGGCCTGTAGGCTGCAGTTTTGTTCCAACAGATTACTGTGCATGTGGTCTCATGACCTACAGTCAACTAATTGGGTTAAAACCTGTGACATGTCTACAGTCATCGTTCTTTTCGGTTACTAAGGGAGCTATTTAAGGTACTGGAATGGCTAATGAGATGCATGACTCTGCCACTGGGGGATATTATAATGTATTTATTGCATTATTCCTGTTCCAAGCATTTTCACTTGGTTTGTGAAGTTTGTTGCACACAATTAGATATGGTCATGTAGTTATCTTTATACATGTATTAATGCTAATGTCACTTTCTTTGCTATGTCCTTGTTAATTTTAGCCTTTTTTCCTGCTATGTTAAATTAAGTAAATCTAACGTCCTCTGTAACCATAAAGGTAAACTCTATGATGTGTGAGAGCCTGCCTTTAGGCCGCCTTCTTAAGACGATTGTACACAGGCAGATTTAAGCTAGTGATTTGGCATCTTCAGACTAATTCGTCAGTTTATCTGCTCGTGCTTGCGGCCCTCTGATGGGCCTATCTGGCAGGTTTGATTTTTCCATTGGATCAAGGACCACATCAGCTCATTGATGCAATTCTGACCCCAATGCCCTTTAATCCCACCTTAGGTGGCCATATTGGGGAAAGATCCACTGGTTTGGTGACCTTATCAAATGAGTGGATTTTATACTTTATGGGCAGTTTTAATCTCCTACCCAGATAGGGTCTGAAATAGACCTGTAGCTATGCCAGCTGGCTTGAATTTAGCAATGGTTGAGATTGTGAAAATGAGTACAGGTATGGGATCCCATATCCGGAAACCCAATATCCAGAAAGCCCCGAATTACGGAAAGCCTGTCTCCCATAGACTCCATTTTAATCAAATAATTTAGAATTTTTAACTGATTTTCTTTTTCTCTGTAGTAATAAAACAGTACCTTGTAATTGATCCCAACTAAGATATATAAAATCCTTATTGGATGCAAAACAATCCTATTGGTTTTAATTAATGTTTTATCGATTTTTTAGTAGGCTCCTTACCCTTGGTCCTGAGCATTCTGGATAATGGGTCCTATACCTGTACTTTCATTGGTAAAAAAAAAAAGCACTAAAAGCTTATGATTGATCTTCTGCTTATCAATTTTCTTATATTTTCTTACATAAAGAACTCGGGAGCTCAGAGGTGCTGAGATCAATTCTATCCAATGAATGGGGCACACTGGTATTACGTTTATGGAATATTTATATCCCTGGACTAGCTTATGAATTCTTGAGATTAGTTAGTAAATCTATTGTACAAAATGGCATGCAGCATCTCTGCCCAAAAGATTTTAACACTTGTAGAACACTAGAAATAGTTGTGGTTTTTCATATATAAAATTAATTGAGAAAGCGATTTCGATAAATCTGCCTTTAATTACCAAAGTTCCCAATAGTGTGTGGTCATCACCTAGTGAGAATTTCAAACCTCTAAAATCGATATCTGTCCAGTATTTCACTTAACCAGACAACTTGCTTCTGTGGCTGTTTGTCACTCCCGTGCTTGAGCAGCCTTCATCAGACTGGGCTATGTTTGGCACCTGTGTGCCTGCTCAACTGATTGGTTGTCTTTGCATTGGTAGGAGAAAAGGAGGTGGGAAGGTTATTTACCTTATAGGTACCGTTGAGAAAAATGTACAAGATTTGAGGGTTAATTTTGAGGGTTCCGTAACACATACAACGTGTATGTTACAATTCACTTTTACTGAAATGTTAATTAAAGCCTTATGTTTATTTAAACTGTCTTCATGCAGGCTGATGTCTTGAACAAAAATGAATCATCCATAGTATTATATAGTTCACTAAACACAATAAAACCTGCTCAAACTGAAATGAAAACAAAAGCTTACTTTGGCCAGGTTTTCTAAGATCCTGGTTCGGTTCCCTGGCCACTTACCCATTTACCCACAGTGTGCCTGGTGTACTCTCTCTTTGGTGAGCATGTTGTACTCTCGGTGAAAAGGATGCAAGACCTCAGAATCTTGCCCACTGACTGGGGAGGTCACTTAATGACAAGTGGCCTGAAAAGTACTCTCATTAGTATTCTTTACTTATACAGGTATGCAACCTGTTATCCAGAATGTTCAGGACCTGGGGTTTTCTGGATAATAGATCTTTCTGTAATTTGGATCTCCATACCTTAAACCTACTAAAAGATAATTTATTTAAACCCAATATAATTGTTTTGCCTCCAATAAGGATTAATTGTATCGTATCTAGGATCAAGTACAAGCTACTGTTTTATTATTACAGAGAAAAAGGGAATGATTTTTAAAAATTAAAATTATTTGGAAAATGGAATCAGTGGCAGATGCCCTTCCTATAAATCTGAGCTTTGTGGATAACAGGTTTCCAGATAACAGATCTTATACCTTTACCCCTTACAGAAGACACTTTGCCCCACTGGCTTACACAAAAACCTCTAGAACATTTTTAGTTACATTTTTCTGTCTAGAATTATTATGGGACATTTATCAGTGAATTGCAACTGGAAGAAAGTTCACACAATTATGGATAGATCACATCCTGGTGCTCCAAAAAAAATGGCTGGTGCCCAGTGTCGGAGGAGCCAGCACCCTCCCGACCAATGTAGAACTGTGAAAAATCACTCTCACGCAAGCCTATGCAAGTTTTATTGCAGAAGTGTGACGTTTCAGGGTAAGACCCTGACGGGGTAAGGTGCTTGACAAAGGGATCTTGCCCCAAAACTTCACACTTCCGCAATATAACTTGCATGGGCTTGCCCTGCTGGTACCTGCTGTGTGTGCCATTGATTTTTCATACTTTTTAATTGCGTAAAACCCTGTGCCTGTCCTTGCCCTTAACGAGAAAGATCCAAATAAGAATTAAAATATGGGTATCAATAAATATCCCATTTCTTTGCACTGAAAAAATCTGACAATGTAAAAATATACTTCAGTTTTACTCCTAATAAGGCTGATTTTCCTATTCCAGAGGGGGGGAGACAAGTACAGTTTTCATCAGCATTTACCAGCTTTGGGGGTTTAAGCATTTTTTCTGCGTGTGATTTTGTGATCCTTCCTTATGCCACACTATAGCTGGAAAATGCATTTGGCATTTCTTCCAAGAATAAAATTCCTGGGAAATATCCAGCCTCTTTAGCTGAACGTCTGCATAGTAATGTCTTGCAGCTTTAGTAGAGTAAATTATGTTAACCCTGCTTGGGTTCCAGAATTATCTTTAAATTATCTATTATATATACAGTCATGTGAAGAAATATTCACATATAAATGTCTAATCTTGTTTTTATTTATCTTTGAATTTAATTGCTGGTAAATAGCAAACATTAACCTTGATTTACTCAAAAGGTCTTATAATTAAACAAAAGATATCTACAAAAATGTGAATTCTAACCCCCTAATATCTAGTGTTCCCCCCCTTGGCTGAAATAACTGCAGTGTAGCCATCTACCTGTCTCTGACATCGATCTGAGGAAAGTTTGCCCCACTCCTCAATGCATCTCAGCTGTGAGATGTTTGAGGGGTTTCTTGCATGTATATCCCGTTTCAAGTCCCACAGCATCTCAATGGGATTAAGGTCTGGGCTTTAACTCCAGGACTCTCCATTTCTTAGTTTTCAGCCAGTCCTTGGTGAATTTACTGGTATGTTTTGTGTCGTGTTGCAGGGTCTAGTTCCTCTTCAGCTTTATTTTCTTACAGTTGGTCTCACATGTTCCTCAAGCATCCTCTGATACACATTAGAATTCATGGTGGATTCTGTGATGGTGAGCTGGCCAAACCATGACACAGTTGGTATGAGGTTCTTTTTCTGGAATGCTGTATTTGGTTTACGCCAAACATGCCCTCTGTTCTGGTGTCCAAATAATTAAATTTTAGGCTCATTTGTCTAAAGAACATTATTCCAAAAAGCCTGGTGTTTGTCTACGTTCTCTCTGGCAAACTTCAGTCTGGCCTTGATGTTTCTCTTAGAGAGCAAAGGTTTCCTCCTTGCACACTTCCCTTGCAATGTAAAGTTGTGCAGTCTCTTTCTGATTGTAGAGGCATGCACTTTCACATTAACAGTAGCAAGAGCCTCCTGTAGGTCCCGTGATGATGTTTTAGGGATTTTGGAAACTTCTTTTAGCACCTTGCCATCTGTTCTTGGGGTGAACTTGCTTGGAGAGCCAGATCTGGACTATTTTCCGGACAGTAGAATGACTGATTTCAAATTCTTTTGAGATCTTCTTAAATCCCTTACCAGACTTATAAGCTGCTACAATCTACTTTCTGAAGGCCTTGATCTCACCATGGTGTTCACTCTCACCTCAACAGTCAGGAGCACACCAAACTAAATGTCTGAGGTTTAAATAGGGCAAACCTCCTTCAAAATGCTGAGTAATGATGTTCTAATCATGTGCACCTGATGTGATACACCTGTGTGTGACTTGAGTCATTTAAGGCTAATGCCAGACGAGGCGTACTAGCGTTTTTCTGCTTACCGAAAATATCCGCCCTATGCCTCGTCTGGCATTAGCCTTAAGTGGGACTAAATGTAGGGGTGTCCTTATTTATTCCTCACCAGAAATTGCATTTTTGTAGAACTACATTTTACAGAAGATTTTGAAAAGCCTTTTCTCCAGTTTCCAAGAAGAAGGAAAGGCTAATAAAGAGCCTGCAGGCATACCTTCACTTTTCTCAATAGTGCCCTTAAGTCTCCCCATATTTCTCCTGTTCAGATGATCAGAAGCCAAACAGGAAGAAAAAACGCTGAGCTGTGTAAAGAAAGTTCCCATAATGCCTCACTCCTGCAAGACAGGTGTACATGCTCAGTTTGTAAGACTATGAGGAAGCTTCCTGCTGATTGGCTCAGATCCACATTCCTAAGGGGGGGAGTGAGTTCTTGAGGAGGGGGGGGCATGAGAGGGCAGAGAGGAGAGAGCTGCCTGTCTCTTAGCAGAGAAAAACATATACAAGAAATCTTTTGACAGAGAACTCATTGCAGCGTTTCTGCGAGTGCTTATGGCTGTATTTACATAGACCTTTCTGATAAAGCTTACTTAGTTTTTACCTTTCCTTCTCCTTTAATTGTTTAGTTATATTACTTGAATCTCCCAGTTAAAATTGAGATTAAATATCCATATGTCCAAACATATTAAAAAAAAAACACACAGGCTTTCATAGGGTGTCCTAATTGTTTTCACATGTGTATGTATATATGTAAATAAAAATTTAATTCATAAATTAAAAAACTGATCGTTAGATCTTAGGGTGACTTATTTGCTTAGTATGTATTGGTCAATTCCTTATTGATACTGGTCCTTTATAGTAGGTTGGCCAGCCATATTTTAAATTAGGTGAATACATTACTATGTAATTGTTGTGTTTTAGTTATTCATTTAGTTCTAAGAAGTCCTTGCTCCTTGTTTCTGTAATTGTTGTGGCATATATATCCCACATTTTTGGTGTGTTAATTAGTCTGATTGAGTAGTTGGAGGCCTCCGCTTACTGTCTTGGGGCTCCGAATGGTTTCATTTGAGGTTATTCTGATTTTACTTTGTTTTTGTAAATACCATTTCTCTGTGTATTTATGACTAAAATGGCATAAAAATTAAGTTTTTCTTTACGTAGACATGGCTTAACTTGCCAGAAGTTGAGACTGGTTACTTGGCTGTACTGTTTCCCTGTCATCGCTAACTTAACCTAATAAAAGAAGCTGAATCAACTAGATGTTTAGAAGGGTACTGACTGGATGTTGGTAATACACTGGAGCAGCTTTCATTATTTTGGGAGCTAGAAAAAGGGACTGTAAGAAAGTCAAATGCAGACATAGTATATAGTGGTATCTATGTATGCAACACTATACAGCAGAATAATAACTTGATAGAACAAACAGGTTAATACAGTAATAAATACAGATAAATTCAAGGTACAGTTACATTAAAGGAGAAGGAAAGGCTAAGTCACTTGGGGTGCCAAAATGTTAGGCACCCCCAAGTGACTTTAATCGCCTACCTTTTACCCCGGGCTGGTGCCCCTGTTAGGAGAAAACAGCACCAGCCAGGGGTACCTGGAGCGAACGCTTCCTCCTTCCGCCTTCATTTTGCCGGGACGCCACGGTCGGCGCATGCGCAGTAGAGTGAAAAGCTGACTTCTCTGTTAAAGTTCGGCTTTTTCACTCTACTGCGCATGCGCACGCGAATGAACAGGAAGAAGGAAGCGATGCAGCTAAGATAAAAGGTAAGCGATTTAAGTCACTTGGGGGTGCCTAACATTTTGGCACCCCCAAGTGACTTTGCCTTTCCTTCTCCTTTAAAGATTAAGGGGGGCATTTGCTTTTACAGGTTTCAGACACCTTATCCGGAAACCCGTTATCCAGAAAGTTCCAAATTGCGGAAAGACTATCTCCCATAGACTCCATTTTAATCAAATAATTCACAGTTTTAAAAATGGTTTCCTTTTTCTCTGTAATTATAAAACAGTGCCTTGTACTTGATCCCAACTAAAATATAATTAATCCTTATTAGAGGCAAAACAATCCTATTGGGTTTAATTACTGTTTAAATAATTTTTTTTACCAGACTTAAGGTAGGATCTGAATTATGGAAAGACCCCTTATCCGGAAAACCCCAGGTCCCGAGCAATCTGGATAACGGATCCCATACCTGTACTTAATTTTTTTCAATTGGATGATTTTGTTGCTGGAAAAAAAAATGTGATTTGGTTGCCATGTAGAACTCAGTGGCAGATGTCCCTTTTACAACTCCAACATCTTTCTTTGCTTCATTGTTTTAGAGGTGTTTAGGGTTTTCTATGCTTTTTGCGACAGTATGAAAAAGTCACGGTTTTCGTGCAACAAAACGAATTACTGACAGTTGGGGAAATGAGTTTAGTTGTAGTTTTAAAAATAAATAAATAAATAAAACCATGAAAATCTAAATGTTAATATATCCCCACAAAGACACATGCAGAAGGAGGTTCCTGCCCCATAGAGCTTACAGTCTAAGTGGGTTGGTAACCCACCAAATAGGAAGATAAGTGCTGTTTAGCAGCGGTTGTCACTTCATTATAAGTACCAGAACCGAGTCACGAGTTTCTGTGAGTACTTCAAAAGGTAGTCATTGAGTTTATTTTTGAAGAGCTTTGTGCAAATTGATGCCTGAAAACCTGTGTGAGTTTTTGAAAAAAAAAAAATCCAGATAGGTAAGTAAATATGTCTCTTAAAGGACAAAGGAAGTTGTTTAAAAAGTATGCCTGGTATGAACAATTGCTGCAGTGTACATTCTGTAAACTCACTGTGCCACCCAGACTGCCTAGATTGTGAAGGATCATCAGTCCTTACATCTTCTTTTTTAAAGATTTTGGTGTCAGCCTACATCCAATCCAGTCATCCCTTACTTTCGACCCTGCACAAGGAGCATACACAACATTCCAAGCCCTGGCTTTGCATCCCTCTTTAGCTTCTTTGGTTTAGACTTTCAGCGACGACACTTGCAAACTTAGTGATGATGGCGGCTGCAATGTTTATGTGTCTCAGTACTGCTGTCTTGTTGCTGTTTTTGGAAAATGAATATTGCATTTCTGTATGAAATTAAGTTTGCCCCTGGATTTTTTTATTTTTTTAGTTAGATATTTATGTGTTAATATTGGTTTTTGCATTTATTGCTAAGATATATATGTCTTATGTATATATATATATGTATATATATCTTTTTTTTTTTTCATTTGTAGGCAACCTGACAAGTTAGTAGTTGTGTGGACTAGGAGGAGTCGAAGGAAATCGTCAAAGGTGAGCCCATTAATTGTCTAAACAAATAGAGTTTGTGAAGTTTTAATGTTCCCCAGTAGGGATTAAAAAATGCTGCTCCTTGTTGCCTGCAGACGGGCAAGCCACTTTGGCTACAAAAGAGATGCATGGTTAGCTCCATGGAAAATTGTGACATCTGGTTTTTGCACAGCGGCCTATCATTTATTCTTCAACTATTTAAATACAACCCTGTTTTTAAAAATTTGGGACACTGTGTAAAATGTAAACAAAAAGTGAATTGGATGATTTTCAAATAATTTAAACCCTATATTTAACTGTGAATAATACAAAGTCGACATATCGGATGTTGAAACTGAGAAATGTTAGAGAAATTGTTTTCTAAAAAATATATGCTCCTTTTAATTTAATGTCAGCAACACGTTTCAAAAAAGTTGGCAATGGGCAAGGGGACTGAAGAAGTTTATCTAATGCTAAAAAGGGCGGATCCCAGAGAGGCTGTGTCTCTGAGAGGTAAAGGCTGGGAGGGGTACACCTCTCTTTTAAAGACGGGGTGAATAAGAATTTAAGAATAATGTTCCTTAAAGGACAATGAAACCCCCCCCAAAAGATTTTAATCGGTGAACAGCCTCTTCAAAATATTTCTAAGTCCATTTATAAGTCCATGCATTCTTCCTTGCATGGACTTAACAGCGCAGATGTGCTGTTTGCGTGAGCGGGAAAATGGGACAAGGCCAAAAGAAAAGTCAATGGATGATCATGATATTTTGCCTTCGGCAGTACTGCATTTATAACAGAAATAATTCTATAGTGGAAATTACTGCATTTGTGATGGTATAGGGGTGCGTTAGTGTACATGGCATGGGTAGCTTGCACATCTGGGAAGGCACCATTATTTCTCAGGGATGGCCTTGCTTATTTAAGCAGGACAATGCCAAACAGTAAGCCATAACTCTCAAACTAACTCATGTCACGAGGGAGGCCCAGTCCTGTTTTTTTTTATAACTAGTTCATTATAATTATTTATTCTCAGCACATTGACAATGAAATCTTGCTCACAAGAATTCTAATTATTATGTATTTGTATTGCATTGGTAGTGGCTCATCAGGTTAAGTTCACCAAGCCCAACTAAAAATAATATAACAGCCATGTCAGAACTAAAAACAGTGACGTGAGGATCATTTGTTATGACAGTTGTACATTCTGGTTTGTGCAGCTTCATTCTGTCTGTTTGTTTTGGCCATCAATGTCTGCTAGATTGCTGTTCGCAGCAGTAGCATCCGCTTAATGTTCTTCCAATTTGTTTCATATCTTTTCAGTCTTACGGAATGTCAAATAAATATCTTCCTATTTCAGCGCTGTCATCTTGAATCTTTATAGCAGAGACATCTGAAAAACTAACAAAGAGTTGGATGTTGTTGTTATCAGATCTTATTCACCTGTGATACAGAGCTTTGTAATTGCATCTTAAATGGTTTCAAGTGTTTTTTAAACTTTGGGTCTCATTTGCAAACCCACTGAGGCTCAAGTAGTTTCTTTGCTCAGTATACAAGGCAGTAACTGCTTTTACTAGAACCTGGTGCTACCGTGTTTCCCCGAAAATAAGACACTGTCTTATATTTTTTTAAGCTCCAAAATATGCACTAGGTCTTAATTTCAGGGGATGTCTTATTTTTCCATGAAGAAGAATACGGTACACATTTATTCCATCGTTTGGGCGAGATTTATCGCCCAGCCCTAGGTGGGTGTCTTATTTTCGTGGGGGTGCCTTATTTTCCGAGGGGGGTGAAAAATCGGGCGGGGTGCCTTACTTTCGGAGGATATCCTATTTTCGGGGAAACAGGGTTGTAGTGGTTGACCTAACTCCATGTAACAAAACCAGAACCCTTCTGATCTGAAAAATTAATAACCATTAAGTGAGTGAGCCCATTAGCCATGTGCAGCAATGGATTAGACTTTGTAATGGAAAAAAGGTGATTAAAGGAGAAGGAAAGGTATAATCATTGGGGGTGCCAAAATGTTAGACACCCAGTCTGAAAGATGTTTATGTATGTATCTGTTGGTATCTGTATACATATGTGTGCCTGTGTATGTAGATAGGTTAGTGTTAGTGTATGTATATGATAGATTTCCTCTCATAATGTGGGTGAGTGATGCTAGGATCTAACACAAGGGTTGAACTACAGTAGAACCACAATTTTACATCTTCGGATTTCATGTTTTCCCAGAATTAATGTTTCTTACAGGTTCCACACAGGCAAACTGTTTTTTTTCTTTCCCGAATTTATGTTTTTCAAGAATATAGTCTGTTTTGATGTGGCCCCCTGGAAAACGTAAAATTTTGGTTCTTCTGTGGTAGTTTTGTTCCAACCCAAGTAAACTATGTAACTGATTGAACACAGTATGATGATACTTCCTTATGATTCTGAATTGGCATTTTTCACTTGGCCAAGACTATTTGTTACTTTAGATCACAAACATTTCAATGATCTTTTCTGTTTCTTTTTACAAGTAAGACTCTTTGTGCTGTTATTCTTTCATGAATGTATTACAGTAACATTGTACTTATTAGCCTGCTAATGCCTCTATCTCCTCCTCCCCATCTGTCTTCTCTTCTTCTGCCAAAATAATCTGTCCCTCTACTAGCAAACACCACCTCATATCTTTCTAAAGTCACATTTCTGGCTCCCTGTTAAGCAACAAACTTTAAACTCATTTAAAGGGCTTTTCACTTTCTGACCCACTTTATATTTTATCTGTAATATCTCTCAACATACCAGTGCATCCTTTATTCCCTGCTTCTTGTGTAAATAATTGTTCTTACAGGGGAAGTTCTCATTTGAATTAACTTCTAGTATGATATAAAGCTACCAATTTTTAACCTCATTTGGCCCTCACTATTTATGTTTTTTAATTATGAGCTTTACTATTTTGCCTATTTCTAGCCACCAACAGAAAAAGTTGCTCCTCCCTAGCAACTAGTTACTAAAATTAATTTAAAATTGCCATATGCTGCATAATTTTAGTGCCAAAATTAAAGCAGTGCTCATGTTCAATTCACCTAATTGGTCTTGCTATGGCTAGCATCTGCTACACATAATGTCGGTTAAAATGGGTTGATACCAGTGTTCAGTTTTTTGGCACCAAAATATTGCAGAAGTCAACACTAATGAAAAGCTTTTGGATACTTGTAGTAATAAAAACCATTGCCAGTTTTTCAGTGTATTATAATATTAATTAGGGCTAACTATAGTAGATAGTTATTTTTACATTATATTAATAGTTCATTTAATAATAAATTCATATGTGTAATGTTTACCCAATGAGCATCAGTATTAGGCATCTGTCAGGTAATATCTGACATCACTTAATGCCTCTCTCCTTAATTTTTTAGAGAAGGAAAGATACAATCACTTGGGGGTGCTAAAATGTTATGCACCACCCCAGTGATTGTAATCGCTTACATAAGGAGAAAACTGCACCAGCCCGGGGTAGCTGTGAGCCAGTGATCCTCTTCTTTCTGTCTTGGTGCTGCTTGCGCATGAGCAGTAGAGTAAAAAGCCAAACTTTTACAAAAAAGCCAGCTTTTTCACTCTAATGCACATGGGTCGGCCCAGGGGCCGTGAAGAAAGAAGAGAGGAGGAGGAGGATCACTCTCTTCGCAGCTACCCCAGGCTGGTGTGGTTTTCTCCTAACGGGAGCAATAGCCCCGGGGTATAAGGCAAATGCAGTGATTGTACCTTTCATTCTCCTTTAAGCAATATATTTTTCAAAAGAAACTTGTAACAATTGATCCATAAAGTTTCCTGTCACTTTGGGTCAAGAAGGAATTTCTGTTTCGCTTCCTTGTTTAATTGTTTTCATTCCTAATTATCAAATTGTTCTACTCCCTAATGATCAAATGATCAGTGCTATTAGTGCTATTGAAAGTTCCTGTGTATGTGGTTTTTCCTTTGCAGCAATGTGCTTGTAAATAGTTTTGCAATACTATGAATGACATGATCTCATTGATGAGACAGCAGGCATGTGATATGGGAGTTAACAGATTGAAGGCAGTTTGAAGTTTGGCACCATTGAAAATCCTTGTTTTTCCCTTTGCCGCAATGCTCTGCTAAGTAGTTCTGCAATACTTTAAAGTGATGCGATTTGATTTGTCCGATGGCAGCCTGAAGCTCGGTACCTAGATCCGTGTTTTGTCCTTTGACACAGTGTGATGTTTAGTAGCTTTTTTTATACTATGCATTGGTGCAGCCTGATTGGTCAGATGGCCAGGCAATTGATTTTTGGTATAAATGGATGGCAGATTGATGTTCAGCACATTTAAAATCCCATGTTGGTCTTAGCATGTGCAGTGCTGCAATCAGATTAATCAAATAGAATGGCAAACTGCTCTGGGTGGAGGGGACCAAGGTTATGAGTACAAAAAGTCATCGTTGACATTTTCCCTAATGATGGTCTAAAAAGTTTTGTTGCATTCCGTGTTCAAATGTATGGTTTGTGGTAACATCAAATAATTCATGGCCCTAAGATATGTAAAGCCATCGCATGCCAGGACCTAATGTTTTATTTTAACCAAAAGTAAGCTCCCTTATGGATAAGAGTATGGTTTCTTATTGTTCCATGTCCATTTGCAATAAAATGAAGCAGGGCAACAGTATATGGGGGCCCTACTTTGTGATGACTTAGTTATGCAATAAGCCATCTTAGTCCTCTCATCATAAAATGTAGGCCCCCTGCATGTGGTTCTGCATATTTGTTTCATACATTTTTTCACTGACTTTACTGAAATTTTCTCCACAAGAGTTTGACAGCTTGTGGTATTGCTGCCTGTCTACCTTTTGTGGGCTCTGTCCATGTTCTCTACCTTGTCCTTTGGTGAAATGCTACATGGGATGTGTCTTGTCGCTCGTTATGTGCATGTGAGTGCCACAAAATAGCGGCCTGAACCGTGGAACTCCTTCCCGGTATGGGCAGCCTAACATTGTAGGGGGCTATTAAAAAAAAAACAACAACTATTATTTATATATATATATATATATATATATATATATATATATATATATATATATATTAATAATATTGCGATTTTACATCTTTTTCCTTGGGCCACCATTATGTTATGGGCTTTGTGCTCCTTCAGAGATCATCTGTAACAGTAATAAGTAAGTACTTTAAAGAGATACTGACACCAGAAATTAGGGGTTTACATATGAGCTTGTTCATGCAATATATTTTAATAGACACCTACATTGTTTCGGTTATAGTTTTCCTTTAAAGTCGTTTTTTTATAAAGACCTTTAGCGTGGATTAGACTATTGGTTTATTGGTGGAAAATTAATGAAGAAGTGCAAATATTATAACAAAGGCTTCTTTATTATTAGTCCAAAGATTACAAAGTACACTCCTTTGAGTAGCCATTAATCCATATGTGCAAAGAGGAATAGCTAAAGGAAAATATATATGCAATTTGTGTCTTGGAATGACTGCAGTGGACATTTAACATTGCACACTAGCCTTGCACAAGATAAACTGCAATTATCTTTAACTGATACCTTTATTATAGCCAGAGCACAGAGTCTATACAAACTTGAGTACTCATAGATGGAGGTTAGTTAATTATTAGTGTGTACTTAATGCTGAAAGGTTAGACGTATACACTATTGTGGTCATACAATGTGCAGAATAATGCTATTATAATTTCTTGTAAGAGACTTGCAGATTTACTTGGTGATATAGTGCAGCTTCTAGTGTAGTAGTTTGGTACTTCTCACCTTAACTTAGAGGCCACTAATGCTTTCTTTTTCTTATACATTTGGATGACAAAAGTTTACTTTTAATGGAATTGATGTGCTAGCAACAGCTTAAGTGGTTTTACAGACTCCCTCAGCAGAATTGTTTATAGCAGTGGTTCTCAACTTTTCCCCCCAAATTTCATATACTTATGATCAACATCTTTAGAAAAATTACTAATAGGGTTACAGGTCCCTGTATTACAAAATAATAAAATTAGAACCGTTAAAATGTGTCCACCAAGGCTTATAATTTTTATATATATCCCCAGGCAATAGTGTCACCCAGCACCATGTTGACCTGTTAATGCCGCCCCCACTGTGTCCCTGTGGCTCGCTCAATATTTCTCCATCCCAGATGGCAGTCGACAGAGATGTCAGTTATTGTTGACTGTCTGTTGCTCTACGTAAGCCTGCGCAGTCCTGGCCTATGGGGAGTCTGTTGGAGTCTGGATGCTAGAAAATGGCTATTGGGCAGTGTCATCCTCTCCTTCAACCTGAAACTGCTTCTACACCTAATATTATCATACATATAGTTACCAACTCTTTTGCATAGTAAACTAATGCTGGTGGAAGTTTCCTTAGTACGAGTCTTGAATATTAAATAAGGTGATCAGATCACTTAAAAATTCAGGGACACTTCTATTATATTTTTTAAAGAGTGAAGTTAGAGCTCATCACAGTTTGCTAGAGTGAAAGGCCATCACTCTCCATTCATTTCTTTGGGATTTATAAAAAAGTATTTATCAGTGAGTGAAAGTCAAAGTTCAGCGTTTGGTAAATATGCTTTTAAAAGTCCCATAGAAATTAATAGATCTGGTAACCTTAATATTAAAGGCACAAAGAAGGTAGGAAAGTATCCAGTAAACCAGGACAAAATGTATTCATGGTACTACTAATACACACAAGAATGACGTTGCTGTCTTAAGGTGGCCATACATGGGCAGATTTAAGCTGCCGATTCAGGCCCCTTCAGGCTGATTGGGCAGCTTATATGTCTGTGCATGGGGCCCTCTGACAGGCCTACCCGATCGATATCTGCCCGAAAATCAGTCTGGGGCACCTTCATAGAAAGCAGGGAAACAAAGCAAGGAAATAATTATATGTACTCCTCTTAATATTTCAACTAGACAGAATTTTAAAAGATGCTCCAGTGAGTGTATTTGGGCTAATAGAGAGTTTAAACCTTTGCGGCCTGGCATTCAAAGGAACAGAAACTGCGCGAGGCAATTATGGCTGATTTTCTGCCAGCTGAAATCCTCCTGACTGACACCTCTGACCAAAGCTGTATTAGTCACGTTTAACTCACAGTAATCTCCTTCTGTGGAACAACTGACAACTATTAAAGTGCTGAGTCCCAGCAGTGCTGCCCTTATCTGTCACCCCAGGTAAAATTTGTTCGGCAAAATGCCAGCTGCATTGAATCTGAGCCAGCCCATACACCTGTCTGGCTTTGGAATCATGAATCTTGCAATAAAAACATTAATAGAAAGCGTTGAAAGAACAAGATATATAATTAAAGTACCACAGCAATTATTGCTACCTTATTAAAGGCTGCTGCCCTAGGGCCAGGCCCCTTCGGTCTATAGGGTAATTTGGGGGAGAGAGCTGCTGAACAAAAAGCTAAATGATAAAAAACTATACAAATTTTTTTTTTGTTTTTTTTTAAAAAAAAAAGACCAATTGCAAATTGTCTTAGAATATCACTGTCTACATGATACTAACATTCAGTGCAAAGGTGAACTACCCCTATAAAAGTCAGGCTATAGTTGGTAGCCCTGGAGACTTATGTATGATGGCATGTACACTTTAGTGCATTGTGGGGTAGTGGAGATTTGGGCAATATCTAAAAGCAGCATTTTTATTTTAAATAAAAAAAAAAAATCAAAACATGGCAGTTATTGCCCTTAGAATTGCTCTGGGATTAAAACTAGAACTGCATCTTCACCAGGGTTGTCCAGCTGGAGTCCCATGGGCTGTTTATGGCTGTCAAACACTTTGTATGGCCTCTTATTTCAGTGTAAACCATGCCAATTGGTGCTACATGAGATAATCGGCCTGCTATATAGAATTAGACTGACAGTGCTGCTCTAGATGTGTCATTATTGCTTCAGAGTTTCACAGTGATTAAAAAACAAGTTTGTGATTTAGTACCTTTTATAGCAGAGATACCAACCTGGTTAAGGGAAAAGGGGCTAAAAGCAGACAAAGAGCCCCTCACAATGCAAGGACATGCAGTATAGAGCCTTCTGAAAACAAAAGCTATTTACATTTATACCTCATGCTATACACATAGCAATGCGTATAGTTCTAACTCTCACATAAGGAATGATAACAGTACCGTCTTCTGAACTCACATGAGCGACTATTGATTTGTATGTATGGCTTGGTGAAAAGTAAAAGTAAATTTCAGTTTCTAGCTTATTTCTAGTTATTCTATTAATGTACCCATCCAGGGCCCTGCCCCTGTGTCATACAAAAGTCAGGCACCATACAGGATTGGTGGGTTCATTCCAGGCAGAGAGAGAATAATTTTTAGTCTTTGACCCAGCTGCATATTTTTTTTTGTTAATTTATTTTTACATCTATGATTGTCTTTATTTTTAGGCTCACAGTTGGCAGCCTGGGATAAAAAATCCTTACCGTGGGGTTGTTGTGTGGCCAGTTCCTGAAAATGTTGAAATCACTGTGACACTCTTCAAGGTAAGTTAGAATATAATTGATTACACTGTGCCTTGTGAAAGATTTCAGACCCTTTTCCACAGGGGTCCTCAAACTTCTTAGCAAGGGGCCATATCATGGCCCCTCAGACTGTTGGGGGACCGTACCGCCATCACCACCCCCCTTCGTCAAACTGTAGCCCACACCTGAATTCTTTTCCAGCATCCCCCCCTTGTGCTCTGTCTGTCCATCCACCCTCCCGCGCTCTGTTCGTCCGTCCACCCTCCCGCTGAGTCTGACCTCTTCCAGTTCCTCCCAGTCTGCCATCCATCTCCCTTACTTTCTGTAAATGCCGTCCGTCCTCCCTCTCCGCTCCCCCGTCCCGCTAAGTCCTCTCTCTCCGCTGCCAGGGGTGAGGACGCAGCAGGGGGCCGGGTAATTCCCCTGGGGGGCGGATCCGGCCCGCGGGCTGTAGTTTGAGAACCCCTGCTCTACCAATTCTCTGATGTTACTAACTAACAAAATGTGCAGTGCTACAGTTATACTGTATTAAAAAGAGGCAAATCAATAGGGAAGCTTTTAACATTTTTTATAGTGGACATAAGATTAAGGCTGGAACCATAATGATTAAAGTGGCAATTTTTAGGCCATTTTTGTTAAACCCCTTTTGTGACACATATATTTAGTCAGGACCCCTATGTACTCTTAAAAAATAATACAATAATATTATAATAATAAACTGTCATTGTATATCATTAGGGCAATGTTCATTCCAAGTGTTATCCTAACTGGCTACAGGCTTGGTTTCCAGAGATGCCTAGGAGACCAAATAAACTTTCACTCCAATTATTATTATTAAATTCTTTTATTTATATAGCCCTGACTTATTCCACTGCACTATATAGAAGATATATATCATTTACATCAGACGCTGCCACAGTGGAACATCACATTCTGAAACACACAGTGTTAAATTTTATGAGGAACTTTTTAACCTGCCTGTTTTTAGTGTGAAAAGGAAACTGGAGTACCCGAAGGGAACACAGGCTAGCACAAGGAGAACATTAAAAAAAATCTGTTCAAATAGTGCCCTGGCTGAAATTGAACCTAGGACGACATCAGTGCTGCACCAGCATGCTACTCCAATCAGCTTTCAGCTTTAGGCCCCACTAAGGCCCACATTTATTGTTTTTCTTTTCCTCCTAAATTCCAAGATGTCAGCCATTTTTTACACTGCTAATATAATGAAAGTAAATAACGGCACCACCTGTTGACCAGTTCTTCTGCCTGACAGTTGGGAGACAATTTCAGAAGAAAAACAAAGTCTTCTAAAGTTGCTCTGACTCTCTCTACTCTTTGCTAAGTAAAGCAACATCAGAAGACTTTGATCATCTTCTTCTGACATTGTCTCCTAACTGAGAGACTGGTCAGAAAAATTTCCTTTAATTATATAAGCAGTGTAAAAAATTGCTGATATCTTTAAAATTAGTGGGGGAAACAGTGAATGCACTCTGCAAAACGCTATATTCATTTGCTTTGAGGGTTTATATTTCCTTTAATAACATACCTGCCAACATTCCTGAATGAAACTTAAGAGAGTTCAAACCAAGTTATAGTAGTGACTTCTTATTGCCTTGACTTAAGTGGCAGAAAAATTACTAAGGTAGTAGAGAAGCTGACCCTCTAGTGGGGCCCAATGCTGTATATGAGGGGCAAATTTACATCTAATTTTTGAGGGTTTACATTTCCTGTAGGACAATTACCAAATTCATAGATTTGCAGAAATATACAGGTTGATGGATCTTCAAGGATCATTCCATTTGTTTAGGTTCTGTCTCCTACACTCTTGTCTAGGGGCGTTAGGATTAAAATATCCAGGGTTCCACAGGACACACAGTACACCTGTATGTTAATATTAGGGTGGTGGGTCTAAAACCTTTCCATGTTTGGTTGCGTAGCACCCCCCTGACATGTACCACTCCTTTAGGCACTGATAGAGGGCTACTGTTTGTGTCTGTAAGTTGCCCTCCCATCTAGAGTGTAAGCTCTACGGGGCAGGGACCTCCATCCTCTTGTGTCTTTGACTCTTAGCTTTTTGCAACTGTAACTTGTATTTATTTGTATTTATTGTTATACTTTGTATTTGTCTATTATTATCTTAATAACCTCCTGTTTGTATTAATCTATTCTACTGCTAGTAGCACTTTATAAATATATACATATATACATACATATATACTGTGTATTTCATATCCACTGGAAAGCAGTGCAATAGACATAGCAAATGCCTACGTGATGCCACATAACTGTAAATGTATGGATAAAATCATAAGGTAACAATACCCGTGTACCCTCTCCTAGGCCAAGGCACAAAGCTGGCTAAGCGGTATCATTTTTTAAGTCTTTAGCCATAAGTGTGTGTCACTTTCCATAGTGCCAAGGGAAAATACTGCAAGAGAACTTGTTTAAGGCTGGCAAAAAAAGATGAAGCTTGGGAGAAAGTGACCCCAGACACTAGGGCATTGAATACTTTTTCAACCTTAAAGGGGAACTCCACCCAAACACAACTTAAGCTTTTTGAAAAGTAAACATAATTTTAAGCAAAATATATTAGTTATAAAATATGCAGCCTTTTCATAATCTTTAATGTAATATGGTTTGGAACAGTTACCTGAGCCTGGCCCCCTGTTCTGCTGATCTAGCTGACTATTTTCACTTGACAGTGCAATGCATTGTTGGTTAGTTCCTGCATGCAGTCTGTGAGCTGTGGAGAAGTTGTTACTATTTGTAACATCAGTGTTTTAGTCCCCCCTCATCTGCCAAGATTTCAAATGTTGCAGAAAGCGAAGAACTGTGTTGCCGTTGGATTTCATCGTATAAAAATGGTATTTATTCATACTTTCTAAAGGAACAAATTACAGTGCTTGGGTATATTAGGGCTTTCTGTGTTGTTTGGTGCTCTTTAAGAAATTTTAGTTTGAAGCCAGAGTTTCCCTTTAAATATTGTAAAAAAAAAATACAAATAACATAAAGCAAATTTTCAAATGTAGACTTTTGTTATTTAGTAAAATGAGAGATCAGCCAAGGGTCTGAATACTTTTGCAAGCAATTGGCATGGACTTGACCACAGTAGCAACATCTCATTTCTTTTTTCAGGATCCCCATGCAGAGGAATTTGAAGACAAAGAATGGACGTTTGTAATAGAAAATGTAAGTAAAATACAGGTATGGAATCTATTATCTGGAAACCCATAGTTCAAAGAGCCGCAGATTAGGAATCAGGAATCATAATTTTCATAGAGTCTTATTTTTCCCTCTAATAAAACAATACCTTATGCATGATGGTTACTAAGCTGCATAAATCCGCATTGGTGGTAAAACTATCCTATTGGGTTACTTAATCTTTTCCATTTTAGTAGCCTGGGGAAACGTAGCTGCTAATAGTAGAAAGACGCCTTATCCAGAAAACCCCAGGTCCCAAGCATTTCGGATACCAGATCCCAAACCTGTACTGTACAACATGAATATATTTGTAACCCCAACAACCCCAGACTTAGCTGCTAGTAAATGTGTGTTTCTTATCACATTCACTGCAGTGTTTATATATGGGCAGGACTTATTGATTTGCCATCCAATACAATTCTACTTATTTAAAACTTTAAACAACACAAAAATAAAAGGCTGCAAGGGAGCAAACAATCTGAAATCCTCGTCTTACAGTAGTTATCTGCTTTCGCTACCTGAATAATTGATACGGATGCACCGAGCTACTTTATATATTGTGGTTGTCCTGTTTCAACCCATGAACCAGATTTTAGACTCAAATACAAATTCCAGCATTCCTGGCAGAATCCATAGCAGGTATGGGACCTGTTATCCAGAATGCTTGAACCTGGGGTTTTCCAGATAAGGGCTCTTTTCATTTGGATCTTCATAACTTAAGTCTGCTAAACATCATTTAAATATTAAACAAACCCAATAGGATTGTTTTGCCTCCAATAAGGGGTAATTATATCTTAGTTGGGATCAAGTACAAGCTACTGTTTTATTATTACAGAGAAAAGGGAATCATTTAACCATTAAATAAACCCAATAGGGCTGTTCTGCCCCCAATAAGGGGTAATTATATCTTAGTTGGGATCAAGTACAGGTACTGTTTTATTATTACAGAGAAAAGGGAATCATTTAACCATTAAATAAACCCAATAGGGCTGTTCTGCCCCCAATAAGGGGTAATTATATCTTAGTTGGGATCAAGTACAGCTACTGTTTTATTATTACAGAGAAAAGGGAATCATTTAACCATTAAATAAACCCAATAGGACTGTTCTGCCCCAATAAGGGGTAATTATATCTTAGTTGGGATCAAGTACAAGGTACTGTTTTATTATTACAGGGAAAAAGGAAATCAGTTTTAAAAATTGGAATTATTTGCTTATAATGGAGTCTTTGGGCAATGGCATTTCTGTAATTTGGAACTTTCTGGATAAAGGGTTTCCGGTAGTGGATCCCATACCTGTACTAACATATAAACATAAGCATTTGCTCAAATGTATATAAAATTGATTTTTTTGCACAGTTTTAAATTTTTTTTATTTCAGTTAAAGGGGTAGTTCACTTTTGAATTCTTAGTCTTAAGTTTTTATTTTTTAGTGTTATTTTAGATTACTAAGTGTTTTATTTAGCAGCTTTCCTGTTTGGTATTTCAGCAGCTATCTTGTTGGTAGGGTCTTGCTTACTCTAGCAACTAGGCAGTGGTTTGAACAAGAGACTGGAATATAAATAGCAGAGGGCCTGCATATTTGGCATTTGCAGGCAAATAATTTTTTTAAAAAATGTAAAAATCAAATAATCCATGCCTTTAAGAAAAGCTGCCTTTGTGTTACTTACTCAGCATTTCTAAGCTGAGTTCAGTCTGTCACTACTACCTGTGCTTCAGGTACCACGTTTCCCAAATCCTATTATTATTGTTGTTATTATTACTATTAACATGTATTTATAAAGTGCCAACATATTCTGCAGCGCTGTTAAATAAATGGGTATATACACTGAATATACAGAATTCCATATAAAGCAACCAATAACCGATACATGAGGTGAAGAGAGTCGTGTCCAAAAGGACTTACAATCTGAAAGGGAATCCGTGATAGTTGAAGAGCGGCATTTAATTGCCTCTGTTTTCTCTCTGATGACAGTGGTACTAAAGATGCCTCTGTGACATTAAAGAACTGTGAGGGAGATAATAGATTCTGTAAGAATCCTAAAAAAAAAAAATGGAAAAATTATTAATGCAACTCATAAGTTCATAATGGGGAAAGTCTGCTTCTTAGTCTATATTTTATTCTTACTTTTAGCTCTGTTTATTTAATCTCCAAATTCAAAGCCAAACCGGAGACCTGCAGGATCCAGAAACTGGAAGGAAACAAAAGAAGAATTAAAAACACTCTATATCATCATAGGGTTTCTATATCATAATAGGGGGGTGGTGGGGAAGTGGTTCATCTTGTGTGCAGACAAACCGTTTCTAGGTACGTTGGTGCAGAAATTGTAACAGTTGTAGAAGCAGCCGAATTCCTTATATTATAAATATCAGGATTGGATTTTCTTAAAAATGGATGCAGAATTCCTTACGCAATTAAATCTTTTTATTAGGTCTTACCATGAGAACTACCAGCAACAAAAGATGAAAATCCTATTGTGTATTTTGGTGATGACAAAATGGTCCATAAGCACCATCTAGTGGTATTTTTATGAAGTACTTTTAGAAATAAATCTGGATAAGAATTGCCAGTGGCTTTCTTTATTAGAATGTATAATGCTAGAGAATCATTGTTCTGTGTTTTGGGTAGCTGCAGAGCTGATGGTGCACATTCATTGGGACACTGCTTAAAGTGGACCTGTCACCCAGACATAAAAAGCTCTATAATAAAAGTACTTTTCAAATTAAACAAGAAAACCACATTCATTTCTATATTAACACACCCGAACCCATTATAAAGGCATTTAAAAATCCCAGCTGTCAATCAGCTGTACTTTAACTGTCAATTCAGCTCTCAATTCCCCCCCCCACCCCCAACCATCAAATTGTGTAGCCAGTGCTTGGGCCTGGGCATCTGGTCCCCCATTCTGGCACATACACAAGATTTTGGCATGATACAAAGCTTGCCTTAAAGGAACAGTAACACCAAAAAATGAAAGTGTATAAAAGTAACTAAAATATAATGTGCTGCTGCCCTGCACTGGTAAAAGTTGTGTGTTTACTTCAAAAAGTCTACTATAATTTATATAAATAAGCTGCTATGTAGCCATGGAGGCAGCCATTTGAATGAGAAAAGGCACAGGCACATAGCAGATAACAGATAAAACACTATTGTATTCTACAGAGCTTATCTGTTATCTGCTATGTAACCTGTGCCTTTTCTCCTTTTTTCCAGCTTGAATGGCTGCCCCCATGGCTACACAGCAGCTTATTATATAAATTATAGTAGTGTTACTGTAGCAAACACACCAGTTTTACCAGTGCAGGGCAGCAGTGCATTATATTTTTATTACTTTAAAGCTCTTTCATTTTTTGGTGTTACTGTTCCTTTAATAACAGTGTCCACAAAATGGCACCTGCCTATTTGCTGTGATTGTGTAATTCCTGGACTGAAGGGAACAAGATTTATATTACTTATATAGTGTAAATGAACTTTATTTTGCTAAACTAACACAATAGAAAAGAGTTTCAAATTATTTCTTAAGGTGACAGGTCCCCTAGTTTAACCATTAAGTTCACTTTTAGTCTGTTATAGTATAGCCAGTTCTTAGCAACTTTGCAACTGGTCTTCTTCTTTTTTTTTTTTTTTTTAATAGTTTTTGAATTATGGGTTTTTCTCTTCTGACCCTTTCCAACTTTCAAATGGGGGTCACTGACCCTGACAGCCAAAAACAGTTGCTCTTTGAGGCTACAATTTTATTGTTACTTTTTTATTCTTTATCTTTCTGTTCAGACCCCCTACTATTCCTATTCCAGTCACTCATTTAAACCGCTGCCTGGTTGCTAGGGTAATTAGGACCCTAGAAACCAGATAGCGGCTAAGATTCTGCACTGGAAAGCTACAGAACAAAAAATTTAAAAAAAAAATAGCACTCTCGACACCTTACTAAAAGTTGTTTTAAAGGTGAAGGAAATGGAATGGCCTGCACCAGTTCCTATTGTTTTATTATGTAATTTGTTCAGCTCAGGCAGGCTGTGCCTAATCAGGTGACATACATTGACTAGCGTAGTGCTATTTAATAATAAATCCAATAAGGGAACAGGTCAGTAGCCAAGTAACTTTGATGTAAGCGCTCATGTCTGTGTGCTGCAGAGATGGTATGGTTAGAGACTCCTGGGATACAAAATTGCTGGATCCACTTGAACATTACTAGAGTTAAAATATAAAGGTATTCACTAATATTAGACAATCTCCTTCAGTTTTTTTAGTGGCTTATACAGGAAGGTTGGGCTCCTTTTTCTTTTTAAGGTGCCTCATCTGCCTGTGAGAGAAACCCTAAGTAATCCCTCATTGAATTTATTAATAAGATATTTCCCAAGGGGCCACTGTGTACTTTATTCAGTATAAAAATTGTAGTTCATTTGGTTGTGCAATTTATGAAAAATAAAAGAAATATATATGCTGGGACTGCTATGACACATATGCCTTTACCCTTACTAAGGTTCAGTAGTGCAAGAAACCCAGCAAGTGCCACCCCTCAGCACACATACATACTGGGATTATACACTCGATGCCAGCTGCACCAATACTACATAATGCAATCTGTTATCCTGAAACATGTTTTTCAGAAAGCTGCAAATTTAAGCATAATTTATAAACCCCATTTTAAGCTAATAATTCTAATTCTTAAAAGTGATTTCTTTTTTTCTCTGTAATAATAAAACAGTGCCATGTACTTGATCGTAACTAAGCTGCATGAATCCATATTAGTTGCAAAACAAATTGGGTTTATTTTATCTTCAATATGTTCAATACATTTTTAATTGATCCAAATTACTGAAGCATTTTAAATAACAAATCATATTGTAACATGTTTGTTTAGCTGTCCAGGTGTATATGGTTATACATGGTTTTTATTAATGACATATAGTGCCACCTGGTGGTTAGTTTTCAGAAATGCATTGCGAAGCTGTGTGGTTTACATTCTTTAATTACATTTACTTAACAGTAACATATTCTGCAGTGCTGTTAAAAAGGGTACATAATAATTGGCATAAAATAATACAACATTAATAAAATTAACAAAATAATACATTAAATGGGACTTGTGACCTACACATAAAAAGCTGTATAATAAATGTTCTTTGCAAATTAAACATGAAACCTAAATTCCTATTTTTTATTTAAACATCCATACCTGTTATGAATTTATTTAAAAATCTGATCTATCAATCCTTTATTGCCTACCCTGCCTCTGGCACACAGGCATTCAGAACTTCTAGTGCTGGCCCTTTCCTCCTCATACTCTGCAATTGCCAGTTCATGGTCATTTGGTCTCCCATTTTGACGTACAGTGGCTTGCAAAAGTATTCGGCCCCCTTGAACTTTTCCACATTTTGTCACATTACAGCCACAAACATGAATCAATTTTATTGGAATTCCACATGAAAGACCAATACAAAGTGGTGTACACGTGAGAAGTGGAACGAAAATCATACATGATTCCAAACATTTTTTACAAATAAATAACTGCAAAGTGGGGTGTGCGTAATTATTCAGCCCCCTGAGTCAATACTTTGTAGAACCACCTTTTGCTGCAATTACAGCTGCCAGTCTTTTAGGGTATGTCTCTACCAGCTTTGCACATCTACAGACTGAAATCCTTGCCCATTCTTCTTTGCAAAACAGCTCCAGCTCAGTCAGATTAGATGGACAGTGTTTGTGAACAGCAGTTTTCAGATCTTGCCACAGATTCTCGATTGGATTTAGATCTGGACTTTGACTGGGCCATTCTAACACATGGATATGTTTTGTTTTAAACCATTCCATTGTTGCCCTGGCTTTATGTTTAGGGTCGTTGTCCTGCTGGAAGGTGAACCTCCGCCCCAGTCTCAAGTCTTTTGCAGACTCCAAGAGGTTTTCTTCCAAGATTGCCCTGTATTTGGCTCCATCCATCTTCCCATCAACTCTGACCAGCTTCCCTGTCCCTACTGAAGAGAAGCCCCCCCAGAGCATGATGCTGCCACCACCATATGTGACAGTGGGGATGGTGTGTTCCGAGTGATGTGCAGTGTTAGTTTTCCGCCACACATAGCGTTTTGCATTTTAGCCAAAAAGTTCCATTTTGGTCTCATCTGACCAGAGCACCTTCTTCCACATGTTTGCTGTGTCCCCCACATGGCTTGTGGTAAACTGCAAATGGTACTTCTTATGGTGTTCTGTTAACAATGGCTTTCTTCTTGCCACTCTTCCATAAAGGCCAACTTTGTGCAGTGCACGACTAATAGTTGTCCTATGGACAGATTCCCCCACCTGAGCTGTAGATCTCTGCAGCTCGTCCAGAGTCACCATGGGCCTCTTGGCTGCATTTCTGATCAGCGCTCTCCTTGTTCGGCCTGTGAGTTTAGGTGGACGGCCTTGTCTTGGTAGGTTTACAGTTGTGCCATACTCCTTCCATTTCTGAATGATCGCTTGAACAGTGCTCCGTGGGATGTTCAAGGCTTTGGAAATCTTTTTGTAGCCTAAGCCTGCTTTAAATTTCTCAATAACTTTATCCCTGACCTGTCTGGTGTGTTCTTTGGACTTCATGGTGTTGTTGCTCCCAATATTCTCTTAGACAACCTCTGAGGCCGTCACAGAGCAGCTGTATTTGTTCTGACATTAGATTACACACAGGTGCACTCTATTTAGTCATTAGCACTCATCAGGCAATGTCTATGGGCAACTGACTGCACTCAAAGTGGATTTTCGTTCCACTTCTCACGTGTACACCACTTTGTATTGGTCTTTCACGTGGAATTCCAATAAAATTGATTCATGTTTGTGGCTGTAATGTGACAAAATGTGGAAAGGTTCAAGGGGGCCGAATACTTTTGCAAGCCACTGTATACACGAGATTTTGGGGTGATACAAAACTTACCATAATAAAAGTGCCCTTAAAATGGCTTGCTGTGATTGGGAATTCCAAGACTGAAGGAAACGTTAACAAAAAAAAAATATGTAATGTATATATTGCTCAACTAACATAATAGTAAAAGATTTGGGTGGGGATTAGTGATGTGCGGGCCAGCCCAAAACCCGCAGGTCAGGTGGGTTCAGGCCGACATCTGCACATCAGAAGCAGGTTCGGGCCAAGCTCTTCTGCCACCCTCCATGTCTGTGACCTAACTGAGCCCCACTTCCAGCTCTGGCAGCATCTGTTTATAATCGCTCACCTGCCCTGTTCTGCCCCCTCTGTGACATCAGAGATTGGGCGAGGAGGCGCGGGTGTATAAATAGATGTGACGCCACGGGTTGGGTGCAGGTTGACCATTACTGACAGCGGTACTGTTATTGCACATGACCAGGTGGTAGGTTAAAATGCGAATGAGTTGATATGTTTGCAGTATATAACTAGGTATTTTTCTTTTTTGGAAAACAGTTACAGTAAAGGGGTAGTTCACCTTTAAAAATAACTTTTAGTATGCTATAAAATGACTTATGCCTAGCAACTTTGCAGTTGGTCTTCATCTTTATTTATTTTGATTGTTTTTGCATTATTTGCCCTTTAATGATTTCATTAAACCCATTCAAACCACTGCCTGGTTGCTATGGTAAACATGCTCTAGCAACTAGATAGCTGCTAAAATACAAAACTAAAGAGCTGCTGAAAAAAAGTGACATAACTGAAAAACCACAAAAATATAAATATGAAGACCAATTGCAAATTGTCTTAGAATATCAATGGCTCATACTTAAAGTGACAACTGATAACAACAGCTTTTGTTCTTTGTTGGGTACTCCTGGATTTTCTGAAGCTGCCCATACTAAGGAAGATCTACTTGTTTGGCAAGGTTGACAAAAAAGTAGATCTTGCTATCAGGCTGATACAGTCATTGCCTCGAGGATTTTCAAACCTGCTGAGAGATATGTGCCAGGCTGGCCAATTGGTGAGCCAATAAGCTGCTGACTGTGGAGTGGCAAGTTTTATCGGCAATCTTTATAGTGAGGGATGGTCAATAATTGATGCGGCCTGATGGGAGCCCATACAGGTAGAGTCCCGTTATTGCTGATAATTGGACCAGGTTCTGTATTGCCTCTGAGTGGAGTCTTTTGAATAGCATTAGTCCTTCTTATTTTAACCAGTTTCTAAAAAAGCAAATACCCTGCTGCCTCACCCCGTGTCTGCTGCCAGTATCCTTACACTAGTGCAAGTGGAATACAAAAGGGAATGCTAGGGACTGCATTTAAATAGGGATGCACAGGTTTGAAAGTATTCCTCGCAACATTCTAAATGTAAAATGATGACTTTTCTAACTGTGCCCCAATATATCCAACTCATGTCACTGTCAGCACCTCCGATTCCCAACCCCGGTCTTGTATTGTGCAGGACATATATATATAAAGCAGGACAGCATGTAACTAGGCTAATAAGAATAAGGCATAAACATGGGAATAGGAGAATGGGATTGCTAAGGAAAGCCAAACAAAATATACATGGGAGAGAACTAAATAACAGTGCATGGCATTCTCTGATACACAGTGCAAGTGGTCTAGGTGAAATTGTAGGGTGTCCTGAAAATCTTCCGCTTCAGGTTTTAGAGGCAGCTACATGTACTTCTCTTCTCTTTCAGCTTTTATAATGGCTCTATTTCCAGCATCCTTTCTTGTCTTTCTTTGTGAAGAGCTAATACTTGAAGTCCTGTTTATACATCCTCTTTGAACAGGAACATGGGCCCAAGAAATATATTTGTGTTGATACATGGGCTGATTCTCTCTGGATACCCACCTGAAAGAGCAGCAGGCTGATTGATTTCATATTTGCACACGTGGCATTGCCAGCATGCATGGGGGGGGGGGGGGGCAAATTGCAATGGTATATAAGAATATGGGGAGTCTCATTTTTTGCAAACTAATTGTGTAGTTCACCATTCCTTTTAACCCTCTGCCAAATGCAAACAGAACTATGAACTTCTTCCTGGTCACCGGCTTCCAGCTCCCTTGTATTGGAAAGAACCATGACTTGCTCCTCACACACCAAGTAGTTGTGATTGGCTCCCATAACCACTAACTTCGTTTTCCTTCTTGTAACCTTTAGCAGATGCTTCTCACTTTTCCTCTGATATCCCAGTACCTTGCAGGTATGATCGTGCCCTCTATTCTCACCACTTTGACTTTTTCCATTCTGTAGTGAGATTCTAGTATCCCCTCGGGTTCTAGCAACCTTAGTGATGCTAACATTTTAGTAAGAGTGAAGTACAAGTTCAGCCTCACAGTCTATCTGCTATCAGTACTGAGTATGGCCTATTGTCCAGATATGGAAGGGACACACACCTATGGTTAAGGGAATAACCTCCTTGGTTGTAATGATTAAGACACAAGAAGGCTCATTTATGACCACAGTGCAGTATTCAGTTCCAAATCACCTGTTTTATTGCTCATAGTGTAGAGTTTTCCAGTGCTGTTACAGTAGAGCCCAGGTGTTGGGTCCTCCACAACCCAATGCATCAAAATAAAACAATTGTATGCCTGTGTTTTCGAGATTTTGGTGCAAGTTTCAGCTAATTGTATGATTTCTGCAGTGTTGCATTAAAGGAACAGTAACACCAAAAAATGAAAGAGCTTTAAAGTAATAAAAATATAATGCACTGTTGCCCTGCACTGGTAAAACTGGGGTGTTTGCTACAGTAACACTACTATAATTTATATAATAAGCTGCTGTGTAGCCATGGGGGCAGCCATTCAAGCTGGAAAAAAGGAGAAAAGGCACAGGTTACATAGCAGATAACAGATAAGTTCTGTAGAATACAATAGTGTTTTATCTGTTATCTGCTATGTGCCTGTGCCTTTACTCCTTTGAATGGCTGCCTCAATGGCTACATAGCAGCTTATTTATATAACTTATAGTAGACTTTCTGAAGTAAACACACAACTTTTACCAGTGCAGGGCAGCAGCACATTATATTTTAGTTACTTTTATACACTTTCATTTTTTGGTGTTACTGTTCCTTTAAAACAGCATTAGCATGCAGTTCTTGTCTGGTGGAGCCAGTTGGGGGACCCTGGGATTACCACCATGTACAGGGTGGCAGAAGCATTATGGATCCATGACTCGTTAACCACTATTAAACAGAAAGCACTATTTCTGCAAACCGGAAAAGTCATCATTAGAAGTGGGTGGGGGTGAAAAAAAAAACATTAAAAAAATGTTTAAAGGAGTAAAATATAGATAATATAGGTACTATAATATGATATAAGAAATATGGATCGGATCCCCAACCTGACCTGCCTACCCGCATCTATACCCGTATCTGAAAATCCTACCCACAACCCACGGGTAACCAATCTGCTGCAGGACTCTAACACAAGTACCTTTAACCAATGGCATCAATATGTACATTTGAATCTATTTTACTGTGACTGAACTTGCCCTTGCAGTTATAAACAAGCCTTAAGATTTTTTTGTAAAGCACCAGGCCCGAGATCACATGGGCACCGTCTTTGTTAGGTTGAAACATTGGCAAAACTTTGAATGGCTCATTACAAGGAACATGGAAAGTGTAAGTTGTGAACAGCCTCTTTTAAATCCTTAAATACCTGCCACTCCAGTTCTTAAAAGGTTAATAGTAAGGCTGCAGCATCCCCTTAATCATTTGGGATTCCTTTTCCTCCTCTAACTCACTCGCCCCCCTCCTTTAGGAATTTACTATGGCTGTTGGCTTCTGAGCATGCTCAGTTCTTCTCAACCAGGTTACTGAACACTCCCGCCAGTCTAGCAGCCAATGAAGAGATGGCATTGCTGGTTTCCATAGAAACTCTTCTCTAGCTGTGCATTCTACTGGAGAAACATGTTTTTTTTCTCCTATCCTCCTCTCCTGACCTCAGCTTAAAGGAGAACTAAAACCTATTTACAAATTAAGCTCAGCTTTTTGCCCTTTACATGAAGAGCTACTTACCATTAGCTTTCCTGCAGTAGACTTCTTCCATTCCAGCAATAATAAATCAAAGTAAAAAATACTGTACACTCCTATAAAAGATTCCAGCTTCCTTTTGTCACATAACGAAGTGAGATTAGGGCGTACGCATGCGCACTTTCACTCCCCCAAGCCAAGCGCATGCTGACACAGCTCTACAGATTTCCCCAGGTCAGCACTGATGTTAGAAGCCAGAAGGAAGTGACGCGATCGATACAAAGATGGCCGTCGCAAGTAACGATGCGGCTGAAAATAACTCAGGCGTAGTGCAGAAATAGTAAGTAAGCGGGAGAAGTTTCATTACGGCGGTTCAGGAGAGGGACATGTGGCAAATGTTTTAAAAACATTTTCAAAACTTGGGTTTCGTTCTCCTTTAACCATTACCATGCCCAGTCCAAGCAGCACTTTTTATTAAAGTAAGTTCTGCACGTGTAAGCCTGCATTCTTCATTGCAGTTTGCAGATGTAAATGTCACTGATGGTCAGTGACATCGGAGTAAAAATATCTGCCAAGTAAAAGTTTCTATTTGTTTTAGGAAAATGTGATGGTGCTGGTAACCAGAAGGGATATATGCAGTGCAAATGATGTTGTGTGTGGGTGGGGGAGATGTGCCCAATTTTTATACATGGTAGGAAAAGTTTAAGTATATGGTTTGGGTAGGGCTTTTGTCCCTACAACTTTTGCATCTATAGAAACACAGCACATAGAATGGCTCATTTATAAACACGGGTGCTTAATTGCACGAGTGCAGTTCCCTACAGCAGTTCATCCACTTTTAGGCTGATGCCACACATGGCGTAGGGCTGATATTTTCGGCAAGCGGAAAAACGTTTGGCGAAAATTCAGCCCTACGCCTGCTACTTGTGCCTCCACCCGAATGAATGGAATACGCTCGGGTGCAGGCACATGTAGCCGATATACGCATGAAAACGCGTGAGAATGCAAAGTCTCGCGTTTTCATGCATATATCGGCTACATGTGCCTGCAGCCGAGCGTATTCCATTCATTCGGGTGCAGGTACAAGTAGCAGGCGAAGGGCTGAATTTTCGCCAAGCGTTTTTCCGCTTGCCAAAAATATCAGCCCTACGCCACGTGTGGCATCAGCCTAAGTTACAGAGTGAAAGCAAAGATTTGATTGTTTGCCAAGGGTAACGGCACTGGTGCAGTTTAGCATCTCATTTAGTCAGGAATGCACCGAATCCAGTTTTCCGGGTTCGGCCGAATCCACCATAAGGGATTTGGCTGAATACCGAACCGAATCCTAATTAGCATATGCTAATTAGGATTTGGAAGGGTTATTGTCTACTTCCTTGTTAACATGACAAAAAGTCATGTGATTTTTTGGATTCAGTTCAGCTAGGACCATGGATTCATCCGAACCCTGCCGAAAAAGGACCAATCCTGGCCAAATACCGAACCAAATCCTGGATTCGGCGCATCACTACTCTTATAAAACCAGCCCTAAAATGTTATGGTAAACAAAATAAAGAATGAAGTACCCCTGGCAGCCCCTAGATGGCAGCCTATGATTTCTTCCTGCGACCCATCTACAGTGGGAACATGTGCAAGCAGATAATATAAATGCAACCACAAAGTATCTAGGTAATGTAGAGATGAAATAAATGCAGCAGCCAGGCTAAGCTTTCCTGACCCTTCATGAGAGAATGGAGTGAAAAGGGAAGAATACGCTATTGTGCCAAAGGGGGATGATGAAATTCAAGATCCACATACACATAATCTAATGGCTCAGCCTCTGAAATGTTAATCCCTGAGCAGAATTATTTGAGCTGTGGGTTGCAATTTATCATCAGAATGGCACAGTGTCAAGCAGGCCTCTGTGAATGTGTAATGTTTAGGAGTACACTATTGAAACAGCCAATATTTCTAAAATGCTGAGTAATGCCATTCGCAAGAATAGCTGCTCGAAATGTTCTCCACAAACAGGATCGTTGCACAATGAACACCGGGGAAGTCTGCGCGTCGGAAGGAGATAAAAGTTCAGTTGGAAAAAAAAAATTATCATCAAAAAACTTCAATATTTTGGGCTGTGAGGTCTCTGCCAAGTGATTTTTATTTCACTTTTAAGGAGAAAGATTTTTTTTTTTTTTTTGCTATTTGCTTGGAAGAGACAGACGTCCGTATAAAACCTACAGCCATGTTTTGTTACCTGCAGTTTTCCCCCATAAAGCTGTATTGTCCCTCAGTCTGCCTGAGTGGTAGAGCTGCTTGGTGGAACATAAGATAAATCCATGCACTCAGGTCAAAATAGGCCATGGCATTTAAAGTACACAGAGGCCCAAATAGCCCCCTACCAGCCAACTAAATAGTGACTGTCTGTGGCATTTGCCAGAATCCACAGATTTCCAGTCTGCGCCTGGATGCACTCTTACCAGATGCAGCCACATGTGCATGCTTCCTGCATGGGCCAGGCTGAAGGTTAAGGGGGAGTTGTTTCTCACATCTCTGTGATGGTGGAGTCACTATAACGGTGCTTGCATGGGCACAGAGGGGAGCTGCAACCTGAGTGATGTACTGGCTCATTCTATTAAATGCTTGAGACAGCTAAAGTCACTTTTGACACCTAAACACTTGCCCCTTGTTGGTAATTTGACATCTCTCGTTCAGTCGGTCAGTTCTCCTGTCTGTCCTATTTCAAATCAATGATAGTTGCCCCGTTTTGACCAGTTTGGTAGCTTGTGGGAACTTAATCATTAAACTGGATATGTCAGCTGTAGTGTAGCAATCGGCTACTAATGCCAATGAATTCTTATTCTAAGTCATATATTACTGTTTTATTGCTTTTGACACACCTATATATTAATTTGTAGAGTGTATCTGTTTGTTTAGATGCACAAACACATACATGGTATCTGTGTACATGCAAAGAGACATGCCAAGTATGCTTCCTAAGATCTATGGCACAGCAGGCTGTCGGGCATTACCCTGATGGTCAGATGGCCCTTCCCTGGCTGTCTATGATAGATGCTGCTTAAAGCTGGCCATATACCTGAAGATGATTTCGATGAACAATGGACTCTTTCCCATAAATGCCTGCCATGATTTGGGTGATATCATGCTGATCCTATTGTTTGGCCCCTGAGCCAACGATCAGTTCATAAAGAACATGAATGCAGGCCATCGGGATAGGACCATATCAATTATCAGCCAATCATCCTCGCCCTGACAAAAAATCTGCCTATATATTGGTCGGTAAGGCCACTTGACCAGCTCCATAGAGGGGCTAATAAGCTGCTGACTTGGCCCATTAGTCAGGTGCTGCCTCCTCAGGAACCTTCCAGCAATAACTTCACCTGATTTTCCCTTTAATGGGCAATCTTTAAAGTAAAAAGTGTTTGTTTTGCCTGAAAGCAGTACAGTACAGTCAGTACATCCCAAAATAATTATGTATACAGTATTAACTAACATGAATAAAAGGTGAAGTACTGCTTATAATGGCATTATCTTATACTTCTTTGTGCTCTCTGGGCTGCAGGTTTATAAAGCAATACAGTGATTTTGAGATATACCATTTATCATGTCTAGCTTTTAGTTATACAACCAGAATGCTTTGGCTCAAAGGAAGCAGACTTATGCAACTAAAAAATAAGTGTATAGGTTAATGCATAATATCATTTATTTTTTGGTGCTAATCTAGTTAATTGAAAATTGCACTTTTTATAAAGAGATTTTTTTAGATGACTGACACTGAGAGGTCTTGCACCCAAGTGAAGTGCTTCTGATTTCCAAGTGTACATCATCTCTGTTCAGGTTGTGGTAAGGTAACTTTATATTATATTGGCATTTACCTCTTGAGGCTTGAACTTGTGCTTCCTAAAGAAACCTGTGCAGCTTTGGCTCCAGTATGTGGCTAATGATGCCCAGTATAATGCCTGCTTGCATGCTTTGTCCCTTAAGTTCTGATTCTGGAAGTGGGTGCCACGGGCTAAGGGTGTGCCTTCCCTTTGTGTAGAAAGATTTAAGAGAATTTCTATTGATCTCATAAAGTGAGGGAATCATGGGATCTAACTCCATTTATTATAGGGACCCAATTTTGGGCCCCCGTCCCTTAAGAATTCCTGTTTTACGATAACAACAAACAAATCATTTTTTTAAATCTCTTCTATACAAAACAGTATATTCTTGTACCCAGTATTTCTTTTGCTTAAAACATTATTATTTTGCACTTCCTAAACTGCCTGTGCAGATGCACTCAGTGTTAGTGGAGCCTACTGCTGATGGGGGGAAATGCTCTAAACGAATACTCTTGGGGTAACACATAAACAAACCAGCCTGTAAAGTGCGTGAGTGCAGATGTGCATTAAATGTGTGTGGGCTGTGTTGAGCAAAAGCACTTATTCTAATGCTCCTTTAGATCACATGCCATGAAGTCAGAGATTTAAGCAGTTGATTGGATTAGACACCGTCATGCAGCAAGAGGGCTGTGGAGTCTTTAAATGTTAATAAATCTCAAAACGTACACAATTTCTGAATCACATATAAAACCTGTGTTTAGTTCCCTTTTAAACATTTGCACATAAAATCCATGCACTTGATCATGCTTAAATCAGAGGAGCCAATTCCCAGAAGCCTTCAAAAATAACGTATCCCTCTTTCAAGCAGACGCGTGACAATACAGAGAGAAGACCCTTCAGTCTGCATTCAGTATATGTATTCCCCAGGCTAGGAGGGCCCTATAAGAATTCGGTAGGGGGAGGGCTCATTATTTTTTTTTCTAAGCCATAGCTTTGATCTATTTCCTTTAACAAGAGACCATAGTCGTTGAAGAAAATTGACTACTTTTTACCATAACAAATGATCACATTTAAAAAAAAAAAAAAATCCAATAAAATAACATTAAGTAATGCAGCAAAGTATAGCTGTTAATTTCCATTGAAGCCTGCCCTCTATACATGTAAATACACTGTATAGCGGTGGCACTGCCTGATTTACATGTACAACTGCCTAGTGGCTGCACTATTGTTCCGTATCATACACAAGCTGATTTATTTGATGTCTAGAGGCAGAGAGCCCTTTGTTTGTTAGTGAGTGCTTTGTAAGCCCAACAAGATCCTATACTGGTGGAAAACATTCAAAGGGGATTGAAGAGGCCTGGATTTATACATTGTCTCTTTACCAGCCCTGCAAGTGGAAACTGTTTCCAGCTTTTGTAAAATGGCCTTTGATGTCTGTGGGATGCCAATATCCTTACAGTGGTGCACCATTTTTTCCCCCGAAAGGAGTAAATTGTCACGTTAATCCATTGGCGATGTCGGGTAGGAGGGCAGGGGGAAGAATCTCTAGAATTCAGAATCTTATTATAACAAGTACTTAAATGTCACTAAATAATGGCTGATGTAGGAACTATGGCTGAAGGACATGATTATTTTGTGTAGCATTTACAAAGTAGGGGTGAAATGTAGATGCCTTCGCAGGATGTATTATCACAAAATAAGATTCATTTATGTAAGTTTAAAAGGAAAACTATACCCCCAAACAATGTAGGTCTCTATAAAAATATATTGCATGAAACGGCTCATATGTAAAACCCTGCTTCATCTAAATTAAATTTTTTTAATTCATAAAAACATACTTTTTTATTAGTATGTGCTATTGGGTATGTGCTATTGGGTATGTGCTATTGGGTAATGCTGTTGGGTAATGCTATTGGGTAAATTGCCATTTGAAGAATTATGGGCTGCCTCCTGGGATCATAGGATTCACAGTGCACACAAACAAGCCAAGGCACACATACATGCTAGGCCCCATCAGCCAATTAATGGGCAGAGTTCTGTCTTACTCCCACACTACTTCCTGTTACAGTTAGAGCTGCATTATTTCCTGTCATGTGATCTCTGAGGGAACACACAGCCCATCACTAAATGGAGGATCAAGGGAAAGGATGTAAAAGGCCAGTATTTACTGATATATATTCCAGTTTGGTGTGATTCTTTAATAGGTCACTTAACATAATATAAACTATCTGTTGGTTAAGTATTCCTTCTGGGGTGTCGTTTTCCTTTAATTCGGAGCTTTATGGATAACAGGTACAGCAAAATAATTGGAAACCGAGGTCTATTAAAAGAAAGAGTATTTCACAAGGAGAAAAGCAACACTGAGTTTCAGCCCTTTTAGATCCTTTCCCTTGAGCCACCATTTAGTGATGGGCTGTGTGCCCCCTCAGAGATCACATGACAGGAAATGATGCAGCTCTAACTGTAACAGGAAGTAGCATGGAAGTAAGACAGAACTCTGCCCATTAATTGGCTGATGGGGCCTAGCATGTATGTGTGCCTTGGATTGTTTGTGTGCACTGTGACTCCTATGATCCCAGGGGGCGGCCCTTAATTTTTAAAATGGCAATTTTCTATTTAGGATTACCCAATGGCACATACTACTAAAGTATATTTTCATGAAAATGGTTTATTTAGATGAAGCAGGGTTTCACATATGAGCTTGTTTATGCAATTTATTTATAGAGGCCTACATTGTCTGGGGGTATAGTTTTCCCTTTAAAGGAAGGCCATCTCCCACAGACTCCATTTTAATCAAATAATTAAATTTTTTGAAAAATGATTTTCTTTTCCCCTGTAAAAAAAGAAAATCATTAAAATCATAATTCTTATGGGAGGTAAAACATTCTATTGGTTTTATTTAATGTTCAAATTATTTTTAACAGACCTGAAGCTATGGAGATCCAAATTATGAAAAAATCCTTTATCTGGAAAACCCCAGGTCCCAAGCATTCTGCATGATAGGTAATAGGTATTGTACCTGTATAGGTTTAACTGTTCATTAGTGAATTATTTATAGCTATAGGAATTGTCTTGAAATATTTTTGAGCTGTATTTTATCAGTCTGAGTTTGTGTGGCCCCTTGCCACTTGCTCAAATGAATAAAAGTGAATAAATGGGGGGGGTGTATTAATATTTTTTTTAGGCATATAGGGAGTTCTATTGTGTCCGGTTTGCACTGCCTTTAGACTGTATTTAGCTGCTCTAATGTTTGCAGACATATTTTTTGCTGCCACCTGTTGAGTCGGGTTGTTTTCAAAGAAGCTTTGGGTAATGCATGTACCTCAAACGTTTATTTAAATAACAAAGCTATAGTGCTTTGTAGAAATGGTTCAGAACTATTTGTTTTTTTACATTTTTCACATAAAATTTACATCAGTAAACATCCAAAATGTTATGTTGGTCGAAAATAAAGGTTAGAAAACAGTATAAGCATAAACTACTTTACTCAGTGCTTTACAGACACACACAAAACATTTTTATGAGTATTTTCCTCTTATTTATGAGTAATCTGGCTCCTATAATTGTACATTAGAGCAGCTCACTATTCCCATTGAATAACTAACTCCGACTGTAAGGCTGTAATTATTCTCCTTAGAGAATCACGGCATAGTGATGAGGTGTTGCAGGTTATGGCATGATCTGTATTGGTGACTCAGCTGTCAAGTACATATCATGTTGAATAACACATTTCCTTAGTATTTACATGACTCTAGCCAAGTTTAACATGTTTTTAATTCAATTCCATATTAGGTTACTCTGATTTTTTTATTTTTTCATATTGGATTATGAATGCAGGTATAGGACCTTCTATCCAGAATGCTTGGGAGTTAAGGTTTTGGATAAGGGGTCTTTCCGTAATTTGGATCACCATACCAGTATAGGATTATTTTGCCTCCAATAAGCATTAATTAAATCTCAGTTAGGATCAAGTACAAGGCACTGTTATTTTATTACTGACAAAAATGAAAAAAATGTGAATGATTTGATTAAAATGTAGTCTATGTGAGATGCACTTCCTGTAATTCAGAGGTTTCAGAACAACAAGTTTTTTGGATAAGGGATCCCATACCTGTATCCCCAAAAGTTTTTAGTTTCAGCGTTTCCATGCCCAGATGATGTCTTAATGACCAAAAGGGCAAGGCACAAACTCAGCAACTTATCGTTATATCTGGGGAGTGCAGGCTGGCCTCAGTTTTAATTCACAGAAAAGTGACAGCTTCTTAGATCAACCCTTAATGAACTTTAATAATTGCATTTTTCATAAATTGCAATAATATGAATATATGGCGCCAAGGCTAGGAATCCTCAGATAAGGATATATGATGCATCAGAGATGGGCAGTAAGGATCCAGTATCTGTGCAGTTCTGAATGTACCCCAAAACCCTTCCCCTACCCCAGTTTCAAATGGGGCAGCCCACTCACTTCCCCATTACTATAAAACCATGCAAATCTCATCAATTACTCAGAGCCAGCAGCTGACACAAACAGAGGGAAAAGGAGTGAGATCAGGTCTTAATCAGATTAGGTAGCGGAGTCCTCATTGGCAAACTGCGTACTAGATCACCTTGGTCAGTACCTGCCCGCTGCCTTCCTAATCACTTTCCAAAGCCAACCTGTATTGGCAAACTTGGACTGCGTACTAGGCCACCTGGATCAGTGCCTGCTCACAGCCTTCCTAATCACTTTCCATAGCCAACCTGTATTAGCAAACTTGGACTGCGTACTAGGCCACCTGGATCAGTGCCTGCTCACAGCCTTCCTAATCACTTTCCATAGCCAACATAGGTATGTGTAGTGCCAAATTTGTATGGTTTGATGTTCTATGAGATGTAGAAAAGTATAATGGCATACCTGCTGCTGGAACATTCACCAATAGGTGACCATATTTGGACCAGGCTGGTAATTTATGTAGGCCAAATGGTTGTATATTGTATGATTTAGCTATTTAAATGGATGGACAAATAGCACTGTTGATCTAAGAGAACGTAAGGAGCTGTGACTAATCTATTTCCCCATCTAACAATGCTCTACCCACACACTGACAAGCTTTGGAACCCATGGCAAATGAGGCAGTGTGTGACCACCTATATCATTACTTGTTTGGCAGAGTTCATGGCAGTGAGGCAGTGCCAACTGTGACCTAACCATATTGCAGGATTCTTTGTTGAAACTGCCCTGCTGTGGTGCCATGATGGGACACGGGTTTCAGAATAATTTAAGTGTATGGCCTTTCAAGTTGTGGATGTGGTCAAGCCAAGCTGTTAAAATCCATGCCGTTTTGCCATCACTCGTCAGTATAGTTTTTCCTCTTTTAGATAGTTGTTATAGCAAAGGGGAAACAAAAAATATTTCTGCTCTGTGAAATATTTTGACTAATTTTTCCTTAATGAAACAATTTTATTTAAACCATAGGCGTGTCAGTGAGTGAGCATCCTGGCACTGGTATTGCGCTGAGGTGTGGCACCTTTTCCTCACATTCCTTTCATGTGTCGGTTGAACTGGAAAATCTCACCAGCGTTAAGACAGCATCTACTCTGTGTAAAACAGGAATTGCCTATAAAGTGTATCTATTGTTAATAAAGCCCAAAAATATTCATTTATTGGTATCTGTTCACCCATCCAGACAAAACAGGCTGCATAACAAATTTGCCTCTTGAGGCATCGAAGGCTGTATGTTAAAAAAATACTGGTTATATGAATCATGACCGCCATCAGCCACCATAACGTATAATGGCAGCCTATTTTCATTTCAGTAGATATTGAACTTTTAACCTTGTATTAATACGTGGAACTAATCATGGACTCGTTAAACAGGTTCTAAATCCTATCAAGTGTTTACATTACAGCACATTGCTTCTGCCTGATTGGAGCGTGCCCAGTTCTGACTATCCAGCTCAGGTTTGATGTAAGGGACCAGCTTTATGTAAGGTTAATGGCATGGGAGGTTAGTCGTCTGCAATAAATCTCCTCTACCATGAGCGACTAATCTGCAAATGCCTTCCTACTGGCAATAATGTAAAAATAAATAGTGGGAAAACATATGTGTTGCAATTGACAATTTTGCATTGTTAAAACACAGGTAAAACTGTGCCTTTCAATGCAGAAGGAGAGGATGGGCTGTTTCTCTGCTCACATTTATAGGCAGGCTGAGAAACAGTGGGGTGATAGCACATGGTAAGATTTGTGTTTCGTGGTTAAATCAGCGATATGGCGGGCAACATGGTTCCTACGATTAAGCCAAATCACTGCAAGTAATGTAATTTGCTTGCACCAATTCTAGAGAAGAGAATGACATTTTCGGGAGATTTTTTGCCCACGGTAGTTCAGATTTAACCATTTATCAGTAATCATGCGTGTAGGTTAAATTGCAATAGTCTTGCAGTAGACTTAGTTGACAATAACAGTTAAACCATTTCAGAATGTAATCTAGTCCAACATGTTTCAGTATTATATTACTGTATCATTTAATGGGACAGAAGTGGATTAATATGTACAATTTGTTATGGTCTTAATTCCCATTTTGTTAGAGGGTAAGATAAATAGAAAAACAACGTGGCTTCCAGAGTGCCCCATAATCAGCAAAGAGAGCCAGCACACAATAGGGCAGTATAAATGTTAATTGTATGCTAAGTACCATTTCTGCCACTTGTTTGTTATCGACTGTCAGTCTAAAAATGAGTACAATAGCATATTGTTGTATCTGATAGAGTATAATGAGATAAATAACAGTATATTTATATACAGACATCTCTTACCTATATCCATTCATGACTGGCAGGGGGCACTAACCCTGTCTATTGGACATTAAAAGCATCATCTTAAATATAGTTTAGCTTACGGTAAAATTCCATAATCTTAATTTATTGCAAAATGTTTGTTTTCCATGATATTATATGAAATGTTGTATCTTATTCAAAGGCATCCGTTCAGACAGAAAAAAATCTGCATTCCCTACCTGGCTGCTGCCTGAATTATAGGTTGCTGCAAAAAAAAAAAAGGGTGTTAGGAAAAAAAGGCAATTGTTATTTGTATAATCCCTTTGTGAGCTATTGTAAAACACCTCAATAAATTTTATTAGAAACACCACCTAGTAATTTTCTAAGAAAACTTCTATATCCGGTATGACTTGGCGCCATAAGGCATGCTCACAAGCACCTACATTTGGAGAAGCAGCCATCTCTCTTACACTTGCAGAATGGAGTGTGAGAAGAGTTACTATTGTTGCATTATTGGTTAATTGGTTACAAGTGAAACTGTTGTACATCCCACAAAGTATGATAAAGTCATCATCACAGATTGTTGGGTTCGTAAGTAAAACAGTCTAAAGGTCCCCATACACGGGCCGACTATAGCTGCCGATATGGGTCCCTTGGACCGATTCGGCAGCCAATAGGCCCGTGTATGGGCAGAACAGAGCTGCCTGGCTGACCGATATCTGGCCTGAAATTGGCCAGATCTCGATCGGCCAGGTTAGAAAATCCGGTCGGATCGGGGACCGCATCGGCTCGTTGATGCGGTCCCCGAACCGACTGCCCCATAAGCTCAAATGTAATCCGATCGTTTGGCCCCAGGGCCAAACGATCAGATTATTTTTTTTTAAAGTCCCTTGCTACCCGATATCGCCCACCCGTAGGTGGGGATATCGGGTGAAGATCCGCTCGCTTGGCAACATCGCCAAGCGAGCGGATCTTATAGTGTATGGGCACCTTAACTGGCTTACCACTGTGTATTTGTTGGTTAATGGAAAATATTCTCTGCTTATAATTAGGATTCATGTATAGTGTATTAAAGGAGAACTAAAGCACATTATGTTTTCGGCTTCTGTACCAGCCCAAGGCAACCTGGCCCTTTAGCAGGGATGATCTGTGCCTCCCGATATGCCCCCAGTAGTTTCCCATCTTTTTTTTCTGCTGATTCACTGTACATGCTCTGTGCTGCTGTAAATTACTTGAACTTGGGGAGCAACTTACGTATTTGTGACGACCCCTAAGCTTAGTTTCTCAATAGCAGCCCAGAGTGAACTGAGCATGTGCAGTGTCACTGACACTTCTAATGAAATCCAAGATGTGGCCCTTCTGTGATAACTTTGAAGGCCTGGATCATTACTGTTATATAAACTGACTTTTCTAATCATATTCATTTTTAGGGTTTAGTTCTTCTTTAAAGTGTCGCTATCCTCAAAATGTATTGTTGTCATAAAAATTGTGGATTATTAAATTGTGCACTAGGTAACCTTTTGTATACAGGCCCAGGAGGATCTGTATTCTGTTACAGACATAACTGTGTTCCTACCACTTCTTTCATTTCAGAATCCAACATATCTACTATGCTTTCTTGCTTGTTGTTTATAAGAAAGCAGGAACCATTTTACAGTACTAAAGTACTCCGTTTCCAGATTAATTTGAACTTCATTTCAAGGTTAATTTATGATAAATTTCTGAATTTACAAATTAACCCTAATATATTTATTTCTAGGAATCTTCTTCTGGTCGTCGAAAAGCTCTGGCAACCAGCAACATCAACATGAAGCAATACGCCAGCCCCATGCCCACACAGACCGACGTCAAACTAAAATTCAAACCTCTGTCAAAGAAAGTGGTTTCCGCAACTCTTCAGTTTTCTTTGTCGTGTATCTTTCTAAGGGAAGGAAAAGCTACGTAAGTTTCTTTTCTGGAAATAAATTACAGGCCTTCCTATATTCTTAGCAATAACATTGGCATCAGGTATAATTTTTACCTTCCTGGCCAGTAAAATACCAGCCAGGTGGCAACCCTAGGCGTGACAGGGAGAAATCCAAGCAACACCAGCAAGCAGCGCAAGCTAATAAAAGGTTTTTGATCCTGCCATTCACTCCTCTATTTCTTGTTGAGAGCAAGCTGTTTGTACTTATAAATTATATGTTAATGCAGAAAAATTGCATTTTGTAAAAAAAAAAAAAAAAAAAAGGCTTTTCTGTTATTCCCACTGCCTTTCTCTAGTAACAGAGCAGACAAAAGGACCCAAACAACACTTTGCATTAATTCCATTCTCTGCATCTTTTTAAAGCTTTCACATTGTTTGCGTTTATAGATTTATGTAAATTGTTGTATTGTCAATTTCTGTTTTTGCCCATTTATCTGTCCAGTTGTTTAGTGCATTTAATAATGTTCAGTGTTGTTGCCTAACAACGTTTAATTGTGTACTATCCAGTAATCATCTCCACGGGTATTAAAATTTGCAGATTCCTTGGGAGGCATAAAAAGTCTATTTCAGTGTCCAGTGTTAATCCGGTACAAAGAAATGTTCAGTGACGAGCGTGGATGGTATAGAATACCAATTAGAGGCATATATCATTAAAGAGCCAGCTTTGCATCAGACAATACCTAGGGTATCATTTGTTCAATTTCTGAAAGCATTGCGCATAATAAAAATACAAACACATTTACTTCTTCGCCTCAGTAACAGATACTTTTACAAATAATAGAATGCCATAACCCTGCTGGGAAAAAAAACTCCTTCAGTCTAATGTGCTTCACAAATGTACCCAGCACTTAGCTTAGGAAGGCAATGTCTTGCTGTGATTACCTGTGATATTTTTCTTTAATCTATTTTTTTTTGTGCTGCTTCTTTTTATAACTTGCTCTTAGCAAAAATGTATTGAGTGACTGATCTTTGTTAATTTGGTTTCCTTCAATGGGTACAGCATCCCCATACAGGTTTGTCTATATGAGTGAGTAATTTGTAGCATAAAGAAAAATTCTATTGGAAAAAAGTTTTTTTTCTATTCAAATTATTATTGTCCCTTTTTTGTTGTGTATGGAGAAATATATTCCTTGACCTTTACTTCCTCTCCATCATTTTTGGTGTTTTAATGGCTGATACTTATATTGGCAGTAAAAAGGCTTGCTGCTTTCTCCAGTCCTATGCATATCTCTGGTGTATGGTATGGGCAACAGCAGCCCATGAAGGACAATCTATGGCACTCTTGTAAAATACAGTGTTATAATTGCCAGGCCTTATCTTTGCTAATGGGGTTTTCCTTAGTTTTGTGAAGCTATTGCTCTGTTAGTTACATAGTTACATAGGGTTGAAAAAAGAGTCCGTCAAGTTCAACTCTTCCAAGTAAACCCAGCACACACAATCCTATACAGACCTATCTATACACTCACATACATTTAAACAAATATTAATATTAACTGTATATTTTAGTATCACAATAGCCTTGGATATTATGCTTGTTGAAGAAGTCATCCAGGCCCCTCTTATAGGCATTAACAGAATCTGTCACTAGGAAGGGCTTTCCCAAACCTCACCGCCCTACGCTGTTTCAAATGGAAGCTCCGTTCCTAATCTAAAGGGGCGGCCTCTGGTGCGCTGATTGTTTTTATGGGAAAAAAGAACACCCACTATCTGCCTATAATCCCATCTAATCTACTTGTACAGAGTAATCATGTCCCCTTGCAAGTGCCTTATTTACAGAGACAGTGTCACACTGGGAATTCTGTAGTGATGTTGCTATTAATTATAGTTTCCTTTCCATTAAAATCAAAGGGAAATGATGCTTGATTCCCTAGACCAGTATTCCCCAACCAGTGGCTTGCAAGCAACATTATTGCTCACTGACCAGGTGGGTGTTGCTCCCAGGAACCTTAAAGGTGGTGCTTATTTTTGAATTCCTGCTTGGAGGCAATCTTTACAATAATAAATCTGTAGAGTACTAACCATGTTACAGTAATATTGGAACTAGATTGTAATTAATGGTCTTTTTAATTTATAACAAGGGAAGAGTAAAGACTGGCGAGAGCTGTATTATATAAATCTCCCAATTCAGCAGGTGTATCAAACATATAAATGCTTTATAAAATGAGGACTTTTTTTTATATGGCAAAAGTGATGAAGATATGCAGAGTCTTGCAAGCTTGATGAGCATGAAGCAAGCTGATATAGGAAACCTTGATGATTTTGAAGAAGACAATGAAGAAGATGAAGAGAATCGCGTGAACCAGGAGGAGAAAACTGCTAAAATTACAGGTGAGCACAGCCTACCAAAACAAGTAAGCAACTTAAATGTGGTTTCTACTTTGAAAGATGTTCTATTTTTTATGTTTTTGCATGTCATTAAACACATGCTTTAAAGGAGAATTAAACCCTAAAAATGCCATATTTTATTTGCTGAACTTAATGAACCAACCTAAAGGTTCAGCATCACCATAATAGTTATGACCCAGTATGTTACAGGGGGTCACCATACTAGAAACTGTTAGTGTCAGTGACACTGCACATGCTCCGTAAGCTTGGGCAGCTGCTGGGAAGCTAAACTTAGGTGTTGCAGCAAATTATCAAGCAGGAAATTAGTTTTTTTTATATATCATAGCGTGTGATGCTACAGAGTTGATTATTTATTTCTGATGCTAATTGCACTGGTTTTTAGAGCTGCCATGCACTAATAATCTGTGTTATTTACTTATCAGCCATATATTGTGACATGTATATTCTATATATACAGTATATTGTGCGTCAGACCCTAATCCCAGGTAGGTGACAGCAGCACAGAGCATGTGCAGTGAATCAGCAGAAAAGAAGATGGGGAGCTACTGAGGCATCTTTAAGGGCACATCTTCCCTGGTAAGGGGCCGTGGTTGCCTTTGGCTGGTACAGGAGCACAAACATAATGTATAACATTCCTACCCTACTTCTTATGTTAAGTTTTAGTTCTCCTTTAAAAACAGTTTATTAATATGAATCTTCTAAACTTATACACAGTTACAAACCACAGTGGAGCTGTGTATTTTACATTTGGATACACTGTCTTAAAAACAGGACTGTTCTGGCAAGTCAGCGCAGTGGCAGCAAACCCACAGAACAGTGGGTACTTTGTGGTTATTAGTAATAAAATATCATAATTTCGCCGGTTTCATCCCTGTGCCACCTAAATAACCAACATAAGTAAAAAGCTGTAATACATCAAAGAATAGAAATGCTACTTTATATAGCTCTATAAGTGTTTGCACATAATGGCATATTTATTATAGTGTGTAAGGCAACATTGCCAGTGATGTTGCCCATAGAAACCAATCAGATAATCGCTTTTGTTTTCTAACTTGTATGCAACCTTTTTAAATCTAATTTGCTGATTGGTTGCTATGGGCAACATCACCGGTGATGTTGGCTTACACACTGTAATAAATATGCCCCACAGTGTACTTGATCTGTGGCAACCTGCGCCTGTCTGTTACTAGACACAGCAGAGCATTGTCTCCTCCTGCTTCTGCATTAAACTCAGGAAGTTTGACTGTACAATTTGCCAAACAGTCTTCAATTAATGCACTCAGAAATTCTACTTGAAATTCTAAATGAAATGTTGGTGTGCGTCCTTGAAATGGGCCATGAATGTCACAGGCAGTCTTTTATCACCATTAGCCTTTTTCCTGGAATTCTATACAGTCATATCCTAGCGCTAAAACCAATTATTATACTGAGTTCATGGAGTTGGCAAATAAGACTGTGGCACTGAAAGAAAGGGTTATAGTTTATAAAGCATTTTATACTTCCTGTCGGTCAAATTCCAGAGGCATCAGGAATGAAACTTAAACATATCTGGTTTAATTACGCAGAAATGGAGAGGAATATTGCTGTTTAGGACAGTAGGATTAATCATGGTTCTTGGTACTCAAATCTTATTTATTTTTTTACTCTTGCTCTTAAACAAACATGTAGACAGAACCAGAAAGATCACTTTATACATTATTTACCAGTGTAAAACATAGTTAATGAAACCAAATACATTTTAATATTTAACCACCTAGGACACAGGGTATTTTTTTTATTTTTTACCTACACTCAGAAAACACTAAACTAAATGCCTCAGATTCTTCCACATTGCTGGCAGTTCACATGAAAACAATAGCATAGATTATTTTCAGAGATTAATGAATGCATGTATATCTTTTCAACCAAAAATTGACAGTATATAGAATGATTTCCATTTCCAAAAGTCATTGACTGCCACAGGACTAAGCCTTGATCCTATAGATCAAAAACAATTCTTGTAGAATACCAATAATTCTGCCCAAAATACTCAGCTCTGACAATTCTTCTCATCATGCATGTAATATGGCAGAGGTCTCAGGGAAGGCAAAAGTTCCAGGTCTGCTCTCGCCTGCTTGCAACCACATGGATCACTATATAGGCACTTAGTAGTAGAGTTCTCCGCCATTTGCTATCCCCGTTTCCTTAAACAAAAATCTATACTGGTGGAAATAACATATTTAAGAATAGCCTAACATCTTATTGTATGTGAAAGGTAGATTTTTCTTCTACCCCAACAGGAATGCAAATTGTGTTGGTCCTTCCGTCTCTGGGCTGAAAATGCCCATATGTCTATTTGTTTACAGGTGGGACATGAGCTGACAGGATTATTTGACCTATGCTGGAATCCTGCCCAAGTAGGATTAACATTCCATTTGCTGAATGAAATACCATAAGAATGCTATTAATGTCCACAAAGAAAGCAGTATTTTGCTGTAAAGTCTTTGAAAAATTTATAGACTAAAGCCCTGTGCTTTTGCATGAAAGGGTTTTTACTTTCATTGAGATCCTGAAGTATCTGTACCATTTTGTGGGGAGGGGCTGTCAATCGGGGCACTGCACTCTGTATAGGTTTGAGGCACAGATTAGGGCCCTTGGGTCAGGGCCCTTGCTGCCTTTTTACAATCTATGACTAAAAATTCTTGTTGCCCTGTCTATTGTGTTTCAGTATTCTTATTTTGTTTTATGAAAACAAATCCAAGATATTAACACAATTTTATAAAGGTATGGGACCTATACAAGAGATCTTTCCATAATTTAGATATTTATATCTTAAGTCTACTAAATAATCATTTAAACATGAAATAAACCCAACTGGATTGTTTGCCTCCAGTAAGGATTCATTATATCAAGAAAATGCTAGTGTTTGGTTATTACAGAATAAAAGAAAACCATTTCTAAAAATTAGAAGTATATGTTTGATGATGGCCTTATCATAGTTTGGAATTTTCTGGATAATGGGTTTCTAGTAGGGATTGGTGAATCTGTCTCGTTTCGGTGAAAAATCCGCAAAACAGTAAAAAATAAAAATGTGGCAAAAGACACGTGCAAATTTTCTGACAGGGGATGCAATCTTTTTTGGCGTGACCATGACTTTTTCATCACTTGGCGAAATTTTTCTGTGCTGAATTTTTGTGCCCATTTCCTGAAAACATTAGCCAATGAGGAAATGCTGAATTTCGCAGCAAGTCCATGCCTGGCGAAAAATTTCCCTCCTCACTAGTTTCCAGATAACAATGCCTGTATAGCATTATTTACTTGGGAGTTCTTACTCAAAGGGAAGTAAAACTATGGGGGAGATTTACTAATCCACAAACGGCCCGAAGGTGTCTGAATGCGTTTTTCGTAATCAGTATTTTTTCAACTTTTTCATTGCCGTCGTGACTTTTTCTTATGTCCCGCGATTTTTTCGCCGCCGTCACAACTTTTTCATATATTTTCCGCAACTTTTTCGTCGCCGTTGTGAAAAAATCGGATTGGTTTTTCTGGTGTTTACTATCGCGCAATACGATAAAATCGCGATGGAGATGAAATAATCACGCAAAATACGATAAAGTTGCGACGGCGACGAAAAAGTCGCTGCAAATACGAAAAATCACGAGGGCGACGAAAAAGTCGCAAAATTTTTGTTTCCAATACGATTTTTTCCCTTTCGGGATTTGGATTCGTGGATTAGTAAATCTGCCCCTATGTATATTAAAAGTAAAATATCTTAAAACTATGTATTATTATTATAAAATTCTCACTGCTATCAGCTCTGTGCCTAGTTACTGCCCCCCTCATACAAGCAAAACGTACCTCCTTTGCCCTCCTGCAACAAACCTGGGTTTAGTAAATGCGCAGGGCCTTGAGGTTTCTGATGGTATTCCACACTTTTTAGATTTTTTTTTCTAATTATGTTTTTGTTTTATTCTTTTTGGGCCTTTAAAACTAAATCTGGTTGGTAAGATAAGCAATATAAAATAACTACAATTAAAAATTTAGAGGTTGCTGATGTTATTGGCCTTTGCAACCAGATAACATTTGTTTTTTCTGGCATGAGGCAGAATAAATACACACGGAAAACCACAAAAATAAAATATTCCAAACTTAGATTTTTCCTTTGTCTACAAGACATTCAATACTACGAAGGTTCAAATGAAATTTTAAAAAAAGCTATTGTTTGTAACAGGGCACACTTGGGGGTTCAGTAGTGTAACAGAGGAGCACTATCAAGGGGCAAATATAGCTTGTAGCTAGTCCTGTGCTCTTACCCCAGCTGTGGCATTAGGTTTTGACCTTGGGTGCTCCTATTAATGTGACATTCATGAACCTGTGGGACTCTAGTTGCACCCAGCTTGACTCCACTCTCCTTTGACTCTATTGGCTATTAAAGCTGCATAGCATTTATTTTACTCTGTGATTGCATATGCTCTCTTCAAGAAAACACCTAATAATTTATAGGTGTGTTTCTTTAGGGCGTGAGCCCTTATTGTAATCCTTCCATACCTGTCTGTATAACCAATGTGTGGTGTGACTAGCCAATCAAATTAGTAGAATGTTCACAACAGAAAGATTAGCAGAGCTATCTGACATATATGTAGTTGTAATAGCAATAAAATAACTGGCGTTTCCCTGCATGCTGGGATCTCCTTTGTTAACCTTGACATTTTTACGAGAATTTTTTTTGCTACTAAACAATATAACTAATTGATTTTTATAAGTGATGGGTAAACCTGTCCTGTTTCACTTCCCATTTCTGATTCCCTATGCCTGAAAAAAATTCACCCTGGCAAGCTTCCCTGCCTCTGAAAGCTGTCCTCGGCTGTCCCCACAGCAGCGGAGCCAGCCCCCAGCCAATCATTGCTATTCCAAAACAGAAGGAAGGAAGGAGCGATCTTCTGTCACCTCCTCCCACATCCTCCAAACTTACTGTGCCAGCATTTCTGTTGCTGAAGATATGTAATATAAATGATATTACATATAATATGTAAAAACTTATTTTGGAGTTTTTCTAAGAAAATATATTAATATTCAAATATGTGAAAGTGATGTTGAGTGGGTGTGTGGCAATGGGGGAGTGGTCAAAAAGTGGGCGTGGTATAACAGTTTTGCAAGCATGTGCCTCTTTCTATCCCCAGATTTCACTTTGCAAACTACTGAGATATGCTTAGTTTTGCAACAATAATGCCAGACATAGATTGATTGACTGACAGACAGACAGATAGATTAATGTGGCCCCAAAAACCTTCTTTGGAAATGAGAAAGGGTTATGGCCTTTTGTTCAAAGAAGTCTACCATAGGTTTCTCATGCGAGCAAGTAAAGTTTTTTTGTTTTTGTTTTTTTTTATGTAGATCTTCTCTACTATTACATGTACAAAACTGCCAAATAACATCCCACATATTATATGTTATTAAATAGTATTATGCAATTCCATTTAATGTATGTGCATTTTTATTATAGTTACCCTTTCATAAATTTTGTTAACGTAAATTTTCAGCGTAAGATCAGTTTGTTCCCAAGACTGTCTCCTGTTCGTGCAGACAATGGGTAAGGATAGTAATTAGGCTTTCCTGATCTGGGAAAGAGTAGGAGATATGAATTTTATTACAAGTAGTAGGGGAAAAAAACAGGCGAATGCTGTAGTCATTTGGACAGGCAGCTTAATAGGTAGGTGTTTCAGAATAAAATATAAACACTTTGGCTTTCACTGCCTTCAAGTCGGGACCTGCTGTAGATTTCAAGTGGCTCACAAGTAATTTGGGTACACCATACTCCCTTAGCTCTGACAATTTCTGTTACCCCTCAGGTTCACCTAATAGCTGCGTGCGAGCTGTGTTTTCACAATTTGACAACTGAAGCTAGACTTTGCAATACAAACCAGAGACATTTGGATAGAATACAAGTAAGGTCATTTAGAGAACACTTAACGTTTTTGAAGGGGCACATCTATTTTACTGACAATGTTATCATTTTATTATTCTTTGATTATATGGTGCCAGCATGCTTCAAATTTTATACAGTGGCTTGCAAAAGTATTTTGTCACATTACAGCCACAAACATGAATCAATTTTATTGGAATTCCACGTGAAAGACCAATACAAAGTGGTGTACACGTGAGAAGTGGAACGAAAATCATACATGATTCCAAACATTTTTTACAAATAAATAACTGCAAAGTGGGGTGTGCGTAATTATTCAGCCCCCTGAGTCAATACTTTGTAGAACCACCTTTTACTGCAATTCCAGCTGCCAGTCTTTTAGGGTATGTCTCTACCAGCTTTGCACATCTACAGACTGAAATCCTTGCCCATTCTTCTTTGCAAAACAGCTCCAGCTCAGTCTGATTAGATGGATAGCATTTGTGAACAGCAGTTTTCAGATCTTGCCACAGATTCTCGATTGGATTTAGATCTGGACTGTGACTGGGCCATTCTAACACATGGATATGTTATGTTTTAAACCATTCCATTGTTGCCCTGGCTTTATGTTTAGGGTCGTTGTCCTGCTGGAAGGTGAACCTCCGCCCCAGTCTCAAGTCTTTTGCAGACTCCAAGAGGTTTTCTTCCAAGATTGCCCTGTATTTGGCTCCATCCATCTTCCCATCAACTCTGACCGGCTTCCCTGTCCCTGCTGAAGAGAAGCACCCCCAGAGCATGATGCTGCCACCACCATATTTGACAGTGGGGATGGTGTGTTCAGAGTGATGTGCAGTGTTAGTTTTCCGCCACACATAGCGTTTTGCATTTTCTCATCTGACCAGAGCACCATCTTCCACATGTTTTCTGTGTCCCCCACATGGCTTGTGGCAAACTGCAAACGGGACTTCTTATGGTTTTCTGTTAACAATGGCTTTCTTCTTGGCACTCTTCCATAAAGGCTAACTTTGTGCAGTGCACAACTAAGTCCTATGGACAGATTCCCCCACCTGAGCTGTAGATCTCTGCAGCTCGTCCAGAGTCACCATGGGCCTCTTGGCTGCATTTCTGATCAGCGCTCTCCTTGTTCGGCCTGTGAGTTTAGGGGGACGGCCTTGTCTTGGTAGGTTTACAGTTGTGCCCTACTCCTTCCATTTCTGAATGATCGCTTGAACAGTGCTCCGTGGGGTGTTCAAGGCTTTGGAAATCTTTTTGTAGTTTAAGCCTGCTTTAAATTTCTCAATAACTTTATCCCTGACCTGTCTGGTGTGTTCTTTGGACTTCATGGTGTTGTTGCTCCCAATATTCTCTTAGACAACCTCTGAGGCCGTCACAGAGCAGCTGTATTTGTTCTGACATTAGATTACACACAGGTGCACTTTATTTAGTCATTAGCACTCATCAGGCAATGTCTATGGGCAACTGACTGCACTCAGACCAAAGGGGACTGAATAATTACGCACACCCCACTTTGCAGTTATTTATTTGTAAAAAATGTTTGGAATCATGTATGATTTTCGTTCCACTTCTCACATGTACACCACTTTGTATTGGTCTTTCACGTGGAATTCCAATAAAATTGATTCATGTTTGTGGCTGTAATGTGACAAAATGTGGAAAAGTTCAAGGGGGCCGAATACTTTTGCAAGCCACTGTAGAATCATGTTAGAGCATTCACATCAGTCTCTGGCTTGCAGAATAATATCTCTTCAACAGACACTCTGGTCAACTTCTTCAATTAAGTTGTGGAATAACCACAAAATATACTTTTCTGTGATTATAATGCAAATTGATTTACATTAATTGTTGAGATTTTAATAGTACAAAGCAAGATATGTAGGACTTAATGGAATGTGCATTATTTCTAATAAAATGAGTTGTTTAATTCTGTACTTATTAATTAGTAGGTTTATTCTAAAGTAACCTAAATTCCACTTATGTGACCTATGGCACTAGGGGCTTTTTTTAAGAGATGAGCACAACTTGTACAAGATAGAAGGCATGAGTTTAGATGCTCAGGGCCACCTTAAGAAGGGTGCAGGGGTTACTGCATAGGGGACCCAGTGTCCGAATGTGGCCCTGAGATTGAAATAGAGATTCAGTGGTCACAAAAGGGTGGTGCTTGTGGAGAGTAGGTGGGTATTTGTTTGATCATAGTTGGGATTTTGGCACAAGTGGAGAGTGGCTGGGGCTGATCAAGGGCATGGCTGTGTGTACGACGGGCAGTTTTTCTCCGTTTTACTGGAGCCCACCACCTACGGAAGTCTGTGTGTGCCTTTCTGTCCCACAGGCCACGAAAGAGAGATTGATGTGTGCCATCCCCATAAATAAAAGGAAGTTTAAAGACTTCAAGCTTGTTTTGCTTCGATATTACAGCAGCATGTTTTAGACATATAATATTGAATTAGGAACAGAATTAAATATAGGTCTTCTCCACAAGGACACGTAGATCCACTCGTGGATGCTAAGACTTTAAAAGGCTGCAGTGGGGTAATGAGAAGGGCAGACAAGTTTTACTGGCACATCTAAAGTGGATGTGCAGCTCCTGGCAAGTTGCTGTCAGTTCCACTGTAGCAGACCAGTGATTTGTTTGTCCAGGGGATGACATATAACCCTTTCACTGAAAATATTCCATAACAGACTCAAACACAGTCTGTTTACCCAAGACTTTGGCTCATTCAAGTCTATCTGGCAGTTACCTAATGTGTCCATAGGCGAATGGTGATTTTTTTGTTTGGAAAGGCTAAAAATGTTAAGTATCTATATGCAATATCAGTTACCCCACTCATACAGACAAGCATTTTATTTACATGCATTTTCCTGCACTGGATCTTGCATGCGTTTCAGTGCAGGGGAACAGAAAAAGAAACACAGGCCTGTATTTCCTATATGACTGTAGTCACTGTGGCACAGGCAAGCGTGGAATACAGGTGGAATGCAACTTGCTGTGCCACAAAGAGTACAGCCTAATAGGATATATAGGCCTGCAGTTTTTCCTGTGCTGAAACACATGAAAGATCCAGCACAGGGAAACGCAGGGAAAAACACTTGTCTGTAAGAGCCATGAACAATTTTTTTTTAAATTTTTCTCACACACATACGTTGATAACTTTAAAATACTGAAGTAAAAATGCAGTTTGGAGCATTTAGGGTAACAGGAAAAAAAAATCATTCATTTTTTGGTGGCATTGGTCCTTTACAGCTGAAATTTTTTTTTAACTCTGTTCAGTTCCATAACATTGTCTCTCTAAGAACACTTAATATGAGATTAATTCTAAACCAACAGTTGCCTTACAATCAACTCCCAGCATTCATTTTTAAGTTCTACAGATTGTCTCTTGCATTTTTCTGCCAACTCCCAGCCAGTCCAGCCATTATCAGCTTAATATCTCCAGTTCCAAAACTTAAACCCCCCACAATAACCAATTCCAGCTCAACATTTCCCCCATAAGCCTTAAAAGAGTTCATATTTCTAGCACCCCAAATCCTTTATCACTCCCTATCATTTCCTAGAAAGATTAATCATAAAATAAACTATTCATCTTCAGACAGGGGTCTTTGTGGGGTCTATGCTGCCCTGAGGCAGCCTTTCAGATGCTGCCTCCCTCGCAGAGGTGTGAAGAGGGGCCCACATTGCTAGTACAGAGCCAAAAATCGTGTTTGGCCACCTTTATTCTGCTCATTTTATACTCTGATGTAGTCAGTCATGCAGAGTCATTGTTATTGTTAATAGCTTTAAGTAATTATGGAATGAAAACAAAACAAACAAACAAAAAAAACCTACATTGTTATTTAATAGTATTTGGCCATTTGTTTACATAATATAAAAAAAGGAATTGGAAACCACTAGCTTATATGAGTGAATCTAACATTGATTATGGCAATCCGGAAAGGATCCATATCAACAGTTCCCATCTGACAGGATTTTAAAACCTGTATGATTGATATCTGGCAAGCCATCTAGGGGCTCCCAAACTAATATTTCATTTATTAAAACAATAATGCAAATGATGAAAAGAGTGTGAATGTTTATTCATCATATTTCTACTATTTCAGGGTAATATACCGGTACCTGTTTAGCTAAAATAAAGTATTTTTTTGTGGTTTTCATTTCTTTGTAGCTCAAGCATTTTACAAATAGCTTTGAAAAAATATTTTCATTAGACTTAAAAACAGTGTTAAGACTGCTAAGTGAAATTGCACTTTGCATATTACTTCTGGGTAAGTAATGCTCCCTATTGTATTTTTTCATAAGGTGCAGTAGAACCCAGAAACATGGTGGTACCTGTGTGCTATTGCTGTAGATTGTACCATATTAAACAAACTATCAGTATGTTATAAATTGGTCTGTCTATTGCAACTATGCATTTCGTACTGATTGGAATTATTTGGCTTCCGATTCTGCCAGAAAACTGTTTTAGATGTTGCCTGGTAGCCGTGCTCAGTCTCGCTCAGTCTCTGCTTTGTTTTGATTGTCATTGTTACTTTTATTGCTAATTTTTCATCAAAGTACCTTTCTTATTCATCTATCATGGTTGCACTGGGCCTGCATGAACCAAAAACATGGTGTGCCCTGCCAACCCAGGCCTGATCCCCACCTGTCACCTCCTTGTTGCTGACACTCCACCGCAGCCCTCCCCCAATTACGCCAAAACAAGTATTAGGTACACAGGTGGGAGAAAAGCTGGTGGTGGGGGCCCCGGGGTAGCAGCCCTGGTGGGCCTCACACATGCCAGTCCACCGCTGTTCATTTTTCTTTCCAAAAACCAAACATATACCTGGTTGCTAGGGTAAGTCGGACGCTAGTCACCAGCCACTGAATTACTGAACTTGAAAGCTTTATATAAGGAAAAATGATGATTGTTTTCACGTTTTATTGTAAAGGTAAACCTCCCTTTAATTATTTAACCATAATTAAGTGAAGCAATATCTTGTAACATTTTGTAATACCTTTTCATTGTAACAAAATTCATGTGTTTCTTGCACTCTTCTCCATCTTTTGTGTATTTCACAGTCCATCTGCCTAACACTGCCACCCTATAGTTTCATAGGAAGACTTCTTTTCTAGTGATCCATCAAATGATGTGCACTAGGCTCTAAAAGCCATTTTTATTTACTAGGCAACTTTCTGCTTGTTTACGTCTTTTCTCTGTTGTACTAATATCTTGCTTGCTAACCCTTTTCTCTATTTAACAGGGCATGATGCTCAACCCTCTATTTACCCAGTAATAACTTGTCTTAGACCTTTCATGACTGACTTCTGTTTACAGAAATTGTTAACCAGTTGAATGCCCTGAGCAACTTGTCTGAAGATCAGGATGCCTGCATAAAGCAACCACATTTACCTTCAGCTAAATCATCCACTCCCTGTGAAGGTTTATAATCTTTGCTCTATTTTCATCCTGTTTTCTCATTGTCTGCTTACCTGTCACTGTTTGCTTCCTGCTTGTGTTTGATTTGTGGCCTTTCCTTAGTGCTGTCTGTGGTTATTTCTAGTGCATCCAAGTCAGTATATATGCTAATTCTGCTCACTTTTACTGCTGAAAGAGGTCATTTGTTTCCTTGCCATCCACAATAAGGAGATGATAGCTAAATACAGAGTCTTCCTCCCTTATATTGGCTGTAAATAACATTGTGCATGGTATCCATGTTATAGATTATTTTAAAAATCTTAAATTCTCAGTTTTTGTACAGTTTTATATCTCCTAAATATAGTTTATATTATTGTTGTAATGAACTTTTTTTTTTACTTTTATTGTTTATGTATTTGCTTGTTGCCTGTTTACTGAACATATTAGCAAACACAGTGTCCAACCAACAGGCAAATGGTAATTTCAGAAATCTGTGTTGCCTGTTTTTGTCTCTTTCTTTCAAAGGAAAATTGTGGCCATGCACTGAAATATCCCCTCAACTGGGGTGAGGTTGCTACCATGTGGTAGGCCATATGGAATGACCTATTTGATGACCCAAAGATTGTATCATAATTGCACCTATGCAAGCACATTGGGGTCCTTGTCCAGTGGACCAGACACCAGTCAGGCCATTTTGTAGCCCTGTACTTGGGCCAATAAGCTGCTGCCTCTGTCTAGAGTGGCTTATTTGACAGACAATTGTGGATAGCTCTACTTTGACCTCCAGCAAACTCTTTTTCCTTCTGACACAACATCAGTGACATTTACATCTGCAAGTTCTAAGCTGAGCTCAGGAGAAACCAGCAATCAGGGCCAGAACTAGGGGTAGGCAGAAGAGGCCCAGTGCTGGGGGGGACGCTAGGCACATGCCTTTTTTACTCCCATATTCGGTGCCCTTGTACCCCCCAGCACCCATGCTGGTAATAGCGCGGGCTTTGCACTTATCCTAGTGCACTCATCATGCTCCCCCTCCATTCGCCTCTGCACACTCAGGAACGAGTGCGCACATACACCCTCACAGGAAGTAGGGTAAAGCGACGGCTGTTTTGTGGGTGAGCTGGGCTGCCTAGGGCACCTGGCCACCCAGGCCCAGCAATGCCAGCAATGCCATGTCTATATTGGCTGATAGACTGGAGGGCATGTTTAGTAATCTGAGTTGAGAAGAACTGAGCATGTTCAGTAAGCCAGTAGCCAAAGTACATTCCTGATGGAGGGGGCAGAGTGGTTCAGAATAGGAGAAGGAGTCCTAAGTAATTAAGGGGATGCTGCCTCCTTATTAACTTTTGAACAACTGGAATGTCAGCCGTTCGAAGACTGATGCACTGAAGACTGTGCACTGATTACATTTTTGTATAGGGGTTTACATCTATTTTAAGGCCTCTTAAACTTTGGTGGACAGCTTTGCACACATATCAATCATATACATACATATATCCCAGTGGGCCCATATGCTCCTAGCCCACTCCCTCACTGCAGTTGCTGGTTTTGCTGGAGAGCAATAGCCATTTGTTTTATGGGATGTTCTTTGCACTGCCAAGATAATTTTCCCTTTAAGTCACAGAGATGAAACACAATCAGATATCCTTGTGGGACTCCAAAAATTTCATATTGCTAATTTGTGCTGAATGATAATGCAATCAGCTTTGCCTTTGCCACTTGTTTTTCCTGTCTGTGATGTGCAGTCTTCCGGTTCCTTGTACTGTACATAAACATTGTGGATTAATTTTGCAGGTACTGGTCATTTTCTGGGTCAGCAAGCTGCTCATGCCTCTAGCTGGTCAATTAGTAGCTGCTATTTGTAGCTTGCGGGAAATAGGTTGATTGTTTCCTGTGGGTGCCAGTTGACTGCCCCAAAGAAAATGATGATGCCTCTAGTGAGCTATGAGTAGCAATTAATTGTGAGAAGTGCTGGGGACATAGTGCCTGCTAATAGAAACAAGTTAGCAGCAGAATGTTTAGCGGAGGTTCATAGGTGATGAATTAATACTGTGAAACAGTAACACTTTTTGTGGGGAAAAAGCGTTAAAAAAGCTATCAAAAATTAATTAGCCTGATGACAATATCATAATTTGTTTGGCTATTTATACCCATTGTGTTCTGCTGGTTTATTCTCCTTTAGGGTACTGGCACACAGTACAGTTTGTCACCTCTGCTTAATCTCAACAAGACAAGGAAACCTCAGAAAACACCTTTGCGCTGGCGTCCGCACGAATCGGCAGTGGCAAAACATTAGCATTGCGCAAGCGCCAGAATTTGCCTTCACCTGCATTTTCTGGCGCTCGTGTATATCAAATGTTTTGCCGCCAGAAACTGACACCAACACAATGGTACGCTCAGACATTTTATTGCTCATGCTAGAGGAGGAAAAAAAATCGTGATCTCAGTCTGGTTGTTATGGGCCTGTAAGTTTGACATCTGTTGGGGGCAAGTTATTTGAAAGTGTGTTTTTAGAGATCAGTCTATAGTGAGTGAGTATATTTACAGTATATTTAACGCACAGGCACCGCTATGAGAGCAATACTAATAGGCGCTTTTATGGATCTGCTGTGAGACCAACATACACAGGCAGGCTGTGAGAGCAACTTTATAGCAACTCTAACATGTCTAGTGCTTGTAATGTTTTCATGTTGTACCCATAGCAATGCTTGCTAACATTGGCCTGCTCTTAAAGTACCCATAGTAACACAGATAGGACTAGTGCTGTTCTGCCAGGACACCCCTAGAAATGCCTGTCAGCACTGGGTATAGATTAGAAAGTATTATATACACTCTCTAAATATTTAAAGGGGCTAGAAGAGGCTATTTAGAAGTTTGTGTAGATACAAAAGCATGCCTTAGACTGGTGGTTCATTATCCTGTAAATCCAAATCAGAAATATTTAGTGGTGTCCTTAATCTGTATTCTCATATTTAAAGGTCCGCTTTAGCTGGATATTTTTGATTTACACATGAAATGAGGGAGAGGAGGTGGGCTAACAACATTCCTACAATTGAACATTCAATTGAATGTACAATTTTCCCTTGTGACCTCTATAACTGAATGTAGAACTAGAATGTACCATAAGTTCCACACTGCACAGAGGAATCTCCGCCACTTCAGAAGCAGCGCATATTTCCTCACAGATTGGCAGCACAGCATATTGTGCTTTGTTGTAAATTCACTCCACAAGACACCCCTTCCAGCACATGGTGACACCAGCCACACACAGTTCCGCATGTATTGTGTATGCAGCTTTCACCTTCTCTGCAGCAAAACTGTACACCTGTGTTTGTACTGTATGGTTTAAAGGTTGCCGGGCCATTGATTCTGCATGTGCCCTTCTATGTGGAAATGTGAGTTCGCTATTAAGTAATCATTGATTTTAGGCACCAGTTATGCCTAATGTGCTATGTTTTGTTTCTTTCAGTTTCTACGTGGGCATGATCTTTTCATTTCATTTGGTTAACTTTGCATTCACTGCAGAGCGCATATGTTTACATACACCTGTAGTGACGCCACAATGTGCCGATGCCCATGTTACACTATTCTTGTTGTTCCTTCTTGGGGATTTGAATGATGTCTTTGTTTGTTCTTAGAACTTATAAATAAGTTAAACTTTCTGGATGAAGAGGAACGCGATTTGATGAACTCAAGCTCCAACCCGTTTGAAAGCTCTGACGTGGCTGATTTTAATCCGTTTGGCGATCCTGACGCAGAAGGTAAAGACAGAATTTTGGAGATGCTTTTGTTTCTGACACATTTGTCCTGAGAATTTAGCTGATCAGAGTAAAATGAGCAACTTTTATCCATGTGTATCTTAATATTTAGTTATTTTGCAAGCAGTTTTATAGGAATTGGATTTAGCCATATAACTAATATTTACTGTGCAATTAGCCATGTCTGAAGTGCTGTGAAGTGCTAACCCTATGCATGACCCCCAGTATATCGGAACAGCACCTGAAATATTGAAATAATGCCTGTATCTTTTCAAAATCTGGGGGCCTTATTTTGTGGATTATAAATTTTCTGCATAGTATCCATTTAACCCGTTATCCAGAAAGCTCCAAATTGTGAAATGGCCATTTCACCTAGACCCCATTGTAATCAAATTATTTAACATTTTTTAAATGATTCCTTTTTCTATGTAATAATAAAACAGTACCTTGTGCTTGATCCCAGCTAAATACAATGTATCCTTATTGGAGGCAAAACAGTCCTTTGGGTTTAATTAATGTTTAAATGATTTAAATGATTTTTTAGCAGAAAAAGTATGGTGATCCAAATTACAGACCCCTTATCTAGAAAACCCCAGGTCCCGAGCCTTCTGGATAACAGGTCCCATACCTATAAAAGCATATTAGCATATAGCAATTTAATAGGTGTAATTCTGTTCACATTTGAATGCCTAGCTCTGCTTCTAGAGATTGCAAATTAGTTTTTTAATATGATCTTCTTTATTTAATGATTAACTTACCCCTTGAAATAATTTTGACTGTTTGTGTATTAGAAAATCCTTCTGAGCAAGCACCTTCAAAGTCTGACGACTTATTTGATGACTACAATCCTTTTAAAGAACCTGAGCCTGCAGTTTATATAAATCCTTTTGATGAGCCTGATACAGAGCAAGACCAGGTCCTTGAGCTTAGTAAGGACTCTCCACCTCAACCAGCAAAGAGAAAAAACACCCGCCCTGTGGATATGAGCAAGTACCTCTACGCTAACAAAGCTAGGCAAGAGGAGGAGGATCTTGATGAGTAAGTGGAATCAATATGTTTTAAAGTCTGCTAACAATTCTTGAAGGGCAAGTAGTACTCGAACTTTAGTTCCTCTAAACCAAAAGAGTTGTCTGCAAACATGTGACACATATATTAACTGTGTGTTTATTCTGAAAAGGAGAAAACATTTAGAATTATACTGTAACATGGTAAAAGTTTACCTAGCTTGATCAGGCAGATGGCCCAAATGAGCAGTTTTAGCAGAAAGTAACTAATGATCATTTGGTGAGTAAGTGGGAGGAGCTTCAGTTATTTTCTGAAACCAGGAGACTTATCATAAAATATTTCTCCTCCACCAAGCATGAAAGGATTCTATCATGGGAAAACAAAAGAGCAAACTACTGAAGACATGACAATTAAGAAACACTACTTTCCTTTATACATATGTATGTATGTATAACTTTATTTATAAAGCACCACAAGGGTATGCAGCGCTGTACAATCTTACAATATACAAAATTACACACAGGGAGGACAAGTGTTATAATAAATACAATAAATAATACACAGGGAGTAAGTGCCATGTGGTATGAGACACAGTAGGAAGGAGGTCCCTGCCCCGTACATATACATTTAATATACAGGTACCAGATCCTTGTTAGTTCTAATAAAAGCTTTTTCACACTCTTCATTGTAAATCTGAAAGTGATGCGGCTCTGGAACTCTGATTGGTCTGGCTGTCCTGTCCCTTGTACCAGTGGCAATTAATAACCTTGTAGCCTGTGACTTTGTCAGCTCTGTGTCTCTAGGCATAGCTCTTAATCTCCCTGTACCCAAGACACCAAATTTAGTCTATAAGCACTATGGGTCAGGGACTAAAAGTGGCCATACACTGGTCCTTTAGACTGATTTGGCAGCTTATCTGCCATTGTATGGGTACCCCCGATGGGCCACCCTGATCAGGTAGGTTTGATTTTCCTGTCAGGGCATTGATGCAATCCTTTCCCCTGATGGCTCCTACCCCTTCATTTTAATGTGATCATTTGGCCCTAGGGCCAAAAAATCAGATTAGCTTGATACCCCCCAACTTAGGTGAACGTATCAGGGAAAAGATCCACTCATTTGGCTACCTCGCCAAAGGAGCAGATCTTACAGTGTATGACCACCTTTACAGTGCATAAATAAATCTATTTATATCAACAGTCCTTTATGAGAATAAAGATTTAATATAACAGTCAAATTAATATAATGATAATATTATAAATATACATTTTGCTAAATCTTTATAGGATTTCCTTATTAAATAAAGGATTTTAATTGCTTTTTGCCTTGAGTACCACACTTAAATTGTATGCTCTGTAGGGCACTAATCTACATGATTAACTCTGTGAGAACCAGCTTTCAGTTACCTGATAAGAAGCTTTTATACAGATTTCCCAAAAGACCAAGAGTTAAATAGGATGTAAAAATTGTAGCATTTTACACATAGATAAATAAATAGATATGACTGTGTCAGTCATTACTTGTGTGGTTTGCTTGTAAATATCAATTACTTTCCACATGGGACATATTAGAGATGGAAATATTAGTAAACTAAAACTTGAATGTTATTTTCGTACACTTTACAATACAATTTGCAAAGATTTTCTCTATTTACTATTACCAGTTTGGTAATAAATAGAAATGGGTGCAGTATATATTCTTGTGCTTTCGCAACTCTAGGAGTGCGCATAGTGTTATTTGAGGCCTGTAGAAATCTAATTGCATGACATTAAGGTCCCACTTGCTTTTGAGTCAGTAAATTAAAAAAAAACCCATTTGCATTCCTTTCCAAAGGAGAGTGCACAGAGGCTAATAGGACTAATGGGAAAAACAGTGTGGAGAAACAAATGGAGCAATTTAGTGATGGAGAACAGATACTCTCCTGACTGGGAAGCTGTAATCCATCAAACATATTATTTTTGTCACCCCTGCACAACCTGTGCTAGCCCACTGTAACCCTAATGCAATCAGGGACTATGCGAAGATGTATTAAAATTCTATAGGAGGCACCCAGTTCTCTGGAATAGTGGAAATTGAGTTAGTGTAAAAGTCAGTACAGCAATGAACCTTCACTCAAAGCAAAGGCAGATCCCACCTGTGAACTCCTATTGCACTTGCCAACTGCATAACTTTACTTGAAGTCACACAATGCCTATAGCAAGCTGCTGCTTGGGCGGATTTTACTGTAAAAACTGAGACTATTAGAGAATGGGACCTGTCTCTATCACAACCAGCAATGGGATCTGTGGCTTAGCAGCAGGTGGATTGTCATAGGTTAGCCAGAAAAGCCTCAGTAAAATGTATGTATTAGGCAGGTTCACACTCATTCTTTAATGCCACGCTTGTGAGTAGGAGACTAGGCAGGCTGGTAGCAGTATTAGAGAGACATTTCCTTTCTTTCAAACTAGGGATGCTTTGAATCCAGGATTCGATTCGAGATTCAGTGAAATTTTGCACGGCACTAAAGTGTGCACTGAAGGTTATCAGAGCAAAAGTCACAAGGTTGTGGCACCCTGGGAAATGAAGAATATGGCTAGGCCCACATGAAATTTTAAAACAAAATATAAGAAAATCTGTTTGCGTTTTTTAAAAACAGATTTCAATGCAGGATCTTCTGAAGAAGCTCTATTAACTGATGCGTTTTCAAAAAAACATGTTTCCCTGTGACAGTATTCCTTTAAGTATTCATTCTAGGAGTATAGTTCTCCTTTAAGGATTAAATAGATATCTTAAATTGCTCTAAACATGTTTCTGTGAGAGCTAATTGTGGTAGTGCATCTCCCTGAAGCCATTTGTAGATGCATGTTCTACATGCTGCATTCTTGGATATGCATGCACTGTCTTGTCTTGTAGAGACAGTCTGTGCAACAAAAGCAAATGCCAGCTCATTTAATCCCCCATCTCTTCATTTTTGCTCACTGTGATTCTGGGCTTTATTTTCCTGCGCTCCTGATCAACTGAACTGTCAATGAAATCAGCAAATTGACAGACATTTTGAATTCATCTTGCTAAACACAATGTAGCTCTCTCACTCCTTGTGTTTTATCTTTAAACCATGTCTATCCATTTTGTTTCTCGCTTTATTTGTGACACTTGACCTGTCTTTTGTTATGAAGTGCCTCTGTGTTTGGTGAGCATTGAAGTGGCAACACCCCTGTCAGTCAGCATACTGTTTACCTTTTCACTTCCTTTAGTTGGCCAACGTGCCTGTTTGGTGGAAAAAAGGAACCATTGTTTCTCAAAAAAGAAAATATTGTTGGTAAATACAGTTCACTTTTCAATATGGGACTCACTGTGAGATTTAGATAATCTCACCAATTCGATAATAAAAATAATAAAGAAGTTTGGGTTGTAACTGTTAACAACAAAAATAGGTGAAAGTTGGGGTTTTCTCTGCTGCAATTGCAGATATTTTGCCCTACTTATGGCCTTTACATCGTTTGTATTATTTGGGGTAAGAGGATAGGGTTGTATCTGTCTCTATAATTACAATAATTAGTGCCCAGTATAACATACCTACCTTTCTCCCTGCATTCAGTCTAATTTATTTTTTAAATTAAAGCAGTACAACTGCAGCCCTTTTAGCTGCTTCCCAGTCTAGCGTGCAACTCCATCTCCTTTTTTTCCCTGACTGTAAGGACAGTCAAAGAGGTTTCTACTGTGCATTCTTGCTGCCTCTGTTCCATTGGAAATCCTACATTCATAGTAGACACCTCATCACAGTCAAAAAGAGGAGAGCTGAAAAAAGGGCGGAGATTTATGCTGCACTAGGAAGTAGCTGAGAGAGCTGTACTTCAGCTGCTTGTGATTTAGAAACAAAATGAGACTGAATGCAGGGAAAAAGATGAGTTAATCTGTTTAGATTCTTTTTAGGGGACTTTAAAGGACTATGTGAGACCAGGAGAAAAGCCCAGCGCTGCTCGGGCTACCTGCTGTGGAATTTAACAGAAACAGGCCTGCATGTTTTTGGTCTGAAATCCACTGGTCTTTCAAATCCTTGACAAGCAGTTAGAACTGTGACAGGCATATGTTCCATGCTTGATGTTCCATGGGCTTAACAAGTTGGGCTAACTGTTCTAAAATGAGCTAAAAGTTTTCAGACTTGGGTTCAAGCCCATATAACCTTCAGTCTGGACTTCCAAGATCTGACTCTAAATGACCTTCAGGTTGGACTACCCTGACATACGATTTGATCACCCACTGTTGTGCTTTATTATTGTGTTGTGTCTCATGAGGTACAAGGCTCAAGGCATGTATTTAAATTTCTACATACATATTCTGGGAAGTTTGGGAGGTGTAAACAGGATGGGGCACCAGTTTAGAGCTAGTAATGATGATGGTTGGAGTAACAGTCTAGTGCTCAGCTTTCAGATTGTTGTGTTAAAGTTCACCTTGCCCAGCCTTGCAAAATGCAACTGCATCACCAAGGACAAGATTCCTATAGATATCTGCTTAATGCTGCAGTGTCCTCAGACATAAAGCATAACTGCTTTAAGTTATTATGAGCTCCGTAACATCAAACTGATAAGTAATTACAGGTATGGGACCTGTTATCTAGAATGGTCAGCAAAAAAATCCAGTAGCACACTGAAGATGTAAATCGTGAAAAAATTGTATTTTATTTGCCCAAGTACATAAAAACAAGCAAAGGCTCTTTGCTTGTTTTTATGTACTTGGGCAAATAAAATACAATTTTTTCACGATTTACATCTTCAGTGTGCTACTGGATTTTTTTGCTGTTGGATATTGACCCCCATGCAAGGTGAGGTTCTTCCAGTATTTGCACCTGATACCCATTTGGGTAAGTTAACAGAGGGTTGAGCTCCCCAATACTGCTATATCTAGAATGGTCAGGACCTGGGGTTTTTCAGATAAGGGGTCTTTCTGTAATTTGGATCACCATACTTTGTCTACTAAAAAAAAAAAAATCAAAAATTATCTGGTTAAATTAGACACTACCTGTAATTTGGTGCTTCCTGGATAACGGATCCTATACCCGTTTAGCGACTGTTTCAGCTTTGATAGGCCTTGCAAAAATTTTAATCAGTTGATTATAGTGTACATGAATTAGTGTTCATTCTTTATTTTCAGGTCGAATCCATTTTATGAACCAAAAGAGAATCTTAACGTTAGCCAGCGCACTGGAGTAAAAGAATTTGATCCTGAAAAGAAGGTAAAAAGGAAAGCACCAGGGCCCCCTATGCCCTCACCAAAGAGAGAGGAGCCAGCAAGAGCACCTCTAGCTGTTCCTGCAGGAAAGGACATTGCACCTTCTCCCAAGGTTTGTAAAATTTGTTGTTGGAAAATATGGAGGTTTTAGTTTAAAAAAAAATCTGATTTGAAGTAATGTGTTTTTCTTTGTACAGTGGGAGGAGTCATTCAGGGCAATGGCACACAGAAGCTCTGATAGCTACAGACCTCACTTCTGTGTTGCCAAGCAATTCACAGTGTCAGACTGGCACATCAGGATACCAGGAAAACTCCTGGGTGGCCTGGGTATTAGTAGGTCCTTCTACTTCAAATCACTTGGCCTATTTATGGCTGTTCCCTATTTATGTATGGGAACAAAGAGGAAAAATTAAAAGGATGATGGAAGCGACTTGGACAGTAAAGAGGTTGAGTGAAGAGAGAAGGAAAAATAATATGAGAGTGGGCCTATGGTCTAAGTTTTTTGGTGGCCAACTGGTATCCCAGTCCGACATTGGCAATACATAGAGCTGTTCAATACAACAGGGAGCAAACCATGACAGGGAAGAGAGGATTGATTGCTTTTGTACTCCCTAAGAAGACTGTGGTGATTGAAAAGATATTTAAATTTGGCAATTGAAGTGCAGAAAACTGTATGGAAAACAGCAATTCATGAAAATAACTTTATTTTGCATGACGATCATGATGAATCCATTCATGAGTTTTCATAAATATGTGGAAAATCAAGGCTGGAAATCTTGAACGGTGTGTTTAGGTTGCCGGTACCCTGCATTAAAATACGGTCAGCAGAATGATCCATAGAGGAATAGCATTAGAGGCAGGACACTCCTAAGAAGTTGAGGAGCCCAGAGCAAGTTATTCCATGCAGCCTTGAAGTTTTGGGGCAGCATACACTTTGCACTAAGGTGCAGAGCACAGAACTGTTGGCACAAGGCAGCCCTGGGTTCAACATCTTCTTTAAGCAGGCATTAATTACTGTAATCTTAGGGCAATGGTTTGTGGAATGTTATATGGCTCAAAGCCATCTTTGTGGTCCAACATTTTGCCAGCACCATCTTAGCTCATAATATGCATAAAGATGAAAAACAGGATAAACAGCCAGTCATTAAGCCATCATTTAAATAATACCTAGAACAGCAAATACCTGTTAACCACAAATCTTATTATAAATAACCTTTGGCTGGACTTGCAGGAGTAGCACAGCAAAAAAAAAAAAAAAGGGAATGCTCTTGGGAAACCACTCCTATAGTGTGTTAGAGGCATAATGAAAACAAATATGTTGCTGCCATAGGTTACATCAGTTATGGGTTATTGCAGTTAATATTATTATATATTCGTTCACTGAACTTTGAATGTAGTAAAACGTATGGCAATTATTATCCAGAGGCCCCTTCATGTGTCCCTCTATTGTAACAGAGCAATGCCTCTGCCTTAGGACTGCCCCAGTAAGTTGTGTAGGTGTCTAAATCATTTCATTTCTGTATTGCAAATAGCCAGTAGGTGGCTCTGTGCATCTGTGGGATATACCTTGGTAATCTATAACTCTGGTGTTTATCATCAGTTTATATTTTTCTGACGGTTGGGGGGAAGCTTTAGGTTTATTTTATGGCAAATTAAAAAAATTGCAGCAGTACTGAACTCTGACTAATGCTTCTGATAATAGCATATAATTTAGTAGCCTTTATAAAGGCATGCTTAGTATGCTGGGAATTGGGCTTCAGCACATGCAGGGAAGTAGGGCAGCGTTTGTATTATACGTCTGAATTCTAACAGCCTGTTGTGTAACATATTTAACTATGTACAGACAGCAGCTACAGGTTGCGCCATGTCATGTACAGATGAAAACTGGAGAATGCTTTGTCTAACACAACCCTGTTCTTCTTTTTTTCTCAATTGGTAACGTTTTTAAGTTAGTAACTCGTTTAAAGCCAATTTTGTGAGGAGTACAGCAAAATTTGCATTAATTACATTTGTATACACTAACCACAACTCAGCATGCCAGCACTACACAGCTTTACCCTTGACCAAGCTCTAAAGTTGGACATAGTATAATCTGAAGCCTGTAAAGCAGTGATCCCCATCCAGTGGCTCGGGAGCAAAATGTTGCTCACCAACCACTTGGATCCTGTTCCCAGTGGCCTCAAAGAAGGTGCTAATTTTTAAATTGCTGGCTTGGAGACAAGTTATGGAGGCATAAAAACCAGGTGCAATGCCAAAAAGAGTGTCCTGTAGGCTGCCAGTCTCCATCGGGGCTACCAAAAAGCCAATCACAGTCCTTATTTGGCACCCCCAGGAACTTATCCTATGCTTGTGTTGCTTTAAAAATATTTTTATATTTGAATGTGGCTCACAGGTAAAAAGGGTTGGGGACCTCTGCTGTACAGCAATGTTATCTACCTGACATAACGTTGATATTTACTTAAGCCCTACCACCAAATAACTGCATTTTCTATGTATAGCAGTGGGTACACAACCTTCTGCTAGTCAAAAATTCATCTTCTGCTATCTTACCAGAACCTAGCTCTAAATGGGATTAATTGGCAAAACCAGAAACAAGGCTGATGCCCCCCATTTTATGTAGTCGTCGTTCAACATGTTGAACCATAAAGCAGTGTATCCTATCAGCCTACAGGTTCATTGCTTCATTGCAGTTGGCTTTCCCTATAGGTGGCCATACACGCACCGATATTATCGTACGAAACCTCGTTTCGTACGATAATCGGTGAGTGTATGGTATGCCGGCGAGTCGACCGATATCGCAGGAAGCTGCTGATATCGGCCGACTCGCCGATCGGACCAGTTGGAAAATTTTATCGGGCGCCATAGAAGGCGCCTGACCAAAATTCTCCCTTCAGATCTGAATCGGCAAAAGGAGGTAGAAATCCTATTGTTTCTACCTCCTTACCTGCCGATTCAGCCCTGAATGGTGTGTGGCGGATCTTACGATGTTTCGTGCGACCGATGGTCGTACGAAACATCGTCAGATCGCCACGTGTATGGCCACCTTATGTGCGGCCAACTTGTGAAATGCAGTGGAGTAATTGGAATAGGATCTCTCCAAAGTTGATGCTAAGTGCTGTTTTCAAAAGCCATATCTTTACCTCTAAAATGGCACTGCTGCATTGTTTTTAAATTAGTCTGGTTAGCCCAAATCAAGGGAGGCTAGTCATTTTATATGATTGCAGCATTGCACAATTATAACCAATTGGCATATCATGTCTTATCATTTTATGCTGTCATCATTTATTTATATACAGTGGTGTGAAAAACTATTTGCCCCCTTCCTGATTTCTTATTCTTTTGCATGTTTGTCACACAAAATGTTTCTGATCATCAAACACATTTAACTATTAGTCAAAGATAACACAAGTAAACACAAAATGCAGTTTTTAAATGAGGGTTTTTATTATTTAGGGAGAAAAAAAATCCAAACCTACATGGCCCTGTGTGAAAAAGTAATTGCCCCCTGAACCTAATAACTGGTTGGGCCACCCTTAGCAGCAATAACTGCAATCAAGCGTTTGCGATAACTTGCAACGAGTCTTTTACAGCGCTCTGGAGGAATTTTGGCCCACTCATCTTTGCAGAATTGTTGTAATTCAGCTTTATTTGAGGGTTTTCTAGCATGAACCGCCTTTTTAAGGTCATGCCACAACATCTCAATAGGATTCAGGTCAGGACTTTGACTAGGCCACTCCAAAGTCTTCATTTTGTTTTTCCTCAGCCATTCAGAGGTGGATTTGCTGGTTTGTTTTGGGTCATTGTCCTGCTGCAGCACCCAAGATCGCTTCAGCTTGAGTTGACAAACAGATGGCCGGACATTCTCCTTCAGGATTTTTTGGTAGACAGTAGAATTCATGGTTCCATCTATCACAGCAAGCCTTCCAGGTCCTGAAGCAGCAAAACAACCCCAGACCATCACACTACCGCCACCATATTTTACTGTTGGTATGATGTTCTTTTTCTGAAATGCTGTGTTACTTTTACGCCAGATGTAACGGGACACGCACCTTCCAAAAAGTTCAACTTTTGTCTCGTCGGTCCACAAGATATTGATCTTGGCAATCATTGAGATGTTTTTTAGCAAAATTGAGACGAGCCATAATGTTCTTTTTGCTTAAAAGTGGTTTGCGCCTTGGAAATCTGCCATGCAGGCCGTTTTTGCCCAGTCTCTTTCTTATGGTGGAGTCGTGAACACTGACCTTAATTGAGGCAAGTGAGGCCTGCAGTTCTTTAGATGTTGTCCTGGGGTCTTTTGGGGCCTCTCGGATGAGTTGTCTCTGCGCTCTTGGGGTAATTTTGGTCGGCCGGCCACTCCTGGGAAGGTTCACCACTGTTCCATGTTTTTGCCATTTGTGGATAATGGCTCTCACTGTGGTTCGCTGGAGTCCCAAAGCTTTAGAAATGGCTTTATAACCTTTACCAGACTGATAGATCTCAGTTACTTTTGTTCTCATTTGTTCCTGAATTTCTTTGGATCTTGGCATGATGTCTAGCTTTTGAGGGGCTTTTGGTCTACTTCTCTGTGTCAGGTAGCTCCTATTTAAGTGATTTCTTGATTGAAACAGGTGTGGCAGTAATCAGGCCTGGGGGTGACTACAGAAATTGATATTGAAATTGAAAATTGAAATTGATAAACCACAGTTAAGTTATTTTTTAACAAGGGGGGCAATCACTTTTTCACACAGGGCCATGTAGATTTGGAGTTTTTTTTCTCCCTTAATAACGTAAACCTTCATTTAAAAACGACATTTTGTGTTCAATTATGTTATCTTTGACTAATAGTTAACGGTTTTTGATGAGCAGAAACATTTAAGTGTGACAAACATGCAAAAGAATAAGAAATCAGGAAGGGGGCAAATAGTTTTTCACACCACTGTATGCTCTGCCACCTAACCTCATGTGTCACCGTCTGGTAAAACAAAGTGTGGCATAAACATGTGATATTCTTAGGACTATGGCATTTGCTTTTCATGCATAATGTAAGGGGAAAAAAGTATCGTGCCAAGTTAAATAGCTGGTATAAATAAAATGTAAAGCAGTCAGACTGCACAGTATGTACTAATGTGAACAGTCTCCTCTGTTTTTATGTTGGGTGCAGTAAGTTGATGTTCAGGAGCAGTGAGCTGCTATTTCAGGCACAATTAGTTGATTTAACAGGTAACTTGCCAAAGGACACAAAGACCTTCCATTGAAACTTAACACAGACTTTCTGGGGTATCTGGCAGTCTGGAGATGGTGGTGCCTTTAACTCTGGTTCCTCTTGGAATATTTGGAGACAGACAGATCAGTTGCTCTAAACTAATAAAGGGTGAATTGTGCAGCCTATGCTTGTCCTGTATGACCTTCTTAACATGCTAACTGGGCTACTGGCCAAGCGGGTTTGCACAGGTACTCAACCCATTGCAGGATCCTAGTCTGAACTTATACATTCAGGAGATTGGGATATTTGGAACCATATCTAAGATTTTGGTAGGGTTTCTTGTTCTAAAACATTGCAATGCCTTTAAGGCTCTCGATGGCTGAAGGAATTGTGACTTGTTTGGAGTTTGAAAAAGATAGTTGAACTACACATAATTTGTCCGTATATTTTCAGTGTGATTGTTTCTTGTATAGCCTACAGTACCCATAAAAAATGATCCATGCCAACAGGTTTCAGACAGTATTTGGGTACATAATGTATCAGTGTGTTGATAAGCGCACATGAATAACAATTGTCTGTTTTTTGGGAGTTGCCTGAAGGTTGGGCTTGGTTCCTGGTTGGCAGCTAGTGTGACTTCAAAATTGGTTTGTGCAGGACTTGCTTATGCCTTATTAACAAGTTGTGGATTTATCAAAAACAACATTTTCCACCTCCATGAAGCTTTTTATACTCTTATCAAGAAACGCAATCAAAATGATTTTGCATTTGTCTTCTGAAGTTACTGTTAGTTAATAGGACATGGCATAAAATTACCTCTAAATCACTATAGTTATTGAAAAAGAAAAACAGTATGTAAACACGGCACCTATTTGGTTAGTTTGAGTGGCGAAACCATTGTGAAACCTCCTCTTCGCAAGTTATTTGCTTAACCCAAAGCTCCAGATTTATTACAGACAGTGGTTTCCCAGTTTATTTCAGGCTAATGTTAAGATTTATGGCAGTAGCAGAACATTGTATTTATAGTCATTTAAAAGTCTTACTATGTTAAAAAAAAAAAAAAAAAAAGACCTGTGGATTATTACTGTACAAGGAAAATTAAGAGAAGGAAAAAACCTGAGAAATGCCCTTGAGGAAGTCTATGAGTCAGGTCTCATGCAAATATTAGACTATGTATATGTTTGCAGCACATAAATTCCTGTCATGTTAAACTATAAGTTATAGCTTTCGAAGTGTGTCTAAGGTTCAGATGTTTCATAATGTTTACATAGCTGTTTGTCCTGAGTCCAATTATTCTCTAATGAATACCGGACGGTTGCATTTCTCACCTATAAAACAATGCGCGGTCATGTAGAACAAAACTCATTACAATGAAAATATTTCATTTTGTTTGCTGTCCTGCCAACCTGGAAAAACATTTTATGGGCACATTAGAGCTATCTTTTTACCAATTATTATTTATTGTACATCACACCTTACAAGGATATTGGAAGTTTTTTTTAAAGATCACTGTGATGTGATCCCTAAGATTAGGGGTCCCCAACCTTTCTTACTCGTGAGCCACAGTCAAATATAAAAAGAATTGGAGGGCAGCACAAGCATCATAACATTTCATGGAGGTGCCAAATAAGGGCTAAGATTGGCTATTAGGTAGCCTCTATGCACACTTTCAGCTTACAGGGGGCTTTATTTGGTAGTACATCTTGTTTTTATTCAACCAAAACTTGCCACCAAGTCAGGAATTAAAAAAAAAACTACCTGGTTTGGAGGCACTGAGAGCAACATCCAAGGGGTTGGGGAGCAACATGTTGCCCCTGAGCCACTGGTTCGGGATCACTGCCTTAGATACAAAATATGAAAGCATTAGGGGGTTAAGCAAAGTACAACGCTTATCACATGAGACGTGGAGTGCACATATTGCAAACCTTCAGCTAGGAATAATGCAAGAACCACAAAGAGACAGTGTTTGTGAATGTGGATCTGACTTACCTGTGTGGAGTCTGTAAGTGTCTATAACCTTTTTGGTTCTAGGAAAGCACCCATTTCCTGGAAATAACACTTTTCACTATTCCTGATTTTCAGTAGTATAGCTGCCTGAACTTCTAAGCCTAAATCACAAAAGTGCACATATGGTTGTTTTTCCTTTTAACAAGCTCAAAGCAATCCAATCCAATTACTTCATTATAAGTCGAACTGGGTGTTTTGTGTGAAAATCTGATGTTTAATGGAAATACTAAAGGGATACAGACCTTTTTCTTTTTATACACAAAGAAGATCTGATGGCCATTTAAAGAAAAACTATACCCCCAAACAATGTAGGTCTCTATAAAAATAAATTGCACAAACAAGCTCATATGTAAAACCCTGCTTCATCTAAATTAACCATTTTCATAAAAATATACTTTTTTAGTAGTATGTGCCATTGGGTAATCCTAAATAGAAAGCTACCATTTTAAGAATTAAGGGATCATAGGATTCACAGTGCACACAAACAAGCCAAGGCACACATACATGCTAGGCCCCATCAGCCAATTAAACTGTTGGTTAAGTATTCATTCTGTGGGTATAGTTTTCCTTTAAACCACTCTTAGCATTATTATCTACTTATTTAAAAAATTACATCATTGGATATTAGTTACCTGCTTTTACTAAATTTCTAAATTTAACAAACTTCTCTTGAAGTTCCTCTTCACGGAAACTGTTGCCATTGCCAAAACCATGTACGCCAGTTGTGATATAGTGTCCATAAAAGCCTACAGGAGGCAACATTGGAGGTTTCAGGTGCTCTCTGCTTTAAGAGATCTCTACTCTACTACAGCTGTGCTGTTACTTTTCCTCTACTTTCTTTGTTCTTGCTGATTTACATTTTCATTATCAATTAAGTTTTTTTTGCATGTTTTTCCCCTACTGTTTGTAAGTAGGTAGTGTTCTTGCTTGTTGCTGTCTATGACAAAAGTCTCCAGCTATGTGCCAGCTCTAATGTATCTTCTCTACCCACAATAAGTTACAGCCCCAAACTTTGCTATATATATATTTAGATAGATAAATAAGGTAAAAGAGATGATGTAAAATCACATTTTATCCCATTCTCTCCTATGTTAGCTAGTTAGTTTAACGTAAGATTTTTTCCTAATGTCTCTTTATCTGGATTCTGGTGTTATGCCCTAGCTGTAAATGTGAAATAAACCAACTAAGAATCAGAACAAATACACACACCTGAATGAGCTGTGAACCAGAGCTACCGGTTTCTGCCATTAAATCAGCAGTGCACACAATGCCCAAGTTATAATTTTCTTTTACTTGTGAGTTCTGCTTCCTTATACAGGTATGTGATCTATTATCCAGAATGCTTGGGACCAGAGGTTTGCCAGATAAGGTGTCTTTCCATAAATTGGATATACCTTAAGTTTACAAACAATAGTTTAAATATAAATTTAACCCAATTTAACCTGTTTCGCCTCCAATAAGGATTAATTATTTTTTTTAGTTGGAATCAAATGCAAGGTACTGTTTTATTATTTTAGAGAAAAAGAAAATCATTTTTTAAAAATGTGAATTATTTGTTTATAATGGACTCTATGGGAGATGATTTTCCTGTAATTTGGAGCTTTCTGGATAACTGGTTTCGGATAACAGATCCCATATCTGTACTTTGCTTGGATATTCAATTTCTTCTATAGGCTTGTGGGAAATGATTTTGGTTTCACAGAGAACATTTAACATCCAACAACCTTTAAGATCATGTAAACTATTTTTTTATGTTTCCCTGTAATAAAAAGATAGTTTGTTGAATTTGTCTATGAATATTTTCATTGATCCAGGTCATGATATTCAGTATCTAGTAGAAATAAATCTAAAGCAACTGGAAATTCTGAGTTTTCTTGGAAATGTTTCACTGCAGCTTTTTGAGTTCATATGAGTGGTAAGGAATTCCCTGGAATTTAAACCCAAACTTACACTGTGTACTTTGCAAATAATTCATTCTACCATTTCAAATTGTATTCTTGAACCAATAATTTTTTTTTTAGTTGTAGTATTGGTGTGTAGGCAACCTTCTTAGTGCATTGTGCTGGATTCTGTGCTTTCAGAAATAGCCACCACTATACAAAGGCACTGCTATAAGATAAGCTATTGCTTCTCCTGGAGGACTCATTGATGGATTTGGGTGTTTTACTGTCTAGCCCCACATTCAAAATTAAAGTCTGTTTGATATTTTAAAAGTGGATTTGAATGCAGGCTTCTGCTGGAGGAGTGCTATTAGAAGATACATTTTGTAAAAAACATGTTTTCCCTTGTTAGAATTCCTTAAGGTTAATACATTCACCAACATCCAAACACAATGGGTTCACTGAACTGTTCAGGAAGGTGTTGGCTAAAAGTGTGCTCCATTCTCAATAGTACCATGATCCAATAATAAACAATGATTATTATTTATACTTATTAATATTTATTTTATTATTCAGTTGTGCTATGTTGAAGGAATTTTAGCATGCCTCCATTCTGTCCTGCTAATGATATCTGTAACATGTAAGGGTGAGGTCAGACGAAGTGTGTATGTGCTTCTCTCAGTCCTGCGCTTTTCTGTCAGGCTGAGAGAAGCGGATCCGCTTCCATACGCACCTCAGTGTGCCAGCCTTAAAGGCTATGGCAACTGCCCAAGTGTGGGCAAACAGAGTATATGGAAGGGGATCCGCTTCTCTCAGCCTGGCAGAAAAGTGCAGGACTGAGAGAAGCACATACACACTTCATCTGTCTTCACCCTAAGGATTATAACTTCAGTCAGAATATGTGTATACTATTTGATTTCTATCCCTTTTATGAAATTGGTTTTTAAGTAATTTCCTCTTATTTTCTGTTAAAAAGTATGTGAGCTCTGTGTGTGTGTGTGTGTATATATATATATATATATATATATATATATATATATATATATACAGTATACACACACATATCCATACACACATCTGTATGTATATATATATATATATATATATATATATATTGTATATATATATAATTGTGTGTATTCCTTTGCCATGTTTAGCGTTGCTCCTGCTATCACTTTTCCATTTGTAGAATTCTCAGTGACCTTTGCATGAATAAAGTCAAATAGGATTAAGTCTGGAATTTTTAACAATGGGGAAGAGGTAACAGATGTAGCCGACACAGAACGTGGGGGGATTGTTGATGCAGTGTTGCCTAAGGGGAGGGTCTATAGACACAAAAATTATGTGCATGCAGCATAACATTTTAGCTAAGATATTATACACAACACCTCTTGCACATTCTTTATTTAGTTGGTCTTGTCTGCTGGGATATTTACTAAGGGCACTTCATTAAAGGAGCTAGCATTTTCTGTCCCTTTTTCCTTCTGCCAACCTAATTAAGATAGTGTAGGTAATTGGTTAAATTCTCAACAGGCTTTGTGTTCTCTTGTTTGAAACCTCTTCTGATCCATAAGTTAGAGACTCCTCAATGAGTGTGTCTCTAATGAGTATTGCTAGTGCAGTTTCATGTGTAGGTAAGTTTTAGGAAGCAGTCATTCTTTTGTTCTTCTAAAGTTTGTTTATTAAACCTGTTAAAATTATACAAAACGACAGTTACAAGAAAAGGTTGATATATAACACTACCTCTGGTACAGGAGCAGGCAACTAGTTTCCTAATGAGCAGTAGTGGACTTGTTCGTTTCAGTTGTTGTGCATCTTGTCATAAAGTATCAGTTCCAGGGTGACTTTTCCTTTTTGAATTTAAATCTTCAAAAGGGACAGCTTGTAGCATTGATGGGGTTGCATACCAGGGGCAGGATATAATGCTCACTGAGCAGGTACTTGCAAGGTCTATTAAAGGTGGAGGCAGAGATGAGGCTGAAGAGGCAGGAACAGGGAATAGAATAGGCTAGCTCACAGCTAATTCTACACCAACAGATTTGTCATTATTACTGAAGATGTTGGAGAAGTGGGCTTGTATAAAGCAAGATAACTCTCAGAATATGTCAGGAGCCAACAACTCTTATACAAGATGGGAGCATTAGGAAGGCGAGGCAGATCTTAGTAATAAGGGATTCAGCTATTAGAAGGTTGGATAGGGAAATTTTACAATACCAAAGCCATGCTGCGTTGGGGAGGCAGCAGAGAAAAATTTTGGCTAAGAAACTGCTCCAAATGAGAGGCTAAGGTTTTTTTGGAGAAATGGACTGATTTTTCATGGTGCAGTTGTTCTGGGGGAGCTTGAGTTAACGACATGGTCATCAGTGATGACAGCCTTCTGGAACTAAATCTAAGAGATTTTTCAGCCACACCATGCTATAGGGAGGATACAGTTTTGGTGACTCCCAGAAAATCCAGGAGGGCTGACAGTTCCATGTCATTGGTGTTTATGAAACATGGTTGCACAACTGCCAGTATAAAGAAAATTTCAAGTGGGAGTCATTGATAAGTGTGGTGTGTGGGGTCCCAATAGCCAATCAGAACACTGCCAGAGAACTCTCTATGGTTCTGCTCTCATGTAATTGAAGGGGAAGATGCTCAGTTGCTGTTGTAACTGGGGGATTTTTAATTGCCCAGTTATTGACTGGAATAGTGGTATTGCCAGCAGAATTCATGGAAGAAAGTTTAAATTTTCTGCATGAAAACATCATAGAGTGTTGAGAACCCAATGAGAAATGTTGATGTATCAGAGAACAAATGTGCAAAATTTGTAGAGTAGGATATGGTACTTCAAATCTTATGTGAACAAAGCCTCCAGGACCTGATGAAATACACATATAAGTACTTATGCTCTAGCTAAAACTGGATGGAGCTCTCTATCTGATTTTCTTTAAATCATTCTTTGGTATAGTCCCAACCTGGCAATTAGGTCTGTAAGTTTGACATCTGTTGGACAGAGAGACTCTGTTCTGATCGTCGGATAGTCTTTTTTTACTGCCTTTCACAAATGACTCGGTCAAATTTAACCAAACTGTCTGACGTAATCTGGAAAACTAAACCCAAAAAATGAATATGGCTAAATATGCCATATTTTATAAAATGCATTTACTGCACCAACTTAAAGTTTCAGCATTTCAATAGCAGCAATGATCCAGGGCTTCCAACTTGTCACAGGAGCTCCCCATCTTGGAAAGTATCTGCAACACGCTGTTAAGAAGCCAAGCTTAGGGGTCATCACAAATTATCAAGCAGAAAATGAAGCTGACCTAAAGAACACACATGTGGTTGTAATATCATTGGTACTTGCTTATTACTTACATAGCAAGTAGGTGCCCATACACAATACTTTATTAGACAGGGGCAACTTAGTGACTGATTATCTTGGGGCTCTTAGGTCCTAGAGCCCATTTTTCAGGAAAGGCATTCCTATTGAAGAGGCCTAAAGGATTTCAGTATCATGATTAATATCCACACAAACCGGGACTGGTTCCCTCTTTACTGTATGTCCTCAGGGACATACACCATCAGTTTTGGGTGAATTAGTGCTTTAAGGGCAATGAGACCTTATGAAAGGCCACCCAGCTAGATGGAATCACTATTGTTGACCATATGGCAGTTTCCTGTTTGCACTTGGCAGACAATTGCTGCTTGGAAACACTGACTACTATGAGTGCCACTGCCCTTGAGAAGGGTGTGGTCATTTGATCATCAACTGGCCTGGCTTGGGTGACCATACAAATTTAAATACTAATAAAATGTATGAAAATAGCTTGCTTTTGTTAATAAACTTCACTGTCCTCATAGATTATTATATTGGAGCATGTTATTTGCTTTCAGCTGATTGCTATATGCTATTTGAAGCCTGTTGTCCTATGGCTTCAGGTGTGAGAACACTGTATTGGTTTGTCATTTTTTTTCCAATGTCTACACCTGTAAAATACAAATCATGGAATTTTATTACAGATTGCATTCACATAATCGAGCTTAAATATTTATTAGATCCAAACTGAAATAACAGCCAAATAGGTGGTTTCTTTCTACTCTTTGTTTCAAAAACATTACTAAGAAATATTGCAAAGGGCAGTTTTGTCCTCTCCATTATAAGAAATGGAACACAATATTTATGAGAGATTATTGCTTAACAAATACTGTGTGGGGTAGGTTCTTGGGGTCATAGACTTTCTGCATGCGGTACTACAGAGCTGATTATCATTGATTTTTTGGTAAGGATCCTTTACTGTTCTATGATGAAGCAAATCCAGGGTTTGGTTTTGCCAATATATGGTGTTTTTCAGGCAGGATTCTGATTTGCCCAAATCCATGTGCCAGGCCGAACCAAATCCGAATCATTAAAATGGAGTGACTTTTTGTCACATAAACATGAAAGTTGAATATATTTCAGCGCGCACTGTGCGAGTCTCTTTAACCCTTTCCTTTGTATTTGCATGTGCAAATTAGGATTCTGATTTGGTTCAGTATTTGGCTGAATCTTTCACAAAGTATTCAGGGGTTTGGCCGAACCCCAAAATAGTGGATTCAGTGCATCCCTAGTAAAAAAAAAAAAAATGACATAGATGTATATTACATATTGTGAGGCCATACAAGTTCCAACAACATGTACATGTTAAACCATTGCCTGGAGAAATTTTGTAACACATGGCATCCCGCCAAAATATTTTAGGCAATCTCCTTAGTATTTATTGAATGTTATGATTCTATGCGTGATAACTTGTACGGCCTGCCGCTTAAATAAAGCAGGAAATCATAACATTTAATGACTTCATTGTTTCTTGTATGTTGTTATATATGTTCTGAATCTAGATGAGGAATTTAGGGAGCAAGAATAAGAACTTTATTGCACCCAAATAAATGAACAGAAGCCTTTTACTTGTAAATAATTTAATGTTTATTCAATTAATACACAAGACCCATGAATATCCTGTAAATTATATCCTTATAAACAAAGCTTAGTGATGTCGTCATCATTTATAATCTGTGCTCAGTATTTTCTGTCACGACTTGCTGAAACTTTTGTATTATAATAAATAATGTTTCCCCCTGCTGTAAAATATAAGGATGTTACAAGTCCCCTCAGAATTCCTTGTTGACTTAATAACATCTTTATATTTTACAATAGAAAAAGTAATTGAGAACACAATGGAAGTGGACAGCAAGTCAGAATCTGCATGCAAGTAGAAACTAGGGAGAACTGAGCATCAGGAAGATATTGTACATTAACTTATAAACAATTATAAGATCAGTTATCCAGAAACCCGTTTTCTAGAAAACTTCAAATTACGGTTCTATTTTTATCAAATAATTCACATATTTAAAAATTATTTCCTTTTTCTTTGTAACACTTAAACAGAACCTTGAACGCAATCTTAACTAATATAATTAATCCTTATTGTAGGCAAAGCAATCCTGGCTTTACTTAATTTACTTAATTAAATTAAATTTTACTTTAATTTTTTTTTGGAAATTATTTTTTAGCAGACATCTGCTAAGTGACCTTAGCGGGGGGCCAGTAGTTTTGCCACTGTCATGCGTGGTGAAGGGGTTAAGAAGTCCAAGATAAGGAGCTTTTACTATGAGCTACATAATTTATCCAAAAAATGTAGGAATTACTGGAAAAAGTAATGTCTTCCTTGCTTTCTGCATTTGTCCAGCCCTGCAAGATGGTGTTGGAACGTATAATGGCAATTCAAAGCTCCGGTCTGCAACTTCTGACTTCTTTCCATATTAATTCATCAGCACACCACCATGTTTCAGCTTTCAGATACAATATTGCCCGATCTTTGGATTCCAGGGAACAAAAACCCAAGTGGCAGCACCAGCCTTCTGGCGTGGACACGTCTGTTAAGAGATTAGCATGGTAGAGAACATGAATTCCTAATAAGATCCTCACAGGCTCACTGTTTAAGAGTCAATTACGCTCTTCTCACAAGGCATTTTGCTCATAATCTTTACTCTGTCAAAGGACTCTAAAATCATTCAAATTGCCATGAAAAAGCTTGAAAATTCCAAAGTGCTGCAGTGGGATATAATTTCTTGTTACTGTTGCTGTGGAGCAGTAATGTGATATATGATGCCCGTGCGTATTACAGCAAATAAACCAAAAATATAAATTATTTGATTTTTTTTTTTCTTAATTTCAAAAATGATAGTAAATACAACAAGTATCTGGCAAGTCTTCACAGGTTTTAACAGATGTATGACAATGGGGGAATGGCCAAAAAGTGGGTGTGGTATAAAAAGTTTGCATGGCATGGGCCCCTTCTTGTCATTGGATTTCACTCTGTAAATCTGGTTTAGCTGGCGGAAATAGCTGGTGACACTTACCTGTTACTGCAAGGATACAGCAGGCATTTTTCCCACTAGTAGGCCATCCAATTATGTCTATTATTCTAGATTTTGAAAGTGATATTCCGGTAACTTGCTTTCTTCCCTCTTTCCTAAATGGAAATGTAGGTAGATCTATCCATTTAGGTATATCTGTGCAGTTCTTAAAGGAACAGTAACACCAAAATATAAAAGTATCTTAAAGTAATTAAAATACAAGGTACTTTTGCCCTGCACTTGTAAACCCGGTGTGTTTGCTTCAGTAATACTACTATAGTTTAGGTAAACACATAGCTGTGTAGCCATGGGGGCAGCCATTCAGTCTGAAAGAAGGAGAAAAGGCACAAGCAGATAACAGATAAGCAGATAGAATCTCAATGTATCCTAGAGAACGTTTCTGTTATCTGCTATGTAACCTGTGCCTTTTCTCACTTTTTCAGACTGAATGGCTGCCCCCATGGCTACACACCAGATTATTTATATAAACTATAGTAGGGTTTCTGAAGCAAACACACAACCTTTACCAGTGCAGGGCAACAGCACATTATATTTTCATTACTTTGAAACATTTTCATTTTTTGGTGTTACTGTTCCTTTAACAGGAACTGATAAGCATTTTTTCTTTTAGACCTACTACAAAGTAGCACAAGAAATACTACAAACTGACACTCTGTTTTTTGGATTATGTAATCCTTCCTATGTGTGAAATGTGATTGGCCCTTGTATTTTTGAAAGACGTGGTTTCAGTAGAGCAACCCATTCTTTAATTTTAAACTTAAAGTTTATATATTTTTTATTCACTTAACCCACAGACATATAATCTTTTATAATTATCTTGCAAACATGGTTTGGTGTCAAGAACATATTGCTACTACATAAGCCTGTCACATGATCTTAATATTTGGGAGTGATGCAGAGCATTCAGAACATGTCACCCTTGCTGCTTTGGGTGTTACAGACTGAAGCATGCTGGAAGCAGATGTTTAGCCACAAGGGTATGCCATTATGGCACACGTAAAAGAGAGAGAAAAGGCCAATCTGACCTGTACCCTTTCCTTGGGAAGAGTGACAGGAATGCATGAGATGTACCTATCACTGTGCAATTGGGCTAGTTAGCAGCCAAAAAATGTAAACATAAAGTACAAATGAAGGCAACCTTGAGGCCAATACAAATGACAATATCAAATGACACAATTTCAACTTACCATTCAGCTCTCTAGTTGTCAAAAGCCAAAGGCAAATGCCAGGTTACACTATATGGCTGGGGTATACTATACCTTCCTTTGTAAATTTTTATCTATGTATTTTTCTAATGAAAACAGTAAAGAGGATCGCAGCCCTTCTCAACATTATGAAAGAAAATGGAATTCTGAGCAGCTCAGTAGTCTCAGTCCCTAAACAAAAAGTGATAACGCTGTCGTTGAGCTGCCCAGCAGAAGGGTATGGTTGAGCTGCCCAGCAGAAGGGTATGGTTGAGCTGCCCAGCAGAAGGGTATGGTTGAGCTGCCCAGCAGAAGGGTATGGTTGAGCTGCCCAGCAGAAGGGTATGGTTGAGCTGCCCAGCAGAAGGGTATGGTTGAGCTGCCCAGCAGCTGTGACTTGAGATTGGTGAGCATCTCCATTTAATTACTTTTATCAGATGCAGTCCCCAGAGTTTGCTTATTTCCCCCATACAGAGGGTTAAAGGGGATGTTTGCCTTCTGACTGAAGGTTGCAGGTCTGCAGTTGACTCTGTTCCCTAACAATGTCCTGAAACTCAATATAGTTAAGGTATCTACAGTGAGCAGATTATTTTAGAACCTTCCTTGTTGGATTTCCCTCAAGGACAAAATGTTGGACAAGGGCATAATGTTGGCCTAACGTATAGATTACAGTCTCATAACTTTCAGCTTTTTACTTTTTCATGTAGTCAGTCTATACTGTATAATGATTGCTAATATACTGTATGAGATCTCTACTTTTAAAGGAGAACTAAACCCTAAAAATTAATATGGCCAGAAATGTCATATTTTATACACTGAACTTAATGCACCAGCCTAAAGGTTTAGCATCTCTATAACAGCAATGATCTAGGCCTTGAAAGTTGTCACAGAAGCTCTCCATCTTAGATTTTGTTAGTGTTAGTGACTCTCACATGTTCCGTGTGCCCTGGGCAGCTGTTGAGAAGCCAAACGTAGTATTTTTATTGGCTTGCATGTCCTGTAGATTTCACTATATCAGAGTCTGTATGCTGTGCATAGCACATGTATGTCAGAGACGTGGCAGTCAGAGTGGATTTGGTAGCAGATAAGTTTAACTAATGAGCCAGTGTTTATGTTGCAGAAAAGGAGCCGGATGTTTATCTGTCCGTACATAGATAATATTGCTGTCAAAAACTGCATTTCAGGTTTATCGGCACATGTGTAGGCATGTTGACCTGTAGATGTTGCAACGGTAATTTCTTTACCTAAAAAATTTTACTGGCATAATTTTCACTGAACTGGGAGCTTAATGAATGTCAAGTTTGAAACATGAAACACACAATGCCAACAAAATGCCATATTTAATAGTATTCTTCTTTACTGCACCTCCACAGTCAGTACCTTGTTATATGAACATAAAGTTACTTAAATATGTTTTCCTGTCAGGGAGAAGCTACAACATTTCTGATATTTCTACAGCTTTTTGTGCACATCCCCTTGTATGCAAAGGGCCAGTTACTAGGCCCACATATTCTTGTAGTTGCTTGATTTTATATTATTGTACAAGCTCACCTGTTGCTTTGAGGTATATCCTGTATGTAACCATAAAGCGCTGAAAAGATATTGTATAGAAAGGATCAGCATTGGTTGTTATCCCAGTAACACTCTGGTAACTGGCTCTATATCTTTATAAGTTTTTATTGAATCTGCGTTAGTTGTAGGTATAATAGCATATTTATGTCCCCAGTAAGTTTTTCCGGTTGAATTTTTCCTTGGGGTGAACTCTCCAAAAGTAGAAGGTCCAGGTGCATAACCTTCATGCCCTTCAGCTAATAGGAAAATTACTAACCAAAATTACCTCATAAAATGAGAATAGGCTGGCACACAATTGGACCACTGGAAAATTGGTCCAGTTTTAGGCTAATGGCGTGAGGGCGGATATTTTCAGCAAGCAGAAAAACGCTTACCGAAAATTCCACCCTACGCCTCCTACATGTGCCTGCACCCAAATGAATGGAATACGCTTGCGTACAGGCACATGTAGCGAAAATACGCATAAAAACGCGACAGTTTGAAATGTTTTGACCATGCCCATTTTTGTGACCAAACTCCCTAATACCACTCCTATTTGACTAAATTTGCCAGGTTATTTAAAGTTTGAACACATTCCTGGGGGTTTTGTGGTCTTGTTTTATGTGTTATTACAGTTTTGCTAATAGAGGTGAAATTGCCCTTTAAGCTGTGAGTCTCAGTTACCCCCAAGAGACCTGTTTAGCTTATTAGTTACAATTGTATCTCAGTGCAGGTGTGGCTTGTTAACTTTCTGGGCTCTCTGCCAAAAGCCCATTTATTTAATTAAATGTGAGAAACAATGTATCTAAGTGCAGTTGACGCTTGCTAAGATTTCTGGGCTCTCTGCCAAAAGCTACTTTTTAGTTAAGTTTGTATCTTTTTAGCGATCAGTGCAGGAGATCAAAGGGAAATGAGGGACTTTTCAGTTAGAATCTGGGACTGCGGGTTAAAATCAGAACTGTCCCGAGAAAATTGGGACCTATTATCGGGAGCTATGGTTTGAGGAGAAAAAGTGTCCTCCTTATTTTTTTGTTTTTTCCAGTAGACTTCAATAGTTTTCACATGATAAACCATGAGATAAGTTTTTCTGAATCGAATTGCGTCTCAGATTAAATCGCATCCATCAGTTTTCATGTGATAACATTTTCCCAGTTGAATCTGGCCCATAGTTTGTAACACTTTAAACTTTCAGTTTCACAATGAATTGAGCTCCAGTAAAGACAAGTATTTAGTAGCATAGAAATACTTGAGATTAGTGGTTTTCTGGAATGTTCATAAGTTACTTTTATGTGGCCCTAATTGGTCTTTTAATAAATTAAATATTTGGAAGTTGTGATGCTTTCTGGGGTCATAAATGAAACAATTTCATGATTATAAACTTTATAGGGCCGTGGGTCAGTCCTGGCCTGATGTATTGAGACTATGGGGCAGATTTACTAATGCATGAATGGACCGAAAGCGTCCGAACGCGTTTTTTCGCAATGATCGGTATTTTTGCGACTTTCTTGTCACCGCCGCGACTTTTTCGTATGTCCCGCAATTTTTCTGTCGCCATTACGACTTTATGGTATATTTTGCGCGACTTTTTAGTTGCCGTCGCGGAAAAATCGGATTGGGTTTTCCGCCGTTTACAATTGCTGAATACGAAAAAATTGCGACGGCGACAAAAAAGTCGCGCAAAATACGATAAAGTTGTGGCGGCGACTAAAAAATTGCACAAAATACAAAAAAACGTGACGTCGATGAAAAAGTCGCAAAATTTTCTTTCCAATCCGATTTTTTCCCATTGGGGATTCAGATTCGTGGATTAGTAAATGTGCCCCTATGATTCTCCTAATCCCTTTCATTCTAAGTGCAGTATGAGCAGGCGTGCAGGTGTTTGTCCCACACAGCTTAACACTTACCTGCTGCCTTTGACTGATTTATAGCGTTTGGGAGCCACTCATTGTTCATTAATTGAGTTACTTGTATTGACAACCTTTTTTATTATGTAATATTTTTCATTTACGCCGTCTCTTTTGTTTTGCTGTACTAAGGAAAATGCATGCAGTTGTTTTATAGTTCTTATTAAACTGTAAAACCCTTCACTTTATTTTCTTACTTAAGGCATCATTTGTAACCCTCTAATTAATGTTTCTCAACACCAGTTATTAATTCCACGTTCCAAGAAAGCATTATGCAAATAGAAATTGTTTCACCCTGTTAAGGTCAATGTTCAAATGCAGTAAAAAAGGGAAATGCCATCAGTCAATTTATATATTTCTTATAGGAAAATATACTGGATTTTAGGGAGATCTGTGATTGGTGAATAAAATAGCCCCAGGTAAATATCCGTGCCTCTTCCTGTTTCAAAAAAACAAAAGAACTTGCCTAGGAATTAATAAATGAAGCCCTTCCTTTGAATGCCCAAAAAACTGTGTAAAGTATTTGTGTAGACGGCTAATCCCACCATCACCCTAGCTCAAGAGGTTATCTTAAAGGGGTGGTCCACCTTTAAGTTAACATTTAGTATGTTATAGAAAGGCCAATTTTAAGCAACTTTTCAATTAGTTTTTGAATTATTTGCCACCTTCTTCTCTTTTCATCTTTGAAATGGAGGGACACTGACCCCAATAGCCAAAAACTATTGCTCAGTGAGGCTACAATTTAATTGTTATGGTCACTTTATATTACTTATTTTTCTATTCAGATCCTCTTCTATTCATATATCAGTCTATTATTCAAATCACGACCTGGTTGTTAAGGTAATTTGGATCCTAGCAACCTGCTGAAACTCCAAGCTGGAGAGCTGCCAAACAAAAACTGAAATAAAAAAAAAAACTACAAATAATAGAATGTGAAGACCAAATGCAAATTGTTTGAGAATATTATTCTCTACATCAGGGGTCCCCAACCTTTTTTACTTGTGAGCAACATTTAAATATAAAAAAGTTGGGGAGCAACACAAGTATGAAAAAAGTTCCTAGGGGATACCCAAAAAGGCCTGTGATTGGTTATTTGGTAACCTAATGTGGACTGGCAGACTATAGGAGGCTCTGTCTGGCAGTACACGTGGTTTTATGCCTCCAAAACTTGTCTCCAAGCCAGAAATTTAAAAATAAGCACCTGTTTTGAGGCCACGGGGAGCAACATCAAAAGGGTTGGTGAGCAACATGTTGCCCCCGAGCCACTGGTTGGGATCACTGCCCTACATCATAGTTAAAGTTTAACTCTAAGAGAAACAACCCCTTAAAGTTCCTGGTACACCCCAGGATATGCCCTCTTTTTGACTAAATTCAATCTAATCCATGTCTTTTCTTCCATCGTCCTATTCACTTCTTTACTTTCCTTTGTTCCTTTTTTTAAAAGCTGTTTACCTATTGGCATTTTAACTGATGCTGTAAGACTCCCTTTATTTTGATATTGAAATACAAATAAAATTTTATTATATTGTTAGTGCAAACATGTCTACACAACTCTTTGCAGAGATTGTTTATCATTTTAGTGACTTCCCCTTAGTGGAAGTTACATTGTGAGACACTAAATGTAGTTCATAGCCTCCGCACGGAATAGGCAAGTTTGCTAGTTCTTTGACTTATGGTATATGGGCTGCCATGTCATAACTATAAGTTGCTGGCCCCCCTACAAAAAAAATCCTTGAAGGGGACCGGCAAAAGCAGCAAAACCATCCCCGCCCTCCTCTCCTATCCCTGCCACGCCCACCAAGGTAGCAGAGCAGCTGGGAAGGGAGGATTATTTTAACTGTAGACGAAGCCAACTGCACAGTCCAGGCTTCTTCCATGTGGTCTGATTCAACTATGGTTACACCAGTGATGGGTGTATCTAATATTCACATTTCTCAGTCAGCAGAAAATAAGCTCCAGGTGCCATCAGCCTTTGGGACACACAGATGGGGAGACACAGAGAGGCATGGACAGAGAGGTATCTCACAGTAAAGGATGATGCACATAGAGAGCGAAACAAAAATGGCGCATATTGTGAATTTTCTCCTTGTCTAACTTTACTCAAGTTCACTTTAATTTGCCAGTCCTATTTCACATCTCATATTTACTAAAAATCTGAAATCCACTTTTATGGGAGAACTGTGCTGAATATCCCCTGGTGTAAATTCACTGTAAAAATGTGTCAGTTTATTTCCCCATACAGTTGTAGTAGGGAAAATTCTCTAGAGAATTGTATGCTGAGCATTAGATTATCCTGAGGGGCGAGAGCTATTTTACCAAAACGCTTATATTCTCTTTGCAAGAATAGACAAGAATTGTCCCATTTACGTAACAAGAAAATGTTTTTATTTCCTGGAAATGACTACAAGTGAATTCTTTGCAAGCTATAAACAGCAACATCATGTTTTTATTTTGAACAGATTACAATGCAACCTCAATTTTAGATCTGCTGATGTTACATTTTCCCTCATTTGACACTTTTTTTTTGTGGCCCCACTATTATGTAATCTATATTGTATTTCCCTGATTTTAATTATTTTTTTTACTTATTTTTTTCTGGTTCCCTGCAAAACGTAAAATGGGAGTTGTACTGTATTCTGTATTTCTAGTCAGGGGAAATTTCAGGCCTCCAAAACCTATTCATAACATTGAGCATGTGGTTAGCTTTGTACTGCTGGGGACTAAATTTGGTACCAGGACAGGAAAGAGTTTGTATGATCCCCTTGTTTGTATGGTTTTTTCTTGCTACTCCAAAAACATTCAGGCAGGTTAATTTGCACCTGATAAAACTGGCCAGTGATAAGGAATTTATACTGTAAGCTTCACCAATGATATGACTCCTATATAATCTCCATAAAGTGCTATGTTAAGGTGGCCATACACCAGGGGGCTCAAACTCAATTTACCTGGGGGCCGCAGGAGGCAAAGTCAGGATGAGGCTGGGCCGCATAAGGGATTTCACAAAAAATTGGCTTTCAAGGGATGATGCAAGGCACGGCGGGCGAGAGCTGTTGATTGCGGAAATGACGTTATGCCATCATAACAGTTATTATGGGAAGATGTTCTGTGTGCACAATTAGCTCCTTAGCAGCTAATTGTGCACACAGAACGTCTTCCCATAATAACTGTTATGATGGCATAACATCATTTCCGCAATCAGCAGCTCCCGCCCGCCGTGCCTTGCATTATCCCTTGAATCGCAATAAAATCGCGATCCATTCATTGCTTTTGAGAAGGCGTTGGTGCGGGCCACAAAATATTGTACCGAGGGCCGCAAATGGCCCGCGGGCCGCGAGTTTGAGACCCCTGCCATACACACTCTGATAAAAGCTGCTGATTCAGTCCTTCCAACCCATGTATGGTGCCACCATATTGGTGGACATATTGGTGAAAGATCTGCTCGATTGGCGACCTTAAAAGGAAATCTTATAATGTATGTCCAGTTAAAGCGATACTATGTAAATTAAAGATAATAATGACTTTAGCCAGTAATGGTAGAAGAAATAGAGAATGATGTACATTGGTAAGAAAGTATGAAAAGAAAGGATTTTGCACATGGAAGCAAGAAAAGAAGGAGGATTGTGCATATCAGATACAATGAGCAGAAAAAGAAACAGAATGGTGAACATTGGAGCTCAGTGAGCAGAAGAGGAAACAGAAGATGGTACACATGGGAGAATGGTGAACAGGAGGAAAACATGGGGTGTGCTAATAAAAGAATAGTGAGCAGAATTAAGTCTTTTTTCAGATCAAACTGAGTAAAGAAAGATATTTGTCTAGTCCCACAAAATGAGGGAAGTAGAGCGTGTCCCTTGCATATGCAGCCATAGGCAGAGATCAGACATGGGCAAGCTCATTAAATGGAAAGGCAGTATATTCATTCATGATAGACAAGTTATTGCTACTCATCTCATTGTGGAATGATAGTGGGGATTTTTTTTTTAATATTCTATCTTCAGGTAAAAAGGTTTCAACACTAAATAAACACTTTTTCACATTTCTGTGCTATTACTCACTGTATACAAAGTGTTTTATGTGTGCAATTTAAATTGAACACGAGAAGAAGGTATTTCCAGGTACTTGGTCGCCTATGGGAAAGCTCACGGGGGACAAAGTGTCCCATCTATTTTGCCCATAAATGATGCTATAATATTGTTGATTATTTCCCATTGATAAAATATTAATATTTGACATAACTGGGAGCAAGGCCATCAAAATATTTATGGAATACCACGATAAATACTTTGGTTTTGTCATTGCCTGTAGACATATAATAAACTTGAGACATCATAGGTATTCCCTTGTTACAAGCAGAATTCTACATTCAATTATGAAAGCACTTTTACGTTTTGTGTATAATGACCCATTTCAACAGTATTTGCAATTCAGTATTCTAGATGCTAGATTAGGGATCCCCAACCTTTCTTACTCGTGAGCCACATTCAAATGTAAAAAGACTTGGAGAGCAACACAAGCTTCATAACAGTTCATGGAGGTGCCAAATAAGGGCTAGGATTGGCTGTTAGGCAGCCTCTATGCACACTATCAGCTTACAGGAGGCTTTATTTGGTAGGAAATCTTGTTTTATTCAACCAAAACTTGCCCCCAAGTCAGGAATTCAAAAATAACTCCCTGGTTTGGGGGCACTGAGAGCAACATCCAAGGGGTAGGTGAGCAACATGTTGCTCCTGAGACACTGGTTGGGGATCACTGTGCTAGATAATGGGAACATAGTTACCTTCTGAGAGACACATAGCAAATGTTCACTAGTCACCCCTTACACACAAATTTTGTGTTTGAACCTCAGCCATGTTCTTTGAAAGCCCACTTTGGCCTTAAGATTTTGTACAGGACAACAATGGACTCCCAGCAGCTTTAATATTCTGAATATGTGATAGATTACAGTGCCCGAGCTGTTAGGACAGGATTAATCTGCAGTCTAAAGGTCTAAAGAAGTTTAACAGGTCCAAAAAAGCATATCTCTTTTAATAACAGGGATTGTTTTTTTCTCTGTTAATACTTTTTTTTAAGGGTCTTGAGTTTTATTTTCTGCTAAGAACTTAAAGAGGTTTTGCTAGTAAGATATTGTGGATCGGTTTCAGAAAAGTTGCTTTCAATGTATACGTTTGTACAGGCTATGCATTTGCATAATAAATCATGTAGGAACGGCTCACAATATATTGCCATGTTCGTGGTTATGTTCTGAGGAAAACTCATTAGTCTGAGTGTCATTAAAAATGAATGATTGTCTTCATGGTATTTCTAAGTTGTCTTCCCACAAGCAATAAAAGATAAATCTTGCTGTGTTTTTTGGATATGACAAGTTTTGTCTGCTCGGCAGTAGCGTTGTGTGTCCAAGTGAGGGCGTTCCAAGCCTGTGACACATTTTCTTTTCATTCAGATTACATCTTTTTATTCTTGCTAAATCTAGGATATTTTCTCAGCTATTTTGTTGACCACACATCTTGTGTACAATTTCTAAACAACTGTCCCTAAAAACTTATTTTTTGTTAACTAAATATATCTGTTTTTAACCACCTACAAAGGAAAGCAAATTAAAAAGCAGATTAAAATTACCACTGATTGTATGAACAGTGATTAGTGAGACTGCTTCTCTGAGCACTATTTCTCTTGCCAGGTGTTTAAAGGGCACTGACATTCTGAAACGTCCCTTTTTTGTTTTTGATATATTGATTTACTTCTAATTAGTTAGACAAACATATTGTAAAAATGCTCTGCAGTTATTTTCTTTTTTCCATCTGAGCTGTATTATCTTGGTCACACTGCTAAGTAATCCTGTTAAGGGCTCAAAATCATGCAGTGACGTAAATAATACGTTTCTGATGGGATCTCAGTCCACTGTTCTGAATGCTTGGTTATAAAAAACGACTAGAATCTCAGCCATAAATCATGATGGAACTGTTGCTTTGAGAGAGAAAGGAAGTGTATTAATTCCGTATGTAAGCACAAAACTTGATATAACATTTTTTTCTTTACTAAGTATAATGCTTTGTTTCAAGAAACTGTTAAGCTGGCCATATATGAGAATATCAGCTTGTTTGGTAGGTTGTCAAACAAGTGACTCCATTTGGCCACCCATATGGTATAAATCAGGCAAATCTGAAAATTGGTCTCTAACCAAATTATCAGATCAGACAGGGGCCATTTAGGAATGAAATATAACTACACTTCAATGTAGTCCTTACCAGGTTGGATTTTATTATCTGCCTGATCGCTACCTGACTAAGCCCTGGTCAGATATTAATTGAGGACATTGTCAACATTGTCTCAATTAAAGTATGTATTCAGAGAACTTGGATAGAGGACTGGCTAAAGGATAGGTTACAAAGAGTGGTGGTAACAGGCTACTAATACTAATAAAGTGCTGCCATGCATAAAAAAGGGCATTAACTGAAGGATTGAAAACATAATTTTGCCTCTTTATAGGTCCCTGGTAAGGCCTCACCTTGAGTATGCAGTGCAGTTTTGGGCTCCAGTCCTTAAGAAGGATATTTTTGAGCTGGAGAGAGTGGAAAAGGGGATGGGGAAGGGCAGACTGTCATGGTTGAGGTTGTTTTCTCTGGATAAAAGAAGCTTACTAGGTGACATAATTACTCTTTACAGGTACTTTAGGGGACATTATAAACTTATAGTGGGGGATCTTTTTTCCCCATAGGAAAAAAACGATGGCCACCAATTTAGACCCGAGGAACAGAATTTTCAATTGCGGCAGCTTAGGTAGTTCTTCATGGTAAGGGAAATGAGGGAGGTTGTGAGTTTTTGATTCCTGTTAACAACTGAAAGAGTATCATGGATGATTTCTTGAACAAGCATAATATCCAAGACTATTGTGATCTTAAAGGAGAAGAAAAGGTACAATCACCCCCCAGTGATTGTACCCCGGGCTGGTGCTCCTGTTAGCAGAAAACTGTGATTAAGCAATCCTCTTGTTCACTGGAGTTCATTTGTAAGGATGGTCTTTGATCTTTTTTACAATTCAACTTAACTATGTAACTATTATGAGTAAACACCCAAAAAAGTAACAAGAACACATCTTGCAGAAATGGTTAAGTGTACAGATTATTTTTAAAAATACTCTTTAATACAAACACTGGGAATTGCTCACTGATTGCAAGACACATCACAGGTGGAGAGGAGTCTTCCTCTCTTTTTTTCTTGGTATCACCAATTCCACCTGAGCCATTAGGCTCTCTAGCTACTGGCTAGAAAAGGAACTGACTCTACAAGACATTCCATTAGGCCAAATAGTATATTCCTAATGTGCAGCTAGTGCCAGGACTAAATAATGATTCTGTGATCTTGGAGGCAGAAGATGTTGATCACCTGCCAAATCTGCTGCATGGGCCTTCCCTCCATGTACGCGCTAACCATAACTTTTATAAAAGTAAATTTCCCCCATGTTGTGTAATACCTACAGCTTTGCCACATGTTAAGCTTCCTGTTGTTTTAGCTTCAAATGTTGACTGACCTATACAGATATTTCTTGATAGATCTTTCAGAGGCTCTGTATGAATGTCATACCAGAACTTCCTAGATTGTATTCTAGACTGTACTCTCTAGAGAAATTTTCACCTCATGCTGAGTTGCTAAAATATATCTAGGGGCCTTATGTTATGGATGGTTTATCCTGCACCTCCTACTTGTGTTGGCCTTTTGCTGGATTTTCTAGAAGTGTTCCTAGTTTTTCACATTATCTAGTAACCTTACAATAAGTTTGAGTAATATAGGGAGCATGGTTTAGTTTTCTGTCCTTAGCCTCTGTGCTTTAACCACTAAGGATTAACCTATGACACCAAGTGTGATTGTTAGCCTGGGGGTGTAACAAGACCCTTCTTTCACAGCTTTTCTTCTTTCCTTTTTCTCTATTATGTTTTGAGTCTTCTACTGTCTTTCCTGTGCTTTGTGTTGTTAAGACCGCCTTCAAAAAGCATATTTCATGGCACAGAAGAGTCCTTGTTTTGCATGTGTTTGCATTTATACATATAGAGGGGGCTGCCATACTACTTTTTTTTGGTGATTTTTTCTCCATAGACCGGGACCACTTGAATCATAAATAAATGATGCTATTTGATTGCTGTCTGTGAAAAACTCTGAAGTAGGCAGCATAGCCACACCCATCTTTATTTCAAAATATAAATACAATCTTGAAACTTGCCTATATTTTCCTTGGAATGGTCTGTTGGCAAGAATAGTCACTACTGCAGTGTATGGATCATTCTGAAACATGTTTATGTTTCTTTTTTCTTTTTAATAAGTGAAACGTTAACATAGTGTGGTAGCATTTCAGAAGGGTGTGTTTCACTCACAGGACTGCATTTTGTGCCTGGGGTGTTTAAAGTACTTTTAACAGCTTCAGCTCTTAGTATACTGTTTCACACATAGGCACAGACTCTAGTATTACCATATCCACCAGGGAAGAATGCTAAATAGTCACTGCTGTCTGCTAAATGTGTCTCAAGGTGATTATTATCAATGAAAAATGACAGCTACAAGATGGCCTTTTTTTTTTTAACATCAAAAGCTTTTGTTTGGGGGTGGAGACCAACAGTATCTCTTGCTTCCAGGCAAGACGTGTATATTAAACTTAGTCATGTCTGAAACGTTATTGACGCATATGTATGTAAATCCAGATTTCATTCAAAACCTGTAACTTGCTTTTAAAGTAAAACAGCCTATTGCTTTCCTCATTTAAAATTTATTGGCAACGCCTTTGTAATTGTACACTGTATACTTATGATCCTTGGCCAACTATATGTTTAACTTCATTTTGTTTTTGTTTATTTGTTATACATAAATTCCCCTTGGTGTTCTTAAATACATACTTGCTGTGTTCGCCTTGTCTTGTCTCAACAAAACCGTTAAGTACCAGTTAATGTTGCATCACAATATTTTAAAAAAAACTTAAAAATTTGAAAACATTTTATTGCATTGCCTTTTTTTTTTATACAAAATATAACAATCTGACACAACATTTAGTTGAAATAAATGGTGAGATCTGAAAGAACTCTAGGGCCCTACATCTAAAAGCCAACTATTAATGTAGTCAGAAAGGAAAAGTAAGACTATTAGAACATTTCAATCTGCACTTCACAACTCAATGAAAATATATTGCTTCAAAATCAGTATAGCTTAAATACTGATTTCTTATTGTTGCATTCTCGACCCTTTGTATGAACAAATCAACACCCACTAGTGGCAAATGTATCAAAATTCAAGAGAGATTCTCGATTTTTCTCACATAATCTCATCAGTAAGAAATCCAGAATGTTCTTCTGTTTTCCACTTGATTGTTAAGTTCTTGCAGTTAATGCTTGTTGTTGGGGGGAATATTTTCTTAAGTGGCAGAATATTTCCACTCACCAAGTGCAAAAATTGACAGGGGGAATAAATTGGATAAATTAGAAAAATCTCAAATTGCGGGAGGAATGATTTATTTAGTTGTGACTGAGCTACAGCAGAAAATCTCAATCTGTCATATTCTTCAGCTGAACTGTAATTAATAACATTTGTCACTTAACATTTTTGTGACAAAGATGAAGATATCGCGTAGACATTTTTGAGTCAGAATATGTTAATATTTTTTAATCAGTTCAGAATGCTTAGGAAAATACATGGTTAACTTGATACGTATTTACAATTTGTTAACTATTACTAACAACTTTTTTTTTACCCTTTTAGCCAAGTCCTTTACCAAGTCCAACACTGGGGAGACAACCGAATGCCAGCCAGTCACTGCTTGCGTGGTGCAAAGAAGTCACAAAATCATACAGAGGGGTCAAAATCACCAATTTCACTACTTCATGGAGAAACGGACTGGCTTTCTGTGCAATATTACATCACTTTAGACCTGACCTCATGTGAGTAAACACAGTATTTCATTTTTGCCTTTTAAGAAAAAAACAAAATTAACTACAACAACAAAACCTTTCCAGAGCAAAGTCTATGGCACGTTGTTCTTTGTGTACTTCTTTGGCATGTCCAGTGCTGTAGAGTTTTCATGGTGAATGGGTTAACAGCCCTTACCATTTCCCTATCAATGTCCTCCTTTCATTTAAGCCCCCTTCTAATTTGATTTTTTTATGCCTTAATCCTAAAATACTGACCTCAAGATGCTATTAAAATTTTGTTAGTGTTGAAATGAGATGAGACAAATTAGCCTGTAGCTCTTTGAATGTTGACAACAAGGGATTACCACATGGCAAATTTGGCTGTCAAAGCTTGTCGCTGGCCCTTGCCTTAACTTCTTTTTTAGACGAAAAAGCTCCAGGCTCTAGAACCAGCTATATCCATATTATTTATTAATATATTTTGTCCTTTTTAATTTTCCACGCTATTAGTTTTGTTGATTGAATTGCAGTGAAATTGCTAGTTGCCCTATGATATAATGCTTTAACATTTTTTTAAAAGATGGGGCTTGTTTTAGGACTGCTGATTTTTTTTTATTAAAAATTGTTTGTACCCACTGTGCCATTTTCTCCTCCAGTGACTACAAGTCCCTCAATCCTCAGGATATTAAAGAAAACAACAAAAAGGTAAGAACCGCAAGCAGGGAGTTTATTGCAATAGCCAGGCTCGCTAGTTTTTTTTTTTTAAGTCTGAAAAGCAAAGTCCTTTGTAATAGTGGTGGAACTTGCAGACACCAACTATAATTGGTTGGAAATACTGATTTGCTATTGCCTTTAAGATTTTTGAGTTCTATAATTTTTTTTTTTACCCTACAGTACAGGTATGGGACCCATTATCTAGAATGTTCTGGACCAAGGGTATTCTGGATAAGGGGTCTTTCCGTAATTTAGATCTCCATACCTTAAGTCTACTAAAAAAATCAATAAACCATTAATTAAACCCAATAGGATTGTTTTACATCCAATAAGCATTATTTATATCTTAGTTGGGATCAATTACAAGGTACTGTTTTATTACTACAGAGAAAAAGGAAATCAGTTTTAAAATTCTGAATTATTTGATTAAACTGGAGTCTATGGGAAACAGGCTTTCCAGAATTCGGAGCTTTCTGGATAATGGGTTTCCAGATAAGGGATCCCATACCTGTATCATGTTTTGTGTGTGAGCTGGTTTGTTGGATAGCCCTAAGGCTGATGCCAGACGTGGCGTAGGGCTGATATTTTCGGCAAGCGGAAAAACGCTTGGCGAAAATACAGCCCTACGCCTGCTACTTGTGCCTGCACCCATCTGCCAAAAAATGATGAGATTGCGTTTAAGTGATTTTGTGGTATGTATCATTGTCTTAATATAAACTTCCTTGAGCTATTCTTTTATTGTATATTTATTTAAGTTCCAGTGCAGCAGTGAGTTTTCTGGGTAAGAGCAAGATTAAAGTTGGCCATACACTAACTGATCCACTCACTTGGCAAGTGAACCTGGGCTGGATTGTCCACCCATGTGTTGGGCCACATTTACCTGATCATTGCCCTTGGGCAACTGATGAGCTCATACAAAGGATCCTACAGAGCCCTGTCGGACAAGGAGCGCATCAATGCCGCAATGCATTCCTTGTCCAACAGTGCTTCATAGGCCCCCTCTGTATGATCTCATCAGAATGTTTAAACTTGCCCAATTGATATATGGGCAATTTTTACCAGCTTTTATTGGCCCATGTTTGGCCACCTTAAGTCACAGAGGCAGCAACATAATGAAATTTACAATGTTTGGGACCTGAGCTATTCCAGATTATTCCCGTTATTTGGAACTACATAGCTTAAGTCTGCTAAAAACCATTTAAACATTATAACATTGCATAAACCAGATACTATTGTTTTGCCTCTAATAGGGATTCCTGCAGCTTAGTTACAAGGTACTGTGTACGGTATGAGAAATGGCCTTCCTGTAATAAGAAACTGTTTCCAGATAAAAGATCCCATACCTGTACTGTTTTTTGTAGGGGGTAGTTTATCTGTGGGTCAAATAGACCCACCATGGATTCTTGCTTTTATGTATTAATATATAGAAATTTTATTATATATACAATTAATATATAGAAATTTTATTATTATATACAGAAAATACTTCTGTAGTGGTTAATTTGCTTATTCTTAATGTAACTTCTTTTACCCCATCTTTCCTCTTTTCTATTTACCCTTTCCGGTCTGTCCACAGTACTGTGTTTGTGTACTGGGACTTTTTTTTGATTATTTTAAAAATACACAATAACCTTCAGCTTAGCCATACATTTAAGTTGAGGCTTTTTTCCAATGGTGCATTTAAAAGACCCACTCATTTTAATCCATGGGCTGCTTCTAAACTACATCTATATCTAATGTACAAACAGAGAGCAGACAAGACATGGGAAGAACTGCTTGTTTGTTTGCTGTTTTGCTACTAACTTTATCTATTGTCCAATAACATTTTTATCCAAAATTAGATTTTTTTTTTTCTTTTTAAGAACTGTTATTTGCTCATTCATTATAAATGCAGTATTCAAAAAATATTGTAAAACTTTACATTAAAAACACATGTTGTACCAGCCAAGCTTTAATTATTTTAAAAAGGTTTGTAGGTTACAAATGTAATCTTTCTTCCCCCCCCCTCCCCCCAAAATACAAATCTAATTAAGTTTTACCTGTAATATTTCCTTTTGTTATAAGAATCTTCTTCCGTGTTCAGACAGACCTTCAAAAATGCTTGGTGTTCCTCACCTTATTCGATCTTTATGCCTTATTTTTTTCTCCCTTTTGAAATTTTCAATTCATGTAACGTATGGAAAGCCCTAGAGGGCAAACTAAAAATCTTAATTCAACTCTGAGCAAACTGTAATTATGAAGATTCTTTATTTTGTTGCCAAGACGTCTTCTGTTTTGCAGTGTACACCTTGTCTAGCAAACCTGCTGCACACACACATATATTATATGAAGAGAATGACAAGCTGCACCCTTTTACTTCTGCAGCACAGTGACATTTCATTCCTGCCCACCAGTATTAATGAAACCTAAGATTTCACATATCTTCAATGGTTTTTTTTTGTTTTGTCTTGATATTTTCTTTTTTTTATCAGGAACTGTGATCAGATCTGCACTTCTGTTATGCCCAAAATACGATTGCCACACACAAAATATTAGGATAGCAAGAATCAATATATATGGAGGCTTATTTATCAAAGTTCTAATTTGTGAATAAAACCATAAATAAACTCTAATTAATATTCTGCTCATTATTTTCAATAGGTCTACAAGCTCTCAAAAATTCAAAAAAGTTTTTCATATATTTGCAAGCTTTTAGATACAGCTTTACAGTTGAGTTTTTCGGATTTATGTTTAATAATTATATAAATTCATGAGTTTTAGAGAAAGAAATTTAATTGTGCCAAAAATTAGAATTCGTGCATTGCTAAATCACCCACTTAGTGTTAATGGAAAATGGTTAATGAAATGTTGTGCTTTCAAGAAATAACTGTAACACAAACTTACTCTTTGACGTTAATTCTGCTGGGCTGATCTTGCCCATAAATTACTTTAAATGTTTGTTTTAAAAGCCATTGCTGAACATTACCCAGGGTCTTCTGCTACAGTGTCTCTTGGCTTCTTTGGCAGTTTGTCATTACAGTCTGGGTCACAAATAGCAGGTTATATTGCTAGAAAGACACAACTCCATGATACCTGGCTGACTGCATACATTCAGGGTGTCATTCAGGGCTTACTCTATTTTGCACCACAGTCCTGGGAGCTTGATAATCACTTGGTGAATAAGCTTGGACAATTCTTAATTTGTTTGTAAAAGTTAAAAAGCTTAGACATGGTAGTAAATTGACTTATTATATTCCTTGTATTTGACATTACAGCATTGTCAGCTGGAGCCATCACAAAACCCAAATCCATTCCCAGGCCTTGTGACTCGATTAGCTTCCTGATAAGCCCATGGTTGGGTAGGATTGAGGTTCCCATGAAAGCCAATTTGAAATTAATTCTCTGTGTTAAGAAAGCCAATTAATCCAACAGAGACTCTTTACAAAGTCCTAATCCAAAAGCAAAAGTTAAGACCAAAACAACAGCTACCAAATAGACCAAATGATCACAAAGAAGTATGTAAGCAGAAAATGAAGCAATAATAAATGAACTAGAATCACAGTATTCTAATATCAATATTAAAAATATGCTCAATATACAAAATATGCTCAGTTTGTATTATGTAACTAAACTTTTATATTAAACTCCACCAATTTGTGACTTTCTGGTAAAATAGTATTCACTTAATAATGAGTCTAAATCAGTAGTAACACACCTAAATCAGTCCACAGAAAAGGATTTAATATTCTCTCAATAAGAGAAAAGGGCATTCATTTAAGTATACTTTTACCCATAAAATATTTCTGGTAAATTCCCACCAAAAAATGACCAAGGGTTTTCTAGACACATTCATGCAGTGGCGAAACTAGATGTACAGCAGACCCTGCGGGGAGGCCAGGCTATAGCTTTTTTTAAATAAAGGCATGGCGCATTGCGGCCTGGGAGATGCAACCTAGCAAGCAGGGAGGGGGAGGCAGGAGAGGAGGGGTTCACATGGGCCCCTTGGTTTTGGTGCAACCAAGTTTTGCCACTGCATACATTGCTTCTCTTGTTACAGTCACATGTAGATTTGCTGTGGCCTCAATTCTCTCTAGCTGAGTATACATGTAATACATCCCTGGCATAACCAGTAAATAAATAATACAAATATTCTACAAATCATTTTTTCATTTGTATTTTGCCACAAACGGTTTCACTCAATGCCGGCAACTGGCACCCTCTATGCCCTGCCATAAAATTATCCATGGGTGCATGAAGATTGCATTGAATTCTTTTTATGGCTCTGTAGAATAAGATAGGTATGATTGCACTGTGTCTGTATAGTAAGTGTGCTGTCTCTTTTTTAGTCCCTCACTCCACTCGAATTACACATTATTTCTGTTACTAACAGATTTATTAACATTTTTTTCTTTAACTTGTATTCCTACAGTTAGTATAATTTTCTTTACATTTGTTTACACTGAAATGTACTGTTTTTGTTTAGTCAAAATTCTTGACTGTCCTATGTCTCGTAAATTCTTATTTATTTCAGGCAATGCTAAATCCATGATAATTTGGGAAGATGTGAGAGTGATAGATAAAGAGACCTAGTCCTATTTTCAAGGGCAGTCTTCCTGTTTAGGCAAAATTGATATCACTGTGTTACTGTATGTAAATAACATTGGATCTAAGTAACTAAATTTCCTATATTGGTTAATGGTAAATAAGATGTTTGTGACAGAGGGAAGGACAGGAATTGTGGTAGTCATGGAAGTTACACAATGTTTTTTGGTGGATGAAATTAACAGGGAACCCTATACAACAATTGCTGTCTTGGTTTTCATCCTTTCACTGATGGTGTACCATTTCTGATTTCCAAAATGTAATTAGTCACTGTTATTGTGCAGTTGTAGTCCTTGTCATCACTCTGCCGATCATTCCATGACAGGAACAAGGAGTAGAAGAGTTTCTTCCTCCAGATTCGCTTCCTGGACTTAAACAATTTTGCCTTATAACCCCAAGTGCCTCTGGCTGAAATAGGAATGTGCTGATCACTCAATAACATAGTACTTGAGTCATAAAGGAAAACCGTATCTACCGCATTTTGGGGTATTTATGCTCAATTCTTCACACTTTTTGTTTTAGACAGCTTAAATAACCCTATATTGCTGTCAGGTATTTAAATTTAAATGGCTGGAAAAAAAACTCCATTTGTAAATGAGATTTTGAGATATCAGAGCAGAAATGATTATTTTGAAATAATATTTTTACATTTTAAAGTTTTGTAGAACTAAGCATAAAATGTATTTCTAATATCTTTGTAAAGTTTCCATTCTGATTTAGGCCCAGACTTTTATTTTTTTAGAGAATGTTGCCAAGGTACATTTTGTATTCATTTTATTTGAACATATGACAGATAGCTGCTTGCAAATATGCAGAGTATTATTAAAATGTAACAAACTTGAAAGAATGTTGAGAGATTTCTGCTATTCTATGTACTGAGCCATGGCCTTTATCAGTGAACATCTGATGATAATCTTTTTATTTATTGGAGCTTATTTAGGGAAAAAACTTAGATTTTCTTACATGGTTCCAGCTCTGGCACACTTTCCACTTGATCACATATCAACACATATTCTTACTCCTGCTAGCTGTTTGTGAGCACTTAAATGGAAGCTTACAGAAGTGTGCTTTTAGTCCTGAAAAGCAAATGACCTTTTCTCATCTGTGATAATAGAAAGTGTATCAAAACCAACACAACTCGCACAGCTCTGTTTGCTTTCCTAAACTTAACAAATGACTTGCTGTTGTTTCCGTTTTGCCAACTGCATCAAACAGAGCCTTTCATTCTCTAGGTCCAGGGGCAGTGATCAATTTAAAGCTAGGTATTTACCATTGTCATACGATCTCTGCAAGTATGTCAGCTTGTCATATAATAGGGGAATGTTTGGGAAGTGCCTGTGGTGCTTTTCCTGACAGTTTGCTCTTGATGTCTGTCAATCAAAAAAAAAAGTTATTTATATATATATATATATATATATATATATATATATATATATATATATATATATATATATATATATATAAAATCATTTTAAGTCACAGACGGCAGGCACTCACATGAAAGTCCATTATGCTGGCCTGGGTGCAGTCCAGGAATGAGGATATCCAAAGAGTAGTACAGGTCCGCACTACTCAGGACCTAAGAAACAAAAGATACTTTATTGGGAGGCTGATGTTTCGGCCCAAACAAGGGCTTTTTTCAAGGTTTGGGCCGAAACATCAGCCTCCCAATAAAGTATCTTTTGTTTCTTAAGTCCTGAGTAGTGCCGACTTTATATATAATAAACCAATAATGTATTATGGCTCATTTTAACCTCATTTGACTGAACATTGATGAATATAATTATTACATAATAGTAATAGTGAAACTTTTTGGCTTTGTATAATGTCAAAAATCTTTTTGTTTAGTTATTATGTCCGTTTACAACAACAAAAGCTTGTGTGGATTTCTTCTATTAGAACATAACTGGGCTGTTCACAGTAGCGTTAATGCAAAGCTATTGATGCTATAGGCACAGGGAACTGAAGAGAAGGGGTTGGAGAGCAAGTTTAAACAGAGAAAATACCACAAGTGAGTGAGTGTAAGTGGTGCAGGATTAGGGTTGCCTCCTTTTAAAATAAATAAAAGCCTTCCAAAAGCTGTTATCTTTCTTTACAATGTACAACATTTGCATTTAGAATAATTTTTACTGTTTGGGTTGGTAAAATGCTGACTGAATTGCCTAAAAAAACCGAGGCTGCAGGAGACAGGCAGAACAGGAAGTAGCAGGGGATATAGGCTTATGATGCAGGAAGTGATGTCGGACTGTTCTCTCATGTTGTTCTCATATTAATATCCATTCTATTTCTCCATAGGTCTACTGCCCATGACAATATTGTTCTTTATGTAAGCCAAATATGGTGGAATTATTTGACAGCTGTGGCACTATAGCAGTGCATTAATAACAATCCCCAGCAAGTTTTACAACTCTATTATGTTTATTTAACAATTGAAATGATTTTTAGTAGAATAATGGTATGGTGATCCATGTTACCATACGATCCCTTATCCAGAAAACCTCAGGTCCCAAACAGATAATAGATCCTTTACCTGTCCATGCATGGCATGCTAGTACTCCAGATCTGAATTTGGGACATGCAGACTGATCATTATGCACGGTCTATCTAAACAATAAAGTATGTGAGGGCGCAATGGGTACATTGGCAGCAAGACCAGAGCTTGCTCACAAAGTAAAACTATGTGGCAGTAAACTTTGCTGGCCTGGGGTGTGCAAAACATTTATACTTTGCTCTTTATATAACAGGTAAACAACTGATATGAACAGCTGTACATTTAATAATGATGCACAGATATTTAGCCTCTTTTTATTTATACATTATTAATATGCAGTGGTAGTGTTCAGGGCTGCACTGCTTATTTATACATTTTTCTTCATAGTTCTCTCTTCTCTTGCTTGTATTGGAAGGGCATATGCAAGTTGCAAGGTCATCATGTCATTTTCTTCTGGAGAGATAACTAAATTAGGCCTGGGGATGTGTGCACGTTGTTGTTTTATTGTGATTATGATTTTGTGCTGGGCCCTCTTTCTCCTGCAGAAACATAAATAAACGATCAATTAGGGTCTAGTCATGCTTGTTTAGAGTCAGTTTAAATTTTGACCACCTCACTTTTATTTCTTGCAGAGGGAAACACAACTGAGTGTGCTGATTATTATGAGCATTTGTTTATACTGTAGCAATGTTTTAGGCAGTACTTTACAGGGTTTGGTATCCATGCCCATCACTCACTGCCCTAGTGAAGCTTACAATCTAATTTCACCTTAACACAACAAACAAAAGGATTTTTTTTGATACAGAGTGAATTTACCTGGCTGGGTTTCATGGAGTGTAGGAGGAAACAAGAAAATGTTACTAGCCCAGTTATAAGCTTAAATGTTCCATGTCAGTCTATTGATAGCTTTGCATATACTGTATACTGACAAATAAAGGGGCCTTATAATTTAATGCCTATTCTGGCTTCCTTTGCTGTGAAAAACATAATGTAAAAAAACCAAGTGGTAGTACAGGTATGGGACCTGTTATCCAGAATACTCAGAAGCTGGGGACTTTTGGATAAGGGGTCTTTCCATTATTTGGATTCCTATTCTTTAAGGCTGCTAAAAAATAATTTAAACATTAAATAAACCCAGTAGGATTGTTTTGGCTTCAACAAGGATTAATTATATCTTTGTTGAGATTAAGTACAAGTTACTGTTTTATTATGAAAAAAGGAATTAATTTTTTAAAACTACTGTAGAATTATTTGCTATTTTTTTTTTATTAAAATGGAGTCTGTGTCAGATGTTTATTGTATTCAGAACTTTCAGTATAATGTGTCTCAGGATAACAGAACCTATACCTGTATGCAATAATAATATTATAGAGATTTTGAGATGTTTAAATAATGTCACTACTAGTGCTGCCCTGCAGCGTGATGATCTCCTTATACACATTATTTTTTTGGGATGGGTAATATTGAAATCTTTCCCAAAAGCTATTGTGCCCTTGGGGAAACACACAAAATTGCGACACAATTGGCCTTTGCTAATGCAAAAATACAGTTAATTCTTACTCTGTGTGGAGGCTTCTGCATATTGCCCTTTCCTTTATATCTGGGAATCCTGTATTTTGTTGAGTGTTTTGCAAATTCCTGAATCTGTAGGGGACTCAGAACTCTACCACCCATAGGAACGAGTTAAATTTGACTTTATAAATCATTCTTATTAATGCTCTTCACCTTTAAATTAACTTAAAGCAGAGAGTGATATTGTAAGACAATTTGCTGGCAATTTATCTTCATTTTTTATTTGTGTTTTTTTTTAGTTATTTAGCCTTTTGTTCAACAGCTTTCCAGTTTATAATTTCAGCAGCTATCCGGTTGTTAAGGGCCAAATTACTCTAGCAACCCAGCAGTGGAGTGAATGAGAGGCTAGAATTTAAATTGGAGAGGGCCTGAATAGAAACATAAGAAAGTAAATAAACATAAGAAGTAACAGTTAAAATAAAATTGAAAGTTGAAAAGAGTCAGATGATGAAAGCAAAAAATTCAAAAGCTATAAAAGATAAAGACCAATTGAAAAGTTGCTAAGAATTGGCCACTCTATAACATACTAAAAGTTAATGTAAATGACCAATATGTCTAGCTTTTTGTGCACTAAAAACCTGTAATGATTTTATCTTATGTCTGCCTATAGTTTACTTTAATGGCATTTGATCTTATTGGCAGCCGTCTGTCACTGAGCTTGCACCAGGATTTTGGCCCAAAAACATCCCTGGACATGCTGGTTCAGAAGCAATTATTTTAAATGATTAAAGGATATATTCTTTTGTGAAATCCAGAGACCTGATGTTTTCCTAATTTTGTCTAATACCCAAAAAACAACCATGTTCCTGTGTTTGATCAGTGAGATGAACAAGCTGCAAGTCATGTGAGAAACAGAACTTCCTGCTGTTCCTTAATAGATATTAGCAGCGGATGGAAAGTCCCTTTGGCCAGCTTGCTGAAAACCATTCATGCAATCATGTCCTAAAGGGTTACCATCTTAGAAAAAAAGTATATTTTCATTCATGCCTAAAAATCTTGTGAGTAGGACAAATCCACTTAAAGAGGTTTTTGTAGAAGTGGGAAATTTGCGGGTGTGCAGTGACACATAGACTATTTGATGTAAAACAGCATGGTAACAAATAAAGCAAATAGGCTTTTATAACCACATTTTAGAACCAGTTGTTACTTTATTTTATGCAAAATTTTACTTTTTGTTTTTGCCTAAAGATAACTTCACAGGGTTCATTTACTGCTGCCGTCGCAGTAGTGCAAAAAGAAATGAATTTGTCCATCTTCCTGTTCCAAATCCTGGAGCTTCCTCCACATTGTATAATTCCAGGGTTCCCACTGCGTCAATACACACTTGCTCGTTACGTACCACATGCCATTCTGATTTATGGCAAACCATTCCGAATGATCCAAAATTGCACTTTGCACATAGTGCTTGCTGTTGTAAATGTGTTCTAATGTCTTTGTCATATGCCACTTAGTTAACAAAAATTAGATTTCAATCTAAAAAGTTTGATCAGTCTAGTCTTTGACTGGGCATTTGTAAAATATTCAGGTAATTGATTTTAAAAACCAGGGTATTGGTCTGGCTGAAAATCGAACCACCAACCCAATCTCAGGTCTCCTGCAGACTAAGGCAAGTTACCATCCTTTTTGTCCTCAGTCCTGACTGGTTTCTAAGTTGATGCCATTCGTGAGTTTTATCCCAACATGGCGCTCCCACCAGCACAGGGTCGGACTGGGGGGGGGCGGGGTGCAGGATCCACCAGGGCCCCCCACATCTCCCATAGGGGCCCTCGCTGTGTCCCCCTAACCCTCCGCAGGGGCCCCCACCCTTACTTTCAACGCATCAGGGGAGGGACAAGGGTGGCCGGGGGAGTGCAGACCGGGATTGGGTCTAGGCCGGCAGGCCCACCGGGTTTTTTCCTGGTGCCCTGGTGGCTCAGTCCGACCCTGCACCAGCATGTGCCACCATGGCTGTAGAGATCTCAGGGTGTTGAGCAGTGATTCTGTTAAACATAGCATTTTTCGCTAATGAAAAAAGTTCAGTTTTGGTCTTATCAGACAAGAAAAGTCCAAATGGAATTTGATATGGGTTTCTCATTCAGCAGCAGCTATCTTCTCAGCACTCTCTCATTGGCTCTTTTCTGTATAATGCCCTTCTTACACTGTCACAATGTTTTTTATATACAGCTCTCTATGTGACTTCCAGAGCTTAGGATGTTTTTGCTCTGGAACTTTATCTCAGGCTTGTTTTGATAGCTCCATGCCCTTCATGAAGGAAATAGTACCTACTTAAAACACAGCACTCTAACATAACATTTACAGTTATAATGAGTATATAGATTTGCATAACATTTTCATTTTTTTAAATATAAACACATTTTATTGATTTTTTTTTTTGTACTTTTTAATGTAGATTTTTACGTTATGTAAGCAATAAAGGTGTTGTTTTTATAAACCAAGAAAAGTGCTAATTATGACATCTTTTCCCCCCCCCCAGGCATATGATGGTTTTGCCAGCATAGGAATTTCCCGATTACTGGAACCTTCTGACATGGTGTTATTAGCAATTCCAGACAAGCTTACAGTTATGACGTACCTGTACCAAATCCGGGCACATTTTAGTGGACAGGAACTTAATGTCGTCCAGATTGAAGAAAACAGCAGTAAAAGTACATACAAAGTAGGGGATTATGAGACAGATACAAATAGTTCCATAGATCAAGAAAAATTTTATGCAGAACTTCATGATCTTAATCAAGAAGCAGGACCTGAACTAGAGGAGGCACCTTCCAAACTGCCTGATTTTCTTCCCCACGATGGCTCTGCATTAGTGCATGACAATGGAATTTTGGACAAGCAAAGCATGGCTAGCTCTGCAGTTGAATCTATAAGTGCTGAAATGGATTTTACTTGTACCCGGACTAGAAGCAATTTAGAATTACAAAGCCCCAGTAGAACTTTCGAATATGAAAAATCGAGTCAATGTGAAAGCAGCAATGAAGCTTACAGCGAAGCGCAGCCATTGGTAACCCAAAGAAAGCTGTTAAAAGTTGACACTACAGACCTTACTGATCCGTGTGAAGTCATAGAACCTAGAAAAGAAAACATTTCTTTTGGTACTACAAGTGGAGCTCATCAACAGCAGAGTTTAGCAGATCAACCAAATCCAGGCTCATTTACTTCCACCCCACAAAGTGGGGTGGATAGCATTCCTAAAGAAAAAGTGTATAGTCAATGTTATTCAGTACATTCTGGGGATTCTAATGGCAAAGTTGGAGATTTTACATTCAAAGCACCACCTTTACCTCAGACTGCAATAAGCAGTCTAATTGACTCTGCAAAGGTTTCATCCAACAACTCTGATCAACCTTCGAAGTCAACTGAGGTAAGGGCTGTATCTCCATCTTCTTCCATTATTTCTGTTTTTATCTGTAGAAGTTACTTTTGCGTTCTTAGTATAAAGAAGCAAATAATTTGATTCGTTAATTAAATTCATTTTCAGCCACACTTAATAAATCATGATGTGTCGTCTCATAGATACTTGTTATGAGGCACCAGTAGATATTTGTTAGAGGCGCCAGTACAATAAAATATTTCTATCTTAATGGTCACTGAAAAGAAACCAGACCTCCAGTGTAAGATACTTTCAGACTCTTGATCACACACTCAGACATTTGGTCAACAACTGAGCTGTAGATGCAGGCAGCTGGTGGTACTAAAAACAGGCCGTTTTACGTAGTGTAATTCGTTATTGGAGTGCGTTTGATACTGCTATATAACCAGTGAAATGTTGCCAGAGGTCAAACATGGGTTCCTACAGTCAGTTATCTGAAAGCTAGCAGTATTTATGTTGGGCAAGTGACCAAAACAATCAGTTAGTATCACTGGTTCTGTAAGTTCAAGTGAACCTTGAAGTGTTACGGTGCTGTCACACAGGGCACTTTATTGTCCCAAAAGAAAATCTCTTTTTCCAAGGGTGGTGAAGCACCTGACATAACCTGCTCGTTCACATAGCTTTGAATCGCCACGTGTAAAACACATTAAATGTGGTGATCCTGAGAAATTGCTTAAAAATCCAAAAGGAGGCAATTCCAAGTAATGTGAATGAGCCTTTTCAGTTGCTTTATTGTGTGCATTGAAGTGCCAAAGTCCACTTTAAAATTAACTGTTAGTAATGTAAACATTCATAATGCAGTATAAGACTATTTGCAACTGCACTTCACTTTGTATTTGTTTCTCGTTTGTATTGTTTAACAATTTTGATTTTTTTGTTCTGCAACTCTCAGGCTTGGAATTTCAACTGCTAGCTGCTGGTTTTGGTTTATTTCTCCTAGCAACCAGGCAACAACCAGGCAACAACCAGGCAGCAGTTCTGAAGACAGAACTCAGGATGAATATAAAAGGGCCTGAAAAGAAATAATAAGCAATTAAGAGAAAGAATAGAAATAGAATGGAACCCTTAAAGTTTGTGGTTTGGTTGCCAGAGTCAGTTACCAGTCTGAATGATTGTTTGTAATTGTAGTTCAACAAAAGGTGAAGTACGTCAGGTTGAGCAATACTGTGACAGACAGATCATATTTAACACAGTAACCAGCCATCTATCTGGCCAACCTGTGTAGACATAAACATATTAGAAAAATAGCTTAAAGAGAAACTACACACCAGAACACTGCTGTTTTCTGTATGAAAAAAAACTATTACATAATCCCATATTTAAAACACTTCTACATATATGAAACCTTTTTTATGAAAAAAAAAAATATTTTACAGTGCCATTTTATGAACTAAAAGTCCCTGTGATTTGTATGAGTCACTGTGCTCACACACAAACAATACACAAGCCACACGTGCATGCTAGGTTACATCAGCCAATAAATGGACAGAATTATGCCTTTTACTCCCATGCTTCTTCCTGTAACAAAACCATCAGACCATCATAAAATGGTGGCATAAAATGTTTATTGTTATATATAAGCAAGTTTGATAGGTAAAAAGGTGGTCCTTCTGGACCAAGTTGGCCTATTGGCCCTTGTATGATGCCAGCCGATGGGCCTAAAAATACATTATCTGAATGAAAATCTGGCAGATGTCAGGCCAAACAAGCAGATCTTATACTGTATTGCCATCTTTAGAATGTAAATTAGCTGTTGTTTTCTTTCAAAACATGGAGATCCCCTTTAATTTCACTTACCTATACAATTCTGCAATAGAAGTGGAATGGTTTTTGGAATGGCTTAAGGTGGCCATACATTTGCTTGCAATATCTTGCTAATGCAATCAGTTGCATTGCAGTGAAGGAGATACAAGAACTTGGTGCGTTGACTACATCAATGAGCCGATGCAGATCTGACAGAAAAATTAAGCTTGCCCGATCAACATCTGGCTGATTTTTGGTCAGATATCGGTTGGGGAGGCCTGGTGGGGGACTCCATACATGGGCAGATAACCTTGCCAAATCAGTCTGACGGACCTTAATCGGTAGCTTAAATCTGCCCATGTATGGCCACCTCCAAGCTAGCACTATGGAACACTATATTTACCTGTGAGATTATCATTGTTCAGACAGTTTGGAAGAGACAGAGTCCCAAGATCCAACATGTAGCAGCAGTTCTTACATTTTAACACATCGCACTTCAATGTGCAGATAAACACAGGCACATTTTGTTTATATTTAATACAAATTAGAGGGCTTTGATATGCTTTCAGTTCTACCTCTACGCGTGTCACTTTTTGTTCCTTTCAAGTCGTAAATCACTTCACATAGATTATTGGATTGTAAATCTCCTTGAGTCATTATGTCTCGGCGCTGCTTAATGGTGCAAAGGCAATACTATGAGCAAAGCTGACTTATGGGCCTGTAAATCTTTTCTTCCAAATTACATGTGATAATTAGCCCATTAACTAAACGATTTACTACAGCTGCAAGCTCCTGTTTATTTTTATTGCTCTCTAGTGCTAATCCTTATCAACACTTGGTAATCTCTGAGCACCTTCATATTTTTATTATTATTACACATTGTTTATGTAGCCACAGAATTTTTGGAAGCAGTTTATGGAGATTTTTTTATTCATTAGTCTATGGCCCAGGTGTCTATTCCTTACCACAGGCACACACCACAGTCAATGACATGAAGCCAATTAATGTGCCTGTCTGTTTTTGGGTTGTGGAAGGAAAATGAAGCGCCTAGATAAAACCCACATAACTGTGAGGAAACAAAAACAAAATCTATGTAGTCTAATCCAGAAATTATAATTTTACTAAACATTGTGTGCATATCTGTATTATATTTTGTGACTTTTATTATACTTGAAGAAAATACAGTGGTTCTAAAACCTAGTCATAGTATAGCCATCAGAGCAAAAGTCGTGCCTTTTCTTAAGGTATACCTGTACTTTCATATAATATTTGCAAAACTGTGTTAAATATAGTTGGAAACCTTTGCATGTATACTTTTATGTTGTATATACCTCTTGTTAATATATACATGTGGGAAGTAGGCAGGACTTGGACGACCCCTGACACACCCTTTACTTTGTGCAATATCCAGGATGCACAAGGCAGGAACACCAAATGATTCTAAGAGTAAGTGAACAAAATGTAGTCTTTAAAGGAACAGTATCACCAAAAAATGAAAGTTTTTAAAGTAATGAAATATAATGTACTGTTGCCCTGCACTGGTCTAGTCACTGGGGCTGACATTCAAGCTGGAAAAAAAGGCACAGGTCTCTCAGCAGATAACAGATAAGTTCTGTAGAATACAATAGTGTTTTATTTGTTATCTGCTATGTGCCTGTGCCTGTGCCTTTTCTCCTTTGAATGGCTTCACCATGGCTAAACCACAGTACTATATACTATAGTAGTGTTTCTGAGGCAAACACCCCAGTTGTACCATTGCTGGGAGCAGTACATTATATTGAAATTACTTTTATACACTTTGATTGTTTGGTGTTACTGTTCCTGTAAGTACTGAGATCTCTTGCCGTTATGCTCTATACCCTGTACCCTGCTTGCATGGAGTTTGAAGAAGTTTTAAGTGCATTGACTCTTAGGGGTGCAAAGTGCTTAGTGCTTCATAGCTTGCACCCTTTCTCATCATAAATGGCCCATTAGATCTGCCATATGTGGATATGAAACATAAGAAGGGTTGAACTTTATAACAGATCACTGATTGTAAACCAATTATCTCATACAGTGAAATTTATGAAGCCCTAGAAGTAAGTTGTGGTTGGTGGATCACAGCTGCATAGCTCTATTGAAGGAGGACAGAAAATACAGGAAAAAAGCGGAAATTCTGCTAAAAATAAAGGCCTCATTGCACTAAAGTTCATAGAAACATCAAAATCTAATTGGCACAGCTGTGTGCAAGAAATACAATTTAATTTTAACCTCACAAAGTTCTGACATATATCAGGCTTATTAAGTAGTCTCCTTATAAAAATAAAACACCCAGACTGTCAGTTTTGGAATATCAGTATGTTCAGTTCCAGTAATCAACTGGTAATAGCTTAGTAAGTGTGAAACTATATGTTTCATAACATTATGACATATGGTCCCCAATGTAAGTTTAAATTAAAAGGCAATGTGATCCAACCAAGAGCATTAAAACAAACACACAACTAAATGGTTTGAAGTGGACACATTTAATAGCTAACTAAGGAATTAAAGTTTGGGATGGTGAAATGCCTTTCTCTTGCAGATGGTACTTTCCTTTCCCAGGGAAATGCTGGATATCTTCATGACAGAAGATCTGGTAACTGATCATAAGCAATCCCAAAGTAGTCAGAATTTGGGATTTTTTGTTGGGAATAAGTTATTTGGTTATACGGCAGGTGGGGAGGCAAAGATTCTGTCCCTCAAGAATAGACCACATGTACAGGCTATGTCATACTGTTCAAAATACAGTATAAGAAAACTCTTTAAGTTAGTTGTACTCAAACTCTATGGCTGCCCTCCCTACTGCAGTCAAAGGAAATTTAAGGCCAATATTAATGCAGCTATAACAGAGGACATGGTACAAGCATGTTTTCATATATCTATAGCTTTACATAGTTAAGTTGGACTGAAAAGAGACCATCAAGTTCAACCATTACAAGTGAAACCAGCACACACAAACCCATGCTGACTTATACACTCACATACATAATCTATATATACTAACATCAATACTGTAGATTTTAGTATCACAATAGCCTTGGATATTATGCTTGTTCGAAAACTCACTCAAGCGCCACTTAAAGGCAGAATCTGCCATCAAAATATCACTAGGAAGGGCATTCCCCAACCTCACCACCCTCACTGTGAAAAACCACTTACGCTGCTTTAAATGAAAGTTCCATTCCCCTAATTTAGTGATCCCCAACCAGTGCTTCATGAGTGACATGTTGCTCACCAATCCCTTGGATGTTGTCTCAGTGGCCTCAAAGTACAGTAGGTGTTCATTTTTTAATATCTGGCTTGGAGGTGTTGATTGCATAAATACCAGTGTAAAACCATACAGAGCCTTCTATGGGATGCCAGTCTACACAGGGGCTACTAAATAGCCAGTTATAACTCTTATCGGCACCCCCAGGAACCTTTTCCATGCTTGTGTTGCTCCCCAACATTTTTTTCATTTGAATGTGGCTCATGGGTATAAAAGGTTGGGCACCTCCGATGTGAACATCCTCTGTCTGCTATAATCCCCTCTAATGTACTTGTAATCATGTCCCCTCGTAAGTGACTTTTTTCCAGAAAAAACAACCCCAACCTTGCTATGTCTTGCTATTAAATCTAATACAAGGTTTGATCATGGGGTCTGAAGACCTTTCTTGCTGTCCCCAAATAAAACTTCAAGGCACAATTCTCTAAAATTTATTAATATTGAATAATATTTCATTCTTATTTATTGTAAACTAAGTAGAAAAGACATAAATGGTTTGTTAAAGCCAGATCAACAATTTCTCATCAAATACATTGTTAACCCATGGGTTGGGACCCAAAGAAGAGGCCCTTGTGGCAGCAACTGTGTGGACAATATTATTAGCAAACTTTTCCGAATTTAATGTGAAATTCCTACTCAATACTGGGTTGGCCTACATCCTTATAGAAATACAGATTAATTCGTTTATTGTGACCAAATGGCACCTGGAGTTTTCATTATTTCATTCACACATCATATGGCATAAAGAGTTTTATATTGATAACTGTTATCTATGTATATTAACTCAACAAAAATATATTTTTACAATGGAAAACAAGCTTTTTCTAAATATGACAAACTCATTTTCTGTTCCAGCAGCGAATGCTGTCCAGGCAAGAAGAACTAAAGGAGCGGGCACGGATCTTATTGGAGCAGGCCAGAAAGGATGCAGCACTGAAAGCTGGGAACAAGCAGAGAAATAATATGTCTGCACCTACACGTGCCAAGCAGCTAAGTGATGTATGCTACTTTATTATTTCCTATTATTTGTGTTTTGTTTGTTTTGTTTTTTTTTAATTCTTTTGATATTTGTGGGCCCACACTGATTGCCAAATATTCATCAAACTGGTGTTTATGTCTGGAAAGGCAATAATAACATTAAACATTGCTTCATGATATAACCGTGTTTGCATCTATGGGTCCTTGATTCGCATAAATGTAAATATATTTTTAGTTAATAAGAGCAAAGGGAAAATAAATGCTGTGGTTACTAGGGATGCACCGAATCCAGCTTTTTTTTTTGATGCATTCGGTTTCGGCCGAATCCACGGTCCCGGACAATCCGAATCCTAATAAGCATAAATGAGCATATGCTAATTAGCATTCAGAAAGGGTTAAAATTTAGGGGGGAATTTTTTTAACCCTTCCCGATTCTAATTAGCATATGCTAATTTGGATTCGGTTCGGGATTCGGAAGAATCCATCAGGGTCGGTTCGGGGGTTCGGTAGAACCCAAAAAAGCGGGTTTGGTGCATCCCTAATGGTTACATGTTTATATATGTAGAAAGAGAGAAAGACAGAGGGTCCCAAATATAACCATTGCCATTTGTGTATATATGTTTAAAACATTAGCAGTTGATTTTAGTAATATACATTGGGAGGAAAGCAGTACTATTACCCCATGCAGAACACCATTGCCCAAAAGGTAGGCAAAATAGTTCAGGTCTAGGGCACATTGCAATTTTTTCTTTTGTTTTACAGCATATGGAGTGACATTTTATATTTAGACTAATGGCACGTGGGTTGTGTTTCATGAGCTTTAGTTTTCCTTTGTAATTATTATTAACAGTTCTGATAATTTACATGCCTCCACATGTAGATAAAGTTTGTTTTTGTTTAATTCCCAATGTTTGTTAAGAACACAGTTCTAAACACAGATGTAGAACACAGAACATTATTTAAATAAGCCAGTGAGGAATGTGAGTGGAAGTGTAGCCCACCTGAGCGGAGCTGCTGTATCTGTCATGAGTGCAGGTGGCTCTCAGAATGGCACAGGCACTGATTGATCTGTCGGGTGAGGCCATCCTTAAAGTCTGCACAGTCTTTAGCAGCTTATGTGAAACCCTTCAACTAGAACAACTTATAAGATGGCTTTCAGCAAAAAAGGAAAGTAAAATTAAAGGGGTTTTTTTGTTTTAATTTTTGCCATTCACAGCCTCAATAACCTTTTGTATCCACTTTTTGCTGCCCAATCTGAGGCAAATCTGGTGCTAGGAGGTAAAGTGGCTTGATAACTCCCCAGGCTGCTGATACAGCAGTACAAAGTTTGGTTTCCAAAGTACCAGTGAAGGAAACAGTTGGGAATCATTTAATGGATGCACAGATTTAACAATGTAGCATTTGGATGAATTCCGCTCATCCGCAACAGATTTAGTCTGAACCCTATTTAGCATATTCAGATTTGGTAACAGTCCACAAAAGAAAAGTTACATGCTTTTAAGGGTTCAGATTTGATTAAGCAAATACAGAATGCTTGGGACCTGGAGATTTTCCATAATTTTGAACACCTTAAGGCTACTAAAAACTATTTAAACATTAAATAAACTCTATAGGATTGTTTTGCCACCAATAAGGATTCACGCAGCTTTATTACTTTAAAGGGGAAGGAAAGTTACAATCACTAGGGGGGGGTGCCAAAATGTTCGGCACTCCCAGTGATTGTAAACGATTACCCCTGTTAGGAGAAAACTGCACCGGCCAGGGTGTTTGTGAGCGAGAATTACGGTTTCTGGTTCCTCCTTTGTTCTTTGCGCTTGCTCAGTAGTGTGAAAAGCCGAATTTTAACAAAAAACCCCAGCTTTTATTCTCAACTGTGCATTTGCGGGCCCCCGAGGTGTCACTGGTCAAGGAGAAGGAAGGGAGAGGATCACTCGCCTGCAATTTACCCTGGGATTTAGCCTTTCCTTCTCCTTTAAAGTGAACTCTGTGGAGATGGCCTTCCCTAAAGGTCCCCATACATGGCCGATAGTAGCTGCCGATATCGGTCCCTTGGACCAGATAAAATTGGGCAGATATCGATCGGCCAGGTTAGAAAATTCAGCCAGCCATATAATTCGATCGTTTGGCCCCAGGGCCAAACGATGGAATTATTTTTTTTTTTTTACCTACACGCTCCCCGATATCGCCCACCTGTAGGTGGGGATTTCGGGTGAAGATCGCGAGTGAGCGAATCTCAACGTGTATGGGGACCTTTATTCAGAGCTTTCTGGATAAGGGGTTACCAGATAAGGGATTCCTTAAGGTTGCAATGTTGAGAGCAGAATAATTAACGTAGGATGTGAAGGTATAGATCATGGGCTGTGAAGCGTGTTTACATTATAAATACTAGAAAAGTAATCAAACCGATTCAAAAGCTTTAAAATTAATTTGTAACTATGGTTAAGAGCAGTGGCACTTTTTGTATTTTTGTCCAGGGCAGGAAAACTATTGTATATACTCTAGAAGTTGTTGAAAGCATTTGTTCCTTGCAGAAGTCATGTGACACTGTGCATTGTGCGCCAGCTCTTCAACCTTTAAGTTGCGGTCAGGAAAATGTTAAAGGCCAACTGCATGGTTAGTGTTGAAGGAAAAGATAATTTGCAGAGCCAGGTGTGATGGAGTAAGCTTTGTTAGCTTTCTCTCATTGCCCCACCGATGACCTTCCAGATGACCTTGTAAGGCCACCGTCCCCAGGGAATTCAAGTTAATTTAGTTTTCATAATAGCATTTCCGAAGCAGATAGCAGCTCTTTGCTGGGGAACAGCAGTTTCAGCCGCTGTCCTGTAGAGTGTGAGCCGATGCTCTGCAAGTGCCGTACATAGTGTTACTTGCTCCATTAGCCAAAGGATTTCAGCTATATATGAGGGTTACCGACATAGGATCTATTATCGGAATGCTTGGGACCTGGGTTTTTTCGGTTACACAGTCTTTCAGTAATTAAGATCACATAACCTAAATCTTAACTCAGATTCAAAAGAGACTTGAACATGTAAAGGTAAACAAAGGTCTGAAATGGTGTTTACCCCAGGGTACTAAACGAGTTTAGCTCTGTAATTTTATTTTATTTTGTCAGGATTCATTAATAATACTGGTTAATAATGGGTAATAATGGATAGGATACTAGAATACACTGCAAATCACAATACTATGAGTTTGTGCCAGCATTGTTTTATGCGTAACAGATGATTGCTTTTTATGAGGAGGTGAGCAGGAACCTCGACTCGGGGATGACAGTGGATGTTATCTACTTGGACTTTACTAAAGCATTTGATATAGGACCGCACAAAAAGTTAATGATACAATTGAAGAATATTGGCATATAAAATATGCCATTTCTAGCCATATTAATTTTTTGAGTTTAGTTCTCCATTAAGTCTTAAAAATAATTTACAAATTAAATAAACCCAATAGGATTGTTTTGCCATCAATATGGATTCATGTAGCTTAGTTACCATGAAGTACAATCTACTTTTTTATTATTACAGAGAAAAAGGAAAATATTTTTTAAAATTACAATGATTTACTTAAAAAGGACTCTATGGGCGATAGCCTATATCTAAGCTTTCTGGATAACAATTTTCTGTATAAGGGATCAATAACGGTTGTCCTTAATTCTTAATGATTGTGTTTTACAGTCACTTAAATGCATGTAAGGCTATAAATTAGGCTTTTAAGCTCTGAGTTTTGTGGTTGTTTCATGCAAACAGCAAAAGCTGAGTGTATAATAATAATTTGATAATATTTCTGCTTATAGGTTTAACCTTGATGTAGAAAGAGATTTGTTTTCTGTTCAGTAATCCTTATTTTTTTCAGAGAAAGAGGAAGCAGGGACTGATATAATTTGGTCAGGGGCCATTTATGGGGAGCAGGGTTTATATTTTGAATGGTGGCTGTACACATACAATTTTAGATAAAAGGTTTCACATAATACTTGCATTTGGAACATATTATATAATATAATTAATTATAATAAATATTGGAGGGAAAACAATCCTATTGGGTTTATTTAATGTTTATGATTTCTTAGTAGACTTTAGTTATGGAGATGCAACTTGCAGAAAAGATCCCTTATCCAAAAAACCTCAGGTCCAGAGCATCCTGGTTAACAGGTCCCATACCTGCAGTCTTATTGCAGTCTTGCAATAACAATATTATGGGTGTCACAGGTGATGACTTAATAGCCCATATCTTACCATGCATGGGTGTCAGCCTAGTATTCTTACTTATTGTTAATAATTTGTGATTATTTATATCCATCCTTAAAATGATCGTATCCCTGCATGATTGGCCGGTTTAAAAATTGATTTCTCCATGATTTCACCATACAACTATTGTCCTGTGAGTGACGGAACCAAGCTAAATAGTTATCCAAACATTATAAGTGTAGGATTAAGTAACTGATGGTCCTTAAGGACAAAGGGGAATTATAAGCATATGGTCCTGCACTTGTCTAACACCATAAAGTAAGGAGGGGCTCCTACACTAAACCTTGGAGGTAAGAAGGACACACTGCAGTTAACTTTACACCAGGCCTATTACTTGCATTTCATATATAATGCTCTAGGGTAGTTTTCAGGCACAACTTATACTCCTGGCTGAATCTACTTGTAACTTCCCAGCAACCATACCAGTCAATGAAAAATGTTCCCATGGGCTCTGTTTACTTTGCATACCATGGGGCATATTTATTAAAGAGTGAAATTAGAGCTCCCCACAGTCCACCACTCTCATTTCTATAGGTTTTTAGAGGCTTATATATCAAAAGGTGAGCTCTCACTTTCACTCATTGATAAGCACAGTAAGTGAAGTTGAAAAAAAATGTCCATCAAGTTCAACCTTAATGCCTATATAAAACCTGCCTGACTGCTAGTTGATCCCTTCTGAAGCCTCTCCAATTTGCCTCAGAGGGGGAAAAAATTCCTTCCTGACTCCAAGATGGCAATTGGACCAATCCAAGGATCAACTTGTACTAAGAGCTGTTTTTAATAACCCTGTATTTCCTTACTTGCTAAAAAGCCATCCAACACCTTCTTAAAGCTGTTAAATGTATATGCCCCTAAAAATCTTATAGAAACTATTATTAGACAGTGGAAAAATTTCTAAGATGTTAGATCATATTCTATTTGGGTCATGGTGTGTATGAACTGTCCATATGTGGCTAGCTATACATTATCTCACTCTAAAACACACAAAATGTTTTTAAATACAGTCATAATAAGGTGTCAACTAAGTGTAAAGAAAGTCTTGTAAGCTGAATGTACAGTTATGTTATTGTTGCTTATTTGTCCAAGCCTTTAGCCATGTATTACTGCAGATCTGCCTGATCATCCCCTGATCTCTAGTCGCAATCTTCCTTATCTCCTTCCATTTCCCTCCTGTACTTGGGAATCCCTTTACAAGAAGTCAGCAGGTGCTATGTCCTAATGGCCAAAATTGTAGTGGCATGACAGCATGGGACTTGTGGCCAGACACTGGGCAAAGCTGCAGCAGAAACAACCCCCTTATCCTCCCCCCAAGCTTGTTTGCCTGTACAGCTACCCCCGCAGGCATCCCATTGGACATGGACAGCTCTGCTCTAAGTAAAACCTGGGTTTCTCCTGTTGGTTTTCTGTGGCCATAAACTTAAATACGTTGACATCAAGATGAGGCATGAGAAAGTCCCATAATTATGTACCTTTTTTGTTTTCCTTGAATGTCCAAAAATGTGACTGATAGTATATTGTATTAAAAACCAAATGTGCAGTACTAAGAATGAGGCATCTCAAGGGTGCCCTCCATAATTAATTAAAGAACTTTTATGCCCCAAATATAGGATATTTATTGGTATCAAAAGTGTATTTTAGGACCTAGATAATCTTTAACATAATGTATTTTTATTATTGCATTGTATGGCTTTTCTTATTTGCAGTGCTTCTGTTTCATATTGCTGCTTATTGGAGTTCACCAGTTGTGTCAGCCATGTCATCACAAACAAAAGAAAGGGCAGTTATTTCATTTAACCTGTGCTCTTAGCAAAACACAGCTGTTTGTTAAAAAAAACCTGCAGGAAAATCCCTCGGCTGAAGGTTTCTCTAGCGCAGCCCTCATCCCACCGACCTACAACTCCTAGCAACCTTCTCCTGTCACAGTGGCAGTTATAGTACAACAAACACTGTTGGGTCAGTTTTGAAAATAATTTCTCCATTTATACTTTTCTTATTCTATTCTCTATTATATGTCCCTGGCTTCATAAATACAATACAGAAAAATATAAATGTAGTTTTTTGATATTACGCCCCCATTGTTGTGCCTAAAACTTTTATTATGACAGCACAGTGATATAACCTCTGCACTTTACTCTTTACAATCACTTAGTAAATGATGAGATGATCAAAATTTCACTCTGTACACGTCAATTCTCACAGGTGCCAGAAAGAAGTAGCTCCCTTGCAGCATATACATCGTTACTGCTCTTATCATTAATTTAATATTTAGCAACAGTCTGAGAAGTGTCATTCCTTTTGGCTCTGCTCCAGTCTTACTGCTAGTAACGGTATTTATCTTAGTACTTAGCAGCAAGTATGCAATATATTGCCTTTTCTTTCACCGAGCTGTACAAAGCTTTCAAAGGCCTGCTTAAATTGCTCCGTCAGTTTCACTCGCAAAAGGAAAGGAAAGCTGCTTTTTTTTTCTGGCAATTAAACCTGTAACTTTATTTAGAGATTTCGGTTGGGAGGGAAGAATAGGGATCTTAGCAAAGAGAACTTTAGAGAATGCAACCTTGGCCCTTTGATGTTAATTGGAAAACATTGATTGAATAGATGGGGCTGCCATGCTGATAATTGTGACAGATTTAGATATGATCATTAGATTTGTAGATAACAAAAGCAGCTTTTGCCCATCTAATTGCCAAAACAAGGAGGAGAAAAATCTCAGCATTGTCTTTGGAATCCCTTTCTTTTGAAAACTCCTTCATTTGGGATTGTTGGTTTGGACACGCTCTGTGGGGAAATTGTATTTTTCTTGCTGTTTACAAGGTTGATTTCAATTCTTTAATTCATATGCTAACTTACCACCCCCCCCCCCCTCCAAGTCTCTACTTGCCTACTTGCCCAGTTATGCTGCTATCAGCGTGGAAGCTATGCAATTCTTATTGGCGGCAGCTACATCTTAAAAAACCTTTGAAATTGAGTTGTATTGGTGTAGACTGCTGAACCAGACCACAAAATATGTTACAAATACGATTCCAAGAACCCGGAGAGTACACTTATTTGTAGTGAAGCAATGTAAATTTTATTGAGACATCTTCTAGCACTACATGTTTCGGCTAAACAGCCTTCCTCAGGTGCACAGGAAGGCTGTTTAGCCGAAACATGTAGTGCTAGAAGATGTCTCAATAAAATTTACATTGCTTCACTACAAATAAGTGTACTCTCCGGGTTCTTGGAATCGTATTTGTAAGATATACAGCCAGCACGGGGACTGCTACCTGTTGATGAGTACTTACTGAATACACTGGAAGCTACGGCAGGACGTCTACCTATATTTGCAGACCACAAAATATGTAATATGTATATAAGTTTGTGGTGCACTTTTCAGTCCATCTAATGCATTAAAGCACAATAGAGATTTCCTGTATGCATAAAAAAATTGTTGCACTCAATTGTATGCTGCTGCTGCCTATGTGTGGCAACTTCCTGCCATGTTGCGTGGTGCTTAGTGCCAAGAATACTCACTTTGCTTCAGTTGTCTGAAAAGCACCCCTTTGTGGCATTTTTAAGTTTTTTTTTTGTGCACATATATTACTTAGGAGCTACTTACATCAATATTAGATATATGAGCCTACACATTGTTTTGGGTTTCTAAAGTTTTTGGAAAGCTAAAGCATTGCCGGTGGAAAGGCATTTTGGAGTGGTTAGTTGCCTGTGGCAGAGTTAGGTGACTAACTCGTGGTAGATATCAGAATAGCACTCAATAGTAAAAAATCCAAGTCCAACTTGGGACTCCTCTAGTAACATGGGAGTAGAAAAACTTAGGTTGCCTAAATTAGTTCTGATGGGTAGCGCTGGCTCCTTCTAAAAGCTCATAATCTGTGCACAATGCACTGAAATGGTTTCCTGGCTGCCGCTGAATCTCCAAGGTCAACATAGAATATTATATTAAACAATTGTTATTGATTAGCCACAAAGTACTTTTGTATGTTACTAAAAACCAACCCACCTTTATCATAGGAGACCACCAACAGTCTCTAGACATTGATGGGATATAATTTGTACATATAAAAGAGATCATCGCAGAGTTAATCTTTCAGGCAAATTTATAAGGGTTAACTATTGGTAAGATCAGTAGCAGGTGTACAAATTTCTGTAAATTGTTGTCTTGAGAGGAAACTTCGGGCGACTGCGGGACATCGCAGCGACGCGTATACCATCCCACCAGCAATTTACATTCTAGGCGGTGGAATGGCATAGCGGGGAGATTAGTTGCCTGCGACAACTAAGATTTGTCGCGTGGTGACTTATTCTCCCCATGTACCACTGCCCTAAGTGTGAAGACACACGGAGCTACTAGTAGCAGCTACTTTTTCACACACCTGGAAATGCCAGGAAAAACCCTGCCATAGACAATACTGAAAATTGCCTCTGCTAAAACAAATGTGGACAGTTATCAGTAAATGATCAGCATTGTCTGTTTTAGTAGCCACAACATGTAGTTCCATGTGTCTTCACCCTAAGATAAATGTTTTGTTATTATAATGGCCAAGTATCTTAACTTGAATTTCCTTTTAATTCCATCATTTAAGAGGAAAAGCACTGCCTAAAAAGAGCTCCTGCTGCTGTCAGCCTCCAATAGCAATGTTTTAAGTGCTAAGGTAGAAATACAATAAAGCTGGCCATACACGCACCGATACTATCGTACGAAACCTCGTTTCGTACGATATTCGGTGCGTGTATGGCATGTCGGCGAGTCGACCGATATCACAGGAAGCTGCTGATATCGGACGACTCGCCGAACGGCCAGGTTAGAAAATTTTGATCGGGCACCATAGAAGGCGCCTGACCAAAATCTGCCGTCAGGGCTGAATCGGCAGAAGGAGGTAGAAATCCTATTGTTTCTACCTCCTTATCTGCTGTTTCAGCCCTGACTGTGTGTGGCGGATCTGACGATGTTTCGTGCGACCGATGGTCGCACGAAACATCGTCAGATCGCCACGTGTATGGCCAGCTTTAAACATCACTCTTTATGGTTGGTTGATGTCTTAGTTTATACCTGTGCTTTTTAGCTTTTACAAGGCTATATATTTTTCAGTTTAGTTTAGCAGGTAGGCACCAAGTAGCCATGATGTGATAGGGCAATGGAAAGGTCAGTCTGAGCAAATGCCACATTGTGATTTTGGGCCAGAAGGTCTGAATGTTCCTAAAAACCCTGAACAGCTGTTTGTTATGTTAAATGACTGTGTTAATTTGTCAGAGATAAGTGTTCACAAGTTGTTGTTGTGATGTTTATAATGATCTCATTAGCAGATGACAGAGTTGTAATTCCCATCAATAACACTCTGTTATTTTGCTGAACCTGCCTGCCCATTCTGTCAGTCACAGCCTATCTCTGCCGACGGAGCCCGTGTCTCGATAACGTTTGTGTCTCGGAACCCTTTCTGTGATTAGATGTGTACGAAAGCCTGAGACAACCCGAGCGACAGCCTGCTGGCCGGCTTTTATTAAGCCCAGCGCACAGGCGCTTTTCTGTATCTTGTAGTGATTGGGGCTGGTATAATCCCAGAATGATATCACCATTACTCGGAGCTGTATTCTGTGCTGCCTATTCTGTTTTGCTCAGCATGCACCAGAGTAGTGTTAAAATCTTTATTCATTTCATTTAAAATGTTCCTTTTGTTCTTCTTATCATGTTCTGGCTTTCCCAAGGATATATGCCTTGAATGAAATGTCACATGTGCATTACTAATTGTGTGCCATTGTATTTACTGTTCCAAGTGGTGGCACTGCAAAGCTGCTAATTCTTTTGCTTCACTTGATGTAAAATCATCTAAATGCCTTTGATAGCAGTGAAACAGTATTAATTGTTTTGTACATTTCTTGGTCATTCTTCTTAGGTGGTCTTCATAATCTATTAGAACTTTCAGCCAGCATTCTGTAATGTCATGCCTCAAGCAGTGATTAAATTGGTAATTAATAAGCAGACTTTGGCAACGCTAATGCCATCCCGTTAATTTTCTCCGTTCCAGTTTTTTTTTTTTTTTTTTTAGAAGTTGTCGTCTCTGTCAGAAAGCATTGCGCCATTTTGCCGATACCCCCTTGGCATGAAACCACAGCAGCTTGATTTTTTTTGCAGCCATTAGCAGATCAGAGCGGCAATTTCACAGTATTTTGGTCAGGGTAATTATAGTACCAAGTACTGAGTGGGGTTGGGAATTCACACAAGAAATACCAGGTGAGCTTCCTTGTGTTCAGTGGAACGTTATGATTAGTTTAATTGGGCTTTGTTTGATTTTAGCCGCACAGGCTATTTGTGCCGTGGCTTTGCACTGACTTTCCACTTTTGTCTTTCTGACCTGCAATGACAGCAACTCGGGCAAACAGGGGTAGAAACCTTTTGAAGTGACTCCTTTGGAAGTATGTCAGAAGAAGGCACATACAGTTAATCGGTGGATAAAGTCCCTGTGTCTTTTTGTATACTTTGTGTCAAACCCTTCCTCCTTTTAGTTTAAAACTGTAACTGTAGGAGAGAAAAGAAATCCACCTCATTTTAATGGTCTTTTTATCTGAATATCCACTGTTTATGGTCATGTAAGTAATATTTTGGTATATATCTAGATTTGCATATTAAACATGAAAGTTATTTTGGACTCTGTCCATGACGCTGGTGCTACCATAAAAATAAATGGAGAGTTCCTGGGACTTGTAAAATAAAAAACGGTTTATTCAAATGTTTTGGCCCTACTGGGGAATCCTGCTGAAGAAGAAAGGTTCCTCCCATTTAAGAGATCATTTTTGTTGTTGTTGCAAGGTATAATAAATGAGTGAACACAAAACCTATAACCCATGTCTTTGGTTCCTAAATAAGCTTTTCTTTTCTACTTGGTCTAGATTGGGTAATCCATACCATAATAAACTGAGGCTTTGCTCCTATGAAAAAATGTAAATTATCCAGACACTGTATTTAGCGATGCCTGTAGGTTATAGATCATGATCAGGAGAAAAGAATACAAATTTCCATGGAACACGAACAAATATCAGCTGGAAAATTAATTGTGCAGTGATTTGTACAATGATCATTATTTGCATATGGATGACTGATAAGAGATAAGAAGGGTAAAAAAATGAAATCTGAAGATTGAACTCAAGCCTTTCATGACTGCTACATGACTATCATGTGTGTTTGTCTAGGAGTGCACCTAAACATGGAAGGGAGGGCATTGACATCATAGGGCTAGGCATTGCAATATATAGTGCATTAAGCTTGTTTAGTAATCTTTCAGAACATCCTAAAAACTGGTCTTTTTGTTAAAAAATTCCTTAAAAATGCCTTGCTAGGAGAAGTGATTAGACCCACAAGCAGTTAACGGCACCTAGGGTGAGCTCAGCCTTGTCTCGAGGCCTCATTCGGAAAGGCAGTCGTGATGTGCACCAGTGGCTGCTTTAGCAGACTTCTGCCTGTTGGGCTTGGAATTAAAGTGCCATCACCATTTACTTCGTCATGGAAACCTTAATGACATCAAATAGTTTTCTGGAAGTTCTAGTTATAAACATCAGGGTGTTTCATGCAGTCCTGTCACTTGATGTTTGTGAATTGACTTGAACAGAGATCAAAGTGTTTCTGAAGATGGGAGAATCAGTGTGAGAGACGGAGCTTTCAATTGCACCAGCACTAGAGCTAATCAAGCTATCACTCCTCTGTGTGCCTGCCTTTAAAGTATAATGCTGACACTTTCCTGCTGCTGCTGCAGGCTGAAATTCCCATTTTGGGCCCCTTAATTAATAGTTAATGCGTCCTTGTGTTGGAACTCTTCAACCCGACCATTCTGGCTAGAGTCTTGGTGCAAGTGCCGTAAGAGATAGCGCCACTACCAATTATACCAGTGTTACTATTTAGAAATCTCATAAATGCTCTATTTGGTAGAAGAAAGTATAAATGTATGTGTGTGTATATTATATATATATATATATATATATATATATATATATATATATATATATATATATATATATATATATATAGCAATAAATGATCAGTGGCTGGCACACCCTTAAAATTTCTCAAATTTTTTTTTATTTATGACATATTGTTTTAAAAGAATGTGACGTTTCGCTCCTCAATAGGATAATATGTCTTAAATAAAAACAATTTTGAGAAATTTTGAGGGTGTGCCGGCCACTGAACATTTATTGCTGAATACTTAAAATTTGGCTGTGCACCCAGCAAAGCTACAAGCTTTGGAGTATATATATATATATATGGGATCTATTATCTACAATACTCAAGACATGGGGTTGGCCAGATAATGGGTCTTTCCATAATTTGGATCTCCAAGTCTACTAAAAAATCTTTAAAACATTAATTAAATCCAATTTTGGATCCAATAAGGATTCATTATATTTTAGCTGGGATCAAGTACAAGCTACTGTTTTATATTTACAGAATAAAAGAAAGACATTTTTAAAAATTTGAATTATTTGATTAAAATGGAGTCTATGGGAGATGGCCTTCCTGTAATTCCGAGCTTTCTGGATAGCGGGTTTCCAGATAATGGATCCCATACCTGTATATGGAAATAAGGAGAATGGTTTAGCTCTCTGTAGGTCTTAATGCATAGAAAGAACCAACATTTCAGCTCAGTTACAAACACTTCATTAGGGTTACAGTTGCAGTGCAAGGATACATACAAATATATTATATTTAGATGTAGCAGGCACTTGGACTGTAATCCTGACAAAGGCTCTGTAACTGAACTCAAATGTTGGTTCTTTCTATGCATTAAGGCCTACAGAGTGCCAAACCATTCTCCTTATTTCCATATACAGGTATGGGATCCGTTATATGTTGGTTCTTTTTGTCCACTAATATTTATATACATTTACCTATGTTATAAAGCAAAATATTTATATTCTGTACATTTACATATGTAAATAAATCACACATATAATGTGCAGGAAACAATCCTTGGCTGCTTTGATACCAATGGGTCTGAGATTCCATACTAAAAAACAGCACCGTCTAGTGGGCAAAAATAGATTATCTGTTTGAAGAAAACCAAAGTAGTCAATAGGGGAATGCCAACGAGTAAAGTGTAAGCAATAAGCAAATTCTAGTATTCTGTATTACATTTCATGTATATACAGGTATCGGACCCCTTATCCAGAAACCCGTTATCCAGAAAGCTCCGAATTACGGAAAGCCCGTCTCCCATAGACTCCATTATAATCAAATAATTCAGAATTTTAAAACTGATTTCCTTTTTCTATGTAGAAATAAAACGGTACCTTGGAATTGATCCCAACTAAGATATAAATAATCCTTATTGGATGCAAAACAATCCTATTGGGTTTAATTAATGTTTTATTGATTTTTTAGCAGACTTAAGGTGTTGAGATCCAAATTATGGAAAGATCCCTTATGCGGAATACCCTTGGTCCCGAGCATTCTGGATAATGGGTCCTATACCTGTATATATATATATATATATATATATACATATATATATATATATATATAGAAGAGTACTGGTTGTGCTCAAAACATTGGAGTTTTTTCAATAAAAACACTATATATATATATATATATATATATATATATATATATATATATGGAGCCCAGTGTCTAAGTTCATGTTTTCAGTAATTATTTTGTGCACACAGATATTGAAACACTAATTTTTCAAGATTTTACCCCACATACCTTTTACTTTCTGTAGTTACTAGTCATCCAACCACTAAGTAATTGAGCCTTTAAGACAGGAGGCCACCTCCTGCCCTGAGGTGTAGCGAATATTTTGCTGTGCAGTCTCAAACCTGGCAGATCTTATCCTATATGTAAGTTATGTGTGCTTCCACCAAAAGTGATTGGGGATTTCTCTCTCTTCCTTAATTGGTATTTAATACCTGGATTTTTTTTATTCACTTGTATAATTTTTTATAAAATTATTAACAGAATCTCTAGTAAATAATAAAATTTTTAGACTCAATCCAAAAAAATAGAAAAGAAAACCTAATTCTAAGCAATTTTTCAGTATGAATTTATTAATACATTTTAGTGCTTTAAAAGTTATTTGTAAATGTAATTGCTGTTGAAAGCAGTATTTACTTAACTCCTAGTTATGACTTTTTAATCAATGTTGCAAAAGCCAGCCTTCTCCAGCAAGACAGATCTTTCAATCTGCAGCCTTGTGTTACATTGTTTAAAAAGTCAGAGCTATATATATATATATTAGAACAAGGATAGCACTCGTAGGATTTAAATAATTGTGAGCAAAATGTAAATGCAAAAATAGAAAGGTTTATTACTCAACGTTTTGGTCTCACACAGAATGAAGGTTTCTGTGTGATTAGGCAAAAAATGAAACTTTGTTTTTTGGTTTGACTTGTCCTTTAACAGAGAGAATTGCTCTGTTGTCATTTCACTTTCACACATCTTGCCCATTGTGTTTTCATGTTTGTTAACATCAAGGCGTTTTACTCCCAATGCATGAAGTTCCACCCTACTATCCCACGGGGGCAGTATGATTATACATTGGTGTAATTTGGGGGTATGGAGGTAGATAATGCTTCCTTTTGCTTGAGTATTAAGTCAAGTCTGCTTCTCCAAATGCCCAACTCTGAGTATCTGCAGGCAGTCACTTTTTGCAGCAAACGGCAGTCATGCACTGTGTTGCTTTTGAGTACTTTATTCCTAGAGATAGTTTGTCTTTAACGTTTTTGCCAACAGTGTACTTATTACCCACACTCATTGCCATAACATAGATGGCACAACTGACAAGCCTTTCCATAGTCAACTAATTGAAGAGGTAGAGGAAGGTTTTTGGCTTTCCTGTAGATAAAAATAACAAAAAATGTTGCCCAACTCAAACAGTGAGAAGTAAAGTGAACACCCTATGTATGGATTTTGTTTTATTGGTTTCTGGCAGTAGGATGTGGAACCTTACTCTTGCAGTTTTAGTGCAAAGCGGCCCATCTCCTGCCTCTTATTCCGATGCTCGTGATACAGTGAATTCAATCTTTCTTGACATAAATACATATAATTCTGTCAGAGCTGTCTTTAGGGGGATGCATGCAGGAAGACTGGCCTCAGCCCCCTCAAATCAGCAGTTATAAGCATTTGGAAAGTAAAAGAATTCTCTTGTGCCCTCCCTTCAACAAACACAAATATAGCTCTTTTCTGTAGAGAGGTTATAACTATAATGTGTGTGTGTCTCAATATTTCTTCATATTGTGGCAGTTCAACCTGCATCCTCCACCTGCTGTTGTCGAACTACATCTCCCCCAGTTGAAGACTGTCGGGGGCTACTGGCAATTGCGGTTCAACAGCCAGAGAGCCGCAGGTTGTTGCATAATAATGAGGCTTCACAAGGGTATTTTACCCCGGGCCCCGCCACCAGCTTTGCTCCCTGTACAGCCCTTCTTTTATTTGCATTCATAGTAGATGAAAAAAAAAATCCCTCAATACAAGCTCCAAATTTCAGCTTTTGGTAACTTGTTGACATTCAGGATTAGAAAGGAGAATTTAAATGTGGCTTGTGGGTCGAAGGATTTGCTGTCAGAGCAAGAGTTAAAGAGAGAGTGGGAGGGTGGGGGGGAATAGAAAAATGAAGGGGGGAAAAAACAGCTTTGTGAACTATTTGACAAGATTTGCTGGTGCTGCTGAGCCCATATGCTGTAGCCTGCGAGCTATTTCTTCCTATCAGTTTCATTATCACCTGCCTCTGAGTCTCCAATATCATCAGTAAGCACATGCAGAATCATAATTATGCCATGTACAAGTTCTTTGATAACATGTACAGTTTTCTTCTTAATTCTTTATCAAATGCATTGATCGTGGCATGTGTGCATTGATCCAGGCCCGCCATCTGGCTGTGTGTGATAAGCACAGTGGCATCTTTGCATTTCCACTGTCATTCATTGCGCTACAATTTGGCTGCAGGGGAGTAGTGCCTGGGATTAGCCCTGTTCTGCTACTTACTTGCATTTTAAGTTGACACCTCTACAGCGGCTCAGACCACATTACAAACTGAAACACATACACGCGACTTAGTGATGTGACACTTCTCAATAAGCTTACTCCACTAGCTACTCAACAATCTGTAATTGGATTTGTAGGAATAACAGCAAAAGATTTCCTAAGAATTGCCAGGGACAGAAGGTGAAGTTTTCTCATTATTGGCAAAAGGCTAGGTATAGATCTAAGATGATTGGTATTTTCCATTAAAAACAAGCTGCCAGCTGTTTACACAGGACATTTAAAGGGGGGGGGGGGGGGGTATTAAGCGGGAAGGGGAACCAGTTTGCTGATGCCGTGGAGAAAAAAATATTGTGTTTGTTGCTGTAATTCTGAACTCTAATATAGTGAGTGAAACAGAAAATTTCCTGTCCACTGCTATGTCGTGTAATCGAAGGAAATGATCTAAGAGGCAGTTGGTGGGAAATGTTGGGAAGAATCTTTAAGCAGCAATTAAATGCCCCCCTCCCCTTATACCATTGTAACTAATACCTGTTTTGGTTTGCAAACCTAATTGTACTGAACAGTATTTGTTCAGTGGGAAAAAGCCACATGGTGGCTGGTGGGATTTATTAATTACAGGATTTCAGCCCCACACAAGCTTAGCCCTGTATAGTGACAAGATAACCCTGTGCTGAAACAGTAAATGCATAGATGTATTTTGTCATGAGCCAATATTATGATATTTTCTGACCCCTGGCACGCATACATGGATTTGCTGATAATATTACACTATCTATGTTTGCAAATTATAAACAGTAAATTAGTAAGTCTTTTATAGCGGGTTGCACTATTTGTAGTGACAGTGCTGCTTTAAGATAGATAATATCTTATGCCTTGTAATGTGCTATTATATTCATAGAGAATCCCTAGTTCCTTACTACTGAATAGCTTTATGCATAAGTGTATAAGTAAGGCCAAACTTATTATGTTCTAGATGTCTTGATCCTGGCGGCTTGGTTCTCAATCCTCATTGGCACATATATTTTAATATTAACACAGGTATAGGCTGTTATCCAGAAAGCTGCAAATTACAGGAAGGCATCCTCTCATAGACTCCTTTTTAAGCAAATAATTCACATTTTTAAAAAATGATTTCCTTTTTCACTATAAAAATATAACCTTGTACTAAGATATAATTAATCTTTATTGGAGGCAAAACAATCCTTTTTAGTTTATATGATTTTTTTTTAGTAGAAGATTCAGATTTTAGTATGAAGATTCAGCTTACGGAAAGACCCCTTTACCGGAAAACTCCAGGTCCAGGAGCATTGTGGATATACTACATGTGCCTGAATTTATCTAAACGGATATGTGAATAATTGCAATTTACCAGCTTTACTTAGTAGTTTACTATGTATGTTGTTTTATCTTTAATCAGGTAACCTAGGCCAGCACCCTAGTCTGAACCAAGAATAATTGTTCCTGTATCACAGTGCAGGGCAGCTCCAGAAATTACATGTTTTTAATACTTTTTAATAATAATAGTCAACTAAAAATAATATCGGCACATTTTGGAGCAGAGAACATTTTGGAGCAGAGAATGTCAGTTTATATGTTTATATTTTATTTGTTAGCACCCAAATTTATGTGGGTGCCTCTGCAAGCCACAAGCTGGGTCCTCTGTATAGCTAGGGGAAATGTAGGTATATTTTTGGGTTAGGGCTCCTTGTATGTCCTTGAATTTTATCTACAATACACTTATGACAGACACAGTAAAATCAATAGGAAATGTATTTCAGAACAAATATAGTGACCTTTGTGCATCTGCAGCAGCAGGTCCCACCGTGTTTCCAGTGTCCTCAATAGATTGTTCTGCTGAGAGTGACCCAAGATGAAACCAGGGGGGGCAGAATATTTTGCACTATGATGTGACTTTGAAAGATCATTATGTTCATGTGATTGCACAATATTTTACAGAAATGTTAAAGAAAGATGTATTTTTTACCAAATTAGGGAAAGCATAAGCCTGTCATGACCAATCTATCTCCGTGTGTCGGAGCGGGAGCCAGTTTGACTAGCTACTATTAGGTTCACACTGGTTTGTAAGCTGGATACATGTGCATGACTGGCAGTGCATTTGTTAGAGCCAGATCTAAGCAGCCAGAAAGCGTTCAGCTTCTTTCTGCCTACAAAAGAGCATCCAGACAAGCAGCAAGAGGCCTTGGATGTAACGCAAGGTGATACGGACTTAGCCACTCTTCCTTCCCACCTCAGATGTGCGTGTTTGTATGTGGGTTTAAGGCATGGAGGTTATCATTTCCTCAGTGAAAAGAGGAATTAAGCTATCAAATGGGTCTTCCTCACACCGTTTGGATTCTCTTAGAGGTGAAAATACAGCGCTGTGTGCAAAATTGTCCTTTCCTTTCAAAGCAGAATTACAGTAATGTGGGGAAACTTTGATGGACGGCCAGCAGGCTCAGTGGATCCAGATATATCCAGCCCCCCATGCACCATTTCTGCCCTTTATTATTATTATTATTTTTTTTTTTTTTTTGCACTGCTTGAAGCTGAAGCTGTATGTATTGCTTTCTCCCCAGTGCACAAATACAGTATCTGCTGCCTTCACTCATCTCCTAGCTTTGGATATTCAGTCCGTTTACACTGAACTCCTTATTAAGGTTCTAGTGCAATCATATAATAATACGATTTGCATTAACTTAATTGCAAGTGCTCATTCTCAACAAGGTGCCAGCATTGCTGCCAGTTCTGAAATACATAGTATGCTATTATATGCAAGAAAGAGTGCAAATAAATTCACATTTCAAGCTTGACTTTCTGGCATTGCAGTTCATTTATAAATATTTTTGCTGCAATCGGCATTTTACCTTTGGAACCAAACTTAATGGCAACATGAAAATAGGTGTGCCAAATGTAACCCATTGGCGCTTCCTATTATTGCCTTTGGCATTATTTACACTACATTGGCACTTTCCTGATCACTGTCTCCAGATGGTTACACTGGCCTTTGTTTCATAGTTTTCACAATATTGCTGCTCATTAGCTGATTAACAATGCGAGCTGTTGTCATTGTTTACTCTTTTAACATGATAAAATTATAAGTCTGTCATTCTGTCCCATAAAGTAAAAACTAGATGAATTTGCCTCACAAGGCATCTTTGGCAAGTTCCGCAAATCACAGAGCCGCCTATGCTATCCCACCGGCGATTTACATTCTAGCCGGTGAGATGGCATTGCAGGGAGATTACCGGTAGTCGCCCGCGACTAATCTCCCCATGTGTCAGGGCCCTAAAAGTTGCAGGTAGCCACAACTCCACAAAATTCAAAAAATATAAATTAAATCAAGTCTTCAACCCCAAAACATTTTTTCGTCATTGAAATGAAATATAACTTTGAGCATAGAGGTAGGCAATGTATCACTGTCTCTAATTTATTACATTACCAATGTGCATAAGACACCTGTAAATCAGGTGGGATTTGGCATATGTGAAATTGCAGGGATCAGTCAAGCCAAATAGTTTTTGGACAGTTTTGAGGGAAGGGACCATATCTAGATTTTCCTGTTATAAAGTCACCTTTGAACAGCATCAATAGTAGACATTGGTCAAAAGAATTTTCAATATAGGACAATGGAGTTTTATGATGCTTGCCCCAATGGCAACCCAAGAGCTGTGATGGCAACTAAATTGGTTGGCCCTGTTGTTTGTGCGTAGACAACTTTATATACAGTCCAAGTAGCTAAATGCATTTAGTGAATGTTGAGAGCAGAGGACTTTGATAGACTAATTTAACTTCTACAATGTGGTGTCATATAAATGCCTATTGGCTACTCCTTTTTTCTATGAATAATGTCCAGTTTACATGCCCTCCCCCCCAAATTGCCTGTGAACATGGTTGTTTACTGGTTTCACCAGTTTTGCCTTCCTGCAAGCCAATCTTCATTTTGGCGGTCCATGTTGTTGCCAACTTTTGGCTTGGAGAACCAGTGCAGTCCCTAGAGTAATCAGCCATTTAATCTGAGCAGATGGGGCATATTTGAGGAAGATTTCACTTCCCCCTTTATTTTACAACAAGAAAGGCTGAAATTTCCCTCCCCCATCTTCTGTCTCCTTTGTATAGCATAAGTTTAGGGCATCCCTGGTGAAATGAGCAGGTGTGACCTTCTGCAAGCCTGTCTGCTTATATTATTAGCTTGCAAAGGGGCCGAGCAACTTTTTTTAGGAACAACAATATGAAAAGAGCTGCTAAACAGTTCCAGTGTTTCTGCTTAAATCCGATTTCCTCAGACAAGAGCAGAACCAGTTAGGGTAAATGTATCCTACCCTGCCTTTGAAAGAGCTTGTAGTTTTATTTTATTATTGTTTTTTTTTTTTTCTTTTTCTTCCTCTGCTCACAAGCGAGTGAATGGGTACATTTTGGTAATCCTCGCCTCTGGACAGGCGCAGAATTCTTTCTTGCTGAATAGCTAATAACAGAGCCTTGCTTCCTGTCTGGTGATGAAAAGGATTGGTTGGGGAGGGGGGGGTGAAGTCAATTTTTTTTTTCTTGTTCCCATACACTATGTAATCAGAATATACCGTAGACAATTTTTAGCCTGAACTCTAATCAGCATTAGGAAGTATTATAAATTTCATTCCTGACATACTTTCGCTGCCTGTCAGTGTCAGTTCCTGTGATAGGCAAGCCATATCACATAATCGTAGCATAATCCACCTATATACCAGATCTAGCACATAATAAGGTGTTTATTGTACTGTATTCTGTGCAAATACCATATGTATTTGCAGTAACTCCCTCCTCTCTGTTTCTTACTCTTGAAGGCTTCCGCATCACTGGATTCTGAGTAATATCAACACCTACTGTATGATGAATACATTGACGTCTGAACTTCATGCATATCCATATTCTACTAATACAAACTCCCACAATATCCAGTATTCCACATACACACACTCCATCCATACTCAAAATTCCACATACATGCTCCCGTCATATTCAATATTCCATATACACTACCCCCTTTATATTCAATATTCCACATACACACGCCCCCTTTATATCCAATATTCCACATACATGCCCCCCTTATAATCAATTATTCCACATACATGCCCTTTATATTCAATATTCCACATACACGCCTGTTTATATTCAATATCCCGCATACACGCCCCCTTTATATTCAATATTCCGCATACACGCCCCCTTTATATTCAATATTCTGCATACACATCCCCTTTATATTCAATATTCCGCATACACGCCCCCTTTATATTCAATATTCCGCATACACGCCCCCTTTATATTCAATATTCCGCATACATGCCCCCTTTATATTCAATATTCTGCATACACGCCCCCTTTATATTCAATATTCCGCATACACGCCCCCTTTATATTCAATATTCTGCATACACGCCCCCTTTATATTCAATATTCCGCATACACGCCCCCTTTATATTCAATATTCCGCATACACGCCCCCTTTATATTCAATATTCCGCATACACGCCCCCTTTATATTCAATATTCCGCATACACGCCCCCTTTATATTCAATATTCCGCATACACGCCCCCTTTATATTCAATATTCCGCATACACGCCCCCTTTATATTCAATATTCCGCATACACGCCCCCTTTATATTCAATATTCCGCATACACGCCCCCTTTATATTCAATATTCCGCATACACGCCCCCTTTATATTCAATATTCCGCATACACGCCCCCTTTATATTCAATATTCCGCATACACGCCCCCTTTATATTCAATATTCTGCATACACGCCCCATTTTTATATTCAATATTCTGCATACACGCCCCCTTTATATCCAATATTCTGCATAAAAATACTTCCTTCGTATCCAGTATTCCACATACTCCTGCAATATCCAATATTTCACATAAAAATACTTCCCCCATATCTAATATTCCACATACATGCTGCCTCCACATCCAATATTCCACCAACACAACATTCATTCCCTACCCAGTGTTATATTTTGTTTTTATAAAAAATAAACATTAAAGTGTTTTCTCTGCTTCAGTTGATCCAACATTTGTAATCTAATTAGCGGAATGTAGCTGTGAATATGATTTAAGGAAACTGGAACACATTCAAATACTTCGATAAGCCACATATAAAATGTAAATGTGGTTTAAGCTGTTCTGATTATTTATACTTTGGTATATTATTGGAAAACTTTTGCAGGATTTGGTATGATGGAAAAAATAGACTTTCAAAGGATAAAGCCCATAAATCACTTTTCTTTATTAAGTGCCCAGACTTCTACATAGTTTGTGTCATATTTTGAGCATATTTGTTTATAGGTTTCTGGCTTTATTTTAAACAAATACAACTATTTAAAAGTGATGTTTTTTTTTATCCTTTATGTTTGGCAGAAAAGCGTCTCTATTCCTGAACGTGTTCAGAATTTATTTTGCTTTTAATATTAAGATTTAGGTTTCTGAATCCACAGCCATGATGTCAGTCGACCAGCATTAGTGGAAAGAACAAATGAGCCCCCCGCTGGTGCCCACTTTTATAGCTTGCTTAAGATCTAAAGACAGCTCAAGGAACAATTGGATGAAGTTAGGGATTGGAAAACCCATCATATTTGTGTCCCTGTGTAATGAAACTCTGAATCCTCTTTCTGCTCTTTTTTCTCCCCCTGAAAAGCACAATTCTAAGGGGGGGTTACTTCTGTTAAATCCTTTTGGGAAGCCTCTGCTGATCACTTTTAATTACTAGGACTAAGGAGGATAAAATTAAAAGGAGCACCATTGAAGCAGTGGAAAAAAAAGCTTACTGAGCCCTCGGTGAACTGTGAAATATAAAAATTGCATTCCAATACATTTTCCTCAGAAGAAAACAAGAAACAGCATTACTTATTCTTGAAGGGTTTGCCCTTAAATGGTGAATTGTGCCTCAGAGGGAAAGTGTGTTACAGATATAATTTTGGTTTAATTAACTTCATTTAAAATAATGTACAGTTTTCCGTTAGATCTGGAGAATGGCGCTGTATAGAGTTTTTGTAGGATAAACCTGTTTGGTTGCTTAACTACAAGCACCAGTCAGGCTCTTACTCAGGCTGTTCCGAAAACTAAAGCAAGGTCCAGTTTATTTTTCAATCCTCTGTATCTGTATGTAAAACTCTTTGCAAGCAAATTAATATATTTTATATATATATTAATTATTGTTGGAACAAGAATGTTATAACTAAAACAGTAGTCTGTGTACTGGGATCCCTACTCCCTGTGTTTTCTCAGTCTAGACACTGTAGTTTTTTGGATGTTTTTACACAGTTATGGGACCTCTTATCTAGAATGCTCAGGACTTGTTTCTGGATAAGGGGTCTTCTGTAATTTGGATCTCCATAATTTAATTCTACTAAAAAATAATTTAAACATTAAATGAACCCAATAGGATTGTATTGCTTCCAAAAAGGATTGATTATATCTTAGTTGGAATCAAGTATCAAGAATCAGGCACTGTTTTATAATTACAGACTAAAATATGTTTTCAAATTTTGAGTTCTCCTTCCTGTAATTTCTGGATAATGGGTTTCCGGAGCTTTCTGCATAACAGGTTTTGGAAAAACTGATCCCATACCTGTGGTAACTGCCCTATTTGTAAGTAAAGTGAATATAGACTAACAAAAATATATACATTTGATCTGTTACTGAGGATAACACTAAAAAGAGAGACTCCTTATCATGAATAAAAGAAAAGCTAAAGAGTTGCAAATAGCATGTGACCTGCCATAAAAGGGAATAGGCAACAGATATGGGCAGTAGAAAGATAGCAATAAGCTGCACATATAGTAATATATGTATCTAAAAAACAAATTAAGAAGCGCTTATATACTTGCATTTGCCTGGATGTCAGTAACCCACCCCCCCCCCAGATACAGTTATCTATAAAACCAATAAGGAGGCTATGAAATACTTGTCCCATTGAGTAATCCCACAGAAATATGTAGAATAAAAAATAGCTAGTACATTGTTACTCTAAATCAAATTGAACTAAAATTGAACTGTATTACATTGGAAGATCTCTTAGGGTTTTTTGATTTTTGAAGTAGAAGGCAAATCCAAATTAATATAATTATTACTTATAAAAACCACTGGGAATTGGCGCAGATCATTTTCCATTGTTGAGAGTGGGGAATCGCCACATGTAAGTACATGGGGGTAGTAACCGGTCAGAAAACTTTAGCAGGGTCTTCTTCACTACTGGGCCCCATCTTCCAGTGCCCCGCAATAGGAAAGCATAGGTTGCCTTAGGTGAAGACACACAGAGCTACTTAGTAGCAGCTGCTTGTCATGGCTACTAAACGCCAGAAAATACCCTGACATAGACAATACTGAGAATCGCCTATGCTAAAACACATAGAGACAATTATCAGTAAATAATCATCATCTATTCTTTGTCTTTTTTTTGTAGCCACAACAAGAAGCTGCTGCTGTGCACTGCTCTGTGGGTCTTCATGGGACAAACATGTTTCTGATGTCAGCCCATTGCTTTTGTTTTGCTATAAAGATTATAGTAGTCAAAACGTGGAGGCGTCACTCTTATATTTAAAAAACTGTACTTTGTAAGCAGCATTACTGCCCCCTCAGAGTTAAAAATGTTAGTAAGCTGCTTGGAGGTTTTCATGTTGTTTTTCACAACAGCACAACAGCTTAATTTTATTATTTGTAAAGTGTATTTGAACAAATAACATTTTTTCATGTCCTCCTTAATTCCTTCTCTTTGGGGAGATGAGAGTGTGTGAAAGCAAAGACTGCAGATGCCATGCTCGCTTGCAAGCACACACAGGGGTCTCTGAGAAACGACTCTTGTGTTCTTGGTACGTTAGCAAAGAGTAAACTGAGGCAATCTGATAGGGAACCAGAATCCTGTCAATCAGGATCAAGATATTGTGCTGTGTCCATATACTTTGTTTACTGTAGGGTTTTATGAGTTGTAACCTTCCCATGCTGGCTGTTAATGAGGCTAAATCTTTATGCTTGAGGATTGAATTACAGCACACCTCTGGGCTAATAGTTATAAACAGAAAGTCCCATTAGGGTTGCATTTTGATTCATTCATTTGCATTCTCTCCTATTGTGCGGGGAACAATGGCCATCACATAGCTACAAACAAACAATTTACATGGAAATGGCAGAATTGTACCTAATTAGTATCTTTGCTTGTTTATTAATGGCATCTAGTTTACTCTGTAGAAATGTGGAGGTATGGGGTGATGGAAGTTTGTGTGTGTTTTGTCTCAGCACTGTTTTAGTTTCTATTTTCATCCCCATAAGATGTAGGATATGGCACAGGGGAAGTTTTCCTAGGGTAAAAGACAAAACAAAATGTACAGACTCAGAGCAAAGTGCAAAATGGCTGTGGTTCTTTTACACACAGTTAATTATGGTCTTAGACCATGCTTGCTTTCAAAGTGAAAATATCTTGTGTGTCTCATAGCCGCATCAATTATTAGAATGTGTCACTTGTGCCATTACCCATGAACTATACATACATCTTTCATTTCTTCTTGTTAAATAGTTAATATGTCTAGGCTGTGGTGGGCTACATTTACTGAGTTCAAATATCTCCACAATTTTCTTATTATTTGCCACAAATTAGGTCACTGTTCCAGTAATCTGTTGTGCCATGGCTAATACTGAGCTGAAGATTTCAGCAACTAATATATTCAAGGGACTGTGTCGGACTGAGATGCCAGGGTGCCCACCAGAAAACCTTGGACCATAGGCCCATTTTCTAAACTATTAATCCTCCTTCAACCTCTCCTCCCTCAACATCTTTATTACCCAAGTCTCTATTCTCTATCCTTCCATCTCATTTTCTCATACAGAAATAGGGAATGACCATGCAATTGGTAAAATAGTTAGAACCACGGACACCTGGGCCCCCCGGGAGTTTTCCTGGTATCCTGGTGGGCCAGTCTGACACTGTCAAGGGATGATTCACTATTAACTTTAAGTATGTTTTAGAATGGCCTATCTCTAGCAACATTTTAATTGGTCTTCATTTTTATTGATTATAGGTTTTGAATTATTAGCCTCTCTCTTTTGACTCTTTGCAGCTTTCAAATGGCAATCACTGACTCCAGCAGCAAAATAATTATTGCTCTGGGAGGCTACAAGTATATTGTTACTTTTAATTACTTATCTTTTTATTTCCCTCCTGTATTCATATTCCTGTATCTCTTTTGAACCACTGCCTGGTTACTAGGTTAAATTGAATCCTAGCAACCAAATCGTGAAATTACTGCAAAAAGTTAAATCATTTGCATAATTTGCACATGCTATTCAATCTGAAGGTGGATTTGCAGTCTAGATTTACTTAAGTTTGGATATCGATTGGTTGGTGTGATTAGTTTATTCAGGTTAGACAATGTTACAGCTCCTCATTAAGGTGAAGACACAAGGAGCTACTTAGTAGCAGCTACTTGTCATTGCTACTGAATTTCAGAAAATACCCTGCCATAGACAATACTGAGAATTGCCTCTGCTAAAGCACACATAGAGACAATTATCAGTAAATGATCCGGATTGTCTATTTTTGTAGTCATGGCAAGTAGCTGCTACTAGTAGCTCTGTGTGTCTTTACCCTTAATGGATGGCTTTCCACTTAGCACACCAATCTATATATAGCGTGCCTAAAATGTGTGACTGGTTAAGGTTAGAAATGCTATTACATATAAAAAACAAAACAAACACAGTCAGTGAACATAGCTAAATAGCTAACAGGGATTCTCTTTTTAGGAAGCAGAAACAATTGATTGGGCTTATGATAAGCAGAGGCATATATATTTTCTCCCTAATCACTGTGGGAAACTTGCCCATCTGACACTAGCCTATGATGGTGTGACGGCATTGCCTTTTGTTGCTAGAGCAGACAGTGTTTGCTGTAACTCACTGCAGCGAATGCGATGCTGGCAGATGGTCCCTGGCTGTCACTGCTGGCATTCTGGCAAGGCAGAGCCCTCAAGGTAGAAAAAGCAGATTGGAACTTCTTAGCCAGTTGCCGTTTCTGCTGGGAAGTTTAAGAGAACATGCGTCCCAAGCAAGGGTCTCAAATGATGTGCTTTTATGCCTTGCCCTCGAGGGCTATTTGTGTTTTTCTGGCCCTAAACACCCATAATGGATTGCCCTTACATTACTAACATAAACAATAGTAAGCCTTTGGGAAGTCAGTAAATGTTCCTAGAAAACAAACATGATTGTATGAGAAGCTCAGCTATGAAATAAGAGGAGGCTTTAATTTTTGATCCATGGTACATTTTTCAAGTCACATAATTGCCTGTAAGCCAACCTTAACCATTCTTGGGGCCAGCAAATTGGCACAGTCTTGTTAGGTAGCTGCCACTTATAACTGACTAGAAGTTGGTTTTATTGTTTCCATTGGGAGACTGCTTTTCCCAAAGGAAATTAGAAGACCTACTCTAGTCTCTTACAAATAAGAGTTGCAAATAGGTGGCGTAGACGTGTGGTTTATGTTTTGCATTACTGCTGCTTTTCTAGAGGCAACTTATGTAAAAGGATTGGTTTTGTCTCCCTGCAAAGTCTATAGGAAGCATATAGTCTCGAGAACTGTCTTCCCAAAACCTGTACATCAGTTTCTTTTATATATTCCTGTAGAAACGAAACATGAATCTCATTCAGGTCATTTCTTAGGGTAAATAGTAGTCGGTGCAGAATAGTGCTATAGTGCTATGGCGGTCCTTTCATGGTTTGAAAAGCAGTACATCTTGTCTGTAGTGCTTCCCTCTACCCCCTGCTTGAAACACAGGTAAAAGTTGCATTTCACATATTATTACATAACAGCCAGTTCTTTGCTATCCTACCTCCAATGGCTAGCTTTGGTCATATTGCATAAGCAAAAATGCATCCCATAATGTGCATGGATCTTGGGGGATAAAAAATATGGACCAAGTGGTAAGCAGTGGCATAACTAGGTGTTCCTGGGGCCCTCAGCAAATTCAATTTAGGGCCCAAAACATTGGTAAGTTGACCTATTCCTGGGCCCCCTGCAACTGCAGGGTCTGCTTCCCCTCTAGTTACGCCCCTGGTGGTAGGCATGCATTAAAAAGGTGGGAAACCACAGTGCCGTTTCTGTTTCCAGATTTAGTGTGGCCTACACCATCACACACCTAGGCAAAGAGTTTTAGACTTCATGTTCAATCACCCCCTTTCCATGCAAGCATTTAGCTACACTCTATAGAACAAGATTTAAAATTGTACAAAGAACACCGATTAAACAATCATCCTGAAAAACTTAAGGTATAGTCACGCCAGCAAATTAGCAATTATCCAATTTCTCTCCTTAATTGTCCTTACGTTTGCCTTAACTTACCTTGCTTTGGGCTCCACTGGGGAGGAGTGACCCAAATCTTTGGACCCTCTGACATTTAAAAGGATGCTGTTAAAATAAAAATCATTTTCTTTTGATGCTGTGCCAAGTAAATTCAATAAAAAGCAAATAAAAACGTCTTTTAATAAGTCTTTTATTTGTTTGATATTTTTAAAAGTCCATTTCAAAGTAGAAATACATTTTGAGTGATTATATTGTAAAACCTGTACTTACAAGTATGTGCTCAACCAAGAAACAAGTTCAGTAAGTAGGTAGCAGTTACTTCATTATTACTGGAGAGACAGGAATGTGCATTTTCTCCTTATAAATGTATAAATTGTTAACACAGACTGAGGCACTAAGTAGAGGACACTTTGGCATCTGATTTGCGATGTGACATCTGTCTGACACAGGGAGTTCTACATGTAACACAGGGCCTAGCACCTCACTGCAAACCATTCACTATCACAGACATCAAATTGAGAACGAAAATTGCATTTCTGTCAATTACTAAGCTGGAAAAAAATGTTCAATATATCCCAGCAGCAAGATGAAGAGCGGCGCAGGCAGCTGAGAGAGCGGGCACGTCAGCTCATAGCAGAAGCTCGATCTGGAGTGAAGATGTCAGAACTTCCCAGCTACAACGAGATGTCTACCGAAAAGTTCAAAGACAGAGCAAAAGCATCTGGAGGTGAGTTAAAGGACGGCAACATCAGCACAAGAACCTGTAGTCCTTTAGGCAAAAAGCACCTACATAAGCTACCAACCATTATGGATTTCTGGTTCTTACAGTGACCGAGAGCAATATTAAATCTAGTTGCTGCTCATGCTGTAATGTATCCAATGATTGCACATTGTAGCTACTTATTAGTTTTGCCCCGTTTATTATGGTGTTTCTGATTTTAGTGCCAATAATACATTGGTACGTGGCCTTCAAATGTGGCTTTTCAAACCTTGGCCTCTCCACCTGCTTTGAACTGCAGCCCAAAGCTTTTAAGAAGGTCCATATTGGTTAATGGATGCTGTGCGTTGTAGTTCACATGTAGTGTGGTTGACCTCCCTTCCTGTGGTGGATTTTATTTCTTGGCACCCTTGCCACAGGTCCAGTAGCAGATCAAGGATTGGCCTGACTGCATTTGTGGGGACTTTTCTGGACAAGGAGTCTTTCTGTAATTTGTCTCCAAAGAAAATATTTAAACATTAATTAATTGTTTTGCCTCCAATCAGGATGCATTCTATTTAAGCTGGGATCAAGTATGAGGTGCTGTGTCATTATTACTACAGAAAAAAAGGAAATTATTTTTTCTAAATTTAAATATTAGGTTAAAATTGTGTTTATGGGAGATGGCCATCCAGTAATTTTGAACTTTCAGGATAACTTATCCAGTGCATAGGCACCATCAGACTGAGGACTGCATCAATGATCTGATGGGGTCTCTGATCCAACAGGGAAATCAAAAATCTGGCAGATGTTGATTAGGCAAGTTTAAAAATCCGCTTGGGAGTGAGGTGTGTATCAGCTCGTTGATCCAGTCCTCGCCCTGGCATCCTACATTCTGTCAATGTGATTCAATCATTTGGCCCTTGGGCCAATCGGTTGGATCAAACCCATATCGGCCACCTCATGTCTTTCAGTGTGTGGCCACCCTTGTTTGTCTCTTGACTTAGCTAAGATCAGTGTTCATGACTGGAATAAGAAAGAGACTGGACAAAAATTTGGATGCAATTTTTGCTGATAATGGATGATATAGGTGTTGGCTTACTTTGCAATAAATAGTAAATCCAGTAATCTGTTATGTGTTTACTGAGGTTCCTATTGCCTAATTTTACATTTAAGATTACAAATCATTCAATGCAACAATTATGCAATAATAGGTGGGTAAATACTTTTTGACATCTCTGTATGTGAGAACAAGAAGGCCCAACACTTCTGAACAAAAAGGTGCGAAATACTGCGAAAACAGTGTTCGATGTGTAGCCAACGGAGAGCATTGCCAGGGCTTTCCCCAGTTATACATCCTTAACGTTTCATTGATACACTAATGACAACTGATTTTAATGCTAATACCTGTCTCTACAGATGAGCCTGATTTTAACAAAGCACTTACTAATGAGGAAAGTCCTGATCCCACCCTTGTTTGTGGTGGCGGTGAACCTTCTAACACTGATACTGATTCCACCGGTAATTCCCATTGTTTGTCTGTTTGCATGCCTAACACCTATTGCATGTCTTTCTTATAGCAAATTTTCTTGTGGGATTTGTTTTTTGTGTATATATTGGGTGACTTTTGACATTGCAAGAAATTTAGCAGTTTCATTCATTTATTATGTCCTCCTCATATACTGACAAGTATATAGATTTAAATTGGGGTTTCTTTGGCACACCATACCCAGTAATGGCTTGGATTACCTTGTTTCACTTTGTGGTAAAGGCAGTTAAAGGGACATTGCCCGAGAAGCAGCAGGACCAAAACACAGAATTGGGTACACAGCTATCTGTGTCATTAGCCCTGATACATGCATCGGAAGCATATAGATAGATTGATATATGTGTCATATGTATCAGTGAATTCTGTAGTTAGCCTCAAGCACAACTTTAGCCAAAACCAGACATGATTACCTGCTTTAAATCAGTATGTCCAAGGCTGCCTAAGAAGATCATTAGGCTCCCACTTTACATTAAAACACATGTTAACTAATATAATGTTTCCAAGTGCGTCTCTACAAATGAGAATGGAGGTCAATACTGGTCTTGGTGTTTTTGTTTATTACTTTCAGTGTTGTCATCAAAATTTATTGTATTCTGTTCCTCTGGGTACAGACCTGTACAGGCATGGGCATGCAGTGCTTTAAACAGCCCAACAACAAATGTATTAAAAAAACGCCATATGAAGATAAAATACTTAAGAGTGAATAACAGGGCCATGTAACTGGAGACCCGTGGGCCACATATGGCCCTCCAAAGATTTATTTTTTTGCTCTGTGTCTGCTCAAAAGCTCTATAGATTTTATTATATGATATCATTTTAATTTAATCTAACCAAAACAGCACTGTTCTAGAAGGTGCAAAAATATTTTTTGTTCTTTGCACCGTGCCTTGCACTTAGTAAATGACCCCTAATATCTCCTGGCTTATAGCTTGTAAGGTGGTCATTTTTAGAGTGACAGGTTTGAGCACAGAAATAATTGTAGTGATCTTTAATGACAAGAATAGAAAGCAGTATGTTGCGGTTCTTATGAATAATTTCATCTCTGCTGATTGATAAAATACAATGGCCTTTTGAAGTGATCTTCAGGAAACAGGAGTTAAACTTCTTACAATGGAGCTTTCCTTGACTGGATTACTGACCTTGTCACAGCTTTAACCCCCTTCTCCGGTTATACAGCCTGTCCATTTGCACCTGTTGAGCAAAAAAGTATATCAAATATAAATGGAATTTGTTTTTTTTAATTTAGTTTCTGTAATGTTTGCTGTACAGTTATGTACCAGAGATAATCAATATGCTGGAATGTATGTAAGCTAATGTAAGGGTAACATATCCCTCCAGGTAGGTTCACTTAAAATTCTGCCATCCCTTCATAAGCAATTTTGGCCATGGTATGGTCTTGGAATTAGTCTAGTCAGGACTCTTTTAATATCAATAATAAGTAGAACAATGAACACAAGTGCTTTAGGTTCAGTAGTCAGATGCCTTAGAGGCAAAGTGGATCTGACCACCCAAAGTTGGCAGACCCATTCCATGTTAAATGCCTTTGAGTAATAATGGGTTTTACTCTGAATAACCTACTAGATTCCCCCTAAAGCTTTGTGTCAGTGTGTTCACATCAATATCTTCTTTTTATTCAGGTACAGATCTGATGTATATTGACCTCATCATATTAGCTCATGCTTTTTAAAGATACAGGTATATTTTTATTGTGTAAGTTTAGTCACTGGAAGATAGTGGTTTGTTTTGAGAGATTTTATTCCTAGTTTAGCTTGCTAAGCTTGCCCATTCTACCACAGTTATGAAACATTTGTTTTAGCTATGGTGTTCTTGTAACCTCATTCTGAACAGCATCATTTTGCATTGCCAAAGGCAGTGAAATAAGCTTGGGCTGCCCAGTTTCCTGGGTATGAAGCTGGAACCTTACACTCTCAGCCAGCATGGTGGAGTTGGGGAGTCTCTAACTACATTGTGAGCATAATATTGCTGAGCCTTGTGTATCAATTTATGGAAGTGTTTGTTAACACATAAATATGACACACAAGGCTCAGTAGAATGCTTCTTTAAGCTAATGGCTTTCCTCCGCTGGCGTATTTACACCAGTGGAAATCAATCTGCTGCCTTCCACTACCTGAATGCGTACTTCCTGACAGGTACTGGACCAACTTTCTACAAATACATAGAGCAGATTTTGGCACAGAAATGCCAAAGGATGCATTTGTGTGGCAAAATCTGCTCACTGTGTGGGCAAGACCCCATGCCTTGCCATGATCATTTTATCATATTCATACAGCAGATTGCAGCCAATTGGCTTTTTGGCCAAGCCACACAGGGCAGATTCTCAGCCTGCAGTTAAACATAGAGAGAATCCACTCCTATGGTCAAAAAAGCTTTTGGTTGTGCCTGCACCCAGAGCCATTGCGTTGGCCCGGGTGCAGGCACACACAGCTGAATTATCCCTTGTTGCACTGGCCTTTGGTATATATATATATATGCCAGCGAAGAAACTGATCTGGGTGCCATTAGCCTTAGCGGAAACAGTTTTATTTAATTAGCACAGCGTATGCATTTTTGTTGCTTTAACAAAACTTTCTTTAACTCTTGATGGCATAGCACTCGAAACAAGGTGCACGTGAGGCAATATTTATCTTGCTTTAAATATACAGTATAACCAAGCCTAAAAAAAAAAAAGCCTTCCATCCCCCCCCCCCCCCCCAAAGCTGGCTAAGAGTGGGAAGCTCCACTACTATCAGTGCCCGCTGCTTCAGTGCAGTGCCAGTTCATATTTATTTTCATGTGAACTGCTCTTAGGGGCTATCAGCATTTATAAGATTCACATAATGGTGCATCCTTATTTCAGGTGTCAGGATCATTTCAAGGGAGATTGTATTTGATGCTTGTGACACACACAAACAGTTCTGATGTGTTGAATTTATAAACTATATATACAGAACCATCAATAGTGTTTGAGTAAAAAATGATAATGTCCTTTGAACTTTGTTTGAGTCTATTATGTGAGAAATGGCCCTGGTGTGAATTTATTTACACTTTATTTACCTATGGAGCATTGTGATTTGTGGGTACTCACCCTTTATATTATATATTTTCTAGTGTAGGGTCACATTTAGTGATGACACCATAGTCCTTTTATACAGGGACTACAGGAATGCTATACAATCCTCCACTGCAGTACTGGCTTTTTGTTAGTTTTATAATAAATAAAGTTTATAAACCGTATATGTAACTAACACCACATTAACCAGCTTACTATATGTTATAAAAGTTTGGTAACAATATACATAATTATTTAATGGAGCAGCTTATAACGCCTTATAATGGCTGTAATTAAAATGTCATAATAAAAATACTGTAAGCACTCAGCCTCTGACAAATCTGAGTTTTAATGATGGCATGTTACCTGTAAATATACCATATGTATGTGTCATATACTCAGCACTGGTAAAATATATATATATATATATATATATTATATATATGGTTTGTCCCTGAGGAAGAGCACAGTTGGTGCTCGAAACGTTGAATTTTTTTCATTAATAAAAATTTTTTTTGTTTTCTAACTAAGTCCCTGTGTGTGCGGCTCACTGTCTTGCTTTATACATGTTTTTTGCTAGCACCCGGGGCAGTTGATTACTATTAGGGTGTGCTCTGTTTTTCTCTGTATATATATATATATATATATATATATATATATATAATACATATATATATATATATATTCCCTAGTCTGGAGGAAAAATCCCAGCCAATCAGAGCCATACACTGTATATTTAATAGTATACCGGAACTTTAAATGCAGAAATGTTTTGACTTTGGTATACAAGCGACTTGTACAGTCAGAGCTTCTAGAGTTAAGATGTTGTTGTTCTCCTAAGAGTGTAATATGATATTTTTGCAGTTCCAGATTAAATATATCTAGAGTAATTAAACAATCTCCTGATAGAGAAAGTAAGTAAAGGAGCAAGTGCTTGCACAGTGAAATGTGTATATACATGCATGTACCAGTATGTACACGAGAGGCAACGCTTTCATTAACAAAGAGGTGAAAAAGTTCACTCACATCTTGTATGTAGCCACCACTCAGTGTTTGACTGAAAGCCAAGCCCAGGTTAATGTGGAAGGTTTTCTTGGAGCAGAATACATAAAGAGCTTGTAGAAGCTTGCACATGTCTGCTTCAATGCACATCTCAATTAACTTCAACATCTCATGTTGCCTTTCTTGTTTTTTTGGAGTCACAGCAGCGAGCATGTTGTAAGCTGACATATTTCTGAACAAAGGCCAAATCTACATCTTACTTTGTTTTTACTTACTATTTGCACACCTAGCTGGACAAAACAGTCATTCTGTGGACGTGAAGTTGAAGAGGCTTTTGGAGGCTCAGCCACAGGTGGCAAACTCCCTGTCTAACGCTGCCCAGAAGATATCACCAGAAGCCACAGATAGAGACTTCAAGGTGAGTGCCATTGACTGATCTGAAATGGCCAGAATTGGCCTGCAAGGAAAAGGAAGATCTTGGTCATTTCTAGAGACCGCTCCATTTCTTACTTTATTCCATAGCAGTTAGTGGGTAATTTAGCCCTCTTTATTCTGTCTTTGTCTAATAATCTTTTTCTCTTATTTTAACCATATATTTATGTTGATGAACAAACATGACTTTTGCACTTGGTTCTTAGTACTAGGGCCAGACCAGACTGACCAGTAAATGAATCAGAATTTGAACTCACTATTTTACAGCAATTCTATGTTTTCAAGGCAAAAAGCACAAATTTGAAAAAAAACCCCACATTTTTGAGATTTATTAAGAACAGAAAAACAAGATAAAAAAGGTAAAAATCTAAAAGCTGCCAAGAGTTGTAATTTCAAAATTCAAGCTCTTTTTTGAGATCCGTTCAGAAATTGGAAGAATCATGGATAATGAACAGTATGATGTAATTTAATTGCCTGATTTGCTTTTTTTTACCTTTTCATGTAATTGCATTTTTCAGATTTGGGCTTTTTGATAAATATGCACCCATTAGAGATTTTCACCTTTTTATATCATTCAGTAAAAACTTGAAATTAAATTAAATTTTTGGTAAATTTGCCCTCCCAGTTTAGCAGTGGTGTCTAATATACAGCATTTTTATAAGCAGTGAAGAAGTTTTTGTGGATTGAGTAAATTTCTATTTTAAATAATTTGAAATTAAAATATTTAGCGTTTGTTTAAAAAATGTGTCTGTTTTCATAAAATGTTGTTTTTAATTAGTCCATTTTAGTTGTTTTTTTTTATAACAGATTAATACAGGGTAGGCTACTGACACTAAATTACCCCCAAGTGCAGTAACCCATAGCAGCAGCCAGTTAGCAGGTAGCATTTACTGGTCACCTGATTGGTTGCTTTGAGTGCAACTAGCAGGCAGACAATAGGAAAGACAGATACTGCTTTCAATAGCAATTACATTTACAAAAAACATTAACATAATAGGAAATTTGTAATGTGGACTGGAAAAGTGCTTACGATTCCTCTTTATTTCCTTAGGGCAAATGTTGTTTTCTTCAGTTTATAACCGATGTACAAAGATTTTCCCTTGCAGATTTTACAAGGAGTCGGAAATTCACTGGGGGCGTGCCAATATGTTAGAGACCCCCCCAGGGGTGCTCTCAACTCGCCCCAGGCAGCAGCTTCCGGCAAGTTACCAGGGGCGGCAAAAAAGCCGCTCTTGGTAACTTAAGGAGACGAAAATCCAATTTTTAAGTCCAAATGTTGACTCCTCTAGTGCTGAGAGCGCTATTGCGGCCCCCATTGCCCCCCTCTGACACGAGAAGCTAAGTGCAGGGGAGCGAGGGGGGTGGCATCAACTTGGGTCCCCCAGTGAACATTATCACTAACCTTAGGCCTGGGGCTGGTGCTTCTGTTATCTGAAAAGTGCAAGGGCCTAGGTTGCTGCTCCTGCCGCATTGCTCCACCATCTTTGACGATGATCCTTTGTGCTATCCGGAGAGCATGCATGTGCAGTGAAAGTGGTGACTAAAGGTGAAGTCCAACCTTTACTCTACTGTTCATGTGCAGCATCCAGGATACCTAAAGAGGATTGCTGGGGCACTGGCGGTGGTGTGCAGCAGGAATACCACCCTGGGCAATCTAAGGTTAGCAGTGATGTTCACTGGAGAGTGTCTAACACATTGACACCCTCATTTTTTTCCCTTTAATTGCACTTTAAAAAAATCCATCTTTCTGGTGATGTTTTCAGTTATTTGGGGAACAGCAGAGCGACATACCATCAAATAATATGCTTTTAATCAACAGTCTAGGGTTCCGCTGGATGGAGGTGTGGCCAAGGGGACATGTGAGTGTGACCGGGAAAATCAAAGGTAGATCTCTGTACAGTTGAAGTGACTTTTCTTAAGTAAAGTTACATTCACAAATCAGCATGCGAAAAGGGAATTGCTGGTGGAAGGCTTAAGCTAGAGGAAACTTTGTGCAACTTCAGAAAACCAAATCCATGCATAGACCTTTCCACCGGCGATTCACTCTGTTGCCAGTGGAAAGGAATTTCGGAGAGATATTATTAGCCTGCTGTAGAAGAGATCTATCACGGGCTACTAATCTCTCCATGGGACATTAGCCTAAGGTCCCTGTTACATTCACACACTTAGTGGCTGCAGTTTTATCAGGACCAAGTGCCTGGATTTGCAAGGAAATCAGTGTGAACAAGAGGGAACATATAAATCACTTGCAGATAGTGCCCAGGTCAGAATGATTGGGAGCATTGCTGATTAGCCACTCTGCTGCGCGTACAGGATAGAATCAAAATGACACAGATATATTATGTGGCACAAACTATATCGGTCAGCATTTGTATGTCATTTGTGTGTTTACACCATTCTGTTGTAAGGCACTGCAGTACATGGTTCTTTGTACTAAAATAAAAAAAGGCTAATTACCTAAGTTACTTGTAGCCCAATACAAATGGGCTGTGACAAATGCAGGCATTTTGGTTACAGCTTGGAGTGGTAAAGATGGCACAAAGAACTAACCTAACCTGCCATCAGCCATCAAAATAAATGAACCATATTTATCTTGGCACTTGTTTCACATAGACTGCATGCTGCCATTTTTGTTAAATCTCTCTCCTGATTATGATAATGGGTTTTGTAAGTTTTTTTTTGTTTGTTTGTTTGTTTGTTTTTTGCCCTGGTGATTATTATTTGCAGGAAAATATGATGCCAAACCTGCAGACAAAGTAAAATTATGGTGCTGGTTCCTGCATTTTCAGGCAAGTGCTCCTCGCACAATGTGCCATAAGCATATAATTTTTCATATTAAATTTGGAGGAATTTCATTATTTATAAAGTATTGTCATTTCCCGTAGGTTTAAATGTTTTTGTAGCCTAAGATAACCAGGTATAATAACTAAAAGATTAACAAACTGCGTTTTGCCTTTTCACCTCATCAGAATTTATATGTATGTATAGCCACACAGACATAGAGACACACTCTTATATTCTGCTTAGATCCTAAGCAAGTCATTCATTGACTCAGCCTGGGGGGAGGGCTTGGGGTAAAACCTACACATAATATCATGATAGCTCTGGGACCCATGGAGTTGTGTATAACTTTTCACCCACCTGCAGGTTGTTAGGGGACTCCATTGCTGACTGAAAGGATTTTCTTCTCCCAGATACAGAGGCCCTTTGAAGTACCAAAACAATGACTTTCATTGCCTCTCTTACCCTGTCCGTTCCAATAAATTGGTGATGAAAGTGTGTAGGAGCAGCACCAGAGAACTTTCAGTCTGTCTTTGAACAAAAAAAACCTATAGCCAGCCCGGGTTTTTATTATTTTTTATTTATTAATTTGAAGGTAATTGCCCGTGAGTGTGTTTCCAGTCTAGCCTTTCTCTCTGTGGTTTTATGTAAAATGAAGCCAGTGCATGATTTATAGAAAGAGCTGAAAAGGCTAACAGAATTAGCCAGCTTAGCAGAATATATTTGTTAAGTGGCAGAAGTCCTTGCACATAAAAAGAATTCTTAAAATGGGATTAGGCTGCGATTTTAGTTCATTGTTTAGCCCAGAAGGAACGGTGGGATCAGATTTCATTATTTTGGGCAGGTAACGATTGCATTAAATGGTTAATGTTTTGAGAAGATGAACGTTTAATCAGGTGCATATTTGTGTGTGTGAATAGGTTTGTTTGTGTCTATCAAGTTTTTGCCTAAATATGTTTTCTCAAAAGTTAGTCAACAAAATGTGTTATTATTTGCTGTCAAATTGTCTGAATATTTAGCATGTCCTCAAACTGCCTGTATCAGTGATTGCCCTCTGCCTCTGATTCAACATACTTTTGAAGAATTTGAAAAGTGATATTAATATTCCATAACTCTTTTAGTGTACAGATTGTGTTGTGATAGAACAACATGTTGCCTTTTATTTTTTTAGATTTTCACAGAGATGGTAGTCGAGGTCTGGTAACTAGGGTTGCCAACTTTTTCCCCAAGCTTACTGACCAGCATCGAGGGAGGGGGGTGACGTCACGGAGAGGGGACTGGGGTATTTCAGTGTTGGGCCAGGGAATAGGCGTGAGGGAGCAGAGAATTTACTCATCGGGGTGTGGGGAGGTCCTGGTTCTGGAAAGTAGGTTGGAGTGCTCAATAGTAAGTGCTGAGGGGGGGAAAAATTAGGAAACAGGAGGCATAAAAAATTAACCGGCAAAATTTGTAAAACCAGGCCTGGACCTAGCAGGTGATTGAAGGGCTAGGCCAGTGAATTACTGCATACCTCCCAACTATCGCAATTTTTGTGGACAGTCCCAATTTTAACAGCTCATCCCTCAGTCCAAAATTCTTATTGAAAAGTCCCAAATTTCCCTTTGATCTTCTGCACTGAACGCCAAGGAAATATAAAGTTTCTCAAACTTAATTAAATAAGTAAGCTTTTGGCAGAGAGCCCAGAATACTCAACACCTGCGCTGAGATACAATTGTAACTAATAAGCCAAACAGGTCTCTTGGGGGAACTGAAACTTGCATGTTAAAGGGCAATTTCACCTTCATTAGCGAAACTGTAATAACACATAAAACAAGACCCCAAAACCCCCAGAAGTGTGTTCAAACTTTCCATAATCTGCCAAATTTTGTAAAATGATAGTGGTATTTAGGGGGCATGGTCACAAAAATAGGTGTGGTTAGAAATGTTGCCACTCGTGGCGCACCATTTCTTTTTGCATTTTCTTTTTGCATTTTTCAAATGTTGGAAACATTGATGTGCGGGTCGAATATTTGGTAACCTGCACCTGACCCTAACCCTCCCCTTCTCCACCCGCACTCAACCTGGCCTGCTGCTTTGCATCTATTTATAGACCCGTGCTTGACCTGCCCCGCCTACAACATCACTGAGGGGGCGGGGCAGGTTACAAATGGGATTTTTGGTTTCCCCTGTCATCTTCTCCTTATACAGCTTTAGCTCCTCCCATAGCCATATATGTACATAGTTAGGGCAAGAGACTAATTATATATAGATATGGGCATGTGTATGCATTGATACTTGCTTCTAGATTGATTGGTACAGTCATTGATGGATAAACCCAAGTGCTTTCCTCTCACAACCTTGCACATACCGCCCCTATTAATGAATGTAACTGCATTTTCTCCAGATGCCCACTCTTTGCTTCTTCCATATAGTCTTTGTTTATGTGCATATTTATTTTATCTTCTTATAAGAAAGTTGGTTCATGTAGAATAACTGTAAGCAAGGACCCCTCCTTTTGAGGGGAAAGCTTTTGGCAGCAGCCAGGGTGTGCATGCTGGCGTTTAATAATAAAATCCCACTTTAAACATTGATAAACGCAGCACTCTCCGTTTGTGGAAGGAGGATAAACTGTTACCTTCCCTAGAGGATTCCGCATCCCCGGCCTCCTTTAGGCTAAAGAATAGGCTTCTAGGCTTACTCCCTCATTATTGATTGTCTCAATTCAGGGAGAGGGCAAAGTCTTGGTAGCTTTTGATAACCAGTTTGAACATTCAGCAGGCTCAGTTATTAGTCATGCATCTTAGCCTTCCCCTATTTACTTTCAAAACACTTAATAAAAATAATAAAAGATTAGGTGTAAAATGAAATATTTGTTTGGTACACAGCACTGCAGTATCTGCAGCTTCCATACACTGTTCTGGTTTAGCCTTCTGGGATCTTTCATGTTGATAGAACCATTTGAATTTGCTACCAGTATTAGCAGTGGAAGCCCAGCAAGGATAGCAAGAGAGGAGGAAAAAAAAGAATAACAATCATAGCCGTAAAGGGCTTACCTACAAATCTGGCTTTAGTGAGGTACAGCTGATGAAATGCAGTTCAGTGGGGTTGTATTCTAATCCTGCCTATTAGACTTTATATAGCATTAGTGGTTTATCTGAATGGGCATAAAATTAGAAACTAGTTCTCCTTGTTATACACGTCTGTGGGACTGGAGAATGATAGATTCCTTCCCTAGTAAAGTTGCAGGGACAGAGGAAGAGATTAGCCAGTACAAGCTTTACAGCTGATACCGATCACCCACTGAAAGCTCACCGCCACATGCTCCATGCCATAGTGTGCATGCAAAGTTTAGCAAATCAACCCCTTAACAGTCACCGAATGGCTTTTTCCTTTCATCATTTCTTACTCGAAAATAAACGTTTTTGCACCGACAACACCTACATTTAAATTGGTCCCTTGGAAAAGATCATAGCCTGACACGAGCAGATTAAAGGTATTGCTTTCCTTATCTTGACTGAACCGGAGTCCGAAGGAAGTTATTTTTCCTAAGTGCATGTCACTTCCTGTTCTTCCTGTTTACAAGGTTGAAATTCTTGATGGAAGGACTTGGTGAACCTGTTAATGTTACGTTAAATTGCTTTTCCCAACCATATGAAAGGGAAGGCATTTAATGTGAGATACCTCATATCTGCGAATATGATCATATGCTTGTTACTATACATTTTAATGCATTTTTTTTTCAAATAAGAATGGGAAAGAGAGCCTAAACCTTGATAGCTGTTACATTTTGATTTTTTTTTTATAAAACAAGTTCTGGGAAGGAATAGATAAATACAGAAGATTGGGGCTTCCTTGATTCGCTCTTAAACCACACGTTTGATACATGATCAAAATAAATCGCGGCTTTTATAAATATTTATGGTTTGGGTTATCCTTTTTTTTTATGACTGCAGTATGAAGCTTCTCAACCATTCCTCTTACGCTAATGCCAAACAGGGCTGATTCTTGGACTATGTTTCAGCCCCTACTCTGGCATCAGCCTTTGCCTGTACCTGCACCCGGAACCATTGCGTGGGCCAGGATAGAGGCACAGGGAGCAGATTTCGGCGCAAAATGCATACTGTCACGTGTCTGCACCAAAATCCACTCATTCTGGAATAGGGAAAGGCTAATGCCAGCATAGGGGCTGATTCTTAGCCTGTATGGCATTAGTCTTATATAGCTACCAGGCAGCTCATCATTTTCCTTCCTTATTTAGGGTACCGAATGTTGTTCAACAACAGATGGAGAGCCAAAGGTTGGAGGGCAAGCAGCTAATGTTCATCTACACTCATAGAAATGAGTAAAAATGGATGGCATAAATATATCATCTCTTGACACTTATTGCCTGCTGAACAATTGTCCATAACATTTTGTTCATTAAATAGTTTGGAGCTGCAGTAAAATATCAGTTGTTATATGTATCATGCAGTATATATGTGTGAAAGTATAAAAAGATAAAGATTTTATCATGGAGGCAGCTTGTTTTCCTATCCAAAGCAGACATTATGTCCCTGAGGCTAGTGAATTATGCTGCATGGAGCCTCTCTGCAACTAATATGGCTAATATAGGTATAAACAAAAGAGCGTAGCTTGCAGTAAAATAGATAATAAGATTAAATAACCTCTAAAGTAATGCCTGTGACAGCTTGAGAATATTCATACAAACATCAGTAAATAATGTAACATCATAAACCATAGAAAACTTTGCAAAAACATTAGGCATAGTGCATGGTGTTGGGTGAATGTGGAAAAAACATGGTGTTGGAGGCATAAAACCACTATATGTGCCATGGGACTTCATGATAGCACCCAGTTATGGGTATGGTGGTGGCAACTTCATGCTATGAGGATGCTTCTAATCAGCAGGTCCTGGTTATCTTTTTAAAAAAGAAAAAGAATGGATGTACAAAACACAGGCAGCTACTGCTAGACATCCTGTCTTAGTCTGAAGCTTGGGTGAAAGTTCATCTTTCATCAGGGCAATGATCTCAAACATAAGGCCAAAGTAACACTGCCGTGGCTCAGGAACAAAAGTGGGAATGTCCTGAAATGACCCAGGCAAAACCTGATGTCTGTTCCTCTTAGAATCGGAGGCATTATTTAAACATTGAGGTGCACAAGCAACATATAAATACCCTGCACAAATCTGCCTGGAACAATGGACCGATATCACTCCCAAATAGTATACAATGTGGTACAGATATTTACCTCAAATGAGTTTCAGCCATAATTGCTGAATAAGGTGGCTTTGAAAAATATGACATTGTGGCAACACCATTTGCAAAAAGTTATTTTCTTGGGAAGATAAATTTCATCATAAATGTTTGTCACATTAAAAATCATTTGATTTTTTGCTGTTTGAAATATCACCAAGAGCAAAATGTCAGTATAGGATTTGTTATTTGGTAGAATGAGAGAACTGCTCAAAGGTCTGAATACTATTGCAAGACAATGTTTATAAAAATGTATATAGAAAACAAAACTTGCTTCTTCTTTACTCACCCATTAATAATGCCACCCTCACCCTGCCAGGTAAAATAGCTCGACACATGTTTATTTCATGATATAATCTCAGCTAATGTTACCCTCTTCATTATGCCAGTTTTGACCTTTGTTTCTAAACAAAAAGAAATTGGTAGGGCTACTGCCTACATCCTAGCAGGTAGCAATGTAAAGGTGGCTATACATGCGCAAATTTAAGCTGCTGATTTGGGGCCTTCAGATCTATTCAGCAGCTTATCTGCCCATGTACAGGGCCCTCTGATGTGCCTACTTAAGTGGTACCTGGCCAAATATCCATCAGATCTGAATTGGATCTTTCCTGTTGGATTGAAGACCACTTAGGCTTCTTGATGTAGTCCTCACCCCGACAGCCTGCTGTTGTGATCCAGTCATCAACAATCAAATCAACCCAATATAGCCCACCTAATGAAGATATATGTACACGAGTCAGAGAAAACAACTAATTGGGGTGAATACACATGCCAAAATTACTGTCATCTTTTTTTCTGGAATAAGGCATAACCGTATTTTTGGTTTTTTTTGGATTCAAGTCTTCCGTCAAGCTTGCCAGCCACATTATATTAACTCATGCTTTTAAGTTCTTAATATGTCTATAAGTGTATGTTGCCCCCAGGCCATTTACATACCAAAATTTCAACACAAATGATTTATTTTACTCAGAATATGGGTACTCACATTATATCAAACTGCCAATATATATATTTTTTACTAGAATGGTGCCCAAGATACTCGTTCTGAGAGACTGCAGAAGGCTCCTGACCGCTTCAAGAACCCTGTTGTGTTCAATAAAGATTCTACAGTCAGAAAAACACAGCTTCAGTCCTTCAGTCAATATGTAGAGAGCCGGCCAGGTATGGTGTTATCTTGTCAGTCTCTGCCTTTACAGTCCAAGCGTATCATTGTGCTGTGTTTAATCCTTAGTATGTGTGTGTGTGCAAAAATGGGGGAGGAGGCTATATGTATAAAATGTATTAAATGAAAGTGAAGCCCCTCACTTCTGCAGCTATAAAGGCAAACCAGCTGGCATTAGAATGATTCATCCATTACTATTTTTTAATCCTAATTTTTCCTCCCACCCAGTATTCCCAAAAATGTCAGGCATGTATTTCCATGAAGCCACTTGCAATCTTTTCAGCAGTGTCACTGGCACCCAGGGTTCACTTGGAAGGGTTGAACTTGATGGACTTCGGCCCTTTTTCAACCCAACTTAACTATGTAACATAGCCATTGGGGAACACTGTGAGACAATTTTCATGCAGCACTTAGGCACCATGTAAAAGTTTTCCCCACGATTGCAATTTTCTAATGCCCCCTAAAACTTAATGCACATTAGCTCAATTGTAATGATCCAGAGTATCCAGTCAGCAGTTAGCTTTGATTAGTCTAGTGCAGCTAACCTAATGAAAGCAAATGTCTGATTGGATGTTTTGATTCTGCTTTTATATTTGGTGGAAAAATATTTCCTTAGTCAGCTGAAACATAGTAAATACATTTTGTTTTGCCCTGTTGTGCTCTGGAATCTTTTACATATATATTGCTGAGTGTCACTTCAAAGAATTAAAGCTTGATATTAACTGCCCCTTTAAACCGTTCCCCTACCATAATATTTGAAAATGCCATTGGTCTGTGCCCTGCTTTGCATTGCAGTCCCGTTTTCCACAATAAAATAACTCAAGTTGCCTGTCCTCTATTTATTTTTTTAAGAGATGAAAAGGCAAAGATCAATGCAAGAAGACACAAAAAGAGTGAATGAAGAAGTTGTGATAACCGAAACCCAGAAGAAACCCTCAGAAGATGAAGTGCTAAATGTATTTTTCTTTCCTCTCTTTCCATCCTATTTCATGATTGCTGATAATTTTGAACTGTATGGGAAAATGGTGCTTTTATTTGTTAAAAATGAGATGTTAGTTTTTACCCCCCCCCCCCTTCTTTTAGAGATGCCAATCTGCGGTGCATTCAAAGCACTTTAAGAGGAGCATACTGCTGAATTAGTCTGCAAGGAGGTGATAATTGTCAGATAAAAAAAATGAATTTCTCCCACTTGCACAAGCCCCTGTCTTCTTTGAGGCGTTTCCATCGAGGGCACTTCCCATAGAGAGATCCCAGTATTGATCTAGCGGGAGGATTTTAATTATTACAGTAGCAGATACCGCAGTGCTGCAGTTAGAGGGATAAGTCACAAGAGACCTGCGAAAATTTCCCAGCCAACCCATTTTGTTGGCTCGGGTTAATGGGTGTTCAACCTTTCCATTATCCAGATCAGCCGTGAATTACCAGCTGAATGATGTTTGCATTAATATAATATATATGGTAATTTCTTCACTTAATTAACGGAGAGGTTGAGCTCAGTAAGAGTATGGGCTGATCATGTGTAAAATTGATTTGTGAGGGAAATATTTAATAGACCGCAGGGAGAAAGCTGCTTTTGATGGACAGCTGTGGGGACAGTGGGACATTGAATGTGCACAGATCTAAATATTTCCCAGCAAGCATAGTGAAACTGTGACACTTCCCATTCACAATGTTGAATTTAAAGGCAACACTGACTCCTAATGCTAAAATTGTGTGTCCTGCATGTTCTCCAGAGCACTTCTGAGATTTACTGTAATATTGATATGTTTTCAGAGCAGCTTCCCTACTCTAGTGCTGCAGAATGTAGCTACCAGCAGCTCAAAGGTTAATTTACAGTCAAGAGCCTCGCTGCTTAAGTGCACTCATTCTGACTGCTTTGCTTATGTTCCATCATATAAAAAAGGAGCTTCTTTTCAGCACAACATTCTCAAACAAACATAGGGGAACCCTCCTGCCCTGTCTAGTTATACCACTACCATTTGGCATATTTAGTCAGTCACCTAGGACTCAAAGTTCCCAGGGGAGCAATCACCACGGAGCAGAGCAGACCTGGTGTGTGATTGGGTGGAGCTCGGGCATGATAGGGGAGGAGCAGGGGTTTGTGATAGGGAAGGATTGAACCAGCAATTAATCCATCCTTGCATGTAAGCAAACCACCGTCTATGTTTGCCCTACAGGGCCACAGTTGGGGTGGAAAACAGGGTACTACAGTTAGGGATGCCATGGCTGAGGTGGACCATAAAGCATGATTCATAGACCTTGAAAGGGTAGAGCTTTGGTTTCGGTTTTTTAAATAATTGAGGCGTGGCCATTGCAGATCATGAGCTTGCAAGGGGCTTTTTCCCCATTGAGGCTCTATTTAACTAGTTGGCAGGGCCCACCACCCAAGGGGCCCAGCTCACCAGTGGGCAAATAATTTTGGCCCCCCTCTTTTAAGGGGGAACCTGTAAAATTAGTATGGGGCCCCTTAATTATGAATGGCAGCCCTTTTGCCTTTGTTACTTTTTCCAACAAGGAGCTTATAAAAGGAGAAGAAAGGCAAAATCTGCAGAGTTATAAACCCTTTTAGAGCAGCATGGGTAAACACCGCAACAGGAACATTTTATATTTTTATATTTCCATAGCAAAATAGTGAAAAAAAACCCATTCCATATTGGGTTGGATGCAAACCTGAATGTCATTATTTAAAAAGATATAATAATATATATTCAGGTAAATAAGTAAACTGCAAGAAACAGGTGTTCGAGCCTAAACCTCACCAGCTGCTTCTGACTTGATCAGCAGTTAGTGCCAATCAATATTTCTTAAAGAGCACTGTCCACTCCCTCCCATTCACTCTAATGGTGTGAGCACCTGGTTGGCTTTAATCAGCTCTGGGACCCCTTGCAGTGCGGCTTCCTTGGAACTCCTCACCTGAGCATATGGATTAATGAGTCATTGTGACACCTCCGCCTGTGTTAATGACACTTCCTTTACCTGAGCTCAGGTGAGGATCTTCTGAAAATCTATATGGCTGGAGATCTTTGAGTACTGGTGTTGGGAATCCCTTCCCTGGAGTAATCCTCCAGGTATTATATATACATATTAAGTTTTAAAAACTCTACCCATTATAGAGTTAGCAAAATACAGAGTTTTTATACATTTCTTGCCATTCTGTAATTGTGGTTCAATTGTTTTTTATCAGAGTTACAGTGGAACAAGCCATGGGTTATTTGCTACACATCTAGTTAAATATAACATTTATTACTGAAGCCTTAAAACATATGCAGTATTAAATGGCATATTTCATTTAGCCTATTTTTGTGAAAGGATTTGCATATTCTGTTCTAAATGTTTCAGTGTTTATCTGTGGGTGCAGAAACAACAGAGATATAGTTATATAGAGTTAAAAATATCCTTACCTTTTGTTTGAAGCCTCATAAATACATCTTCATTGCATTAGCCCAGCATTTTTAAGTAGCCTGGCGACTTATAGAAAGTAAAATCACAGGCCTTCTATTGTTTTCTTGTTTTATCGCCTGTTTACAAAGTATATGATGCAGTCATCATGTCTGTTACCTTATTTTTTTATATAAATAACCTAATTGCCTACTTCAGTGCTGTCCACCTCTTTTCATGTTCTGGGCCAGTTAGTTGGAAAAACGACATGTTTGTGGGCCAGATAATATCAAATTGATGGTGTCATATGCATGCATGACATCATTTCTCTGCTAGTGTTTCCCTTAGGCTACTGTCTCATGGGGACATTAGTCACGCACAACAGATCTCTGCTACTGTGGGCGATTAATCTCCCTGAAATGCCTTTCCACCAGCAATAATGTGAACCGCTGGTGGGAAGGAATACGCATTGCTAAGTCCTCGCAAAGGAAACTTCAGGGGACTTAGTGATGTATATGCCTTCCCACCGGCAATTCACATTGTAGTCAGTGGGAAGGCATTTTGGGGAGATTAGTGTCCTGCAGTAGCAGAGATTTATCACAGGTAATTTCCCCATGGGGCATTAGCCTAAGGGAAATACTAGCAGAGAAATGATGTAATGAATGCGGGACTACCTACTGCATTGAATAGTAGTAATTACCTTTCCAGTTCTAGTGCAGGGATGTCCAACTGGGCGGTCCAACTGAAGGCCCTCGGGCCAGATCTGGCCCTCTAAAGGATTTATGTGGCCCCAGTCTGCTCAAAGGCTCTATAGACTTCATTGTATGACATCATTTTAATATAATCCAGCCCTCAAGCATGCAATATGAGAAATAATCAGCCCACTACATGCAATAAGTTAGACAGCACTGCTCTAGCGGAAGTCCATTACTAATTATTGTCTCCTTATCTGCACTGAATCATTGCCTGTCATTTTTCTTTCATTCAATTGCCTTAGTGATTAAATGTATATTTTCTCTGCCTTTGGAAATATTCCGCCCTCGTATTATCTGTGTGTGTGGGTCGTTTTGCTTTTAGTAATCCTTTAGCAATTAAGGAGGATATTACCTGTGAATTCAGATGATATGCCTGCTGAGTCTTTATTTGATATTGCCCCTGCTTCCAAATTACATTTCATGCTGCCCTGATCTATAGTTAAAATTTTATAGTATATAATAAAACATAGGAAAATCGTAAAGCATTTGTCCGATCCTATACATGATAGCCGCCACTCCAGTTCAGCAGGAGGCTCTGATGGAATATCATTCTATAGGTTTTATGATGTTTTGGCAGTTGTGTGTCCTTCAGAGCTTTTGATAGTCAGGGTAAGTGTTTTGCTAAGTGATCTCCGAAAAGAAAAAGTCAAGTTACAAGCGATGTCTCTCCCCTCTTGTTTGTTCTTTTTTTTCATATATACAGAAAGGGTTCAAAGACACCAGTCAGTATGTAGTCGGAGAATTGGCAGCACTAGAAAACGAGCAGAATCAAATTGACACCCGTGCCGCGCTGGTGGAGAAGCGCCTTCGCTATCTCATGGACACAGGTACGGTGCCCAATTACACTGTAAACAGTTTTGGCAAATTGAGCGTTCACAAACTCTTATAGAGTTTTGGAAGTGTGAATCTTTGAAGCCTGAATGTTCAGCAGAACTGCCTTGAAAATGAAAAGGCTGCGATTTGCTGCCACCTCTCTGGGCCCTAGTGATAAGAGCGCCTTCATGGGAAGTGATAACTCACCCTGATACCGTGTGAGCCAGCACTATTGAACAGTGTGCTCAGCCATGCAGAGCTTGAATACATATCTGTGCCTCATTGATATGCCACTGCTTGGGAAAAAGTAAGATTTTCACTGTTCTACTGATTCAATAGGGAGAGTGTATGTGTGTGTGGAGAGATGGAGGGAGGGAGGCTGGCCAGCTCTGTACCTCATGAAACGGAGCAGAGTGCACCAGAAGTAAGCTCTGTTGGCTTGATAACTCCAAGCCGAAAATACTGCTTGGCTGCTGAGGCGACACAATATACACGCCGAGCTCTTCCCTTCCAGCACTTTATTCTTTTAATGAAGGCACATTTATTTGTATGGAGAAAAATCTGTTTTCCATTGGAAGATATATCTGTATCTCAGAATTCACATTTTAAAGTCCTCGCAAAAGTGGTTGATATGCCTGACAAACACACATTAAACACATTATTTTATCACACATGCAGTTGTGTTTTTTAAACATTTGGAACAACTGATAAATGATGCAATTGTTTACTACAGCCAATGCTGCCCCAAGGCCTTTATGGAAGTTACATTAAAAGAATCATTAAATAAATAATACAACAAAATAAGGCTGCTGCCTTCAGCCCTAGCATCTGTGGTAGAAACACCCATGGGTTGTCTAATGTGTAATGGTACATATGTAATAAAATGTGCCTGGGGTTTCCTATTAAACCCTTCCATTGTCCATATTGGCATTTAAATATGTGGGAATATAAGGTAATTAAACATGTGGTCATATAAGCATATATACCAGAATAGCAGGTGGTGTGCCCAGAACATGATTGTCTGTAACTATTAAATTCATGTGTATAATTAGGAGCTGCCATATTGGTTGCTGTGACAAAGATATTAGCCAAAATCCACTGTAAAAACTCAACATGGAAAAGAAAAATCAATTATGTTGGACTGTTATTTATTTTTTTTTATAAAGATCTCTCTTGCAGATTGAGCAGTAAGGTAGGTTCCATTGGAAAATACCACAAGTAAAGATGTAAGTTTCACCAGTCGGGTAAAATGCTGCTGGTGAGGATTGTGACCATCTCCACTATGATATGTTTAGAGAATATTAAAATGAAGTGTTTAAGAAAATGTGAGATAATATATATAAACTGTCTATGTAACCAAGTTTATTTACAGATTTGCAATAATTGCTTTTATTTGTTTGTATATATATTTAGAAAAATGAATGAAAGTGAAATATAGATCAGAGCGCAGCAAGAATGTGAGAAACCCTAATAACCTTGTATCTTCTCTGTGGGAAGCACCAAATATTTACTGTTATTCCTTGGGGGAGCTTAAATTAAATATTTATAGGGGTATTTAGCAAATATTATAATTCCATAGCTGTAAAATAGACAAATATTTTTGTATTCAGTGTATCCTTACTGCACTTATTGATTTTATGACCTTTACACAGACTGTCTTCTTATTTACTATGTTTAAGTGATTTCTTATATACATCTTGATATCTGGAACACGTGCTATGTGTGAGCCATTGTCTGTAGAATTAGTGAAACAAGCAAGTCTTAAGCACTGCTTACAGAAAAGAAATATATATTCTTGTGTTTTATTTTAGCTTTCCGTGTGTTCACACAATCATACAAATATGGGCAAATCATGCAGTATCTGACCATTTGGCATGTAGCGTGATCTGTCCTGTTATCTGAGTATCAATGCCCTAAAGATTAAGGGGCACGCAGGTTAGGCAGGAGACCTGGAGGTGCCAAAATGCTGGCTTATGGAACTGTGCTACCCACCACATTCTGATGAGCACTGGCGCACAGGCTGCTTCTAGCATGTAAATAGCGTAAATTGCACAGGTGTAGGATCTCTTATTCAGAATGCTTGGGACCTGGGTTTTTTCAGGATAAGGAGTCTTTCCTTAATTTGGATCTTCATACCTTAACAGGGGAATGTAATAAAAGTCATAAATAGAAAAAAAATTGCATTTTAGCAGAGTGTTGCTCACTTTTAAGATGCGCTTGAAGGTGGTAATCTTTTGGAGCCATAATACCATTATTACATACACTGTGCAGACTAAAAAAATTTCAATCTTTCTTCCACTGTCAAAAATAGTTTCTGGGGTTAAAAAAGCTATATTAAATTTGTGCAAAGGCAAATTTGTTTGGGCAGAGGCATACATTTTCACTTTGTGAATATTTTTTTCTATTACCAACTTTTATTGCATTCTCCCTTTGTATACTAAAAATAATTTTAACATTAAATAAACCCTATAGGATTGTTTTGCCTCCAATAAGGATTAATTATATCTTAGTTAGGATCAAGTACAGGTACTGTTTATCGTTACAGAGAAAAAGGAAAGATTAAAATAGCCTCTATGGAAGTTGGCCTTCCTATTCTGAGCTTTTTGGAAACCAGGTTTCCGGATAACAGATCCCATTCCTGTATTTCTACAGTGCTTTTAATAAAATAATCACTAGACAAGTTGAGATATTGATGAAAGAGCCTGGGGGCTATAGTTCCCAACAACTGGAGTGCTGTATGTTTATTATGCCTTTGGCAGGTTTAGGGGCACATTTACAAAAGCTCTGGGGAGTGGAAGTGGGAGAGCAAGTAGAAGAAAGTGTTATGTACAAAAAATTCCTGGACACCTGAAAGAGTCTGAGGAATCCCAGCATTTGTAGCCTTCAAAATTTGAAAGGCTTAAAGTTTGCACTCTAATATCTTTGTGACATATGCTAAAGGTTAGGGCAGTGACTCACTGTACGGCTCCTCATTGTGACAGCATTCATAGATAGTAATTGCCTGACAACATACCGGTATGTGTTTTTTGGGAAATAATTGCCTGTGCAGTTTGACTCACGCTACGTCACTCATATTGATCCTCAGTGTGCTTGGCCTTAGGGCAGCAGCTCCCAAACTGTGAGGATGATTCCCCTATTGGGGCCCAGAGTAGTGCCATGGTGGTAACTCATCCTGAATGTTGGTTCAGATGAGATTTGGGGACAGTTTCTGTTTGCTCTGCTATACCTAAAGCTTGGAGGTCAGTTTTGCTGTCCTACATATTCTTGGTACTATAGCAGGATGAATGATGCATCAAGGTTATGTTAAATCTGTCATCTTGACATGCACTCGTACATGCACAAGCAGTGATTTAACTTCAGTTATTGAATCTGTAATCCTGAATGCTTGGGATCTGGGGTTTTCTGGATAAGGGATCCTTCTGTAATTTGGATCTGCATGTCTTGTGTCTGCGAAAAATAATGTTAAATAAACCCAATAAGATTGGTTTGCTGCCAATATGGTTTTGGCCAGAAAATAATGTCTTTTATGGTTGTTGTAAAACGCACACATATCATATTCAGATATTCGCCATAAAACTCTATTATCCATTATCCAGAATCTCTCAAATACAGCAGTGCCATTTCCATTAGTTTTGGTACATAATCTTAACCAAATTCTTTGGTGAATCCCTGCTGATTGCACAATTCTATCTTTTTTAGTAGTCTTGAAAGACACCGTACCGTGACTCAACTTTCATCATTGTGTGGTGCCATTTCATTCATAATAATTATTTTTCTTTTGTAAAACCACATTGTAATCTATATATAGGGCAGAGAGGGCATTTGGTCCCATATAAAAAATGTTAAAAAATGTTGATTGTGCAACCATTGTTATTGATCTTTTCAGAATAGACAGGATAGATAGGAATGGCTAACCCTCGTCTGATGGTGGGATACAGGGAGTTGTAGTTGTAGAAAGCTGGAGGGTACAGGTTGCACATCCCTGATTAACTTCTTTCTTTTCCTTTCGTCAATTAGAATGGGGCTCAAACCTTCTGCAACGCCTGGGCTGGCACCTCGCTAACTACCGCTCTTATTGTGTTTATTTATAAATAAGACACAAACTGGGAAGAAAATATTAAAAGAATAAATTATTTCCACTATGCATATTCATTAAAATGGCTTAAGCAATTTCACTAATTAAACTTTGCTATTTACAAAGAAGCCCATTATTTAGCCATTAACTCTTTGTGGACATGTGGCGCTGAAGGTGTCTCCAAGCCGAGTGGGTTAAATGCCGATTCCCGCTAGTCACAGGCACAAGATTCCTCGCTGATTATGTTTACAGCGAATATGGGTTAATTAAATCATAGAAGCTCTTTTCTTCCGATTGACCATTGGCGGCAAATGTAATTAAATTAGCAGCACACTTAAATGAGTGCAGACAAATATAGGCAGAATCAAGTGAAAGCTTCTGTAATGTTTTTAGATTAGTCACCGCTTCCAGTTCTCCACAGTTTTTTATTACGTTGTCCCTAGATGAATTCAAAGTAATTGGGTGGTTAATTTTATTTACACAGAGCCGTTCACAGCGCATTAAATAATAGAGATAATTGAACAAGAATTGTCAAGTGTGTACTGATATCAGACATATTACAGAAGGAAATGCGCATAAAACTTCATTTCTATGCAGCCATTGTTTATGGTAATTAAGTACACAGATTTATCCCTTGGTTGCCTTCCAAGCTTATGGCAACTGCTATTGTTGTGCTCCATTAATATGTAATCAGGAAATAGTTTAATTTTCTAATCTGCAGTTTGAGAATTCACTTTCTAACAACTCTTAATTACTGCATTGCCCTAATGATGCTCATGGTTATGAAAACTGAACCAATAAACTATGTGGAAGGATCCTGAGGAATTCTAATTGCAGAGGTGGTACTTGCTTAATAAACTTGTTATGCCTTCACTACCGGCAGCCAGGTGGCCTTCAGCAACAGGCACATTCCCATCGCAGTGCTGTACAAACATGGGTGGGAAGGATAAACGGTTTTCTGTTAAACTTGTAAAAATAAAAGGGGTAATTATCTATAAGTGAACTATTAGTATGATGTAATATTCTGCACAGTATGTATTTGGCCTTTCTTTTCATTTTTTTTTTATTAGTTTGTTTTCTGTTCAGCAGTTTGGAATTTCGGCAGCCATCTGGTTGCTGGGTGTCAGTTTACCCTAGCAACCAGGCGGTGGTTTAAATGAGTGACTGAAAGATGAATAGGAGAGGAACTGAGTAGAGAGATGAGTAATACAAACAATAAATTGGCTTCACAGAGCAATAGATTTTTTTGGCTGCAGTAATCCATAACTTCCATCCGAAAGTTGGAAAGAGGCAGAAGAGGAAGGCAAATAATTTGTAAAAATCTATAAAAAAAAAAAAAAAAAAGACCAACTGCATAACATAATAATGTAGCTAGATGTGTACAGTATGATAAGTGCCTCTGTGTTTCACTGGAGCAGTTGCTAAATACAGGAATGGGATCCGTTATCCAGAAAGCTTTATTTCCCATAGAGTCCATTTTAATTAAATAATTAAAAATGTTTAAATTGATTTCCTTTTTCTCTGTAATATTTGTAATATTGGAGGCAAAACAATCCTATTTGGTTTATTTAATGTTTAAATAATAATAATTTTTAGTAGGCTTTAAGGTATGGTGATCAAAATTACAGAGAGACCCATTATCTGGAAAACCCCAGGTCCTGAGCATTCTGGATAACATATCCCATACCTGTACTAACACTTAAAGGGAACCTATTACCTTTATATTGTTTCCCCCACCAGAGGTGAGAGCTAAAAGAGTCTGCACTTTGCTTGGGAGAAGCAATAACTTTTTTTTTTTTTTTTTTTTTAAACAAAAAAAACAACTTCCCCCGCCAGTGTTAGGCGGCCATGTTGGTTGGCGCACATGAGCATAATAAGCTGATCTCCCCACTGATGTAAATTACCCTCCTACGTCACAGACATGCGCAAAAAAAATATTTGTTTATATCGTTTTACTTGCAGAGCAGTACAAGGTTACTCCATGTCACATGGATGTTTTGTTCAAAGGTTGTTGCTTAGCAAAACCAAGCAATTATTGTACCATCTACATATAACCATGGGCAGAATATGCAACTTTCCGAGACTTCGGAAAAAGACTCGGGGGAAAAAAAGCTTTGCGAGACTTCGGAAAAAAACGAAGCGTTGCATTGGCCTTTTTACCGGCAATTCTGTTTGTTGCCATTTTCAGAGAGATTAGTTGCCCGCAGTGGCAAAGCTTTATTGCGGGTGACTAATCTCTCCGTGGGGCATTGGCCTAAAGGCCCCCATACACGGGCCGATAGAAGCTGCCCATATCGGTCCCTTGGACCGACTCGGCAGCTTATCTGCCCGTGTAGGGGCAGAAACGAGCGGGCTGGCCGACCGATATCTGGCCTGAAATTGGCCAGATATCGATCGGCCAGGTTAGAAAATCCAGTCGGATCGGGGACCGCATCAACGAGCCGATGCGGTCCCCGATCCGACTGGATTTTCTAACCTGACCGAACCGACTGCCCCATTGCCGCCTACATATTTTTTTTTTTAACTTCATGCTCCCCGATATCGCCCACCCGTAGGTGGGGATATCGGGGGAAGATCCGCTCGCTTGGCAACATCGCCAAGCGAGCGGATCTGCTCGTGTATGTTCAGCTTAAGCGGTATAGCAGCACAACATGTGCATCCAAAGTGCTGGTAAATAAGGCTCAAATTTTTGTTACTGAACACTAACAGCAAACAAAAGGAAATCAAACCTATATCCAGTGGGAAAATAGATAATTATTCTATTTTAACCTTTGGTTTGATGTGAATTTGAGACCATGAATATGGATCTTAAAGTCATCTGTACAGAGCAGCATCTTGTTCTTGTACTATTTTCCACTTACAGCAAAGTGCTCCTAGTCCTACTAGGATGTATCTAGGGAATGCTTTTATTAGTGCCTTGTAAGGCAAGGTAACGCATTTATATTTTCCTTTTTTTTACGTTAATTAGTAAAATATGACGGCTGTGATTTTTAATCATAAAATAAACATTTAAACATTAATTAAACCCAGTAGGATTGCTTTGCCACCAATATGGATTCATATTGGTCAATCATCAAGTAGAACCTACTGTTTATTGTTACAGAGAAAAAGGAAATCCGTTTTAAAAATGGAATCTATGTGAGATGGTTTTTCTGTTATTTGGAGTTTTCTGGACAAGGGGTTTCCAGATAGGGAATACTATACCTCTACTGATTTTTTTTTCTTAAATATGTTTAATTTAAAATTGGAATCAATATAAGTAGTATATATTAATTCTAGTATGATATTGTCTTTTAAGTATAGAGAAAAAAACAGTGAAAAATGGAGATTTGATTGCTTAAATAACAGCATTTTGGGACTGTCTGGAAAATGAGTTTCTGGATAACCGATCTTGTACATGTGTTAATGCTAAGTGTGTCTGGTGAGGCAGCCATTGCAGGGCAGTGCAGTCACTTTTTCCTTATTCAGAATTCAAGTGTTTCAGAAGTGATGGTGACATTGAAACAGAGATAAGGGGACTCATTCCCTTAGCTCCTCAGATAAAAAGGTTAGTTGTGTTCATCAGTTGCCTGTGTTTGATACTGTCAGTCATTACAAAACTGAGCAAACAAACTTCCATGTCTTGGGGATGAGAGAATAAATCCCAGGTTGTGTAATGAAAACATGCATTTAATGTTATAATATTATTTTATATTAGAGAAACCTCAGTTTTTTTCCATAGTTCTTTATGGTAGTCATTAAAAGTAAGATTTCTTGTGTGTGCTATTGAGTTAAAAACAGCTGCAGAGAAACTCATAGAATAACTACAGAGTATAATGTGGGTGAGTTTTTATGTATTCACATTTTGATAAATCTGCTCTTAAGTGTTTTAGCTGGCACTAAAGCTACACTAAGCTACATATGTCCCTTGAGTGGCATTAAAGGAGAAGGAAAGGTTGAAAACACTGGGGAGTACCAAAAGTTAGCCCCCCCATATCCTTCCCAGTGAATTTAATAACTTACCTGATACCCCCAGCTGTTGCCCCTGTTAGTGGAAAACTGCACCAGCCCAGGGTCCTGCTCAGCGAGAACCATGAAGCAATCCTCTTCCCGCTTCCTAGTAAGAACCCAGTAAGAGCATGGAGGTTTTATGGCAACTGGCCAATGATCAGACCCTAAAGCAAGCCTGTACGGACCCATCAGGGAGCTGTTGTGGATATAACTGTTATAGGGGCTGCTGGAACTCTGGTCTGGAATAGTAAGTTTCAGAAATAAAATACAGCATTTTCTATCTTCTTTTTTTATAGTTCAAGTTGGCCATGCATGGTAAGTTTCACTCTTTTAATCCCCTTTGGCCACAAATGCTGTGGACCAAATCAGAAAGGACTAACGTCTAGGGTCCTATAGAGACCCTTTGGGAGGTTTGACTGAACTTTCCAACCAAATTAGCTCAAATATGAGAATAGGCTGGCACAAAACTGGACCAAAAAAATAAAAAGTTATGGTGCAGTTAAAGTCTTATTTAAAGACAAAACATTTCAAACATGGAAAGCCTGCCACGTTTCGTGCTAAAAGGGGGCACTTAATCATAGGCTCCCAAGGGCCTTATACACAAGCCAATAAGCTGCCAACTCAGTCCAGAGACTCTGAACTGGCAGCTAGTACAAAAAAATTATAGAAATTTGAATAGCTTAATCCTGAAGGTGTTTCCAAACATTGTCGCCCATAAGGGAGCGAAGATTTCCTGCAGGCGACATAGCACTTTGTCTGACATTAACCTAAACTTGTGAAAGCAAAGACACAAAGAAGATAACATCTATTTGTTTCTGCCTGTCAAGAACAAAAGAAAATAGTACATGTGTTACTGCATGACAAGGGTTTGACGATGGATGTACCGAGGGGAGTACAAATACATGGTGCCTGCTAGCTGGGATTTGTAATGACTGAAGAGCAGAGAAGACCTTTGCTAACATTCTTAAAAGCACAGCAGCCTGAGAATGTGATCACTGCTCTTCTTACTGTACCACCTATGTATTTGTAGGTATTATTTCTGTTCATAAGTCAGAGCGCTCATCATCGCCCTCGTTTGACTAAAGATTTAAGCTGAGGGACGTGAGCTGCATGGAACATACTCTTAGCTCAGAAACACAAACAGCTAGCCAGCCTCTAAGTACATTATCAGGCAACTTCTTTGAGAAACGTATTGCTAAAGAAGCTTAACATTAATTATTGTAAGTTTGTGCAGATTACATCCACACTAGCCTTGTAAGAAGCAGCATACACTTCTTGACCTCCATTGCTTGAGCTTTAAGACACAAGAATGGCATTTTACCAACTTTAATGGGATAACCAGTATAATCTTTCAGCAGTAAGGGAAGGAAAAGTGTTTAGCTTATAATACCCTTCTGAGTTGTGATAGAAGCAGGCTGTTGTGTGTGCTGCAATCATAATTCCTATGTCTTCCTACTTGGGTTTTACTTTCTTCTGTACTCAAGGAACAGAATCTTACAAGATTATAGTTTAACGACTAGGCAATTAACATATTGGCTCAACTCCATAGTACTTTCTTTTGTCTTCATGCCAGCTCTTTGTATGAACTGAAAAAGGAAACACCAGTAGTTGCCAGCAATATAATATACCTCTGTGTTTCTATCAAGGCAAGGTAACCCCCTTTTGTTCTCCAGCCTATATTATAGGATAGGGAAATATTGCTTTGCCTGTATCAGTGAAAGGAAACATGTTCTTGTGTATTGACGGAATGCATGAAACAGACAATGACTTATGGATGTCTGTAACTGAACAAATACATAAAGAGTATTCTGCATTATTTTCCCAGACCACCTTTTTAAATGGATATGGTATTAGAATCTACAGTTACTGCTGTCCCATACTATTAAAGGCATATCATGCCCATTTTATGAGCAGAATCATTATGCGCTTTATTTTTATATGAATGTAAAGCTTATTGTATAGGTTATTTCTCACAGAAAGACTTACCTGTCTACACAAGCGGGTTCATAAAAATGAAACCCTTTCAAAACAGAAAAGGAAATATGAAATCCCATTTGCACACTCTAATGAACGAGTGATCCCCACTAGGTAAATTGTCATAAATAAAATTGGCAGCATGCTTGGTTTGCTTTACTAGGCAATCATTTTTCAACAAAGCATCCCTCAGGTATGAAATTAGCTTTGCATTATCAAGAAGGAAGGACCGAAAACTTTTTCTGATCCATTTTATTGTCAGTTTAATGCCCCTTAGAGTCATTGGGGCAGTTTAAAGTAAAAGTGATTCAGTGGAATCTGTTATTATCCAAGTACATTTTTCTACTGTAAAACCAAACCTATCTCTGTGCATTCAATAGAATTGTTTTGCCTCCAATAAAGGTTCACTATATTTTAGTTGGGATCAAGTATAAGTACTGTTTTATTATTAAAGAGGATAAGAAAATATGTTTTACAGTTTTAAAATACTTCATTAAAAAGGAGTCTGTGGGATATACACGTCTCATAATTCAGAGCTTTTTTGTATTTTCCAGATAATAAATCTGCACTGCAGCAGTTTTGCCACACTCTGTGAATTAAATTCTAGATCGCTTTTACATTGTATGCAATGTGGGTGCAAGGTTTCTAATGGGTGTTAGTGCTCAGCCCTAGAGCCCAGCAACACTGAGCAATACTACCACATAGAACAGAAAAGCATTTGACTACTCAAAGCATTCAAACTCATTCTAATGACCTGACACAGGTAATAGCTTTGATACATTTGTTAAAGACTGTCAGTAAGAAGCCAAGAAAGTTAAATAAAATTGATCTAGAAGGTTGCCCCAGTTTACTATAATAAATATATATTATTATATATAAGATAGCTTAACAGACAAAAGAATAATTCACATCCACAGTACTTTTAATAATAAATCCTTTTTTATTATTCTCCTTCTATGCTGAACAGAAGGGCCGGACTGGCAGTATTTGGATTCTGGCAAATACTAGAGGGGCTGCTATAAGATGCCATAGACACTCACTGTTTATTGGGCCTGTGGGTGGCAGTTTGGGCCTCTGTGTACTTGGAATGACAGGCCTGGCTAACAGGTACAGTTGTACTTTCTAGCTCCCTGATGCACATTGTGAGAAATAAACTATGACGTATGGTTCTTTAACGTTTAAAAAAAAAATCAGCCGGGAAGTGCACCCTTCTCTATTTACATAGTTCAATGCATAAGATAGTTGGATCATGACTAATTTTAATAGCTACATTAAAAAATACATCTAACATCATTCTTAATTAGAATAATCTCTAAAGCCAGTTAAATGTTTCAGCAGACAAACAGTTTAATTAGCTAACCTACAGAGGCCCCCCCTCCCCCCCACATGTGCAGTAGCCTACCACTTGGTGTTAGCCTTTCAAGCATTCTTAAACAATCCGATGAAAAGGGATTTTAGGGAGATTAGAGGACGGGGATGCTTTAGACGTTGTCCGTTAATCGTAAGATATGCAGCATCCACCAAGTTTCATCAAGAAACGAGCATTTAAATAAAGAGACGGAGAAGGGGGGAAAACAATTTTGATTATCTAGTTAGCATGAATTACAAGCTGTAATGTTGAATGATAAGGCGCATTAAATAAATGTATTCTTTTAATTGTCTGCACAGGCAGAAGTACATGCAGGGGTGTACCAGCAAGCAAGTGATATACCAGATTAACATTCTGAAAAGGACAATGTTTTTTTTCCCAGGGATGAAGCCTTTTGTCGGGCAATTCCAGGGTGCTGCACGATTTTAAGGAGGCCAACTCAAATGCCTTAACCCCTTTATAGGAGAAGTGGCCGACTACACTTATATATAGCTCTTATATCCTTGCCATTACCCATTAGTCTTCTTACTATGAAATCATGGAGAATTCCTAGATTGTTCAGTTTGTAAATATTACTAATTTTACATTCACTTGGAATCAAATGGGCGCATGTTAACTTGATTTTAACTATATTTGATCTGTTTTAATGTTTATTTGTAACCCAAATCAGAATTTGGCGCTATTTTATTACAGCCCTACAGGGGTAAAAGAGAGAAATTGGTACTTTGCTAAATGTTATCTTTTGCACATTCGAATAATGCATCTCCCAGAAACTGACCCTTGTTTTCGTTAGCTGTAAGAGCTCCACATCTTGTTTTTATAGGTGAAATCATTTCAAATAAATACCTACGGGTTTAAATACATGTACTTTTGTATTTTACAGTATAATTTTATATGATTCCCTAATGAGAAAATATTTTATAGTGAGCAGCTTTAGGTCTAAGTCTTCTGCAAATAATGGAATCTAAAAGAGAAAAATCTAAAAACCAATTTTATGAGACCTGTCCATAGAAATCAGTGGATAGCACTCTATTCACCCCACATTTGTCTATATATCCTGCAGCTTTGCCATGAAGGCCTTCTCCTACAAACAAGGTTATGCATATTTGCAGGCCCAAACACTGATTATACAGAGAGGGGATGCACACATCCATTGTGCTAATGGACTTTATAAAAGTAAACTTTTAGTCACTTTACATATTTTCTTTTTATTCATGCTGATACCAAGTCATTTCTGCCACCTGCATTTGAGGCAATGTAGCGTGAGCAACAAAACATACTGTATGCTATTAGCCTATAGTACATGTGATGATTTCCAGCATTTTGCCACCTGCGGCCATTAACAGGTCATAAAGCAGAGGCCAAATGCTAACCTCCCATTCATTTCTATGGTGATAGTCATTTAAAAATGTGGCAGTCACATTATAAATTGACACTGGCATGACCAGTGCACTTATGGTTGCAGGCTATTGCAGTAGAAGATTTGGTGATGGTGGGGGTATTCCCAGAATTTGGTCCTCCTCTCCCAAACTGTAAATACCCATTGGCAATGAATTTGCCGTTTTCATTACTTTAAAATAACATCCCTGGTGTCTTACAGGTTTTTGGCACTTTATTAATTTAATTTTGCTTATGTAAGGATGAATTTTTGAACAGAGTATACGCTTCCCCTAAAGAGCAAGAGAAAGGACAAGATGGATGTAGGAACTTCTTTTATTTCACAAAGACAGGCATTTGACACCTTTTGACACCTTCATTGGTTTTACAGCGTTTGACACGTGCCTCTGTTGATTTTTTTTATTGGGAACACTGTACTACTCTGATGGGCAACTGGTTCACTTGAACCCCACCTACAACTATAGTCACACAAAGGCAAGTTGGGCCAAACCATTTATTAAGTACTCACACCTCACTGAGAGAGACCTATAAAACTCCCAGTATCCTGTTAGGTATTTACACCTTAGTTAGTAAGGCAATCTCTAATTTTCCTAATAGTGCTTATATAATATCCCCTTTACCCTCAGACATTGTAGCTTGCATAGGGATCTTTTCCCTACCCAGTCACAATTGGGAACTACTGTTGCTGCAGCAGTTTTCCATGAGAACATGTCATCATCAGACAAATGTCTCACCAGTCTGATAGAGTGGATTGTTAAGGTGAAGCACATCTGTCACCATAGCCATAAGCATCCTTTAAAATAGAGCTGAGGCAAGAGACAGCCAGGTAACAAGTGTAGTGCAACCACAGGGTGTTGGACTATATTGTGTATGTCTGTACATGTCTATATCTGTGCACATCCATACATTTGCATAGTGATTTTGTGTGGAACTTCCCCAAGGCGTGGGTGCCTTGCAGTACCTTTACTATAATGGGACATTGTAATGGGTGTCATTAACAGAGATTCACTCGGTTGCCTTATATATCCCTCCTCTATTCTTACCTTGTCTTTAAAGAAACAAGTAAATGTTGCTTCTTTCTTAATAAACATAAACACAATTATTGACCTTTGAGCTGCTTTTAATGCCTTTAGGCCATAGAGTGGTTAGCTATTTTGCTAAATGCATTGAATTCACAGGCTTATTCATGTGGTTAAATGTTTTTGTATAGTCAACAAACAAAAGTACTTGCTAGTGATCTTTAAATTTTAATTGGACATTATAATGCAAAAATATGGATTTAAACAATTGGTAATATCTATGACTTGTTGGGTTAACAAGAAAGAGATGCATCATTCTAATGTTAGTGCCTGGTAAAGGCAAGCAAGCTTTCTGCCATCTTGGCTATATGACTACATCGGTACTCTGTAGGTTTTGGATATCTGGGTCAAATAAAATATAAACCATATAACATATTTTTAACATAAACCTCATTTTGTAATAGGGTGTATATATTATTTTAATTATTGTGGAGGAGTGACCATATTTAGCATCCCGCAAATATAATAAGGAATATCCCGAAAATGGGTTAAATCCATGCAGTGATCCAGGGCTATGGTTTTTTTCTTAGGGAAAATCTTGGCAGCCTGAGATTATGGCACCGACTAACAAATGGCATTGTCTGCTAACTGCATTCTCTCTGTCCTTTTCATGTATTAAACAAAGAGCTCTTAATGAGATCTATCAAACCAGCAGCCCTTAGCCATTGCGAACTGCTTACAGTGGTTTGACTGAGGATCTCTGCGCTTGTCACTCAAAGAACTGGAAGGCTGCAAGTTATATATTTGTTGTGGTTCGCTCTGTATGAGCTTGTTCATTCTGCATGTAGGGCAGTACAGTAATACATGCATACATGGTGATGATGGCAATTCTTTCTTGGAATTGGTGATGTGATTGGTTTTCGCCAAATAGGGGGCAGCAGATTCCTATCCACAAATCTTGTTCATGAGGTTCTTAGAAAGGGGGAATATGGAGGACAGTTGTGTTGTGCAAGTAGCCATTTGCACAGGTTGGGAATGTTCTGGCATGCTCTCTTGATTATACCTTTTTTATACTAACTGGTTTCAAATATATAATACAGATTATGTGTTAAAAAGTAAAAATGAAGCAAGTTCATGAATTTCAGGGTCATGGAGCAAATAAAATAAAAATTTACCATTTTTATTTGAGCTCCTTCATTTAGAAAAGGTGCACAAACACTGTCTGAACCATCAGAAATGAATATACTGTAAATGTATTTATTTTGCACAGACATACTTGATTACACAGACTGAAAGAAAACCATAATACAGTGAAGGACCATAATGGTTTTATATTCTATATACAGTAAGCCCAACTAAATGAGCTCAAAAAGGAGGGATATTTTCAAGGAATGGCACTAAAAATACAAAGAAGATATTCTCAAGCATATGTTCTCCACTGTGTGATGTGCAATATTCCTGCCTGTCTAGGGCCCCCAACAAACGCTCTCTCCCTGTCTCATTCCCCCTTAAATACATAGTTATTGAGCAAATGATGTTCACACTGACTAATTGTGTGGGGGGAGAAATGATTATTTAATTGGTGCATTGAAATGTTAACTGAAACAAACCTAGCATGCAAGAGAGTTTAACGGGTGCAGTGTTGCACTAATGTCTGCATTCACTTGCAAAGCAGTTAATTAGGGCACTTAGGTAGTTCATTTGCTTTTGCATTGATGTGCTAAGTCAAACAAGATGACTCTGTTTTTTGCATGTGGGTGCTTACGTTGAAGGCTGGATTTTACACATTTAATAGAGTGATACTTTGTCTAAGGGCAGGGTAATGCATTTATACATACATATTCTTATTTGCAACAAACGGAAAGATCTTCCATCCTATTTTCTCATGACAAAGCTTCCCTCCATCTTATTTTAATTACAGTTAGCTGTGAACTGAGGCAGCTTATATGTAAATCCCTGCTTCATCTAAATGAATCCTTGTGAAATTTAGATTTTTTAGAATTTAGAAATTACTAAGAACTATCCCCTGGGATCATATGATGTACGGTGCACACAAACAAACCAAGGGCACTCATATAGGTTGGGTTACATCAGCCAATTAATGGACAGAGCTCTGTCTTTTACTCCCACACTACTTCCTGTTACAGTTAGAGCTGCATCATTTCCTGTCAGGTGATCTCTGAGGGACCACACAGCCCATCACTAAATGGTGGCTCAAAAGAAAATATATAAAAGGGCAATATATATATATATATATATTGCCCTTTTATATATTTTCTTTTGAGAAATATATATATATATATATATATATATATATATATATATATATATATATATATATATAAAATGTAGGATTGGGGAGCACACCTTCAAAATTTCAATACCTGGGTGCTCGAGCTAAAAGTTTTAGACAAATAGAGAGAATGTCGGCACTCGCAGGGTTTCCACATAAGGACAAAAAAATAAACGGTTTTAAATACAAACGGTGTTGTTTATTCTTTCCAACGTTTCAGTCCTGTACTCGGACTTTCCTTATGTGGAAACCCTGCGAGTGCCGACATTCTCTCTATTTATATATATATATATATATAATATTTATGTTCCAGTTTGGTAATATTCTTTAATTGTCCTCTTAACATGATATAAACTGTTTAAGTATTCATTCTGAGGGTATAGTTTTCCTTTAGTTGAACTCTATATTCTTGCATTAACCATTAACCTGTGACTAAAAATGTTCTAAAGGCACATTCAAGATTGTTTCAATGACAAAAAAGTCCTCAGCATTTTGGGAACTTGGTACTTGGTACAAGAAGATGATTGGTGGACTTGTATCCCTTTTAGGCAACTGCCACTCAGTGTGATTGGGGGCGCATTTTAAACATTTGTTCCCACACCCATAAAGCTACAAAGCACCTGGATGACAGAATTCTGAAAATTGCCTTATGTGCTTTTATCCTGATGGAGAGATGAGAAAGAGATCATGGAATTGAGCCCATAACATTTTTTTGCACATGTTCTTCTAATGCCACTTTTAAGACCCCACTTACTTTTAGGAAATGTCCAATACTAGTAACTACCAACAAAAAAGCACTTGATCCATTTGAGATACAAAGTGACTCCTAAGTTAATTAAGCAGTTAATTGTGCTTAGGATCTTGTATAGAGAAGCTGGAGTCTTTTTGTTGAATGGTTTCAGTAGCACAGCCCATATTGTGGACCAACTTCCTGATACTCCACAGTTTCTTTCTCTGGATTAGATAAGTGTTTCATATAAGAAGTATATGAGGCAGACTTAAGATGGCCATACATTGCAAGATCTGCTGGTTTGATGAGGTCAATTATTTCTGATAAGCCCAGCTTGAGGTGGGTGATATTGGACTGATCCAATCATTTGCCCCTGTGGCCAGGCTATCGGAGTAATCACCCCAGTGATGTTTTAAACATGTCCAATCAACAGCTGACCAATTTTCACCCAGATATCTGTTGGAGGGCCCCATACATAGGCAGATAAGTTGGGAGCTTCAACCAAAGGAGCCAAATCATTAGCTGAAATCTGCCCATGTATGGGCACCTAGAATAATGTTTGCCCATCAACCCACCAATGGACCATCCTGAGACTGAGCAGGCAGTATCATCAACTGCAGACTTATGGTGTTAAAGGCGGTTATTTTGCTATTTATTTAATTTTGTTCTTTCTTGTACCGGCCGTTTGCCCATTGTTTTGTTTATTTTGTTCAATGTCAACAGTATGTTGTTCCAGCCAGTGGCACCTCTAATTGACTAATACCTTGTCCTTCTGCACATACTTCCTTTAATAGACTTTTAGACAGACAAGTGTTAAATGACAACCCCATCAAGAATCTCGTTTGAGATGACATTACAGTATGGAATGTGTAGGTTAGCTCCTTTTCAAGATAATGTTGCTCCCAGCAATTTACTTGATTTGTGCTTTATCCATAAAGTTACTTACCAGGTTTTTTTCACCCTGAGATAATGCATATAGGATATTTTCTCTTTAATCTGCTATTGGATTGTGGTATTTTCAGGAGTGTTTTCTGCATAAAGAAAGAAACGGCAATTACCTGATCTACAGGCAGGCACCTGTAAATAAACAAAGTGTGAATATGCATTGACAGTCCATTGATGAGCTGTTCTTATCTGCAGGGGTCATCATTGTTTGTTATCTTAATTGAGTAAAAGGCAATTTACTTGCCATTTAATTGCAAAACCTGCCAAGTAGCTGATTAGTTTCACAGTAAAGTATATGGCTGCTTCGGCTGCTCCATTTCACTTTTCCCTACCTGATTTGCTGTTTCTCTGCACATTTTTAGGCTTCGAACCATTCAAATGTTTGTTACTTTTGTCTTTAGATTTTAGAAATTTAAATCGGCAAATGAGTCCTTACCAGTTTTTTTAAATTCACAATTTGTTTTTAAGTGGTAAATGAACTTATATGCAAGGAATGTACTGCTGCTTTGTAAAGCAATATAGAAAGAATTTCTGGTAAAATCACACATTTCTCAAACTTTTTTTTTTTATACCTGGTAATTTTGACTGTTTTTTTTCTATTTTTAAAACTTAATTGAGCTGAAAAATAACCAATGAAATTTATAAAAAAAAAGGCTACTTTCCCCATAAAATTATATACAATGATTATTTGCAAATACTGGAATTTACTGTCCAGTCCTTTGCAAAAGATGTATCCATTATACACTGATCCAGAAATGAGAAGTATTTGGTATTTGTATGCAGGAGATATGGGTGTAGTCTAATAGCTGTAGGCATCTGCCACCCAGCACCTTACAGGAGTCTCTGTGTCACCTTCTCCCACCTGGGGTGGTCCCCCTGCTCAACCTGCTGTTCATACCCTTTGGTCTTGAATGAGAAATATTTCAATACTGCTCTGTGCCTCTTGCCTGACTATATTTTTGGTAAGAAGTTAGCTTTGAAAATCCTGACCAGCAATGCCTTTAAAACTCCCCCAGAAAAAGACAGAATTGCATATTTGACTATTGATGTCACATTCGTATTTGCAAGTTCCCTAATATTCTTGCGTTTGGATTGGTTGGGTATTATTGTTATTGCAAAATTACAATACCCGCCCCCCTATGTTTCTATGAGAATCGTTACAGTAGAAAGCTCTTGCCAGTTAGCAAAATATCTTTTTGTGCCCATGAGCAGATCTATTTACATAGGAATGGCTCTTTTTTTTTTTAAAAAAAGGCAAGAAAGTTGAAACCATAGGGCAACAGATAAATGAAAATTTCACTAAATCCATTGGATAATAGAGGCAGTGTTAAGGCTAACCACGGTGTAGGACTAAACAGAGGGATTACTCCTGAGTTTTGCATCACTTGTTTTCTGCCGGGTGGCCTCACATGTCAAAAAAAAAAAAAAAAAAAGAGAGAAGGGGGGTAGAGAATAATGTTTAACGGAGAACGTTCACAGGCCACATTGAGAAAAAAAGCATTGGCTAATTCCATCAAAGCTAAGAAATCACTCATTAATTTATTCTGACCACCAATTGTTGGTCATTTGTGAAACATCTGGCCTTTAAGCCCTGGAATCGAATGTAAAAGGTGCAAAGTGAGGGGGATGTGCCTCAGCTTGTCCGTCCTGATTTGCATTAAAGCACCCTATTAATTTGCTATCTGTTTTGTGGTTGTGGTTTTTTTGTTTTATTTTTATATATTGAAGTGCTTTTTTTTCCACAGTCTTGTCTGGTGAAAAACTATTTAGCTTTTTATTTTTGTTATTCACCCTGTGCTTTGTACCTTTAAGTGCTACAATCCTGGCACAAGATTGTAATGTCTGTAAATTTACTCCCCCCTCCCTTGCCTGCCTTATCGTATGTATTTTGGTAGTAACACCAAGGTCTACATCAAGCAAGTGATAACAGTAATATCTGGACTGGGTATTACATCCGAGTGCTGGAGACTGACACAGACATGGACATCAGTCTGTGGGTTATAGCAAGTGCAAAGTCTCCAGTCTGCCATTATTTTGAGGCAGTCGTATCATCTGTTGACCTAAACCGGCCAAAAGCAGTACTGCAGCAAGTGATCCCATTGCATTTAGGTTAGTGGGACGCAGTCACTGGAGATCACCAGGTCATTTTGATGACTGCTACATAGCGTGTTGCAATTTACTGGCCACACACAGGCAGATTTCGTAGTGTGTGGTCTTTAAGCAATTGGTTTGGAATCAAAAGGATTTTCAAAATCACAAGTTTATGTATGCACCCATCAGGCAGCTAGCGGCACAGGCCTAATATGATGTGGCCCTTCAACCTAAATGCGATTTTTGATCAGCATGGCTCACCCCGAGCATGATCTAATTGGACTAGACATTGTGAATACATAGCAGTAGCTACTACAGGTATGGGACCTGTTATCCAGAATGCTGGGGACCTGGGGTTTTCCGGTTAAGGGATCTTTCCATAATTTGGATCTCCATACCATAAGTCTGCTAAAAATCATTTAAATATTGAATAAACCCAATAGGATTGTTTTAGCTCCAATAAGGAATAATTATATATTACTTGGGATCAAGTACAAGGTTCTGTTTTATTATTACAGAGAAAAAGGAAATCATTTTTAAAAATATAATGGAGTCTATGGGAGATGGCCTTTCCATAATTCGGAACTTTCTGGATGACGGGTTTCCAGATAAGGGATCCCATACCTGTACCACCAAGTTGGACATTTTCTCTCCCCAGCTATGATTTAACACCCGGTTTTCAGTTGGCCACACTCTTTCGATCGTAAAATAAAGGATGCATTGTGACCACAACAAAATCCCTTTCATTGGCTGATTTCACAGCTTTCCATGCTCAGAAATATCCACTGTTTTGGCAAGTTTTATCACCCCCTGCCTCTTCTCCCAGACTGTATTCTTTGCAGCAAAGACAGGGACTTGTTATGACCAAAATATATTTGCATAATGGTGAGATTTATAGGACTGTGTACAACTACAGGTATAGGACCCATTATCCAGAATGCTCGGGACCAAGGGTATTCTGGATAAGGGGTCTTTCCGTAATTTGGATCTTCATACCTTAAGTCTACTAAAAAATCAATAAAACATTAATTAAACCCAATAGGATTATTTTGCATTCAGTAAGGATTATGTATATCTTAGTTGGGATAAAATACAAAGCACTGTTTTATTTTTACAGAGAAAAAGGAAATCAATTTTAAAAATCTGAATTATTTGATTAAAATGGAGTCTATGGGAGACGGCCTTTCCGTAATTCGGAGCTTTCTGGATATCGGGTTTCCGGATAAGGGATCCCATACCTGTATTAGCAAACTTAGCCATTTCCCTTTCCTCTTGTTGTGAAATGTAAATTACTCCATTACTTTTTATTTATTACATTTACAAGCCATCTACAACCATTGAGTTTATAACATTTACTTCTATATAAGAAAGTTCAAGGCCAAGCGTACTAGTTGATTTTGATTTGCTTGCTATTAGTTTGATGTCAGCAAAACTGAATGACCACATCGTTTGGCCCCTAGGCCAACAATCCAGTCATAGTAGGGGGTGTGTGAAGACTCCTTTGGAGAGGGCCACATCCATGTCCCATTGATATGCTGTCCTCATGGTCTGTCCTGAGCACAGACCAGATATAATTCTAGGGAGACATTATTTTCTCCCCATGCACAAGCCAATAAGGTGCCAGCTTTATTACAGTTTTTGGATCAGATTTTAGTTGGTTGCTCTTAGGAGGATTATTATGGTAACTACCATTTAAAAAAACTGTTATGTGAGGCATAATCTGTGCAATGTATAGAAAAATAATGTGAATTTAAGCCCTATAGAGTTTGTTTCCCCTGTGACTGATGGGGGCAAATGCTAAAAAAAGTAACAAAAACAAAAAAACAAGTATTTTTCCATGATATGCCCATTGCTGGAAACATGGGCCAATGTTGACATTATACCAATTGTGACAATAATTATTTAAAAACTGATTTTTGGAAAATATTCTGTATATTTCCTACGAGATTGTACCTTATCAAAAATGAAGGCAGCAGTGTATATATATATATATATATATATATATATATATATATACCGTATATATATATAATATGGATTCTAAAAAACAAAGGGGAAAAATACATTTAAAACCCCTTATGTGGGTTTAAGCAACAAAGCAGTTAATCAAAAATCTTTTTCTAAAGATTGAAATGAGATTTGCATTAACCTAAGTCATATTATTGCATTGTAAGATTAGTCTGGATGCATACCTGTGAAACGCTTTATCGGGCTGGTCAGGAGATGAGAGTGATTTGCTTTCCTTCCCATTTTACCAGCTTGTGAAATGTGATGTTTGAAATGCTTCTTTGAGAGAGAGAGCAGATTATGACTTGCATACTGACTCTTAGCAGCTTTCTGGGAAATGAGCTGTTGACATTCTTTTGGGTCATCATCCAAGATAGGAGGGTAACCACAAGGATTTAGCAGATAAATTCATCCAAAAAGACTTTTATCCATTTCATTGCAACTAGGAGACATTCATGTGGGCTAGCAGCATTAATGTAGGCTTTATAGCCCATCAAAGCAAAGCCTTATGTTTAATAAAAATCAAATGGGCAGGATAATAACTTGCTTAGGTCTTCTAAGAGGTAATACTTTATTTACATAATTCTGGAGCATAAACCAATCTGCCTAACACCATCCTTTCTCAAGGCTGTGTAGAACAGAGATGTTTTTGCTTCCAGATATGTTTTTGAATTGTAATCAACTTCATCTTTCTCCAATTCATCTCTGGCTCTTTGTAAATAATCGAATTTCAATTAAAGTCTTTATCATATTGTGTTTGAAGCAAAATGGCACTGTACAATCCTTTTTTTTTCTTCTCAATAGCAATTCAGCTCACTTGCAGTTCCATTCTGCACTCCCCTTATTCAGGTGTCTGAGAAGGTCACAGATGACAGCATAAGGTGAAGTGAATAAATTGGTGTAAATTTTCTCGTATAAATGGGAGGAAAAAAAACTTTGTGACTTAGATTAGAGTGATACTATAGAGTGTCCATTGAGCAGTGGTTCCCACAATGCACTGTGCATTGCAGGAGCGAGCAAACACCCTGCTGCGTTAAAAAACTCCCAAAAAGACAAAAGCACAATGAAACAGAAAGCTTACCACCGGCAGCTTTCAAAACGACAAACTAGGCAAACTATACATCCCCACCACTCCAATTTGGTCAGAATGCTAATGAGCTTGCTCTGATCTTTACTCGGCTTCCCGTGTTTTCTACATCTTCAAGGACCACATGGCGCTAGCAAAATAAAGACAACTAAATGAGAATTTCGAATGCTTTTTGTGTCGGGTCTTGGCGCTTTTCAACCAATGCACTCGTTGACTATTCTACAGTATAGAAGGGGGGAAAAAGATACAACAGGGGGTTGGGTATAACCTGCTTTGACGGAGGGAACTTTTTTTTTTTTTTAACAAAAGTAAATTAGTGAGATGAGGAAAATATGAGAGAATTTCAGATTAATTTCCACTTCATCATATCAATGACACCTTCAGCCTCACTCATGCACTCCTAACAAGAGAGCCACATAAAAGATGAATGAGACTGTGTTATTCACAGTTAGTGTTTAGTATGCATTTTTTTTTTCTTTAAAATAGATGCATAGAACATAAAAGGCACCAGGAAGTACTCCGCATTAGCCGTTGAGATCACTTGTTAATGGGATGATGTCTTTTAGCTCTTGTCACAAGATTATTAGAAAGGATGGGATTCTGTTTTCATCATTTCTTTGCCTGGAGAGCCTGTTGAGCACAAGTGTTAAAATACTGGTTTCTTGGTATTGTTCCCCTTGCAAAGCACTGGCCCTTTATTGTAACACCTTCTATGTCGTTGGCAGGTGATTTTATCCTAGGTCTGTTACAGACACTCCAATCTCAATGAACCGGGCAAATAACTGCATAATTTATGCGTATACATTTACTGATTATTATTAAGAAGTTTTTGTAAAGTGCCAACATATTGAGCAGTACTGTACAACATAAGGGTGTAAGCTCCAAATATACAGATTACTTACAGATACTATCCAATACAGAGAGAACATTAGAACTTGCAATGTTAACACTTAGAATACAGTTCTATAAAAAATGTGCCTATTGTATGCAATAAAATCTTACATAGAAATTGAAATGATGTACAAATTTCAGAATTTTCGGAGTTTAGGTAGATAGTCAGCCCTCTTTTCTAACCTGAGCCCTCAAAGCATATCTATCATTTTATCTAGTCCAAAACTCTGACATTTGCTTTTTTCTGATGTATTTTATGAAGCATTTTTTTTTTTTAAAAGTAATAAGGAAAGCCATTTGTTTTAGGTATCTGTCATCCATTATGTGCTATAAAGGATGTGTTTGTCATTTTATTAAGTTCATTTTAATTTTTATAACTGTTACACACTGTGGCCATGGCCAGTGCTCAAGGTTAGACACCTCATCCACCTTTAACTTCTTATAAAAAGCATTCTGACTTGTATTTTTGAAGCTACCTTACTCTTAAGGGCGAAGACACACGGGGGGATTAGTCGCCACAACTTTTAATTAACCCAGTTCCACCCATAGAGTACAATTGAGTAGCAGCGACAATTCTAAAAGTTGCGTCGACTAATCGCCCTAAGCCTTCGGCAGTTCAGCCCAGACAAATTACAGGACTTTTGTAGCTGGTTATGATGACACTGACCTGACTTTGTGTCAGTCAGGTATTTATATGCAGCAATACAGTTGGCCTCTGACATATCTTTGGCCCCCTGTAGACCTGTAGTCTTAAATGCACATCTATAATTTATCTATAGAGAATTTGAAAAAAAAAATAATTTTACAAGTTTAATATCATTTTAACCAGTACTGCAATTGTACCTCCTTAGAGCCAACTGATTGTCCCCCCAAGATCAGATTACACTGAATATCACAAATTAAACTTCTTTGTGAATAGTTATATATTACATGCCCAATGTGTTTTGCTCTACATTGTTTAGTCCATTGTTGAGCACACAGAAAAGCAACACGTGGCATACCTGCTCCTCCAGCTACTTATGGGTATGAAACTTTCTTCCCATTATAAGACCTATATACTGGCCCTAGAAGTGCTTGGGAAAATGTCTTGCATAACACAAGAGTAAGCTGTTTTTTGGTTATTGCTATGTCTACATTGATTAAAATATGTGACCACCATCCCATAAGCAAGAAAATTACATTGTTATAACAATTTTTTGATGTTTGTAAGTAATTAATAGTAGTTAATATGTGGATATTGATATATTGGTAAAATGCTTCCTGAATTGGTATTCTTCATCATATAAAATGCAGTAATAATCCAATTTATTTTTTACCTAATTGTTTACACAAGGACAAGGTATATTTAAATGAGAGAGTCTGAACTGACTGATATGTTGGCCTCTGGGGCAAATTCCAGCTTTATTAATGATAGACATCAGCCTGAATCTATACGTCTTCAAATGTACACCTGTCCTTTTCCCATAATTCCTGGGGCACCTGTTTATGCTACCGCACCCCTACCAACCTCTTCCTTGTGATACGTACGCCAACTTTGCAGACATGAAAATATACAGATCCTGATTATTAAGTGAACTAATTAGGACTATAAGTATATATGGGTAATTGTGGGGGTTCTCTGGGAGAAGCACTGCTGTATCTTGATTGTATGTGCCACCTGTACTAATGATCATGTTTCATTGTATATAATTTCAAGAGTATAGAGCCTTTTGGATATTTAGTAGTTGAGTGGGGTGTTAGAAACCACCAGGAAGCTAAGGGCCTCCTCAACCAATATTATTCCTCCTCTGTCCTCTGGCTTTCTCTATTCTTATTTTTCATTTTCATTCTCCATTTCCTCTTTTCATCGCCTTCTGTTCTTACTTGCTTCCCTTTCATGTGTTTTCTCTCTGTCCTATATTCTACCATCTACACTTTGGGGGGGGTTCTTCCTTCTTGTTTCTTTTCTTTTTTTGTGCTCTTCACATTTTCACTTTCTCTGAAGACTTTTTGGCTGCCCTTTCTCTTTATCTTTTCAGCAATGTGAACTAGGAATAGCTAGCAAAAACCAGTGGACACGACAAAGGTGGAAGTGCAGTGATGCAATCCATATATATCTATATATATATATATATATATATATATATATATATATATATATATATATATATATATATATATATATATATATATACGCACGGTTATATGACAGCATCTGTAAATCCATTCTCTGTTTAGTTTTGTGTATTCAATTCTCTATTTTATGCTGTTCTTGTATCGGCATATTGCCATAGTCTTTTGTAATCCTATTACTATCCAGTGTTTTAAATATGTTTATGTCGACCGGTACCTGTCACCGGCACATTCCTAAAACATTTGATACTTTTTAAAATTCTGTATAATATATGGAATTTTCTACAAACAGACATGAGATATATTCAAATGGAAGCTGGGTTATTTTGTGGAAAAATGTAAAACAAAAAATGGTAAGTTGTTGTTTGAATAGGGAGATTTTTATTTGAATTCTGCCACAGAATATCCTCATACCTGTTGCCTATTCATTGCAGTGGTAGAGTTGAAAATTACGTGCCACTGTTAGAGATTCACCACCGGGTTACAGATATCCCTTACTGGTTCCACTAAGAAGGGAATGTGGGTTATACATTATTCTAGCAAAACCTCCTACGTTCATAACAGGACATTAATGGGCCCTAGTCTTTTTATTATTAGGTCACATTCCCTTTTGCAATATATTCTGTTTTACATAGACATACAAAAGCCACAGATTAAACTTGTAATTGTCTGTCTCTTTATCGTTCTATTTGTTAATGTATACACATAGAGACAGAGACAAAGCAGAGTATTATTTAGCTTATGTATACATGCAAATATTCCATATGGTATTTCAGATAGCCCTGTGTAGTTCTGTTTCTTGGAGCTTGTGCTTTATTTCACCTATTCCCCATTTGAAGAGCTTTCCTGTATATCCAGTCATGTGTACGACATGCAGTTGAATCACCACTGAATGTCATGTATGTCCTATAAAAGTATAAAAACCTGGCTGGATTCTAAAACTAATCTAGTAAATGGCGCCAGGGAGACAGGAAACAAGATAAACATTTTACTGCATTGCAGCAATGTGCAATTTGTTGTTCTAATTATAAGAAATTAAAATAATTTGTCTTACTCATAAAAACTGATGATTGGACTGTGTCTTGTGGTCAGATGAGCTAAGCAAGCCAGTTAGGAAGGTGTTGAGTTTACTTGCAAGGTGTGCCCTCTGCGTTTCATATAAAATTTACTTTCATATAATATTTACTGCTAATTGTTATAATTTTCTTATCAAAGTGATAGATGATTTTTTGTTGTCATTTGCAATCAAGAAATCTACTATTGCTGTAGAAATTCTGTTTCCAGATGACTAGATTTTATTTATCCCACCCATTTTCTCACCACCACAGATTTCTAGTTTTTAGTTTGAGCTTAGACTGTAGAAAGCCACAAGCAATAATCCTGTAAGATCTCTTAGAGTTTTTAGAGTATGTTCTCGAATGAGCATCTCTTAGCAACTTCTAATTATTTACATTTATCTTCTGCCTTTTTTTTCCACCTTTTAGATGTTTGTGTGGAGCCAAAAAAACTATTGCTGTGTGAGGCTACAATTTTATTGTTATTGTTACATTTTATGACTTACCTTTCTATTCAGGTCTCACCTATGCATATTTCTGTCTGTCACTCACACCACTACTTGGTTGCCAGGGTAATTTGGACCCTAGCAACCATATAGCTGCTGAATTTCCAAACTGGAGCTGCTAAACAAAAGGCAAAATAATGAAAAAAAAACACATATAATAAAAAGAAAAAACTATTTTAAACTGTCTAAAAAGATACCCTCTACATCATACTGACAACATTAATCATACTGAAAGAATTATTTCAATGCCACGGGCCCAGCACATGTCTTGCCATGGAAGAGATCCTTTTATGTAGGCAGTGTCAGACTGGCCCATAAGGATACCAGGGAAACTCCCGGTGGGCCCAGGTGTCAGTGGGCCCTCTTGCTTCTAACCATTTAGCCTATTTCATGGTCATTCCCTATTTCTGCATGGGAACAAGGAAGCTTGATATATGGAAGAATAGAGTATAGTATGTAGATAAAAGAGACTAGGATAATAAAGAGTTTGAGGGAGCAGAGGAGGAATTAAAGTGTCAGAGTGGGCCAATGGTCCAGGGTTTTCAGGTGGGCCCCTGTCATCTCAGTCCGACACTGAATGTAGGTTATAACAATTTTATGCTAACGCTGAACATATAGGCCAGTGCTCTAGGTAAGGGCAGAAACATCATAAGTCTGCATAATGATGGAGCATGGTAGAAGGGCCATGTAGACCAATCCTAATGCAATGCAGTCTTTGTTTTTACATCAAACAATTGTTATTTCTTCCTATTGGACCATTATAAATATTAAATACTTGTATTCAATAAAAGTGCTGGTTCTGTGGTCCTGGATCTTTACTTTTCCCATGGTCCTATATTTAGCAATTTTATCTTTTATGAAAATGTGAGCCGGTCTACAGACTACTGACAACAAGCATGACTTGTATGTGAGGCACTCAGAAACAAACTTATGTATATTAGTAAGTGTAAAAAAAATGTTACAAATTTCCAAATGAATATAATGTGTTTTTCTCATGACACAAAGCATCCCATAATGTTTTGTTTCAGATCTGCTTCCATAAGAGTGTATGTAAACTTAGGGGGGTAACAACAGGCTCTGTCAGGCCCAGACTGGCAATCTGTATATTCTGGCAAATGCCAGAGGGGCTGCTGTAAAATGCCAGTGACTATTTATTGGGCTGCAGGGCTGTTTGGCCCTCTGTGTACTTGAAATGTCAGGGCCTATTTTGACCCTAGGACTGCAGTGGGCCCTGACTGATAAACAATTAAAATATTTGTGGAAAAGGTCATGTTCCTGAAGTTTTGAGGGATCCTAAACTGAATTTGCTGTGTGGCTCGGCAGCTTTTAAACCAATGTTATTATAGAATGCTTCTCATCTCTTTGTGAAAGCAATAAATACCTAAAACCAACCCTCACATAGTATAATACATATCCAAACTGTTATAAATGTTAAAGCTGTCAGAATGTAACCAGAATGGTGTGTAAGCACTGGCTGCAATAATGTTACCTTGAATTCTCAATGTCCAGCTCTACACTCAGTGACCGAATTCCTAATCCTTTCTTTACACATTCAGTGGTAGGGCTAAAACTGCTTTTCCACCCTCTCCCTTTCTCTTCTTCTCCCCATGCCCATTTTATTAACGACTAGAAAACAGCCCTCCTTTTATTTTTCAGTAACAAGCCTCCTTTACCACGACAGCCTACTCCAAGTAATTAAATCAATCCTTTGTACTTACCATATTCTCCTCTAGTGACGGTACCAGATCTGATTATGTGCTTCATGCATATTCAAAGTGAGGCACTGACAGTTCTTTAATGAGCTGTTACTTAATCAATGTGAACAATGTTCATCTTGTTTTTTTTCATCCTTGTTCCAGAAAGTGTGGGACATTTGAAGGGGGGAAATTAAACGTTTCTTAGTCATGTACAATAAAAAAATATATTCTACTTTGGGAAACATCTAAGCTGCTGAAGTTTCAGCGTGCCCTTTAAAAGTCTGATGGGCAAAATGGATTACTACGGTAGTATTGGATTAAATAACAAATGGGTAGAGAATAAAATTGAGGGGAAAACCAACCAAGATCACAGGCACTTATATTTTATTTCCTGCTCCACAGAAGCTGAAAGGTTGTTTAGCCAATATGGAAAGTCAGGATCAATTTGTGATGCTTAATATTTGTTTAAAAATGCTTTAACTTAACCACAATGTATAATGCAAACATCCTGTGATTAACTCTAAGGGGCTCATTATAGCACGATTAAAGTGATACTAACACCAGTAATGAAGTTTTTTTTTACATCTCTAATAACATGATCAACACGACCTATAGGCAACTTTTTATGTACATTCATAATTTAAAAAGTGTTTATTGTGTCAGTATCACTTTAAGTACGCATGAGAAAAATTCATATTTTTTCTCATTTTTAGAACTTTTTGTACTGACCACGATATTTTCATTAAGTTACGCCACTTTTCCGCAGTTTGTGTTAATTTCCACTACAAAATTATATTTGTCGCAACGACTACGAACATTTCGCAATTCATTCAAGCTTCGGTATCGTGACTTTCTTTTGGGCAGGTTGGAGCTGCAGAGTGCCATTGAGCCCTATGGGAGACTTTCCTTGGGCCGGGTTGGAGCTGCAGAGTGCCATTGAGCCCTATGGGAGACTTTCCTTGGGCCGGGTTGGAGCTGCAGAGTGCCATTGAGCCCTATGGGAGACTTTCCTTGGGCCGGGTTGGAGCTGCAGAGTGCCATTGAGCCCTATGGGAGACTTTCCTTGGCCCAGGTTGGTGCTGCAGAGTGCCATTGAGCCCTATGGGAGACTTTCCTTGGGCCGGGTTGGAGCTGCAGAGTGCCATTGAGCCCTATGGGAGACTTTCCTTGGGCCAGGTTGGAGCTGCAGAGTGCCATTGAGCCCCATGGGAGACTTTCCTTGGGCCGGGTTGGAGCTGCAGAGTGCCATTGAGCCCTATGGGAGACTTTCCTTGGGCCGGGTTGGAGCTGCAGAGTGCCATTGAGTCCTGCGGAAAGCTTCCGAAGTCAGAAAGGTTTTGCGCCATTTATGATTTTTCTGATAAGAAAATTTCGTAACTTTCGGATTTCAACCACAATATTTTCGTATGCAACACACAAATTTTTGCGCAATTTACGCACATCAAATTTTCAAATTTTTTCCAGTCGTACTTTTAATAATCCAAAAATCTTACTTTGATAAATTTGCCCCTAAGTGTCATCCTGAAGTGAAATATCTGCCGCCATAGCTATGTATTTATAATTATGAATATTAAAATTATTATTATATGAATATTAAAAATTATCTGAGTAATTAAATATAAAGCTTATTTCACCTGTTTCTTCAAGGCAAGTCTCCAGCACCAACCCAAACCATGTTTTTTTGGACATATGTTCTTACTATAATCACAGATTTGTGATCTCACAAAACCTCTGGAACAGTGAAATGTCATTCCTGCTGCTGCGGTGCTATGAAGCTTTGCTTTTCTCTGCAATGATAAAACAGATCCGCAGCATTCTGGGTAACAGATCCCCTACCTGTACAAAAGAATTACACATTTTCTAGTCACTAAAATCTGCACATTATGGATTTCTATATCTAATAAACAGGAATTCCTGAAATACTAAACACATTCTAACTCTTCTACGATCACTACAGAAATATTAAATGTAATACGGTGGCGGCATAAAATTATATTTGCAAACGCTGCTAAAAGTAGTGCAGAACAGAAAATTGATTCTAACAGCCTTGTTTGTGCCCTCAAATTCTCCATGAATTTCTCTTATTTTCTACACTTTGGAGACTATTTTCATCCAAAACAAAGTTTTAACAGTTTACAATGGCCCGTTTTTTAAAATAAATATATATATATTTCTGTTAAATTAATAAAACTGTTTTTATTAAATATAATGACGTTACATCAGGTTAGAGCTGGTGACCAATCTGAAGTTAAAAAGTAACTTTTTTTAAGACAATACTAAAAAGAAAAAAATGAATTTGGGTTAAATCGCTTTTTAAAAAAAACTTTTTTAAAAATCACCGATAAAAAAAGTATTTAGTAAATAAGCAAAAACTAAATAAATATACCAAGTAAAATATTGCTTTTATCTCAGTTCAACCTTTAATAATTAGCCCTTATAATACTGCCAGTTTCCAGCATCTGCCTTATCCTGAGGAATTATCTACCCTTAGCCATGCCTTAGTCAGTTTTTGTTAAGTTAAAGGAAGAAAACCAGAGGGTAATTAATATATTAAGAGTCTATCTAGGAAGGTGTTCCCCATTTCTTTGGCCACACCTGTGATGGCACCAGACCACACCCGTGGGCCCACTCTCCCTAGAGATTTCTTATTATGGCATTATAACACAGCAGGAGGGCCTGTGCAAGAGATAAAGAAGGTTATGGGCAAAAAGTCAGAGACAATGACAGTTTGGGGAAGGCTAAATCCGACCATTAAGATAAATCTGTATAAAAGAAAAGTTTGATCATTTACATTATGCGCATAATGAACCCTATCCTCTATCAGTCTCTACAACTATATCTATAATTATGATTTGTTAATTGAAATTATGGGTGCACCATCTAAGCCACCGCATGGTGTATGGGCAGATCAAGAAGAGCAGGGGAGCACAGCTGTTGGCCCAAACCAGCAAAACATCAAAAAAGTGGATACCATATGGCAGGGGTCCCCAACCACCGGTCCGGGGACCGGTGCTGGGCCGTGGGCTGTGCTGAACTGGGCCGCCTCTGGTCCCAATTACTTGTGATCCCAACTCCCTAATGCGTTACACAGCCATGACAATAGCTATGCAAAGCCCAGGAAGCTTTCTACTGATTACGACTAGGACCAAAGTACTTTATTAAGCTGTATGTAATAATAATATTAATAGTAAAGTGTTTAATATAAAATTTAACTAGCACTAGTTGCGCTGCACCCCCATTCCCGGTCCTTGGAAAAATTGTCTTGCTTGAAACCGGTCTGTGGTGCAAAAAAGTTTGGGAACCACTGCCATATGGGATGAAGCCAAGTATGGCCATCTTAAAACTACAAACTGAGTGGGGAAAGGAAGGGAAACAATTCTAAATGTACTTCTTAATAGTTACTTAAGATAATTACAGAGGGAAAATAAAATGTGCAATAACACGGAGTGGTGACAAACAGACCTCAGCTCAAACACTCACACAGAGAAATTTGTGTAAAAACCGTTCATTTGGTGCTTAATCATAGCCATCACATCTCGGTATAGAGTTTATTAAAACTGCTCATGAAAGATCATTTTTGTACACTTTGAAATTAGAATAAAGCCAACAAGTAGGTCTTTATATTTAGCACCAGATATGTTCCTTCCGCTCCAGCACATTGTACTACTCACATACCCGAAAGAACAAAACGTGTTTAACCAGATTCTGCTGCTCCACAAAAGGAGCCCTAATTGCACGCACTTCTCGTAGACAGGCAGGTCCAGGGATTTCTTTCTAGAGGATTCCCTTCCTTTGACAATGCTGGATTTCAAAAATATTTTTAAGTATGCACAAATGCCACATTTTAAAGTACCAAATGACAGTTGCGTGCCTAATATGAATGACACATGTACTCCATTCCGGGTGTGGGTGAGTGCTATGAAAGGGGCAGACTGGGCTGTCTTCTTTCTGCTAATGCGAAGCTGTTGGGAGGTTGCCCTAAAATAACACGATTGTCACATTTCACAAAAAAAGTCAATGTTAAGCTTCCACATAAGCCCAATTTGAGCTTTCTTATCTCAAGCAAATTAGTTTCTTGGTGGCACAGTTACTCTCGTCAGCTGACCAAAGGCATCATGGGATTGCTCAGTTTTATGAACGTGAGCTGTGGTGCATGTAATGGGGCGGCATTCCTTTCATTGCATATTACACTGTGGGGTACAAAAAGAATATTCTAAAAAACTTTTATTTTTCACTTTGCATTCCTTGCAAGAAAATATTATGGCATTACTACTTTTTTTAAAGAACATTTTCTGATGTTTGGAACCTTTGCATATTTTAATAACAAAACATTTTGATATTCTCCATTTGAGATCACTACTTTAGTACTTAGCACTTTGGCACTCTTCAAGGAATATACTTAATGTCAACCAACATTTAGGGGCACATTTAGCAAAGGGTAAGGGCAGAGATTCATGTTTAATAGTAATGCAAGCTAATAGTTTCCCCATGATGTATAAATGATTCACCAATGGATATTGTGCAGCTTGAGTTTCAGCAATCCTAAATCCCAGTCTTCCAGATTTTGGGTATAATCGTTTGTATGTATCTTCCCCACCTCAGATCTACCAAGATATCATAGAAATCATTGGAAATTGTATATATTTTGGTAATAAAATATTTTGTTTCATAAACTAAAATATTAAAGTCTCTTTAATATTTCCTAAAATGGCTGGAGTCTGCATGGAATTAGAAAAATAGCATAAATGTTCAGCTATCCATTCATTGATGGAACTCACTTGTGACAATAAAAAAAGTACAGGTATGGGACCTTTCTGGATAAGGGATATTTCTGTAATTTGGATCTCATACGTCTACTAAAAAAAGAATTTAAACATTTAAATAAACCCAATAGGATTGTGTTGCCTCCAATATTGATTCATTATATGTTGGTTGGAATCAAGTACAAGGTACTGTTTTATTATTACAGAGAAATCATTTTTAAAGGAACAGTAACACCAAAAAATGAAAGAGCTTTAAAGTAATAAAAATATAATGCACTGCTGCCCTGCACTGGTTAAACTGGTGTGTTTGCTACAGTAACACTACTATAATTTATATAATAAGCTGCTGTGTAGCCACGGGGGCAGCCATTCAAGCTGGAAAAAAGGAGAAAAGGCACAGGTTACATAGCAGAAAACAGATAAGTTCTGTAGAATACAATAGTGTTTTATCTGTTATCTGCTATGTGCCTGTGCCTTTTCTCCTTTGAATGGCTGCCTCCATGGCTACATAGCAGCTTATTTATATAAATTATAGTAGACTTTCTGAAGTAAACACACAACTTTTACCAGTGCAGGGCAGCAGCACATTATATTTTAGTTACTTTTATACACTTTCATTTTTTGGTGTTACTGTTCCTTTAAAAAATGTACATTTTTATTACAAATGAGTCTGTGGGAGATGGTCTTCCCTTAATTCAGAGCTTTCTGGATAATGGGTTTCTGAATAAGGGATCCTATACCCAAAATAATGTAATTTTGGGAATGACATTTTTTGTTTCTCAAATATTCTTTAAATCTTTGAGATGTCACTTGACTCCACAAATGGCTGGAATGCTAGGATTTAAAAAAATTTGTATGAATGTTTGAGTGTACTTTCGTCAATGGAACTCGCTTGAGATATTTCTTAAATATGATCAGATTGGAGGAAATTAAAGATTATCACTTGGTGCAAGGGAGATGACTCCAGTTTATGCAAGTAAATTAAACATGACAATTTAATTTTTTTTTTGTCTGCCCAAAAAGTATCTCTCTATCTATTTAGTTCCCTTGTATTGTGCAGTTTCTATTTCCCCCAGATTCTAGAGACCTTGAGGTGTGTGCTATACTTTACCACTTTATAAATAAAACATAAAACATTGTATATCTCTGTTGCTGGCTCCTCTATCAGCCAAATAATTAAATAAGCTTCTGACCAGATGCACCTGGACCTTTATTTAGGGATTCTTAAGAATTTTTATTGGGTGACAGATGAATCATTTTGATTAACCTATGGGCTAAGTATAAGGAAATAGCTTGTTAAAGCCCACATTGTGCAGGGAAGCGATCTCTTTGTGTCGCATGGAGAGCTTCTTTCTTATCTGTTATTAGTTATTGACAAACCATTATCTTTCTGGTTTTCATGATTTTTTAGCCCCGCCAATGTTTGGAAACCTTAGGCAAGAGGTAAAATAATTGAAAAATAAAATGTATATTACATTTCAGAGCAGTAAGATGACACAGATGATACAAAGATGAAGGTAAAGATTTAGATCATATATAAACATCTGTGTGTGCAGTGTTAGATATATGAAACACTGAATATGCAGCTTTTGTCTTTCTATCATTAACTCTACAAAGTGTTCACCTTTTTAAAACCACACAAGGGAGATATTGGTTCAATGCACCAGCAAAGCATTTCCTAAGGCTGACAACTATATTCTAATATTATCAGTTTACAAATTACAGTTTCTTTTTAATAATACTACACTGCTGCTGTTCGTATGGTTTTCCTGAAATAAAGACTCTGTGGTTTCATGAAAGGGTTCTCTTTATAGACCCCCAGCTCTGGCAAAACCTTCCAGGAAAATCTGTTTTCTCCTCCCCATACTGTAATGAAACCCTGTGAAGCAGAACTGTACTTCTTTTATCAATGGGTTCCTCGGTGCCTAAAGGTTTTAGGTTTTACAGTAGCCTCTGGCTGGCAGGTGGCTTCCACAGTGGGTAAAACATCTGGTCAGTGGTGGGAAGGAGTGGCCTCTACCATAGCATAGTGGGAAAATTCACTGCCGGGTTCTGTGTTCCTTCTGTTTCATTTTTAACTGGCCTCTCCAATATTAGTTCATAAAGAGCTTATTTGAATACCCCTGCTACAGATATACCCATCACCAGCCTGGATTCTTTGTAAAGATTTTTTTTTTTTTTTTCCATCTTTGCCTATGATTCTATTTCTAAGATACATAACATATGATGTTTTTTGTTGTGCTAATAAATCCTCTAGGATTGGCTGAACAATGTGTCTGTTTATATTACATTTTAGTGTGGTTTCATACTGTGACAGGATACAGAAATGTGCGCATTGTGATTCTGTATTTACTGGGGAGGCTGAATTCAGCTTAATTCAGTTTATTTAAAATCCAGTAGTAAAATATCTGTTACAGTATCCATAAACAGAACCTGAAATGCATTAATTGAACTGCATAATATAACTCATATATTTCATAATGGTTTTCCCCCGTTGACAATGTTCCCTGCCATTTTTCATTCAACCGCTTGAATAGCAAATAAGGAATTTACATTAAATTTGCTTAGTCTGTGCAAATAAAAAAAAATCCCATAATATATATATATTCCGAAATGTCAATAGGATACGTGATACGTGGCAATGTTTGCTTGTATATATTAGTATGTGTGTGTCTGTGTAAAAGAAAAGTTTGCCTGCTACTTTTGCCAAGGATGAGTTATAGGCCCACAAAGCCTGCTGGCGGAACCTGTACTTGTGGGTCACCATGTGACTTACCATTGCAATATACTGCTTTTCACATCCCCTATTACGCCCTTATCACTTCCCTTCTGTTTATAGACTGCCTTTGCTTTCATTTTAAGCTGCATAGGATAAGTATTTGCTTTTATAATATCCAGGTGGTGCTTGTCATACCTCTATGTTAGGGGGCAGGATGCTCTGTTACCCAAACTTGAAAATATACTACGAAAATGAAAAACATTAGGGAAGTAGAGATACTCAAATAATCTCAAAGAGTACCTTAAATGGATTGGCATAACCTCTTTATTGAAGCATATCCATTTCAGTTGTGCCCCCCAATTTCCTAATTATCACATATATTGTCATTTGGTAATTCTTATGAGAATTACCCAAGGACTGTTATAATAGAATGTAGTGAGTGGCTACTGGTGGCACCTCTGTAGAATATAACACAGAATAGAATAGAATACAATTTTATATTGTAGGAAGGTATCTTTTCTGCCAGTATATGGATATCCTATAATTATGTGTTACCATTTAGTCCATCTTTTCTGTTCTACATGATCCAGTGGTGAAAAGTCATACGGTGCAGTTTAATTCCAAAATGGCTAGTCAAGCAGCCAGCACATCCAAAACAATAGTCACAGCTTTATGCTTCTTGCTGTAGCTCTCTAGTAATTGTCATTAACAAACCATTTGTGCCATAATCCTCGTATGAGTATGCTCCCAGGCTTTTTTTGATGCTGGTGCTTTACTCAACTGTTTTCTCTACGTCTTATAAACCCAAATAATCAGTCCCTTATTCATCGCACCACTCTGCTTGGATACTGACCACTGACTTTTATTTTACCATATACCTTCTTTTATGATATGCCTACCCTCACCAACAGTATTCTATAAAGGTATATCTTAGGATGGCCTCTCCCACTTCCAGCAAGGGGGTCTCAAAATTCAAAGCCACACTTAGGGGCACATTTACTAATCCACGAATCCGAATCACGAATGGGAAAAAATCATATTGGAAACAAAAATTTCGGAAGATTGCAAATATCACGAAAATGCTTACGAAAAAATCGTATTAGTCACGATAATATCGTATTGGCGATCTGAAAGTAACTAAATTTTCGTACCGAACAATTGTAAACAGCAGTAAAACCTTTCCGATTTTTTCGCGCAAACGTCCGAAAAAGTCGTGCGCCGTACGAAAAAGTCGTGCACCGTACGAAAAAGTCGTGCGGACGCCCGAAAAAATCTGCAAAACTACGCTCGGAGCGTTCGTGCTTTTGTAAATGTGCCCCTTAGATTTTGAACTCGGCATAAAATATTATATCATGAGAACCAACAAAGAAGGGAGTACACAGTACATACCCATATTAAACAATCTGTTTCTATATCAGAGCTGTAAATGTATACACTAACCATTTATTTTTTTATGTATTCAAATTTTATTGAAAATAATATATGTAAATCATAAACTATGGAAGCACCGTGTTATATATGAATGTTTAAATGCCAGGATATATCTTTTTGTCCTTTTTGAAACCTGCTGTATTTCAATATAGTTTAACTAAGTGCAAACTCACCTGCTGCCAATGATGGTTCTACATTTTTCTTGCATCAGAGACTGAATATATTGACAACATATGTTTTTGCTTTTATGAAATATGCATTGCTAATAACAGTATTGTTAATGGTACCAAATGAAATACACAGAAACTCAAGTGAGATGTTGTTTTGCAGGACGGAACACAGAAGAAGAAGAAGTGATGATGCAGGAGTGGTTTATGCTTGTAAACAAGAAAAATGCCCTAATCCGAAGGATGAACCAGCTTTCTCTTTTGTAAGTGCACTCTTGTTATTCCCAGTTTATTCTTCAACTTCACCTTTCATTTATTTTCAGTGAGGTATGAAAGGGAAGGGAAAGCCCAGACATACCTTGCTTCAAAACTGTATCACATAGCATAGCACTTCTGTTCTTCTTCACAGGCACAGCATTTGAAGGCAAAAAAAGTATTGCTACTATTGTAGAGCATCTTTTAAAGCCAGACATGTAAACATGCTGTATTCTGCTGTATAGGTAGTTATGCCATTGAATACATATTAAAAACAGGTCAATGCTTCTCCTAAGACATGGTCTTGAAAAAGGTCTTGGAAAGAGACCCAAAAGTCAACCTTTTTTTAATATGTATTGAATAAACTCTGAGATTATTTTATCTTTTAATTAGTTCCAAACATTAATGGTGTGAACCTTCTTTTTTGAGATGCTTATGTCTTGATAAAGGCCCTCTTGGCAAGACCAAAATGTTGACAACTATTATTAAATAAATTTTACTTATTTATGTGTCCAATGTGTACTCCATTTTTGCTATATGCATGTAAATTTTGTTTAGATACACCCAACTCACTGGCAGGTAATTTTCCCTTTAGTCAGTTTAAGAGTTGCCACGTTAGCAGTAGTTCATAAAAAGAAGAAAAATGTGTTCTGTGATTTATTTACTTCTCTTCATCATGTATGGATAAAAAAGTAACAGTCACATGTGGCCTCTGCATTTCTGGGTTAGCCAATGGCCAGTGATCTAATACGGAGCAGCCATTGTTATACTTTGGTCAATCAAATTTAGTACAATTGTACTAGATACTGACTAGCCAAAAATGTTTGTTTTAAGGGGGTGAAACCCAGAGATGATCCTGTTTAGTCATAATTGAGTTGCATGGGTAACCTGTTCATGAGTTGCCAATGTAACATAACAAGGAGTGGGCAAATGTTGATACCTGTCAATGCCACTTTCAAGGAATGGGGAAAGGATTTTGGTAGCAAACATCAACACCCAGAAACAAGTTAAATTCACTAACAGGGTATTGTACATTATAAACAGAACGTTCCTTGGTGTATGTAGAATAGCAGTCCTTACTGTGTATGACAGTCTAATAGTGGCAGCGGGCAATATGACCACAAATGGAGTTGTTGGAAGCTATCGTTGAAGTCCGATTTCTTGCTTTGTGTATCAGTTGTTTGCAGTAGCTTAATGTTTCAGAGAAAAGTCTGTTATGAGTTCTCTAAATCAATTGAAGCTAAAGGTCCCTTTTAAGTGTTTAATGATTTAGTAATTAGCATATTGATGAACTTTGTTTTTCTCCACTTGCCTATAGGGAAAAAGAACATGACCTAGAGAGGCGATTTGAACTACTCAACCGAGAGCTGCGAGCTATGTTAGCAATAGAAGGTAAGGCTTGTACCCTCCGCAAGAGGCACTTTACTTAGTGCACAAACACTAATTTGAAATTGATAATTAAAATGTATTTGCTTTAGCTTCACTGCAATATTTTCTAACAAAACATGAAATAAAAATAATGCCTCTCAACTTGTTGGGTTATCCTGCTAGGAGTGGAATGATCCATAGAATCTATCAGTCTGTTAGTCTTCAGGTTGAGGCCATATTAATACAACGGTATGCAACTTTAGTTGAATTTAATTAAGATTGTGCTTTAATATTTTTTATTTACAGATTTCAGCTCTATAAATGTGATGCTTATCACCGTATGCAAGGCAAAGTGTACCATAGATGCAGTGTGTCTTGTTATACCCGTGAGCCCCAAATACCATCTGATAGTTTAAATATGTCAGCTTCTACTTATTGACCTCCTGGGCTATCTTGGGTAATTTCTTTCTGCACCTGATAAGGTAGCTGATCCATATTCAATCAATTGTAATTAGTTTGGAGCTTTGTTAGAAGCTGGAAGATTATATATTTCAGCTTTGCATTGCAGGGAAGGCAAATCCCCCTTACCCTACAGCCATACAGCTCTTCCTGGGCGTGCAGGTAATGCATCAGTGCATGAAAAGACAGTTTGTCCTTTCAAAGCTATAAAGCACCATAGATACAATTAAATAACCTGTCATTACTTTATGAAACAACTAATAAAAAGGCTAGATATAAATGACTGAATATGCTCACAACAGATACATACATCACTATCACTTGGGCGTATTTTGTACTCCAACACACTATCATAATCAATACTGGTATGGGACCTGTTATCCAGAAAGCTTGGGAACTGGGGGAGTTCTGGATAAGGGGTCTTTCTGTAATTTGGATTAACCATTAAACACAATAGGATTAATTATATCTCAGTTGGGATCCAGTAAATTGTACTGTTTTACTATTACAGAGAAAAAGGAAATCATTTTTAAAAATCTTAATTATTTGGTTATAATGGAGTCTATGGGAGATGGCCTTCCGGTAATTTGGAGCTTTCTGGATAATGGGTTTCCAGATAACAGATCCTAAACCTGTATAATAAAACCTAACTGTGACTTTATATTGCCATGCAGAATGAGGGGAAAGACCAACATTATTACCTTCCATATTGTGCACAAAATCATTATATAAAATGGTCTCTAGCGATGTTATGTTAGCGCTTTTGTCACAATGCTTAAATGACTGTAATTAAAAGCACTAGCTTGTGTGCGTGGCAGTTTAATCATTCAGGGTTTGTAGCCACTTCATTTATGTTCTACTTAATAGACTGCTAATTAGATCATTGTTGATCAAGCTGACTTTAACTTAAAGGACCAATGGAAAAAAAAAATGAATTAGAGTTGTTATACCAATAAATTCTATCCAGTACATATAAAAAAAGCATTTCTTTGAAGCATTTAATGCATTGTGGTTACTTTTCTGCTTACTTACAACGGGAACCTTGTACAGGTATGGGACCCATTATCCAGAATGCTCGGGACCAAGGGTATCCGGATAAGGGGTCTTTCTGTAATTTGGATCTCCTAACTTAACTCTACAAAAAAATTATTTAAACAGTAATAGGCTTGTTTTATCTCCAATAAGGATTAATTATATCTTAGTTGGGATCAAGTACAGGTACTGTTTTATTATTACAGAGAAAAGGGAATCATTTAACCATTAAATAAACCCAATAGGGCTGTTCTGCCCCCAATAAGGGGTAATTATATCTTAGTTGGGATCAAGTACAGGTACTGTTTTATTATTACAGAGAAAAGGGAATCATTTAACCATTAAATAAACCCAATAGGGCTGTTCTGCCCTCAATAAGGGGTAATTATATCTTAGTTGGGATCAAGTACAGGTACTGTTTTATTATTACAGAGAAAAGGGAATCATTTAACCATTAAATAAACCCAATAGGGCTGTTCTGCCCTCAATAAGGGGTAATTATATCTTAGTTGGGATCAAGTACAGGTACTGTTTTATTATTACAGAGAAAAAGGAAATCTTTAAAAAGGAAATGTTTAAAAATGTGAATTATTTGATTAAAATGGAGTCTATGGGAGATGGCCTTTCCGTAATTTGGAACTTTCTGGATAGTGGGTTTCCAGATAAGGGGTCGGATGCCTGTACCTACATAATGACCCAATTTATCCCTAGTTTGTGAGTTTTTGCGGTGATTGAGAAAATCATAGCGAAAGCATATTTGGCAACTGAAACCTGCCAGGCTTTTATAGAAGTCAGTGGGAGGTGTATTTTTTGCATTCAACTATTTTATTTTTGAGGTTTTTTTTAAACAGTTAAATCTTTACAGACTCATTGAAAATGAATGATACAGTATGATTTTGATTGCAAATTCATTTTTTACCTGCAATTTAAAGTGGTCTATTGCAAATCAATTTAGAAAAAACTCTCTGCCACTCACTTTACTTACATTGCTCTTCTCCCTCTGCTCTGTCTCTCCCCCCCCAGAGGCGCACCCATTGCCACCCTGGCACAGCCTAGCAGACACTGCTCCCACCACACTACTCTCTGCACTAAAAGAATTCCAATTTAACAATCAGATTTTCTGCTCTTTTAGTTACAGTGAGTGGCTTTTTGCCACCCCTAGTAAACTGGCAGGATGCTGCCAACTGAGGCGAGTTTCTCAGTTAGCCTCATGACAGCAGCTTCAAATAGACTATCACTTGAAATGGTCATTTTCGTTGATGGTGGTGACTTGAAAGGTTAGGGATTGGGTAGGATCAGGGGTGTAACTGGGCAGGCCAGACACATAATAATGGAGAGCTTAAAGTTAAAATTTAAGGGATGTCCTTTGGACATGAGCTCATTCAGTTGGGCGTATGTGGTTATCTTATAGTGCAGGGGTCCCCAACCTTTCTTACTCGTGAGCCACAGTCAAATGTAAGAAGACTTTGAGAGCAACACAAGCTTCATAACAGTTCATGGAGGAGCCAAATAGGGGCTGTGATTGGCTATTAGGCAGCCTTTATGCACACTTTCAGCTTACGGGGGGTAGTAAATCCTGTTTTTATTCAACCAAAACTTACCACCAAGCCAGGAATTCAAAAATAACTACCTGGTTTGGGGGCACTGAGAGCAACATCCAAGGGGTTGGGGAGCAACATGTTGCCCCTGAGCCACTGGTTGGGGATCACTGCTGTAGTGGGAGGTGCACAGAAAGCAGAAGTCCCAGAATCCATTGCTTCACAGTGCAACAAGGTAAGGAAGGGGCTGCATTACTTACATTGTGAGTCTGATGGGATTCTGAACATGACTTTCTTTCAATTTGTTGAATCGGTTATGTTCTTATGAAAATAAATATAAATATATTTTTTAAAAAGTTCAGATAGTGTTTATTCACCTTTATTACAGTCCAACTGAATGAGCTTGTGTCATAAACTGGAACATATATTTTCCTTTTAAATTGCTGCTAAATATTTACAACTGTCCCTGTTCTGCAGATGAATGGCAAAGAATGGGTTAAAGAGAATCAAAGCGACTATTATTCTCAGTTCTTACTTTATTTAAAAGTCCCACCTCTTAGTTCAGAGATGTCTGCAGTTTCCTACTGACCCCCTAACCCTTTTACTGGCTATGTTAATTTCTTTCTTCACCTGATAAGGCACCTGGATCCATATGAAATCAATTGTAATTAGTCTAGAGATTTCGGTGGCAAGCTTAAGTAGAGTGAAATGTAACAGAATGTATATGGCCTTTGATATCCATCAGCCTGTCGACCACATTTAAACTTAACAAGAACAAAATGGAATTAGCTTGCAATTTCCCAGCAACAAAAGGCCTGTTTTCTGCAAGAAGTTGGATTAAAGTGAATTTTTTATTCTTTCTGTCAGTACTGTCTGTCTTCTCACAGGCCAATTCCAAAGACAATGTACATTCATAAAGCTGCCTTGCTAGATTCTCCTTTGATTATTGGAGACACAAACAGTAATCCCTTTTATAAATAAACCTCAGTGTGTTTCCCTACAATAAATTGCTATAATCATCCCCAACATACCTGTTTGTATACTATTCATGGGTCTAGGTCAGTGCTGTCCAACTGGCGGCCCGCGGGCCACATGCGGCCCGCGACCCCCCTCTGTGTGGCCCCCCACCTGTCTGGCTGCTTTGATGGCTTACTCTTGTGTAAGCTTTAAATGGTATCAGTACTGAGATTAACTGCCCCCCCCTGCATGGTTCTCACCTCAGATTCAGGCTGTAATCAGGCTGTATTGTTTAAATATGTAATCCCCTGTGTTGTTCACACCTTTTAATCCCTGCATTGTCCACCCCCTGCAGTGTTCACACCTCAGGCTCAGGCTGTAATCACCCCCATTGTTCCCCTGTTCACACCTCAGACTGTAGGAGCAGTAGAAACCCACAAATAATCCCTGCACACTACAAAAAGAACATATACTGAGGTGGTACTGCAATTAAAAAGTTTTTTAATATATAGTTATTGTACAGACTGTAGGAGCAGTGCCAGCATTGTGTCACTGTAGGCTGCCTGTGTGTGCCAGGGCAAGCAGAGTATGGTGCACACACAGTCAGCATAGGGCAGGCAGAGTATGGCACACACAGGCAGGGTAAGGCAGGCAGAGTATGGCACACACAGGCAGGGTAGGGCAGGCAGAGTATGGCACACACAGGCAGGGTAAGGCAGGCAGAGTATGGCACACACAGGCAGGGTAGGGCAGGCAGAGTATGGCACACACAGGCACTCAGACAGGGTAGGGAAGGCAGAGTATGGCACACACAGGCAGGGTAGGGAAGGCAGAGTATGGTACACACAGGCAGGGTAGGGCAGGCAGAGTATGGCACACACAGGCAGGGTAGGGCAGGCAGAGTATGGCACACACAGGCAGGGTAGGGCAGGCAGAGTATGGCACACACAGGCCAAGTATGGCACAAACTAGCCAAGAATGGCACACACAGTCAAAGTATGGCACATTCAGGCAGGGTAGGGAAGGCAGAGTATGGCACACACAGGCAGGGTGGGGAGGCAGAGTATGGCACACACAGGCACTCAGGCAGGGTAGGGAAGGCAGAGTATGGCACACACAGGCAGGGTAGGGAAGGCAGAGTATGGCACACACAGGCAGGGTAGGGAAGGCAGAGTATGGCACACACAGGCAGGGTAGGGAAGGCAGAGTATGGCACACACAGGCAGGGTAGGGCAGGCAGAGAATGGCAGGTTTTTGCTGTACTACAACCATTAATATGGGTATGGTCATGTGATAACATGGGTGTGGTTTCAAGTGGGTGTGGTTTCAAAAAGGGGAGTGGTCAAAACTGGCTTCCATTATCGGCCCTCCACCACGTAGGTCGGAAAAATTCCGGCCCTCGGTACCACAGAAGTTGGACAGCACTGGTCTAGGTGATAGTAAGGGTCCTCCAGCCTGGTCCTCCATGTTCTGACAGCAGACTGCTATTTTACATCCACTACAATGTTGCTAAACATACTACAGGTGTGGGATCCATTATCCGGAAACCCCAACCTTAGAATTAGAGAAGCACCATCTCTCATAGACCAATTTAATCATCGCCAATCGAGCGGATCTTATAGTGTATGGGGACCTTTAGTGCTCCAGAAGGTAACAGCTAATAATAAAACAGTACCTTGTACTTGATCCCAACTAAGATATATTTATTTCTTATTGGAGGCAAAACAATTGAGTTTAATTCATGTTGAAATGATTTGTTTTGTAGACTTAAGTTATGGAGATCTAAATTATGGAAAGGCCCCTTATCTGAAAAACCCAGGCCCCATGCATTCTGGATCACATGCCCTGTACTTGGATAGCTTTTATATTCTGAAACTAGTAAATATTATGCAGTCTGCCTGCCCAATTATTTTATTTAATAATTATTTTACCTAATGGCTTTGTACCCTAGATCTTTTTTTATAAACCTCACCTAATAAGGTTCCAAATAAAACTTGATTGGTGGCCATATTTTTTTTTTGTAGATATTCTACTGGTGATTCTATTCTAAAGAAGCTAGCTTCCTAAAGGGAAAGTAATGATTTACCAGCAGGAGACATTTCATTCATGTTAAAGGGAGTGAGCGCTTTGCATAAGCCTAACAAAAAGAAAATCACCCATATGAATGTTAAAGACAATACATTTTGTCAAAAGCTACTAAATATGCCTTCCCCTATAAACAGAACTTGCTTTTTATTTTTCATATATTGCAACATATTAAAAGGAGAACAAAACCCTAAAAAAGAATATGGTTATAATGTTGTATTTTATATATTAACCTTACTGTGTCAGGCCAAAGGTTCAGCACTCTAAAACACTAATGATCCAAGCCTTCAACCATGTACATAGCAGTTCTTGGCTCTTGATGGGTTGCCCTTTGCATGCCAGTGGCACTGCCCATGCTCCCTGTGGCCCCTGCTGAGAAGTTAATTTTAGGGGTAGCCAGGAATGAGTAAAACTTTAGCTGAAAGTAAGGTTTTATCTGTCTTAGGGGCTAATTATTAATTAAGTCAGATGCAGATCACACTGATGTATATCCTGCCATGTAATGTGGATCTGAATTAATTACTAATCAGCCTTCTACTGTTTCATTTATATTCTATATATACAGTATATTGTGTGTTTGTCCCTAAGCTCAGTAAGTGACAGCAGCACAGAGCATGTGTGGGGAATCTGCAGAAAAGAAGATGGGGGGGCTACTGGGGCATGTTTGGGGGCACAGATCTTCCCTGCTAAAGGGCTGGGGTTGCCTTGGGCTGGTACAGAAGCACAAAACATAAGACATAGCATTTCTAGATCAATTATTTTTTGAGATTTAGTTTTTCTTTAAGTCTGTCCAGTCCTAAGCTTTCATTTAGAGTTCTAATATTTGACTATATATTTACATTAAACTTCTTGCTTCAAACTCCCAAATGCTTGCCCTCTATATACTATGTTATCATACATCACAGCAGCACACTAGCAGGGGCAGCAAAAAAGACACCTGATATTCCTATAACAGAAAGAGGTGGATGGCTCCCCTGCTTGTTCCTTTAGCTCAAAGCAATGTGTGACACACATCCAGCCATACTGATTTGTGCCATCCGATATAGACTTGTAGCAGGTCAGGCCCTCCTGACTGGGAATAAAGGCAAGTTACCTGATGCTGCCCACACACAGATGAGGCTGCCATGGCCACTGGAGCTGGGTATCAGCAATATGCTTACATTTCCCTATGCTCGTTGGCTTACACACAAGCGCACACTCCCTGTGCAGATATTGCTAAAAAGAACTGGTGCCGAAGTGCTGAACTCAGAAACAGGCAACAGTTGGTTCCAAATAGAAAAGCTTTCTGCCCAATTTAGCACAGAGTGATAACGAGGAGAGTGTATCCCTCTTATCCTATAACATTACATTCCTGCCCTGTATGCTTTAATGCCTTTCCTGCTGCCACTTCTCCTCCAGGTAGAGATGGACAATTAGGGAAAATGCGACAATGATTCCAAACATAAAACCACACTACAATGCCAAGATAGTATTATGTTACTCTCACATTTTTAATGACACTGTCACTTTCTTTAAAAAGATATGGGCACTGTGCATAAATATGCTCAAGTCTCTCAGAGCACAGAAAGCCTCCTCTATCTGTCTTGCTGTGGGTGGAATTCTTCTAAGTAAGTGAAAAAGCACCTTGTATTTTGTATTGAGATCCTGTTGAATAATGATGGCCCATGCAGTGGTGTAACCTAGAAAAGGCCAGCCCCCCTATCACTAAGATACATGTGGCCCCTAGCAGAGTTTAACTACAGTTCCCAGACCCCTTAGCTACCTGAAAGCCAAAGGCCATAGGGGACAGAGGGGCAGGAGCAATAAGTGGTGCAAAAGTATGCGGCTTAATTCTCAAGCAGGGAGCACTTCTTGGGCGCAGGCCAACCTTGTCCTTATTGCCTGCCACAGTGCTAAATGATACCCAAGTTATGGGGCAGGTAGGGGATGGGAAGGGGGAAGCATCCGTTCATCTCCCCACACATTAAACACAGGCAGCACTATAGGAGCAGCTGCCTGCAGTAGTTCATCTAAGCTGGAAAGCAAGGTGCAAAAAAACATGGCAGATTGCACCCATGTCTTTCACTTTGTACCCTACATTCCACTATAAATGCCCCTTATGTGTGTAGAGCTGGGCCATGTTGGCTATCTCAGTACAACAGCTGGAGAACTGCGGCCTGGCCGTGCCTGATTATATCCCGGACTCTTCATTTCCATCTCTCAGTCCTGTCTTTGTAAAAATGTTCTTCTAGAAAGATGTTTGCATTTTTTATTTTTTTACCATTTTTGGTTTATTACATGATAAGCTGTTTCTTATTTTATTAATGAATCAATATGTAATCCCATGGAGGAGCTTATCCCCTAAACCCCATTTGTAAATCTATTTTAGCTTTGTTACACAGCGCAGTCACAGTATAGCAGGGATTGATTGGGTTCAGCAGCAAGGATCTGCTGCTCTGATGAGGATGCATCCTTTTTCAGGGTTGCTACTTGACTGGAACTAAAGATAAGGCTTGACTGCAATCCCCTGTGCTGTTTACAAAACCACTGAAAAAAGGGAAAAAAATATACCATATTTATGAGCAGTGTCGATCTTGCATTTATGTCTCCCTTAAAGAATCAGGGCATAGCTTATTGTGCACACAGACCTTTCCCTCTGGTTATAGAGGAGCACCAATACATGTAATTGCAAGTAACCATATCACTTTCCTTGACAGAGGTCTTATTAAAGGGTAACTATACCAAATAATTTGTATTGTTAACTTGTGCTAGTTACAGGGGGATATTTATTCTGGCTTAAATTTGTGGTATCTCTCTGTATAGAGAATGTAAGGCAGGGGTGCCCAGACTATCAAATTATTATGGGAAAAGTCCAGTTGTTTTAGACTTAATTCTACTAGATACTGTATATTATGGGAACTGTAAATCTTCATTGCTTTAGTTAAACAACATCCATTTCTTTTTTTTATTTAAAATATTGTTAGTAATTTGTCTAAAGGACTGATATCTGCAGCTAAAATCGGCCTGTGTATGGCCACCTTTACTGGTTACCAGCCATAGATCATCTGCTAGCCCACTCTATCATTTAGCCACCACGGATGTAAGAACTTATCCCTGCAATGGAGTTCTCATTTTCATTTAAGCTACCTGTTTTAGATCCAAAATGTAGACAAGGCCCCAGGTACGAACCTTGCCCCAGGTGAAAGTGAGCGACCATTTCCTAGGGTTGGCACAAAGCTACCCCTCTTGACTTAAAGGGCCAATCTTACTTTTTTTTTATTCTAGTTGGAAATTGCTTTTTACCATCTTTATAAAATATAGATAGTGAACGCAGTGACATATTTAGATCTGGCGCCACCCTGGGCATCTGACCTCATCACGTCCCCCAACCCCTGAACTGCGCATGACATCACTTCCGTTTCCTTTCTTTTTCAATCACTTTTATTGGTATTTATGTTAAACCATAATTAAACAATTAGAACAATATAAGAATGTTTGGTCTGTTACAATAGTTTGTGAGAATAAGTTGCACACATAACAGTAAGTATCATCCATTACAGTTTGCATTTACAATTAACACCGTCAATATAGCAATTTTATAGTAGGAAACACGTATATTAAAAAAAGAAAGAAAAAACAAAACTAACTAAATATAATAATAATAATACATTGCCATAACTGCACAGTATATTTGTCATATCAATACTTCAGTTTCCGTTTGACATCACTCCTGTTGGGGTGCCCCTCACCCCCCAGCTCCGCCACAAGCTTTAGACAGCAAGTATCCAGACACACCTGGGGTGATCTTTTTGTTTTTTTCAAAATATTTACCAGATAAGCACCTGAGGGTCCCCCTCCTAAAGCTGTGACCCTAAGCACCAGCCCTCAAGTGCCTATATGGTAAATACAGCCCTGAGTGGATGGTGCAAATACAGTGAAATCCTGCTGGGAACCTGTTTCAAGCTTTTAAAAACCAGAATCATGGGAGAGAGTCCATCTTTCAGCAGGACAATGATCCCACAATGATCCCACCACACACAAGGCCTCAGTAACACTGAGTGGCTCAGGAACAAAAGGGTCAGTGTCCTGCAATGCTTCAGTCACAGCTCTGATCTCAAACTAATTGCAAATCTGTATTTGAAAAGTAAGGTGCACAGGCATTATCCAACTAAACCTGTCTGGGGGTAAAAGGGCCAAAATACCCATTGCACTTGCACCTGGCAGAGAATCTGTGCTACAGTGCAAGGGAACCCTGCTAACGTTTAATCATTTTATGTTCTCCTCTCTATGAAGAATGCCCACTGAGGCAAGTATATTGGCTGCTCATATGTTACATGCAGTAAAAATGCTTTGTGAAAGAAAATGGTTTAACCTATATTTGCATGTTTAGGATTACATTCCTTTGCTGAGGATAAGAAAAAACAAGTATTTATCTTTGTGGATTAGGTTTTTAAGACATTCCCAACTCTCTGCTGCTTCAGCCAAATGTAGAAATCTATTTCTACATTTGATTAATAAAGCAGCATTTAGATCCACAGTCCTTATACACTGGCACTGCATGACAGCTGCATAAAAGGAAAAACCTCCACTTAAGTGTCAAAACAGATATAAGCTGTGGGAAGTACAAGGCACATACCAAAGCCATTACTAGACCAGAGAGAGCCCTCCAAGGCTTCTGCATTACAATAATTTGCTCAGTCATTTTGACTGAAAATGCAATTTTGTCCTTAAAACCTGCACTCTCAGGAATGCAGTCTAACCCCAGTGGCAACAAAATTCCATTCCATTTGGGGATCAAAGTAAAGTCATGTCTGTCCTCCTCTCTGTGCCACCCGAGTCTGACTGCTCCCTGGGAATCCCTCTTGTGCATCCTCACCCCAGTTCACGTTCCTGGCCATGATTTATATGTTGCCAGCCTATTTTCTTCCATTATTGGCAGCCAACGGATTGTGCTGTTGGCTATATTGATATGCTGTTTTATACTCCTTTGTGCAGGCTAAAAGTGCTCCTTTAGTGCACAATTTACATATACCAGTTGAATTCAATATTGAGTGTATAATTTGAAGAAATCCAAGGCTCTTTTAAAGTATTCTTCCCCTTACTGTGCTGTCTCTGCGGGTCGGGCTGTTAAACATATTATTTGGAGCAGATAAAATCACACATTTCTGGCAGAGTTACTGCTGTCAAGAAGCAGAATGCTGAAAATGCTACAGCAGAGAAATGGCACAGTATGTTGTATATTAGAGTACTCCGAAGAGGCATAATCATGGTATTCTGCATTTCCATAACACTGACACAAACAAGTAGTATAATATATAGATAGATTTGGGCTCCTTATATCTCGGCACTTGCAGATTTCTATTCCTTCAGTTGCAGTGGGCCTGAATTATTGGTATGTTACTGTTGCCTTTTGCACTCAATGGGTTGCGTAGAGTTAATGGATACAATTGAAATCAAATGATTTCCCCTACAATTGTTAATCTTCCCTGTAAATAGGCCAAATTTTGGTTGCAAATTTGTATCTAGTTGCAATTCAATAATCATGTACCATGGCCCATACGCAATAGACAGGGGTCACTAATATAGCTGAAGTCAGGCCTGGACTTGGATTTAAAATAGGCCCTGGCATTTCAAGTACACAGAGGCCCAAACAGCCCCCACCAGCCCAATAAATAGTGACTGTCTCTGGCATCTTACAGCAGCTCCTCTGGCATCTTACAGCAGCCCCTCTGGCATCTTACAGCAGCCCCTCTGGCATTTGCCAGGATTAACAGATTGCCAGTCTGGCCCTGGCTCAAATAACAGGTTCTGTGCACTCTGGTGGGCAATGCTTATACCCACCCCAGAGACAGAGAGGATGACCATTTCTCTGCCTGATTCACATTGTTTTGCCTGCCTGAGCCATCTCTATGGTGCAGTAGTAAGAAACCTTTTAGGGGCAGTTCAAGTGGCATAGCCAAGCATCAATTACCCATTCAGCATCTTTGGCAAAACTAGAAGCCAATCATCCCATGCATAATATTCTTATTTCAAACTGATATAGGTGCTTGCTTAAATATCGCTTAGGCCAGAAAAAACTCCATTGGCCAAGGACTGTATAGTAGTGTATAGAAGTGATCCATTGCAACCTGTTTTTCCCCATGAGATTTGATAGTTGGCTAAAGGGTTGAGTATTCAGGTGAGCCCGGTTTGGCCCACCGCTCATTTGGTCATATCTTTAGGGCCAGTTTTAGTCTTGACTGTGCCTCAAACTCACTTAACACTTAATAAGAAATAACTAACAGTATGAGAAAAGGCGACTGTGCCCTTTTATATTATTTTAGGAAAAAGCTTTTCAGAGAATTGAGCAAGGAAGGTTATGTTGAAAGGAAGGTAATAAATGAAAGGACGTATAATATACTGTACTGTTTCCCCTGTGTACCCATCCAGGCGTTAGCTTCTGATAGAATCTCTAATTAGTTAATAGGTTTCACAGATTGGATTTATATTTAGGAAACAATCATTTTTCCTTCTGATCATTTCCTCATCTGGACACAAAGCAACAATCCAGCAGGTGCTAAATTTTACTCCCTTTCCTTATTTTATGCATGTCGTCTTTCAGAGAGGGAAGAAATGAGCTAGAATTGGTGAAAAAAAACTATAGTAATGTTTGTCTTTATATTAAAAATATAAGTTTGCAATCAAAGCTAATTTCTGATTGGCTGATGACACTGGCAGAAGTAGCACATGGCTCTTAACTAGGGAACACGTATGTCACATCTAGCAGAATCATGTTTAAAACATTCAATTAAAATAAAATCAAGCCTTGCGGGTCAATTGTCTCCTCAGTGAATTCTTGCCACTTATTGTTATCTAACATTTTCTTTATAATTTCATTTGCCTCCCCTTTATGTAATGTATTCATCATGCTTTTACCCTTCTGTGCCTCGCTAATAAGCATTACTAATAAGCCTATTATGTGCTGTGTATTCTCCAGCCCACACCTCTACAAGTTTAACTCCAAGATTTTCTGTCAAGCTTTACAGTACCCTGTATTCACCAAGCCATTTATTTTGCATTTAACGTTGTACAAAATAATACTGTTTTATTGGTAGGTTTTCAGTTAACTTGTTATATATAGAGAAAAGCAAACCAAGAGTTCAGGTACCAGTACATAGATTACATTTAGAATCAGTGTACTCCTGCATGTACATGGAACAGATGGCATAATGTACATGGTGGCCATACATAGGCCAATAAAAGCTGGTAATTTGGCCCCTCCAGACCAAGTTTTGGCAGCTTATTGACCTGTGTTTGGAGCCCTTCTCCCAACAGCCTGCCTGTTATCACTTCAAAAGTCAGCCAGATATCTATTGGGCAAGTCTGAAAAAGTGAGGAACACATTGTTTTTTTAATCTAGACCTCTAGACTTTCACCATGATTCGATTGTTGGTCTGGAGTCCAAGTGATCAGATCATCCTAATTTGTCCTGACACGTCAATGTGCAAATCAAGATCCACGTCTCTTCCTGGTTCCTATTAAAAGCTAAAATAAAGATCTCCATAAATATCTGGCACAAATAGGACCCATCAGCCCAAACACCACAGTGTGGCCCATTGAATATGATGTTCAAGGCCAAGCTACAAACAAGGAATCCCTCATAAAGTGTAACACAAACAGAAATGGATTTGCCAAAATACACCACACTAATGGGCATGCAGGTTACAGTTATACAAACTGAGCCTTTGGGAATCCAATCTCCAGCATTTTTCAGACAAACAGTGTGAGGCATGGGTTGAGAATAATGCCAAACCCATTACAGGGATGCACCCGCATAGCCTTTGGGTTAGAAACATTCTCACAGCAATCAGCATTGGAACCCACTATACAGTCAGTTTGAGGCACAGCTAGATAGGCAATGATCTACTATTCCTCCTGCCATTCCTTCCCAAATATATAGATCTTCTAAGCTGTGTCATATGTATAAGGACTACAAACCCATGACGCTGAGATCCTCCATGACCCGGTCGGCTGCAGTTAGAAAGTTAGAATTTGTGATGGTGACAGGAAGATAAGGTTGGAGAGTGAATGAGTAAATGTCAGAAACATTTATGTTACATGGGTGAGTTTTTTAGGGAATAATGCCAAAAACATTGTGAATAATGTAGCCCCTATTGTAAAAACTAAGGATAAGTCACCAAGGAGTTCCTGACCATATAAGGGCACAAGGCAGAGTGTTTTTCTACAGGGCATGGCAGTCCCAGGTGACTTCTAATATCCTTATGTTTTATAACAGGGGGTACATTATTTACCATAATACACACATATATCAGTAAGTCATGGGACATAAAATCACTAAGCACAGTTTACATAGTGAATAATGTACCTGCTATTGTAAGTTATTACCAAAAGTTCCATGACCATTTTGGTGTTGTGCTTTTCTACAGGTAATGGAAGTCCCAGGTGACTTCTAATATCCTCATATTTTATAACAGGGGGTGCTACTCAGCAAGGCAACTGTTAGTGACTACAAGCAGTGAGTGCCTAAGTTTCTAACTGGCGGTACTAAAGCGGAGTGCCAGTCTGAGGAGCCCCCGTCCACTTGAGCTCCTTGCCGACATGATGCTGCATCTCATTTGCAACGTGTAAATACAAGGTGGAATTCCCACTCGCAGCCCTCGCTCTCAGAGCGCCGCCGAGCAGTGCGCTGCCTTGAATAAATTTGCCTTTGGAGGAGGGTCAGGGGGATTTGAACCGGCACATTCTTGTGTGGTTTGTGAAGATTCACATGGTAACCGCTGGTGTGCATTGTTAGGTTTATCTGAATAAGCAGCAGCCATGTGAGTTTTAACATGATTGCCCAGGGCAATGGAGAGAGGAGCGACTAATCCAAAAGGATTGAACACACTCTCCTTGCCCGGCTCTCTGGGAAGTGCATGGGGAGGGAAGGACACCGCTGGACTCGCTGGCTATGGATTTTTTCTCTTAAGCTGGTGTCCTGTTTCCCTTGTGGTTCTCATTTGTTCTGCTATCTCCCTCATCACCCACTTCTTCTGCTTTCCATTATTTACCTTCCTAATGAGGGGGGCGGAGTAGCCAGCTCCATGATTGACAGCTACAAGCTCCTGCAGTCTGGCTGTGCAAAAGGCCACTTGACTAGGGAATCAGAAGTCTATTTAACCCTTTCTCTGTTTAGAGACAAGCAGTTTAGCACTGCCCTTGTTCAAGGGTCTCCGTATTAACCTCTTGTGGGTCTTACCCATTGGACAACAATATATTGGTGCTACCATACTGTCCTTCATTTAATGCCTGTTTTGGACTCGGAATCACCCCAGTTATGGCAGATTTGCACAAGTGCTGACAATCCACTTCAGCAGGTGGGGATGGGGAACTTTTACTCTATCAGAAAGTTCACACACCAGTCTGTTATATAAAGGAAAGCAGAAATATTTCCATAGTTCAGGGCAGTGAAACCTGCCAGTAAATCAGGCCTGTTCTAGCCTTTCATTCTAACAGTTATTTATAAAAACAACTAGTTGTGCTGAGCAAGTGATAGCATGGCCCTTAATGCTGCTGCGGCCGGGCGGCTCAGCTCAGTCTCAATGGGATTATAGGCAGATGTGCTGTTTTTGGGCAGTGGCACACGGGGAGATTAGTCGCCCTGCGACTAGAATGTAAATCGCCGGTGGAATGGCATATGTGTAGCTTCGTTTTCCCGAAGTTTCCTTTAGGGGCGACTTTGGGAAAACGAAGTGATGCGTATGCCATCCCACCGGCGATTCACATTCTTGCCGGTGGGATGGCATTGCGGGGAGATTAGTCGCCCGTGGTAACAAAAATTTGTCGTGCAGCAACTGATCTCCCCATCTGCTACTGCCCTTATAGCTTTCAGTTCCCTTCCCATTATAAGGGGCGAAGACACATGGAGCTACTTAGTAGCAGCTAGTTATCACGGCTACTAAACTCCTGAAAATACCCTGCTATAGACAATACTGAGAATTGCCTCTGCTAAAACACACATAGAAACAATTACCAGTAAATGATCAGCATAGTCTATTTTAGTAGCCATGACAAGTAGCTGCTACTAGTAGCTCTGTGGGTCTTAGCCCTAACTCTGGGCATCCAGTTCATGAGATTCCATTGCTTACACTGTGATTAGGTGCTGAGCACCCTGTGCTGGAGTGAGCCATCATTCTGTATGGGGGTTTTGTATATGCTGGCCCCTTAGCATTTTTGGGCCAAATGTATATATGCCTATCTGTGTGCGGAGCCTTAGAGATCGCCTGACGCTGGCATCCACCGGGCAACAATAGCTTTGCGCCCATTTGGATAGCAAACTCAGACTCTTGCCCTTTGCCCACTGTACTTTCTATAACAGTGTGTTGCATTACCCTGCTGTGTTGTCTAATGTGCCCACCCATAAGGAGAATAGGGGCATGACAGGTCAGGCGTTTTGCTGTGTCCTTGCAGTTTGCTGTATTTAAAGCCATAGGAATAGGCCAGTTGGCAGGACTGTGCTTCTCACATTCAGCCTGCAGCTATAGGAACAACATGCGGCTCTGCCAGTGTTTAACATGGACATTAAGCATTCTCCCTTCAGCCTCATTGCTGACACTATAATAAGTACTGACCCATAGCACCCATATGCACAGGTGTGAATCAGCCATCCCTTTAGGTGCATCACTTAGGGCATTTCCCAGTGGATAAATAGCGCCCTGTGGGAAAGTGCAGTGGGCACACCTCCACTATTAGAAAGAGTCTCTGAAGCACAGTGCCCTCTGCTTGGTACGTGGCACAAACCTGCTTGCAATGTCTCACCATCTCTCCCTTGTTTTATTCATTTATTCATACACAGTATGTATTCATTACTTTCACTGTGTCATTTACTTTCTCAAGTTATTTGCTTAAATGTGTGAAATTCTCTTTTTGTAGACTGGCAAAAGACTGAGGCCCAGAAGAGAAGGGAGCAGCTCTTACTGGATGAACTGGTTATTCTGGTTAATAAGCGCGATGCTTTGGTCAGAGATTTGGATGCCCAGGAGAAACAGTAAGTCCCCCTCGCCCAAATGTATACTGAAATCTTCCTACTTTTTCCTCAGTGCCACTTGGAGGTTATTAAACCTATTTAATATAACATACAAAAGGGAAATCTCATCTTAACTTTCTACATTTTGGGGCACATTTATCAAAATGTGAGTTTAGAGTTTAATACATAAACACTCACCCACGTTCTATTGATTCCTATGGGGTTTTTAGAAGTGTATTTATGAAACGGTGAGTTCTAATTTTCACCCGTTGATAAATACGCTTCTAAAAATCCCATAGGAATGAATAGAACATGGGTGAGTTTTTATGTATTAAGCTCTAAACTTAAATGTGCCCCTTTGTGTTGAAACAATGTGGTCCAACTGCTTTCATATATTGGGCCCAGAACTGGACTGGCAATTGGTGGATTCTGGCAAATGCCAGAGGGGCTGCTGCAAGATGCCATAGACAGTCACTATTTATTGGGCTGTTTGGGCCTCTGTGTACTTGGAATGCCAGGGCCTATTTTGTATTCCAGTCCAGACCTGACCAGGCCACTTACTTTACTACTTGTTTGGATCAGATTATAGTACAGTGATCAAGTGGTGAGGTCAGTAGAGCAGTCTGGGTTCCTAAAGTTCTCTTAAAGGAGCCAATAACCTTACCCTTTGCATGTAGAGCCCACTAATGTAGCTGCTGGTCAGGCACTGGTTTAGCCATGCAATGTGCTGTGGTTCTGAACATTCTCTATGTATTATTGCAGAGCTGAAGAGGAGGATGAACATTTAGAGAGAACCCTGGAGCAAAACAAAGGCAAAATGGCTAAGAAGGAGGAGAAATGTGCCATCCAGTGATTGCTGCCACCTGGCTAATCCAAGATTCAGAATCCTTTTACACAGCCAGTTCCTAGAAGCGACAAGGAACTTTCTATTACAAAGACGCCACTGAGATGCACATGGAATGTTCTGATCCAGTGATACCAGTTCTGTCTGTCTTATTCGTTGTTCTGTTTTCTGCATTTTTTTCCTTTTAATTGAGCAGCGTTTGTGCCACAATTGAGTTGACTTTGGCACTGCTGAAACAATGTTTGGCACCACAGTCATATTAATGGGATCCAATCCCTTATGGTACCTATTTGCCTCGAGTGGGGAAAGATGGCTGCGAGATTGGAGGACCCCGACTCCCAAACTGCTTCCCAAATCTTTTTTCCCGATGGGGCCTGTGTAGCCAGAGACTTTAGTGGAGAAAGATTGGCCAGCAGATATTTATATTTCAGCTTCACCATGTGTAACGTATCTTTATACAGATGATCACCTAGCCCTGCCATTTTGTACTAAGCCCAATGGGATAACATCCAATGCTTTATTCCCAAGTACTCGCTCAAGCAGCTCTTTTGCATTGTAACCTTTAGAAGCAAATCATATCGATGAGGACTGTGTCTGCCTTGCAGGATCCTTGTCTGTCTCTTCATGGACTGATCAGTGCTTCCATAGGAAGTCTGGCCGAAAGACTTGCATCCGTTTACATGTCTCGCTCATCATCGTTTGTGGGAGGAAATATTTATTTCATGCTTTTAACCATAACAGAACTTAGATATTAGCCGACGATGTGCCGTTAATATTTATTTCTGCAAAACCAATTGCTGTTTGTTTCATGCCACTCCGTGCGGGTATATACAGCCTGGCAGATTCATATGTGGGACTTGTTCTATTTATTACAGTACTGTCATATACAGTTTTCAATAAACACAAATCTTTCTTAAAGTACATTCCTGTATGGAACTGTGTTCTTATTCTCCATCACTTCTCACTCAACAGAGATCTAAATTGGTTTTCTGTTATGTTTATTCTATTTTATCACTGCATATGACATTCAGTGCATCTATGTACATGAACATAAACAGGTGTGTGTGTGCAGATACGCCTGTTTCCATACATAGAATACATGCGTAACATGCAGCCATTTCACTAGTGAACCTGATATTTCACTAACATTATTGCTACATGAGCCACAATTACAAACATTTTTAATTTGGGACCTAATGAAATCATACTTACATACAAACCAATTTTCACTCTGAAAACTCAAAGGTGATGCACAAAAACTTGTGTTTCCAGTCTGTCTGTGAATGTGTATGTACTTATATATATATATATAATATATAATTTATATCCAGCACCCAGGCACATAGTAGAGTGTCTTTGAGAGGGCCCTAGTGTCTTACAGAGCACAGCAGTCACCCAGTTCCTAAGTATATAAGACAAATGAAGCCCCAGGCTGAGTTTCTGAGGCAGAGAGAGAATAGGGTTACTAACTTACTGGCAAGTTTCTTTCATAATTCTCATTATTTGTGCGGCTCAGTGAATAAAACCGAGGCGCTGATGTGGAAATGAGTGTTGTGTTGGGAGAGAGAGGGGAGGAGCCGGGCAGCTGACACGTCCCAGACAGAAGCCCCACATACACATTCCTGCGCCCTTACCTGGGCTGCTTCCCGCCGCACAGCGGATTCCCCTCAGCAGCGCCCAAACCGTCTGGCCGGCCTCCTTAGCAGCTCTGTCTGTGCATTATGCGCTGGGGAGGGAGGCAGGGGAAGTGCAAAAGCCAGTGTTGTGGGCCAATTAAGCAATACTTTGCCTTTACTCCCATCGCTGATAGCGACACATACACTTTAACGAGATCAGAGGAGACAGTTGGACGCGGCCCACAGAGCAAATGGCCGTATGAGGGAGAGATCAGACAGTTTTCATTTAGGAGCCACATATGTTCCCTCTCAGTGCATTCTGCAATCCGGCAACTCCATTCCGCTGCCGCCGCCTCTTCCCAGTGAGTGGGAAATACATTCTGGCAGCTGCAGCCTTTCCGGCCCTCTCCTACTTTCATTTTATTTACTGTCGGGATCGGCTGCAACTGTGCTGCACCCAGTCAGGCACCCTCGTCTGCACCCAGTCAGGCACCCTAAGCTGCACCCAGTCAGGCACCCTAAGCTGCACCCAGTCAGGCACCCTCGGCTGCACCCAGTCAGGCACCCTCGTCTGCACCCAGTCAGGCACCCTCGGCTGCACCCAGTCAGGCACCCTCGGCTGCACCCAGTCAGGCACCCTCGTCTGAACCCAGTCAGGCACCCTAAGCTGCACCCAGTCAGGCACCCTCGGCTGCACCCAGTCAGGCACCCTCGTCTGCACCCAGTCAGGCACCCTCGTCTGCACCCAGTCAGGCACCCTCGGCTGCACCCAGTCAGGCACCCTCGGCTACCACCCAGTCAGGCACCCTCGGCTGCACCCAGTCAGGCACCCTAGGCTGCACCCAGTCAGGCACCCTCGGCTGCACCCAGTCAGGCACCCTCGGCTGCACCCAGTCAGGCACCCTCGGCTGCACCCAGTCAGGCACCCTAAGCTGCACCCAGTCAGGCACCCTCAGCTGCACCCAGTCAGGCACCCTCTCCTGCCCCTCCTACACACAGCCACTCACCCCCTGCAGAACCTTCGTCTCTTTATCTCTATCAATTTATTATAGAATTCCAAATAATCCAGCATTCTTTTTGCAAAAGAAAAAGTTAATTGAGATAAATATATATAATATATATTTTTTCTGAAATGTGCGTATTTATCTAATCTAGCAATTAGAAAATGGTATTTTCTCCAGAAGCGGATGTATATATGTGTGTGTGTGTATATATATAATGTGTGTGTAAATACCCTTTTCCAAAAAAGATCCTATATATAGGTTAGTATTAGTTTAGTGTACTATTTAGTTGATAGACAAATATGTACATATCAATTAACATAGATATATATATATATATGTGTGTGTGTGTGTGTGTGTGTAAGTATATATTTATAGATATGGATATATACACATTGCTGGATTAGAATAGTTTTTTCATACACATATATATATATATATATATATATATATATATATATATATATATTTATTTATTCTCTGGCTGCCTCTATCCTGCAATGAGTATATATAATATGCTTTTCGCTTATAAAATGGCAGAGTTAATTAAAACTAAGAATTGTAAACATGAAAAGGCTCATTAAGTTTCCTAGAAAGCTGCAAGTTACGTTCCCCTTTTTCAGATCTTTTTCTCTCTTTCCATTAATATCGCAGTTTTTTTTTTAAAAAACAGAAAAATCGCATAATATAGTGCAACAAAAATGAGCAGAAGGTACAGTGTACACGGCACAAAACAGGCAGAAGTGAGTCAGTGAATGGTGCGACAGAATCCCCTAAAGCTCTCACTGTAGGAAGAGAAAGTTCCTAGAGAAGCTGATTGTGGGTGTTTGAATAAAGTGAATCCATGCACCTCTCCCTCCTGGGTCCGGCTCCCTGCTGCATCCCCACTCCCAGCTGAGTCGCAGAAGCAGGTCCCTTACCTTTCTCTCTGCTGGAGCTCACAAACACAATTATGTGTCGCATAAATAGCCCCCAACCAACAAGGACAAAAGCAAAGAAAGTCGGGGGCTCTGCCCCTTCAATTTGGAAACTTCATGAGCCATGATCCGCATCCCAGGCCCAGGCACATGAAAGAGCCCCTGGGGAGAGCTGCAGATTTTTGAGAATCGCTCATGCCTGCAGATGAGAAGCTGAGCCGATCTACTGGATCATCATCTCCCAGAAAATTCCGAGCGCCAGCGGGATCTCTGCACTGAGAAGATGCGCAAAGGCGCAATGGCTTCCAACCCACATCATAAATAGCGCAGTGGGAATAAACATTTTTCTGCTGCATAAGGAGACTGTACAAATACACAACTCATTGCAGGCACATGCCCTTTTGCTGTGTCCTTGTCCTGCATTAATCTAGCCCTTATGTATCCAGCTAAGCAGCCGCCACCAATCCTGCTACAATTCGCACTGCTTCACACACACTAAACTTTTGTGTTTCTCCCTTCTGCTCCCCCCTCGTTTTTAAACTTCCCTAATCCGAGGTTTATGGGTTGAGGCATTAAGAAAATTCGCCTGCAATTTGGGATTAGACAAAATACTCTTATTACAAAAAGGTTCTTTTGCCACTTGATACCCGCTCACTTGTATAGAGCTAGTGGTAAGATCCCAGGCATAAACACGCCGTCCTGATATCTGCCTTGTCTGCGGATATAGATACAGATACTTATACAGAGATATTTATATATATTAGGTTTTTATTATATATAGGTATATATGTGCGCGTTTAATATTTGATTTTAGAATTGCGGTGTCAAATAAATATAATGTACACATCTCATTTACTTTGGAACTGGCAAACTCTAATGAATATCTAATAAATTGAATAATTTCGGATTGATGAGGAGTCATTGGCGGCGGTGCCTTTAATGTAAGTGAGTAGGAATCAAAGAATAGCGATATAAAAGGGGTATGACTTTGGGGAACTTGAGAAAGACTGTATTATCCGCTCCCCAGTCCCCACTGCACCTTTGAAGGGTCCCCCCTGACCCTGTCCCCACACAAAACAATGTCATATTCCTTGTGTGCCGGTGACTCCCTTTGAACATCAACTCGCATTCAGCTTCTGCTCAATCAGCCCGAGATGTGGGGTTTTTAGATATTTGGGGACACAACAAAAGGCTTCCTTTAACCCTTCCTGTGCCAGTCACTGGATTTAAAGTTTCCCCTAGTTTTTTTTAGTATTTATTTATATTATGAGGAGCATTTGGAGCTCTTGTTTTCTCTGTGCACAATAAAGGTAAATAAATAAAGGTTTAGCCTGGGCCCCAAACTCCAGCAGCACGACGTCGCACTCATCAAATGACCCACAAGAATAATTCATATTTCATTTGTAGCTGGCAAACGGACTTTGTACTAAATTAATCTTCCTGGTGCACTTGTTGCTAATTATTTGAACTGCGACTAAATGGCGAAGCTACCGTTTTACCTTAAAAGAATAATAAATAATAGTTTAAGTAACAGAAAAAGGTGCCTGCGATTTTGTATCGATTCAGTCGCTGGGGATTTGTAAAAACAAAACGAAAGCAACACATTGTCTAACGATGGATAAAAGATTTATTTGCAAATAAGATCACTTTTTATTATAGTTTAGAATCTCAATTTGTAGCGGATATATTTTGTGAGATAACAGATAATTAGATAAGTGTTATCTGAGGAAACACGGTAGCATTTACTATATCGCACGACCTAATTCTGTGTTTGGATGGGAATTGCAATATTTTATGTAGAAATCTGCCCAATTACCAGGCGCAGGAATGATCGAATCATATTACTTACAACAAGAATCATTTGCCTCCAATAACCTTGTTTTCCAGCAGATAAGGAATAGCAAGAATACAGCAAGTAGGAAATTCAGATTCGTCTCATAAATCAATTCTAGCATGAAATATATTATTTTCAAACTTTAAAATATCGCCATAAAAACGTTCCCTTTCTACCCCGACACCTTCTTGCTATGGGCATAGGGGCAAAAGAGCTGGAAAAGTTATCAGCATCACATGATTTCTGTTATTAATATTAGTATCATTATAAATTGGATAGGAAGAGCAGCAGAGAGTTTGCGCCTGGGATTTGTTTGGTTAATTCTTATCTATGTACTAATAACAAACACTCTCCGCTTTACTCTGTGTCACTGCTCTTCCCTCCGCTCAGAGCCAGGAGCCTGGGCTTGTTCTCTGCAAGGCAAAGGGGCGTGAGTTAGAAAACTCTTCGTCTGCCTTGTTATTGGCTACGAAGCGTGTCGGTCTTTCAATGCTCAGCGCCGGATTGGCCGGGGAGTTCGCTTACGTAGCCGCCCATCGCTCACTTACAAGGGGTAGGGCCAGAGAAGGGTGATCAATCTTCATCAGTTCTCATTTCCAATCAGCTAAAGCGCCCGGCGCGACAGTGCGACTCTTCCGACAGGTAAATCACTTGATTTATCCCCATTTCCCTGGGCTGGGCTCCCGTTGCACTCAAATCCTCACCCTTTACTCTGCCCTTTTGGCACCAGAACTTCACTTAGTTTGGCATCTGGGTGGGAGCGCAACCTGCGCCGCCAGTGAGCCTTTCCCTACAGCTCCCAGCAGCCCCTTTCCCTACAGCTCCCAGCAGCCCCTTTCCCTACAGCTCCCAGCAGCCCCTTTCCCTACAGCTCCCAGCAGCCCCTCTCCCTACAGCTCCCAGCAGCCCCTCTCCCTACAGCTCCCAGCAGCCCCTTTCCCTACAGCTCCCAGCAGCCCCTCTCCCTACAGCTCCCAGCAGCCCCTTTCCCTGCTTAGAGTTTTACTGCAATGGAGAATTTGACTGATTCTGTAAGTGCCTCTGAGAAGGATTTTATCTAATCAATCCCAGGTTGTGACTGGTTGTGGGCCAGGGAGTGTATAAAGGCAGGCGGCCTGGCAGCTCCCACTCTTGCCTTTGCCTGAGCTGAGCGTTGGGCTGAGGCCTGACTCTCCCCCTAAATTGTATCAGATCGTGGGATGTGCAGTTTGCTGTGCGGATCGTTCTCTCTTCCCCCTGCAAAGTTTGTTTGTTTTCCGTCTCCTCCTCCTTCCCGGGATTATACAACTGCACCTCAGCGCTGCCAGAACCCATCCCCATGGGCCGAACCCAACCCTGCTGGCACCAGCCTGACAGGCACTGCCGAACTCTGCCCTCCACTTGCTTGTCCTGTGGCTCCCCCCCGGCCAGTCCTGTGGCTCCCCCCCGGCCAGTCCTGTGGCTCCCCCCCGGCCAGTCCTGTGGCTCCCCCCCGGCCAGTCCTGTGGCTCCCCCCCGGCCAGTCCTGTGGCTCCCCCCCGGCCAGTCCTGTGGCTCCCCCCCGGCCAACCTCACAGGGATGTACAGAGGCAGCGGCCAGGTGACTGGGCGCAAAGTGGCGCACTCTATCCTACTTGGGTTCCACTCAATTCTCTAAACTTATTTCTGGTCCCATTCCTGTGTGTTATTAGCGGGTTGCGACTTGTCTCCCTGTTTGTGTCACTTATGGCTTTAATTCAAATAGAAGTTTGTGTGTCAGTATATAAACGTGTGTGTATTACACTCCTCTTGCCCCGGCACACATTAAGTTGTACAATATACCTGGGAAAGCGTTATTGTAGTGACCCCCCAGCCGCCTCCTAGTTACCCCCATTCTGGGGCTGCCCGGCCGCACAGTGCAAGTAAGTTATGTTAATGAGGTATTTGTACAGGGATCTCCATTAATTAGCGCTAACTGGGGGGGGGGATTGTAGATTGGCCAGCTTGTGCAGAAAGAAACTTCATTAGCCTATCAATAGATCCCATCTGCAAAAAAATAAAGTTTGCTTACAAAACAAATTAGGCCGCCTTAAATCTCATAAAATTGCGCATATGTATAATGAGTCGCTGCAATCAGCACTGGGAATTGATCAGTTTGGCAGCTCACACCTTTGTGTGCTTCTTTTTTCCTGCGATTCTGCATCTGACTGAATAGAACTGCGCACAGTGAGCACAAGTAGGCCTTGCTGTTAGTCAGTCTGATAATTATAATGAATAATATCCCATCCGATCGGTATTATTTCTTTTGTCTGAAAACTCCTTTTACAGCAGCACCTATGGTTTAGTCTGTTGTCCCGCCGCTTTCTGCGATTTTATATAAAGGCGATTGTTAGAGGTGAATGTCCATCAAGGTATATGCCGAGAATAAGCCGAAGAGCCAAACTACAGAGATCCATTGGGTGCACGGGTTTCTGTTTGTGTGCCTGTTCTCTCTGCAGCTCTGCGCTATGTGCGATTTATTAACTTTTAACTAATAAAGCGCAATATTCACTTTAATCTGAGGTACAGTGAGAAATAAAAGGAGTTGTAAATTGTGCAGCTTTCGGGGCGCTGAGCGATTTTTACTGAATTATTTATACTTACTGTATTCATCGTGTAAATGTATTAACCAAAAGGAAATCGTCTGATTTATCTCCTGTTTTAGTTACTGCAGAACCCGGCAGAGTCTCCTGGTGCGGGGAAGGAAAGAGAGAACCCGATTGTGTCTCCCGTCGGGGGATTGGGAAGGAGTTGCCTTTGTGGATACTTTGGGGGGTTTCTGTCCAGCCTTGAGCATGATGTCATACCTCAAACAGCCCCCCTATGGCATGAATGGCTTGGGGCTAACGGGGCCTGCTATGGACTTATTGCATCCGTCTGTGGGATACCCAGGTAAGCCCCCAAAAATCGACAGACAACAATATGTAACTGGCTAAAAGTCGCATATTTTGTTACCGACTGTATATTAGTTACAACTGTATTAATTGTTAGACTGTATATTTGTTACAGGCTTTATCTGGCATATTGTAACAAATGTGGAAATATGGCTAGTAAGAGTTGCAGATATTTAGTAGCAGCTGTTTGTATTGGCACAGTAAATAATGAGGATCGGGGTACTTGGGGAGGCAGGTACGGGTCTGGTTGTGGGCAAGAAGTGTATAGAAGGGCGATGTGTTTATTGAAGAGACACAACCCTGTACCCGGGATTTCCCCACAGTGCAATGCTAATTCCATAGAGCCACCAGGGCCCAGTGCTAATTAAAGGCCGCGGAAGAGTCACTTAATTTTGGCTAAAGCTTTGGCTTCCAGGCAATTGTAAGAGGATCAGAAGTCAGTGGCCACACAAGGAAAGGCCTGGGGGTGCTCCTCGGGAAACTGCACTTTCTGATGTGATTGGGGAGGTCTCAGTCGCATAACAAACACCCAAACCTTTCCTTTATCGCACAATCCTGTTTAAACGTTTTCTGCCCATATGTGCTGGGAATCCTGTGCCAGTGAGTGGTTGCGGGCTGCAGTTGCACTACAGACTTCCAGCTGTATGGCAGGAATATTCCCTGTAGGTTCGCCCAGAAGTGCAGCGCAAATTCTATTCGATTTTATAAAATATAATATTTTATACATATATGTATAAACATTTATAACAATTAGTGGTGCAAGGAAACCTCGTATTTATTTGTTCGGCACCCAGAGAATGGGGGGGGACTAACTTTCACACATGCGTTTTGCTCTGGCTCCGCAAAAATACAATTACAAATTTTAAATACACAATTTCTATAACTGTGTGAATATAATCCATTAGGGAATGGGAACATTGAAGCTACATTCTCAGTCACATAGTGGGGAATTGACCCCCTCCAATTCTCTTGCTCCTTATATCAGATCCAATTAGGAATTTATTTTTGACAGAGTATTTCTAAATTTAAACGGGGTACAAACCAAAAATATTTTGCCTTATGGGAAAGAAACAAATACCCACGAAACTTTCCGAAATTAATTCGTTAAAAAGTCGCATTGGTTTCTTTTCCTCTTTTTTTGTTTTTTTTGTTTTGTTTTGTTTTATAATTATTATTTGGAAATGTAATTGCCATTGAAAGTAGTTTTGCTGGTGTCTCTTGAAACAATGTAGCACAATGTGCGTGTTTCTACACAGGTGTGTTACCAGTTGGCTGGTGTTAACATTGTTTCAAAAGTCAGAACCACCGGGAAGGGAATAGAAGAGAGAAATAGTAATTGCTTTAATTAGGAAATCTGAAGAGTTTCAATGTTTACTGGAATGTTGATTTAGAATTGCCATTTCTTTTTAATTAGGAAAAATGTATTTTATGAGTTGCATCCTCCTTTAACCTTGATAGCCTGTGTAAATATAAAGGCAAAACAATCCTTCCTCACCCCCCAGCCATGTATGTATGTGAGTGGATGAAATAACCAGTAATCTAATACAGGCACATGGGGTAATGCAATACACACACTGGCATTACAATACACACACACACTGGCATTACAATACACACAGTAATATTTTACACACGCACACACGGGGTATTATTACAATGCATACAGGAATATTCCATATATAAGAGAAAACAAATCTTTGCTTGGTGTTGGTGCAACCTGAGCTGCCAGGTATGAAGGGAAACAGCATTTTAAGATCACCCCCCAAATAACATTTAGTATGGCTCAGTGTGTCAGGGTCCCAAGAAAATGGTGTTAGTGGTGGCGGCTGGGGCTGTTATACAGGGTGACAGTGGGTACAATTGCTATTGGCCAATGACTGACCGTGTCGCTGTCCCCCCAGCAACTCCGCGGAAGCAGCGCAGAGAGCGCACCACCTTTACCCGCTCGCAGCTGGATGTGCTGGAGGCCCTGTTCGCCAAGACTCGCTACCCGGACATATTCATGCGCGAAGAAGTCGCACTAAAGATCAACCTGCCGGAATCTAGAGTCCAGGTATGGGGCCAACTTCTGAACTGCGCCTTATCTCTGCTAGTCCCTAGTCTCCCATCATACACGGCTTTCTACTGCTCAGCACCCAGGGGCAGTTTAGTGGCTTTATAGGGACTGGGTGACAATGATAAAGAAGGAAAGGGCCTTGGGACATGGCACCCAACAGGCAGCAATCGTGTTACACGGATTGGTTAGTCCAAGGTGCGCAAAATCGCCTGCGTTCATTCCTACCAGTCAGTGTTAATCCGGCCACTAGGGGCGCTGTTACCATTTAGAGCCTGAGGAGAGTGAGTGCGAGAAGCAGGTACTTCTCAATAAAAACACAGATACTCCGTGTTGCTTAATGCTAATGAAACCTATTTAGTCAGTTACTGCTGCCTTTCATTGGGTTGCCATAATATATTACGGATACTTTTTGGGATTGTGCTGAGCCGATAAAGTACAATACTGGGTGTAATATTATTCTGCCCCAAAGCCGGGCAGGGCTCCCCGCTGCACATTTCATTCCTGTAGTTGCGGCCCCAATAGCAAACTAACCCCGCACTGTGGGGAGCACCGAGCCCTGCGCTTGAGTTTTATGCAATACGATCAAACCATTGTAGCACACGATCCGGGGGTGTCCTGCTGAACCCTGCTGGATCGTGTGGGTGGATCTCCGCATTGTTACCAGCTGTGTGTGCCAGTCGTGCAGGTATTGTGTGTCTTAATGAAACTGTCCTTTCCTGGATTACTGAGCTATTTTAATTGCCGGATCGGGTTTCTGACTGGGAGCTTTATAAGGTACGAACAGCACAGGGCCCTTCCCCTAGGCAGCAGCAGCAGCAGGGGCAACACTAGTGCGCTTTCCCGCCAGAATGAGAGGGGTGGGGCTAAAACCTGTAGCTCCCGAGTGCTGGGCGTGGCTCCATTCAGGGGTAGATCCCAACTTAGCAGAAAGGGGCCTAGTCGGCTTATCCACCGCCATTTTCTGTATTCAGTGCAGTAGAATTATGTAGGAATAGACCACAATGGCGTGTTCTCCGTTTAAATTCTATTTTGGTATTTGGATGTAAAAGACATTATTTGTAAGAGAATTAAGTGAGTTGGGTTAGGGGTGCCATCTTAAATGTGTCCTGTGTGATATTTATTCCCAGCAGCCCCAGCTAACCGAGTACAGATGAGTTTACCGGACAAAATCGAAAGTTTTGAAGCCGTAGTTTCCCATGAAATTAACATTTAATATGATGTAGGCAGTGCCATTTGGTATGAATTGGTCCCAGTTTTTGTCAGGCTTGGACTTTGAATCTGCTGGCTGGTTGCTAGGGTAATTGAACTGCTATCTGGTTGCTAGGGCTAGAGTCAAATTTAGGAAATAAGTACAAATGACTGCAGTATTGTGTGTCTATGTAGATTTTCATTCATGCAGGTCATGGTATATCTAGTATAAATAAATTTGAAGCAACTGGACTTGTTTAGTAATCATTGAAGACGTTTCACTACTCATCCGAGCAGCTTCTTCAGTTCAACTGAAGAAGCTGCTCGGATGAGTAGTGAAACGTCTTCAATGATTACTAAACAAGTCCAGTTGCTTCAAATTTATTTATACTAGATATACAGTATTGTGTATATTGGTGATTAGAGCTGGGCAGTGTGGCTGGCCGCCATGCAGTTAGGTGCTGGGCCGTGTGGCTGGCCGCCATGCAGTTAGGTGCTGGGCCGTGTGGCTGGCCACCTTGCAGTACATTGGCCTAATCCGCTCCCTTTTGCCTTTCCTGCAGGTCTGGTTTAAGAACCGCAGAGCCAAGTGTCGGCAGCAGCAGCAGCAACAGCAGAGCAGCAGCGGGGCGGGAGTGAAGAGCAGACCGGCCAAGAAGAAGTGCAGCCCGGCCAGAGAGAGTTCGGGGTCGGAGAGCAGCGGCCAGTTCACTCCCCCCGCGGTGCCCAGCTCCGGCTCTTCCTCCTCGTCCTCCTCTTCCAGTTCCAATTCATCCGGGAACCCCGGCCTGGCTACAGCCCCGCTGAATGGCAGCACCTCCACAGCCTCCTCCATCTGGAGCCCGGCCTCCATTTCTCCGGGCACTGGCCCTGGGTCTGGCCCCGACCCCTTGGGAACAGGCAGCGCCTCCTGCATGCAACGCTCTGGCTCCTCATCTGCAGCTTCCTACCCCATGTCCTACAGTCAGGCAGCCGGCTACACCCAGGGCTATCCTGCCCCTTCTTCCTCCTACTTCAGCGGGGTGGATTGCAGCTCTTACCTGGCACCAATGCATTCTCACCATCACCCTCACCAGCTGAGCCCCATGGCCCCTTCCTCCATGTCTGGCCACCATCATCATCATCACCACCTGAGCCAGACCTCCAGCCATCACCACCACCACCACCATCACCAGGGCTATACCGGCACAGGCTTGCCCTTTAACTCCTCTGACTGTCTGGACTATAAGGAACAAGCCGCAGCGTCTTCTTGGAAACTCAACTTTAATTCCACCGACTGTCTGGACTACAAAGATCAGTCCTCCTGGAGGTTCCAGGTCTTGTGAGCAATCAGAGACCATTTCTGCCTGCCATCCTCTTAAATATATATATATATATAAATATATGAATAAAGTATATGTGGAAGTGCTGTGCCAGGCTTGCCTCCAGCTGGAGTGAAGGACATGAATGAACAATATATATATTTTTTAATCTGCTTGTGGGCTAGAATTCTGAATATATGAATTAACTGTGCCTGTACAAAATGGATAGATATCCCACCAGTGTTCTTCACCATTTAGTGGTTTTATTTATTCACTGTCTGGACCTGGGATTTGGACAAATGTCTGCCTTTGATGTGCTCTCAGTACAGCCCTGGGACCTGTGGCTAATCTAATGTTTTAACCCAAAGTTTCTCATTCTATAAAGTGCAAGGGGCAGGTGTGTTGTGCCCAGTCTGTATAGAGCCCTTCCCCTGAGGTTTATATGATGTAGGACTCATTTAGCTTCTTGCTGCCCAGGCGGCTGGAATATGTACATATTTATTTAGGTCCGTTTGTAGGACCCTTTATTTTTAGTTTATATTATTGGTTTGATTTCCGGACTTCTAACTACAGCCCCACCATTAATAACCCCTTTACTGGAGACCAAACCTCTTGCATATTAGATGTTGTGGCGTTTCCCCACTCTATTTATTAAATACAAAGTCTTGGAGACTGAAAAAGAATGAAGTTTCATGCACCCCCGTGTTCCTGAGAATGTGCTCGCCCGAGTCTGGCTTATTGCACTTTGTGTAGAGTCCACACTTGTCTGTCACTGGGAAATCGCACCCACGTTTGTTTAACGGGACAGCTCTCAGTATGTGTATTGTCACTCACATTTACTTTCTTTCAATCCCATTAGTGTCACCGCTATTCCTGCTTTTCTTACATTCTGTCCGGGCAGCACTTGCATTTGTGTCACTGAAAATTTGGCTCTGTTTGTCCCTGTGTAGGTGAGGAAAATTCTGTTTGTACATTTGGTGCTCCACAATGGCTATCGATGTAAGGAAAAGTCATTTCTACATACCCCCCATCCTTTCAAATAAAAATCAAACTAATGAAAGTGAGTTTATGGTGTCGCTTTATTGTTAGTTGTGAATGCAAAGTCTGTGTGTTTAGGCGCTGTTTGTCAAGAGTGCCAGGTTGTCTAGCTGGTCTCAGGGAAATCTGCCAGGCCCTATCAGCCAGTACAGTAACCAGTGAAGTAATAAGGTGCCCTGTGTGCCCAGGCCGCCCTGGCGCCTACAGAAAGCTTTGCTTGGCTCTTGCGCCTAGAGAAATGTCGCACCAGTATCGCCAGGAAACGCTCTGCTAAGGGAATCATCGCCTCAGTTCTGGTGAAGGTTTTTATTAATCCTTCTTGGTTTTGCTGTAAATCAGCGGTATATCCGTAAAGTTAACAAATATTAAACCCTCAATTAGCGCCAGTCACATTCCAGGATCAATAATATACCAAATGAATTAAAACGCGAATGCAGTCTGGTAAGGACCTAACTATCGCAACTACTATATCGTGTCATCTTTGCAGTTAATACAAGGATCACATTCGGGCCACAAGGCTACGAATATATTGGGTTTTCGTGTTATCGCAGGACAAATAGATAAATAGTTGCGTTTGGAAGTGGAATCTGGGGGCCGTGTTTGTATAACGAAACGTGATCATCGAATGCGAATATAAAAGGGGTTTATTCGGAATCCGGGATTTCTCATTCATGAGTTCATATTTTCCCCGACTCCCCCACTCCTTCCAGCTCTTCACCCTAAAACGACACATGGCTGTGTGTGTGCCTATACAGTGCCATGGCTGTGTGTGTGCCTATACAGTGCCATGGCTGTGTGTGTGTGTGCCTATACAGTGCCATGGCTGTGTGTGTGCCTATACAGTGCCATGGCTGTGTGTGTGCCTATACAGTGCCATGGCTGTGCAGGTGCCTATACAGTCCTCTTGCTGTGTGTGTGCCTATACAGTGCCATGGCTGTGTGTGTGTGTGCCTATACAGTGCCATGGCTGTGTGTGTGTGTGTGCCTATACAGTGCCATGGCTGTGTGTGTGTGTGCCTATACAGTGCCATGGCTGTGTGTGTGTGTGCCTATACAGTGCCATGGCTGTGTGTGTGTGTGCCTATACAGTGCCATGGCTGTGTGTGTGTGTGCCTATACAGTGCCATGGCTGTGTGTGTGTGCCTATACAGTGCCATGGCTGTGTGTGTGTGTGTGCCTATACAGTGCCATGGCTGTGTGTGTGTGTGCCTATACAGTGCCATGGCTGTGTGTGTGTGTGCCTATACAGTGCCATGGCTGTGTGTGTGTGTGCCTATACAGTGCCATGGCTGTGTGTGTGTGTGCCTATACAGTGCCATGGCTGTGTGTGTGTGTGCCTATACAGTGCCATGGCTGTGTGTGTGTGCCTATACAGTGCCATGGCTGTGTGTGTGTGTGCCTATACAGTGCCATGGCTGTGTGTGTGTGCCTATACAGTGCCATGGCTGTGTGTGTGCCTATACTGTGCCATGGCTGTGTGTGTGCCTATACAGTGCCATGGCTGTGTGTGTGTGTGCCTATACAGTGCCATTGCTGTGGGCTGATGCGCTAATGTACAGGTTTAGCCCGATCTACTTGGTACATTGTACATAGACGCTTGGCTACAAGCAGAATATTCGCCCCCCCCCCCACTGCTCATGTTCTTGTCCAGCAGCAAACTTTCTGTTTAACTCGCCCAGGTCTGTGTGTGCCATGGGCTGCCAGCTAGGGAGGCTGTGGGGCGGGGAGGGAGAGAGCTGCCATGTCTCTCACAGTAACTTAATTAAAATTCTTGTGGTTAAATCTTCCACCCATTCACTCACATGACAGAGAGCAGGCAGAGAGCAGGAGGCTGATTAGGTGTAGGAAGTGCAGCCATCACAGCAGCCAGCAGGCCCTGGGTGAGTGTTCTGTGCCAGGACTCAATAAGAGCAGGGAGTGGGGGGTGTAGAACTGGGTTTGAGGCTTCTTTATGTGATCTTCTTAGATGTCCTAGGGTTCATGGGGTGATCCTTCCCTTCCAGCCAGAGAGCCACCTGCCCGCCCCCCAGAGCCCTGCAGCAAGCAGCAGGCACCGAACTTAATCACCAACATTTGTAATTACAAAAGGAAATAACACAAACAGCCGTGGAAGTTGCAAAACACAACAACAGCACAAAAAGATTCAAATCTCCGCCAAATAATCCCTTTAATTCGTTTTCTCTCAGTATATTATGGGGTTGCGCTGGGAGATTTGCAAACAGATTCAAACGGCAGCTCATAAAATCTCTTAAAGTTCTATAAACGAGCTGCGGAGTTTTATGGGGCGATTTATTTGTGGGCAGGGTGACAAATAAACACAGATCAGCAAATGTGTGCAGGTCCCAGCAAATTGTCTGTAATGATTATTTTTGTGCACTGATAATAAACATACTCATAAAACGAAATAAGTGTCAGGGATGATGATTCTTATAATAATGCAGGGACCAGGGCAAACGGTGCCAATGTGGCACAGGGATTAAACTACTGACTTCTCTATATAAAATGTAGAACAAATTTTTATTGCAGTTGAGGGAAATAGAATGTAACATTAGCTGTGGTTGTGATCTAATTGCAGCAGCTTAGATCAGATGATATTCGATATAGTAATTAATTTAGCTTCTATATCGGTGCCTCTTTTACCTCTTTATAATTAATTTCGTGTCATTAAATCTGGATAATTATTGTCTGTAGTAGTAGTATTTATATATATTTGTTTTTGATACTGTTGAGGGACAAAGAAAATTGCGGAAACCAATCCAGAATCAATTGCCAAGTAATCTGTAGGAGCGAATTGACCTGCAACCTTTTCTGTTCGTTTAATAAATTGATTTAAAACATTTTTAAAAGTCTTTAGTTTTGAGGACGTTCCACCCAGCAGTTAAGATCCAATTACCTGACATTAAACATAAATACAAAGATATTAATTCCACATGAGCTGACAAAGAGTTTGCATGTACCTCAGTTGATCTGTTAACGTTTAATAATTAAAATATAATAAATGCTTTTATATTAGATACAAGGGAACAGAGTCTTTGAACTGAGCGCAGCCTCAGCCCTGTTACATGAGAGAAAAGTTCATCAGTTCTCTGATACCAAGCAGGAACATATTCCTTGTTTCATAAACAATATCGCCAATAAAGTCCATAATACGATCAGTCTGCGTTTTTAATCGCCTGCAACAGAGCGCAAAGACGCAACAATGTATCCCTTTCCAGAGAACTCTGTGTAACTGCGGCAGCGGCGCTGATCTGTAACGCACAGACATCGCTATTCGAATTACACAGTATTTCTGCTCTCCTGTCGCAGAGAAATAAACAGCCCACAGCGAGTAAACAAATAAACATACGAATAAAACAATTTCGTCCGGCAGTAAATACCAGTGTCGCTATTCATCAACTATTTCTCTTTCTCTTTATAACACACAGCCTTCAGTTGTTAACTTAAATTACTATAACGACTTCATTTTATCTAACGTGTTTGGAGTCATTTTTGCTCTTACAGAAGCCACAGGTTTCCAGAGCTCCTGCTGCTGTATGCGACGTGATGCAAAACGAAGTCGCTGTTAATCTTCCCATTACAAAGCGCTTGATATTTTCGTTATAATTAGTATACAGAAATCTCGTTCTTGGGAAGAGAACAGAGGTCAGAGATCAGTACCACAAAGGGAAAATGAAGTTGCTATAGAACTTTGATTCTTGAAAATATTATGACGAATTCTAACTTGAGATTAAAAAAAGAAAGGAGAATTATTTATAAAATGACATGTAGAAAAAGAAATGTCGGGGGATCAAAACCCTTGTTGTCCCTTCATCCATCACAGGGACAGGAATCCTGCAGCCATTTCCCTGAGTCACTGGCCTCTCTAGCAGCCAAACAGGTATGAGCTTTCAGCCCTGCAACTGCACTGGGCAGATCAGAGTTAATCGCTCATTGGTTGCTATAACAATGCCATTTGCAGCTGTTAGATAATGAGCAATATTTCATTTTGTTGTTAAATAAAGTCACCATTAAACGGCCAATAAAGAGAAAATAAAAATTGATCTAAATTAAAAAGCAGTTTGTGCCTTTAGATAATGTTATAAATTGCACCTTTCTGCCAATTTAGGCTCAGGGTTATTAGAGCAGAAAGGATGCCTCATTGTATTTCATGTCTGATTTACTCCCCATACACACCCAAAGCCCTTTGACTATTTATATTCCATAGAACGCTTTATAGCTCTTACGTTTCAGAAGTTTATAGTCATTTAAGTAATATAATTTATAACTTAATATTGCACTTTTTAGCTATGGAACAGAACTGATATTAGGAAAAAAACCCTATTTAGTCACCATGGCCAAAGAGATGGCCAATATCCTGGGGTACTACTCATGGGGACCCAGACATGCAAATAAAAACACCACCTATACGCAGTCCATGCAACTTATTATTGGAATAAACCCCCCAAAGGAACCCACACATTACATGCACATGTAGATTAGTAACACTCCTCATGCCTATTGGGCAGAAGGCACGCAGGGTACTCTCACTGGTAGTCAGTCAGCAGAGAAGTGTCCCACATAGTGATGCATCAACTCCCAGATTCAGCCAAACTCAAGTCTTTTTTTTATTTGGTTATTTGGGTTAACTAAATACTATGTCCTGGTGGAAGCAAAGCTGAACCTTTTAGACCAGGTGACATTGTAACATAGTAAGTTAGGCTGACTTGTCCATCAAGTTCAACCTTTTATGTTTATATGAAACCTGCCTGACTGCTAGTTGATCCAGAGGAAGGAAAAAAACCTTTCTTCGAAAAATTCCTTCCTGATTCCAAGATGGCAATCGGACCAGTCCCTGGACTTGTACTAAGAGCTATCCCCCATAAACCTGTATTCCCTCACATGCTGAAAAGCCATTATTAGATAGCCTCTTCAAGCCATCTAAAGTATCCATATAACTGATTTAGAAAGGGAATTTCACATCACAGCTCTCACTGCTCTCACTGCAAAAAACCCTTTTAGAATATTTACATGGAACCTGCTTTCTTCTAAAACATTAGAGCATTTTTTATATGATCCCCCTACATATATATGATCCCCTACATATATATGATCCCCTACATATATATGATCCCCTACATATATATGATCCCCCTACATATATATGATCCCCCTACATATATATATATATAAAATCCTGTTTGAGCACTGGAGACCAACACTGCACAGCATATTCTATATGGGACCAGCGCTCTGTAAAGTGGAAGAATAACCCCCTCCTCCCATGAATCTATACCCCTTTTAATACAGCACAAAACCTTGTTTGCCCTTGCAGCTGCTGCCTGGCATTGCTTGCTACAGCCAAGTTTATTATCTACAAGGACTCCAAAGTCCTTCTCCATTATGGATTTGCCTAGTGCAGTCCCATTAAAGCTGGCCATACACGTGGCGATCTGACGATGTTTCGTGCGACCATCGGTCGCACGAAACATCGTCAGATCCGCCACACACAGTCAGGGCTGAAACAGGCAGATAAGGAGGTAGAAACAATAGGATTTCTACCTCCTTCTGCCGATTCAGCTCTGAAGGGAGATTTTGATCAGGCGCCTTCTATGGTGCCCGATCAAAATTTTCTAACCTGGCCGATCGGCGAGTCGTCCGATATCAGAAGCTTCCTGCGATATCGGTAGACTCACCGACATGCCATACATGCATCGAATATCGTACGAAACGAGGTTTCGTTCGATAGTATCGGTGCGTGTATGGCCAGCTTTAGGGTATAATTGGCTGCATATTTTTACATCCCAGGTGCATGACCTTACATTTATCGACACTGTTGCCTGGGGGGCAGGCAACATTTCAGGGGTGAGTCTATGATGTTGGGGCCAGGGTTATGACATGGCAATCAGTGATTGGCTGATGACTTTTATGCAATTTAAAGTTCTAATTTTGGAATCCATTCAGCCATTCTGAAAACTAGGCTGTTTTATTACTACAAACAGGGATACATTACTTACAATAACCTTCCCATAATCATTAATGAACAAGCCAAATAGAAGCAGACCTATACAGAACCCTGCAGGACCCAACTAAGTATCTTACTCCAAGCAGAGAATGTACTAGTTGACAACCACCCTCTCTACCTGATTTAGAACCCAGTTTCCTATCCATGTGCGAACAACTTCACTAACATCATAAGACCTTAGCTTAGCTAATCTGTGATTGATATATTTTTTTTTAATTTTTTTTGCTGTTTATAGCCAGTCATAGCCAAGAAAGATATTTCATTCCATCAGCCGCTATCATATCCAGCATGGTGCCAGTGGAGTTGAAGAAAGAAGATGTTATTGAAGTAGTCAAAAAGGAACACAGTTTAAGGCTGGAAACTGCAGACCTGCAAGTGTGACAGTTGTAGAAAAGAGAGGAAATCTGATGACACCATAAGAGATCATATTCAGGAGTGAACCAAAGTTATATATTTTGCCAACAATATAAAAAAATGTAATTGTTTTGTATGAGGACAGATTTAGTAGGCTCACATCAAGTTAGCGTGAGTACCACATGCCCAGTATTGGTGATGGAGAATGAATGTGACTAAAGCTCACTGTGGTATATGTTTAGTTTAACTCATTTTGCAGACAAATCAGGACTATGAAGAATTTGCTCCTGAGAGCACACTACAAGCTGGCCTAATAAAGGCACCACTGACTTTGAACACTGCTTTTCAGATTGTCACGGGGCAGCCGCTATGCTATCCTGCACTCATGGGATTGCCATAGAGATGAATGGGGAAGGGATTCTGAGCATTTTGTTTCCTACTAAGCTGGAAATTGCTTAGGTGACGAGATGCCCTGAATCACCCTAAAGCTGGCCTGTTGGTGTAAAGAATTTCACCTGAGATTGGATGTAAACAATAAAATATCATATTCAGAGAGCAACTGAGTTCCCTAAATCCCCATAGCTCTGAATTAAATGAAGGCATCTACTCCCAATATGCCCACCTAAAATGGAGATATTGGGCTAATTTGATCGTTTGGCCCTATGGCGCGTATATGGGCCATCAACGAGCTGAAGCAGTCCCCAATCCAATGGGAAAATCAAACCTGCCCAATCAAGATCTGGACAATTTTAGGCCAGATATCAGTCGGGGGTGCCCATACAGGGGCAGATACGCTGCTGAATCAGCCGCTGAAATCTCCCCATGAATGGCCAGCTTTATAGACTGTAACAAATATGCCCTTAATGTGTTACATTTCTTTAGGAGGCACTTGCACCTTCTAGGTACACATTTTTTGTGGGATTTTTGTCCATTCCCTCAGGCCCCCATAAAGGAAGATTAATGAGAACATTGGAACATAGGCATATTTACCCCTGCCAAACTGTTGGAGTAAAACAAGGATTATGTAACACGGGACTGAACTGGACTGACGTGTTTGCTGATGTTCTTTACAAATATGATGCCGCGCTGCCCGACTTGTTTTGTTTCTTGAAACCTTTCTGTGCCCTTTGCATATTGTAGTATCTGTTTATCTTTCCACTTGGCTGATCTGTGTTTCAATGAATATTTCTTCCTTCCCACCACTAGGTATCACTGTAGATAAAGCTTGGGACACATGGTTCTGTGCCTTTAGCATCCATTGCCCTTCTGCTCGGTGGCAGGGGGATCAGGGTGCCCTGGGTGAGTAACATACGCGCACCTAGAAATGTGCACTTTTATAAAGGGTCTTAGCCAAAAACATTGAAGTTTATTATGGTGAGTGCCAGTATCACATATTAGCATCACTATCACACACTAGAGTCAGTCTGTATGATTTTGTTATGTGATAGAAAACCTCAGTACCCGGAAGGAACCAACATAAACATTGTGGGGGAACTCTTTGCAAACAGTAAAATATTATAAGAGGAGATTAAAAGGTTATACTGTATATACTGTATGTAACAGATTCAGGAGATCATAAATTGTTACTGAAAATATGGGCCGATGTGTTACATAATATAAGTATTTGCTCTAGTCAGATATTCAGTTTTAACTTTTGATATGTTGTCTCTGTAGTGTTTGGGATTAAATATAGGGGTTAAATGACTTGCATTTTTTTTTTACACAGTGTCACAATTTTTTTTTGGAAATGGGGTTGTAGAAACCCATTGCATGAATCAAGGTACAGAAGGTCCACAGTTGCCAGGGGACTATAAAACCTAAAGAAAAGCAATCGGTAAAGTCTAACAAACTGACATACTGAAAAAGTCAAAGGAGTTTGATACATGTGAACGTTAATAAGAACTTTCCTGTCAAGAAAATGCTAATAAATGGGAATATCTTTATTGTTAAACTGTTTTACTACTTATTGTCCTATTTACCCCCTCATATTTATTTTGCAGTCTACCATTCGAACCACTGCCTGGTTGCCAAGGTAGAAGGACCCTAACAACCAAAGACCAGAAGCACAAAACAACAAAAATAAATCAAAAACAACAAAAAAAAAATTAAAACCAGCTAAAAATTTTCTTAGAATGTTCCTGTCATACTAAAACTTAATTTTAAGCAGAATATCCCATATAATCAGTTCAGTAACTGCATACACATACTGGCAGCAAAGCGAGACAGCCCATTAATGGAAATAACCAGCAAATAAGAATAAACACAGTTGGACCATAGACAGTGATAGAAAATAGCTTATAGGAAATACTGTTATAGCAAATAATTCCGGTCAGATTTTAGATGCCGATTTGGCCCCTTCAGTTGACAGCTCAGAGTATGGGCCTTCCCCAACTCCCTCCCACGTATATCTGGCTGGAAATTCCATTAGGCCCTCAGACTGCATCTGCACATTGGTGTGGTTCTCCCCTCACAGGCCTGCATAGGACATTATGATCCCTCAGCCTGATAAGATCATCAAATCAGCTTGGTTTGGCCCAGCATGTAGGTGGCCAAATGAGACAAAAATCCACTTGTTTAGGGACTTGACTAACTAAGTGGATCTCAGGGACGTATTCAGACCTAATGCTGCCTGAGGCGGCTCTCATAATGCTGCCCCCCCCCCCACTTACCTTTACAGTGCCGGGGGGGTCCAGGGGGGGCTGAATTGTGGCAGCAGCTGCCCAGGTGGATCTTTATATTTATGATCTGCTTGATCCTTTCTTTTAGGAGACACTGCTTTTAGGAGTACACATTCCCTAAGGCCCCCATAATGGATGACTTATGAAAACATTGGAACTGAACGTATGCGTATTGGATTATGTAACGTGGGACTGGATTGGACAGACATGTTTGCTGATGTTCTTTACAAATCATTTGAAAATCCCATTGGACCGTGGATTGATTCTCAATATAGCTCACTTTCTGTATTTTCCTCCACTTTGCGCCACTAGCCTGTTGTGCAGTACATTTCTCATTCCCCCCTCCTCCTCCTGTCTGCTGCATTTATTCTTTTGTATCTATTATTTTATACCTTTTCTCTGAATTTCCAATTTTATGTATATTACATTATTTTGCCTATTTCTAATACAGGATGTTGGAGCGCTGGGCTCATTAAAATTGATAATGGCATATAGTGAAGGCTGTGTAACCTTTGAGAAGACTGGAAGCCATAATAACCCAAAGGGATGCACCAAATCCAGGATTCAGTTTGGGATTGGGCCCAATCCATGCTCCCGGCCGAACTGAATCTGAATCCTTAAAACCACGTGACGTTTTGTCACATAAACACGGAAATTGAACATTTTTCTTTAATCCTCCCGTATCCTAATTTACATATGCAAATTAGGATCCAGTTTGGTATTTGACCAAATCTTTTATGAAGAATCCAGTCGAATCTGAAAATGGTGGATTCGGTGCATCCCTAATAAAGGGCCACATCTCACCCATAAGCCTCTAGTTAAACAGCCCTGCTAGTAAGCCAAATGTAACGGTGGTCCAGCAAACCACTTTGCACCATCTTTCCAGAGCTTCACATCTATGTATAGATCACAGGGAGGGGTATCCAAAGCTGGAATCTCAGCAGTGATTTATATCCATGATCCTCATGATCTTACTCAGGCTTAGTGCCATTGTTCATGCTGTTGTGAGGTTAATCAAGTTGACCAGTTGGTATCAGGATTATTTTTCTGATACAAATGCCTTGGGAATCATAGTTATCATTGATGGCGCTATGGGGGATGGCACTTCCATAATTCAGAGCTTTCTAAAAAAGCGGTTTTCAAATAGGGGATACTATACCTGCATCTGTTTACTAGCCATTTATTTTAAATGGGTGGTTCACCTTCAGGTTAACTTTTAGTATGTTAAAGGATGGCTTATCTTAGCAACTTTTTGAATTATTTGCCTTCCTCTTCTGACTCTTTCCAACTTTCTAATGGGGTCACTGACCCCAGCAACCAAAAGATTATTGCTCTGCAAGGCTAAAATGTTATTGTTACTTATCTTTCTGTTTAGGCCCAATTATCTCATAATAGCATCCTCTACATCATACTAAAAGTTAATTTAAAGGTGAACAACCCCTATGTATTGTAATAAAGCCAATACTTCTATTATTGCAGCAAACAGTGTGATCCCAACTTTATTCCAAGGTTCTGAAGTAATGTAACAATTGATAAAATGTTTTGGGACCACACAGCCCTTTCTCAGTGAGGAATCATAGCGAATCATAAGTATGAGAGGTCTTTCTCTCACTCGCCTTCTGATATATTTCTCTCTTTTTCCATAATAAATAAAATAAAGTATATATGCTCTCTCCCTCTACTCCCAGTAGCAACAAGACAAACCATGACAGCCCTTCCTCATTCTCTTCTCCCTGCTAAATGTAGAGTCAGCTCTCATCTGCCTTCAGCCAGTATCCTCCAAATCCCACAATTCCCTGTACAAGTGATGTCAATAAGGAAAGGAACATCACAGTGCAATGCATTGTGGGTTATGTAGTTCATGTATGCTGTCTGTAAGCTGTGGAAAACTTGTTACAATTTGTAACATCAATGTTTTAGTCCCTGCTCCCCTGCCAGGATTTCAAAAGATGCAGGAAGAGAAGCTGGATTTCATATGAAAATGGTATTTATTCATAATATTTGAAGGAACAGATTACAGCAATAGGTTCTTTAGGGGTTTCTGTGTTGTGTGGGGCTCTTTAACAAATGTTGGAATGTCATTTTTTCTTTGCATAAAGCTGTGTAGATTCATCATCACTGCAAACATCAGTCATATGATGTGTTTACAAACGATGATTTTACCATGATGCATGTTACTCTGTTATGTTCTCAGTTTACAGATACTTGTAAATAATTCCAAAGAAAAAATCCCATAACTTTATTTTTCAGTCAGGGATGTTTCCAAGGGCAGCAAAAAGACTCCCTCATCTGCTTGGTCTTACTACAACAATAAGATCAAATAGTGAAAGCGACACTTCTACTACATTGTTTGCTACTTTGTACTCACGCTGTTCTGACAATGAATGCAGCCCGGTACTCACTTTCCTCGGCAGTTGTATTCCTTATCGACATGAATAGAACATTCTATTGCACTTGCTATCGAATTAATAGATGGTGAATCCCAGCTGCATCTCACATGTCTTTGGCACAGATTGCTAAACGATACACGTATACATAACTCTGTGGGTTTATTTTACACCAGTCAGTATAAAAAGATTAAAAAAAAACATTTTAAAGACAACTTGTTAGGGTTACCATATTCCAAAGGGAAATCCAAGCAGAAGGGGCAATAGGCACACCACCCAATAGTTTTTATTCGCTTTTTGGACAAAGAAAGGCCATCTCACATAGACTCCATTTTAATCAAATACTAAGACAGTAGCTTGTACTTGTATCTAGCCAAGATATAATGTATCCTTATTGGAGGCAAACTATCCTATTGGGTTTATTTAATGTTTAAATGATTTCTTAGAAGACTTAAGGTATGAAGTTCCAAACTGTGGAAAGACCCCTTATCCACACAGGATTCTGTATAACAGGTTCCATACCTGTACATATAAACTTGGGCAAGCAAATTAAACAAACTAAAATGATGATATCTTGTATTTGAGGAATTATATATACACTTTATTTAAAATGTGGCAATAAGATCAATTAAAATTACAAGTGATTAATTAGTTCAAAAATTGGTTTAAATGGAAATCCTCCCAGTTTAACCCTCCACCTCTATGCCCATAGCCATTAATCACTGCCCCTTAATAGCTTCCGCATTGTCTGTTATGACTTTATCCCATGGGGCCCTGGATGCAGCCACACCCTGTACTTACAGCCCTTACCCACATCCAACAGATGGACGTTACTTTTTCCTTCTAGCAAACTTTACACCAAACAGCTTTTTAATGTCACATTCTCTTTGTTCCAAATCCTATTAACATTTTGGTCTCAAAATTGTCATATTTTTTCTACATGTGAGACCTATCCACTATTTGTTTCATTTCCCAAAGCACTGCGCTAGACCTGATACAAACAGAATATTTACAGCAGTTGTCTAAGAAATTTCATTGAGTTACACTTAAAATGACACTTTCTGTGTTTGTGTAAACCAAAATCCTCTTAAAATGCAGGATAAATAGAATATAATATAATAGTGAAGGATTACAGATCACAGCCTGTGCGAGGGATTATCATGACACCAGGATATGACTTGTTACTGACACAACCATGGCTGGAATTCAGAACAACCTGACCATGTGACAGAAGGCAACATTTAAGAAATGTAAAGCCATATTTGTTGCAATCGAGAGAGGATAAATTAGTGCAAATTAAGAAATATGATAAAAAGGGAAATATTTCTGACTGCGTATTGATATTGCCATCAGACTCACATGATGTATTGTGTTCTGCACGATTCCTGGTTTACATGACTATAATTGTATAAAACTATCCCAAACACAACAAATATTATACATAAAAAATGAATGCTATGTAAGATGGCAAAGCGCACTTGCTAATTTATTTACCTACAATTACACAAAGTAAATATGGGTAAATTGTGCTGCTGAATAGAAGAATATACTTTTGTTATATGTACAGGAATGTAAGCTGTTATCCAGAATGCTTGGGATCTGGGGTTTTCTGGATAAGGGATCTTTTTGTAATTTGGATCTCCTCTACTAAAGAATTATTATAAACAATAATTTAAAGCCAATATAATTTTTTGTCACCAAAAAGGATTAATTATATTTTAGGATCAAGTACAAGGTACAGGTATGGGATCCATTATCCGGAAACCCATTAAAAAAGCTTTCAAATTATGGAAAGCCTGTCTCCCATAGACTCCATTGCAATCAAATACTTTTTGATTTTTAAAACTGATTTCCTTTTTCTCTGTAATAATAAAACAGTACCTTGTATATGATCCCAACTAAGATATAATTAATCCTTATTGGGGGCAAACAATTCTATTAAGTTTAATTAATGTTTTATTGATTTTTTAGTAGACTTAAGGTTTGAAGATCCAAATAATGGAAAGACCCCTTATCCAGAATGGTCCCTACGGGTCTTATACCTGTACTATATTATATATACAGAGAAAAAGGAAATTATTTTTAAAAGTTTGAGTCATTGGATTAAAATGGACTCTATGGGAGAAGGCCTTTCTGTAATTCAGAGCTTTCTGGAAAATGGATTTCTGAATAACGGATCCCATACCAGTACCACGTATAGAGAGTGCACTTCCTATAACACAATGATTAGCTTTGTTAAAGTGAAATCTTATGGTTTCATTGTTTCCTATCACATATATTGTTACTAATGTCTTGTTCTTAAAAAGTCAGTTCTCTAATCCAGTAAAGATTTTTGTCAGCTAAAAGAATTAAACATTCAAATCCAAAAGACAGACTGAAAAATAAATATATATTAAAGGGACCACAGTGCTCTCTATTGGAGCTAGACAAATGGTTAGACTATCCTCTTTTTATTGTGTTGCTGGACAGTGTATTGTAGGAGGTATAAATAATTAAATCAGGAGTTGGTCTCTGATTTCATTGACATACAAGAGAGTGTCATATAATGAATATAAAGAGGCTTGCATTTTCACAATGTTCTTTCATTGCTTTCATTACTAAGTACCAGCCTGGAAGAGGTACAGAGCACAGAATGTATTTCTTACAATGAGATTTAGATTCTCCATTAAATATTACACAGAATTGAGAAATATACAACAACATAAAGGAAACTGTTCCAATTGGGAAATTTTATGAAGTCTTTCTGGCGCTACAGACACAGGCAGAAAAGGCTAATGCTAATGCATAATTTCTGTTGGGTCCCCATAATAAGATCAAATTGGAATGGTGGATAAACGCACTTTATATGTTTCTTAAAAGAAAAATAATGGTTATTTGAGCAAGATTATAGTTCAAGATTATGAAAATTGAGAGCTTTCTTAGCAAAACGCTTCTGCCTGTGAAAGCAGGCTCTTTCATGGAGGTATTCTAAAGGAAGATGTTATCATCTAGTATCTCAATAGAACGCCTTTGACTGACTTAAGTGGAAGTCAAATCTGCATTACAAGGGTGGCTTGCTAGAACAGAGATATAATTTGCAGGAAATGCAAAATATCTTATCTTTCTTCTGGGGACTTTATTTGTAACACAGTGAAATGCTAATGAATATTTTTGTTACATCAGCATTTTCATTTTGCAGTGCAATATGCAGAGTATAATATCAAGGTCCAAGCGTGGGAAGGGTGCCAGAACTATTAAGGAAATATATTGCATTAGGCTTGCAACGTGTGCAGCCTCAACACAACGTATTAGAAAATTAGAATTACGCTTACTTACCTGGCACCCTTGTATTAAAAATATCCTTGGCATACACTGCAGGGAATTATGCAGCAATAACATATATACAGCAAATAGTAAGAACAGCACACATAATTAACTATGCTTTCCTCACATTACAGATGGATATATTGTTGCCATAGATGAACTTGAATGGCAATAGTGTTGAGATATCAAATACTGGTCCACATTAAACCACCACAATCCATAATAGCACCAACACCATACTGCAATGTTCATACGCAGCATAATAAATGCATGGACACATGGTTTCAATTCTTATTCTCTTCCTACCATGAGTGCCCAATGTCTAATGGATTTATATGTTTGGCTAAGAACTTGTTTTAAGGTGTAATGTGTATTTTTAGTTTTTTTTGGCACCAATCACTATTTTACGGACTACTGCAAACTGCCATTTGGAGATGCTGAGCTTGCAAAACCCAGCAGTGCTGGAATCCTTAAAATACTGAGTGAGCCTGGCACACACAGACATGCCATGTTCAAAGCCCTACACGGTTATTTTCCCATCCATTCTTCCTTACACCCAGAATCCATGTGTCTGGAGGGATCATGTAATATCTACAGCAGATCCTAGCCTTCCCCAGCATTCACTTACAAACATCCGTATTGATTAGTCTAAAGGGACAGTTAAACCTAAAAATATTAATTATATGCTTATAAAATCATATTTTCTCATACATTTTCTTAAGAAAAATAACTAAACATTTATGAACTCCAAACGAAATCCATAATGTAGCATGTGTCCGAATAGAATCAAGCCTGCCATTATATGGACAATGGCAAATGCCAGCCTCTCTTGTTCCAAATGCTCTCCTCTGAATTCCAAGTTATGGATCATCAGCTTGCCATTTCAAGTATTGCACCGAGTTACACTAAGCCGAAATGTACCACTTTCAAGGAACTGCTTCTTTCAGAATTCTGCAAGACAAATTACTCTTTAAATAAAATGGCAAAATATGTTCATAGCATTATGATATTGCTACTCTGCTCATCTGAATTAAAACATATAATAATCTCACAATGGATGCAGCATGTCAAGAAAATTCATCTGGTGCGTATGGTTTAGTAAATTGTGTTCAGAACAGCTTTGCTTACATATATTCATATAAAAATAATGGGCCTTTTCCTCTGACACAGTGTAGTAATTTTTGCACTAGAATCACTTTAATTGCCCTGTTATGTTTGTAAAATGTTCTGTCACTCTGGGTACTAAAATACTGAAACAAACCTGTATAATACAGGTGATGCCTGATGAAGGGTGGTGTAAGTTTATTTGTAATTAATTCAGCCCCTGATCCTCTTGCCACTGTATCAGCCCTTATATTCTGTATTCCTTGTGTAAACATTTTCCTATTTATGAAAAATGAATTTAGAACCATATGCGTTTGTATATATATGCGAGTGAAAAATCTCAGTTTTAAAGGCAACAAACATTTTGGAATCAGAATATATTTTTTTTTAATGACCATCTATGGTAAGTCTGCAAATACAATAAATCGTCTCAGTTAATTTATTCCATGCTTATCCCTTTCCTGTCAGAGCATTTACTCTTATTTATTCCCCTCTTGTGTCAGTAAATGTTTGTACTTCTATTTATGTATCTGTGACACTTTCTCCTTCAGTGCCTGTAGCCCAAGTTCTCCCTTTCAATTATCAGTCAATTTATCAAAGCATCTCTCAGCCCATTTCCTTATCAAGCTAGGGACCTAGGAACACATGTGATGGCTGTGAGCTCCAAGTTTATTGCCATTTGAGCTTACAGCAGATAGCACTTGGCCTGCTTCCATTGGAAGGAATCTGTATTTTACACATAAGGGCTAACCGTACACATATATATCCCATTTTTAAGGAGATGGAGCATTTTGCCTTCAAACAGCCCTAAGACAGTGACTACACATGCTGCAATGCAACTAAATCTGATATCTCTGGATATCTGGATAAATACTACCTTACCTCTTCAGCAAAATCTTCTTCAGAACATCCTTTAAAAAGAAATTAAAAAAAAAAATTAGATTATTGTAACAGTAAAAAGCAAACTTTACCTTAACACACATTATGGTACAGATATCCTCTTCACATGCATCCCCACATTATACCTTCAGATCCAGGAGGATCTACATTCTGTTTAGGTGCTTACCTAACGTGCAGCCATTTAGATTACAAATAAACACCAGGAAAAAAGGCAGAATTAAAACTGATCTGTAAGTTGGGTTGACACAAGTCATACATACACATACACACATTTATTTTATAGTAGGAAACACCTAGCTACAGACTCCTGGGTATCGAGTTACATTGTATTATTTCATGTCACTTCACGGAATGCCTGTAGATATTTAGAGCTCCATTTGGTTTGCTAATATGCCAACTGCATTGCTCAACAGAGAAATATGTGTCAGGCTGGAGACTGACGGGGAAGGGTTTTGCTTGGTTAGGGTTGGTCATGGAGGGAGTGGATTCTGAGAATGCCACTGTAGAATTTTTAACGCAAGAGCAGAAATTCCAGTACATTACATCCGCATGGAGATCTCCTGTTAAGGCAAGCCCTTCTCAAACTCACCCAACACGGCAGTTGACGTTGCTTTGTTTGAAATAAAGGTCAGGCCCCAACCATTTAAATTAATTAAAAGAAGGTTGGCAGAGCATATGTGGATATATCCCAGGAAAACTTGCTTCTTATATTTCATACATGCATGATGACACCGGTTCCCTTAAATAAAGTAGAATGTTTCATACAGAGGCACTATATGGCCGCATGTCCCAACAACAGCCTCTCTCTCCTGTTCCACAACATCCAGGGCTGATTAACAGCTTCACTAAACAGAACATATACCGCTCTGTTCACATTAATTGCTATTTTGAATACTTTTTCTAAAACTGTTGTGTTTTCTCAAATCCAAACACTATTCTTTTGTAATTTTGGGGTGCAGGAGAGCAACGCCTTAAAGCAACAGTAACACCAAAAAATGAAAGTGTATCAAAATAACAAGTATATTATGTAGTGTTGCCCTGCACTGGTAAAAGTTGTGTGTTTGCTTCAGGAACACTATTATAGTATATAAATAAGCTGCTGTGGCCAAGGGCACAGCTATTAAAATTGAAAAAAGGAGAAAGGACACAGCACAGGTTACATAACAGATAACCTATGCAGATTCCCATTGTATTTTATAGAGCTTACCTGTGACTGGGAGTCAAAATAAGCCCAGGCATTTCAAGTACACAGAGGCCCAAACAGCCCCCACCAGCCCAATAAATACTGACTGTCTATGACATCTTACAGCAGCCCCTCTGGCATTTGCCAGAATCCACAGATTGCCAGTCCGGGTCTTATTATTTGTATCAACTTGGAGAACCATGGACTCATTCTACATGTATGTTCTTTGTGCTCAGAATGCAGTCTCCATCTTATTCAGAGCTTCTTTTTTACAGCGGGTACAACTGTGGACTATAGGGTGTAGGCCACTTGAAATGGGGTGTACCATCTTTAAAGGATACTTAATTCAATATTTTTCAGTTGGGAAGACTGCTGGATGAAGGCCACACCCTTTTGCTCAATTATTATAGCACCCTCTAATTTCATAAAATATACTTTTCGATAGGGTGGGGCACTGGTGGTAATATATATACTTCACTTAGTTTGTAATTGCAACATGGTTAGAGCAACCTATCATTACTTACATGCTGTAACATTTATGGGATACGGTGTAATGCTAATAGACTAATTCTTGTCAATGATGTCATGAACTATGGGCTCTTTTTTCACTCAAGATCATTATAAAATAACATGAGTTACAGCATAATACTTTAGCTTGTTATTACCTTTTAATTACATAGTTAACTTGGGTTGAAAAAAATAGACAATATTCTATTAAGTTCAATCCCTCCTAATGACTCCCAGTGCATACATATACAGACCTATCGATACACTTACTGTACATACACAAAAATATATATACCGGTATGGGAAAATGCTCAAGACCTGGGGTTTTCCAGATAAGGGATCTTTCTGTAATTTGGATCTCCATATCTTAATTCTACTAAAAATAATTAAAACATTAATTAAACCCAATAGGATTATTTGCCTCCAATAAAGAGTCATGACATCTAAATTAGGATCAACTAGGTTCTGTTTTATTATTACAGAAAAAAGAAAATAATTTTTTAAAAATTTAATTATTTGAATAAAATGAAACCTATGAGGGATGCCTTCCTGTAATTATGAACTTTCTAAATAAAGGGTTTCCGGATAACAGATCCCATACCTGTACATGTACTACGTTTCTTATATATTAATATACATGTGTAAAAACTGGAAAATAAGAAAAAACAAGCACATATAGTTTTTGCTTCAGCAAGATAAATACACTGGAAAAGTCTATTTTTTATTTGTTTTAATAAAAGTTTGCATTCTTGTATTACGGTACTTAATGACATCTTATAATTTTGTAATAAAGAGGCACTATAGAGGAGCTGTGCAGTTCAACTGGAGGCAACTGGCACATCAAAATGTTTGAGGATACGCCAATAGCATTTCTGTATGATGTGAGTTATACAAAAATATGCAGGGAACAGGTGGCACATCTGTCATAGTAAGTAAAAGCGTGTAAAGCAAAAAAAAATAAATTTTTGCTAATTTCAGATAAACTTTACAAAGCTTTATGAACTGGACACTGGGCAAGAGGGTACAGCTTCCATAGAGTCTTTGGAATATAATATATATAATAATGAGATGGTGCCCTAAATCTCACTATCTGCCATTTTGCATGTTCTTCCTTTGTGTCTTCTGTGTAAGTTTCCCAAGAACAAACAGGCAGCTAGTAGTGACCTTAGTTTGCAAGCCCTGATATAAACGATAAGCACTCTCTCTAAAGCAGGGATCCCCAATCTTAAAAAAGAGTTGGTAAAGCACAAAAGAATGAAAATGGATCCTTGAGGATGCCAAATAAGGGCTGTGATTGGCCCCATGGAGTAAAACTGCATCTCTGTGTCTTCCAAAACTTGCTTCCATACCAGAAATTAAAAAAAAAAAAAAAAGGCACCTACGTTGAGGCCACTGGGAGCAACATCAAAGGTGGAGCCACTGGTTGGGGATCACTGCTCTAAAACATACATGAATGCTATAATAAAGGATAATAGTAGCAACAGCACATTTTTCAAAAAATATATAGATAAAGAAAATATTTTATAAGTCTAACAATGGGATTTTATTAATTATACTGCTCTTGCCACCAAATTGCTTCAATACCGAAAAATCTTGCATATCGTATTTTTAAAACGATCGGTAAAAAAATTTTGTGTGCATACTACACCAATAAAATGGAAGAAAATGTTGACTGTTTAGGCATATTTAATCTACCTTGAATTCGTTCTCTTCTCAGAAAAAAATAATTTGAATTGCCATTTAGTACCTTACCTAGATCAAATGTCAGGATATGTCGTATTTTTTCTATTGGCATAATAACATCTAAACAGTTTTCTCAAACACAAATGACAACAACTTTAAATTATGCTTGTGGATGTGTAGCCAGTCTAAAAATGTAGCCCTGTTATACAGAGATAGTTCTCTCTTGAACATGGCTTATGACAGATAAAGCACACATTGTGCTTGGGCGCATAATATACAGCAAACACATTCATTGCACTCTGCATGCCTTCCTAGCTCCCTCTGGAAATAAATTACATCACTCAAAGCATTAAACATCCACTTTTCGATTCATACCCTGATTCCAAGGTGGTGATTTATCCAGAGATTCAGCATAGACTTCAATTCCAATTTTGTTCTCTATGTGAACTAATTGTCTGTGAAAAAGAAAAAAAAAAAAGAAAGAAGAAAAGTTGAGAGGGCAATCATTGGAAACAAGTCATTTTATTTGTTTACAGCATCAAGTGATGTATTTGCTTTAGTCATTCAATTCTTTGTCAAGTCGCCTTGCTATTTGTCTGATACTATTCAGTTTGTTGACTCAAGTGTGGCTAGCATGGCTCCAAATAACCTAGTGCAAAACAGAAGGTTTTCACACTGGGGCTAGCAGTAGGGAGAGAGCCTTACTGGAAACCATTCAGCGTTTCTGTTCTGCAGGGCCTCTGCACTATGCAACATACTACATTTTATAAACAAAAAGATCCCCTATTTTTTTTAATTTTTAGTTTAAAAAATGCAGCAGGATTATTCAAATTCAAACTGGGGAAATTGACCATTTTTAGGGCTCACTTACCAAATCCCCTTCTGTATGTGTGCTAGATGGGCAAATCATAACTGCCCTTAGTGCTCAATTCCAGAGTACTTGCACAGTGGATTTTAGGGCAGACTGCTCGACCATTGTTGTACACACCAATATTACAACTAAAAATACATTTGTTGTTTCAAGAACAAAATTTTAAACAGTAGAGTTGATTATTTGCTATGTAACCAATGTAATTTAGAAAAAAAAAAGTACACCATAAAAATCATGACAGTATTCCTTTAAGCTCCATTGTGAAGTGCAAACACCTGTACCTTTGGCCACTCACCAGGGAAAAGGGTGCAAAATTCGATAAACATGGTTGTTTGAGTTTGAACTTTGCATCCATTTCCATGCTAAGTGAATACCATTTTATGTATCTTTAAGAAAAAATTTTAAGGTGGTGTCTCTTAGTATGCTTTATCAGAAAGGTGTATGTAAATACAGCCATAAGCACAGAAACGCTGCACTGAATCCTCTATCAAAAGAAACAGAATTTCTTGTCTCCTTTTTTGTAAACATGTTCTTCGGGTATGTGACTTCCTCTCTCAGAAAAATCCTTTATTCCTGGGGCCAGAGTCTGCACAGCTTTCTCCTGCTCCCCCCCTCCCATGAGAATTCATAAAACTCACTCCCCCCACCCTTAGGAATGTGTGATCTGAGCTATAAGGGCTAGACTGCAAGCAGGAAGCTATGAAGACCAAGCTAAAATGGCAGCTGCAATCTTACACAAACAGAGAAAGCTTCTAGAGCTCTTTACTCAGGTACGGTAACGCTTTCTGCAGAATAAATATAAAGACTGCATAAACACCTACTGTGGGGGGTTTAAAGCTTCAAAGATGTGTATACCACTAACAGTACTTCTATTAGTTTCCACTTTAATAATGGGCCACTACATTCCTATTCTCCTTCATAGAATGTTTTTCAGGTTCTACTTCAGAAGAAATGTTGACCAGATTCTGAACAATCATAGTCACCAGAATCCAGTTCTCTTTTAAACATTCTTTTGGTTACTGCAGACACAGCATGTTCAATGCCTTAAGGAAGAACATATTTATAAACTCTGTGAAGTAAACAAAATTGATCAGACATGGCTTCTACGGCTATTATTTATGCACAGCTAAAACAGGTTGTTGTTTGCCTCTCTAAGCAGGCTTTTCATGTTCCGTGCATGTCCTGTGATTTCTTGCTGACTGTGAAATTTCTGTCCCAGTCTATCCTATGTATTTGGTCTGCAAATTCACCAGACCTTCTTCAAATTCTACTTATATTTACACATATCAGTCATCGCATAACCAAATATAATAACCCACTTTATTCTGCAGTGTTTTTACACATGCAGTTACTCTTATAACAAAAATCTGAAACCCAGCTAAACAGTCTTATTTCAGGGGAATAACTACCAAACCTTTAGATTATAAATTCTTGCAAAAAGAACCATGCAATCTTCTAGTTTTATTCTGAAGCCTTTGTTTAAATCAGCGTTTTTCAACCGCTGTTCCGGTGTGCCGTAGGTGCGGTCCCCTCTGGGACACCTTCCACTTCCTGGCTCCCTGATGCCCGGAAATCGTCACTGCCTGTGACGTCATCCGGCATCGGATCCAGGAGGGCGGAGCAACCAGAGAGGAGAGGCAGCACTATCCTGCCCTGGCACAACCCGACCGGGGGGAGCAACTGCCCAGGCCCTGCCCCGACAGACCAGATCCACCAGGGGCCAGGCCCATGCACAGCCGCCCTACTCCCCACCGGAAGACAATCCCGGGACACCCCTGGATGCCGCACCCCAAGACAGCCTGACATGTAAGAAAACAATTAATAATAATATATATATAATATAAAATTTTTGTGTGTATAAAAAAAATAAATAAAAAATCAGTGGGGGGGTGGGTTTGTGGAGAAAATTTTTCACTATTTTGTTTACTTAATATTTCATAATAAAGTAATTATAAAATACTTTCTTTGTGTTTATTTGATTCCTATTCAAGAGAATTACTTTATATATAGTCAATATAGGCACAGAGTTAAATTTTTTAACATTTTCTAATGGTGGTGTGCCTCGTGATTTTTTTCATGAAACAAGTGTGCCTTTGCCCAAGAAAGGTTGAAAAACACTGGTTTAAATCATGCATATCACCTCCTTTTTTTAAGTTGCATACCTTGTATTTTAGCGTGTGTGTGTGTGTGTGTGTGTGTGTATAATGATATCTGTTAATGAAAAAAAGATAATCTGCTACTTTCCTTTGCTTTTGTGCTCTGCTAATCTTACCTTCTACTGTGAATGACCAAGGGCTAGCTAACTACTACTGGTTGCTATCTGACAAAATATAGGGGTATATCAAATCAAATGCGTGGAGAAATTGCTAATTTAGGTGCTTTTGGGAAGCCTTGGTATCTTGGTGCACCAAACCAGAGGGTAAGGCACATCCATGTCCGAGCAATCCAGTCCAGTGTAAAGGTCCCCATACATGGTAAGACCCGCTCGCTTGGCGAGATCGCCAAGCAAGCGGATCTTCCCCCGATATCCCCACCTACGGGTGGGCGATATCGGGGAGCTTGAAGTTAAAAAAAAATAATAATCCGATCGTTTGGCCCTAATCCGATATCGGCAGCTATTATCAGCCTGTGTATGGGGGCCTTAATACTGAAATAACCCCAGTCTAATGTAAAAGAAACTAAAGGCCAGTCTTCCATTGGCAGATGTTAATGTTCATGAAGTCACCATGAAGAGCCCACCGAACAACAATGGAGTGCATGGCAGGGATGAAAGGAGAAAGCAACCACTATACAAAAACAACATCACTGTCTGTTCACAGTTAGTTAAAGCCCATGTAAATAAGTCAGAAGGCTAATGGAAAAACGTTCTGTAGATGGATGAGACCAAAACAGATCTTTTTGGGTTGCATCAGAAGTGTTATGTTTGGTGAAAGGCAGCATATTCCATCAGAAAAACATGGTTGTGGTAGTATCATGATTTGATTTCTGCCTCTGGTAAAGGACTGTTTACCATCATTGCTGGAACTATGAGTTTTTCCAAAAGTTCTTCCAAAACGATGTTCAAGGTTTAATTGCATCTATTGCTGCCCAAGGGGGCAACCCAGTTACTGAAAACAGGTTGATATACTTTTGCCACACACAAATATGTAACTTTGGATCATTATGTTTATGACTCATTTGTTTAATTGTGTTTTCATTATTTAATTTTAGGACTTGAAAAACAGATCACATTTCAGGTCATATTTATGCAGAAATTAAATTCAAAACCACAAAATTTTAAGTACCACTGTTCAGGCAGGTACATTTTCTCCTGATAAAACTGATCCTAATGTCTGAATATGATAGTATTTAGATTTTAGGATCCACTGGGCAGGAATTGATGTAACTGATGAATCATCTATGCAAAAAAAACGTGCTGCAAGCGCATACACATGTTGGCACTATATAAAGAGATAAATTTGAATCAGAATGGGTATAATTATATACAGAGTGCCTTTTTTTTAGCTAATTAAGCACTGCGGGAATCATATTATTGCCCTATAATGTCTTTCGTTTCAAAGATCAAAGAGATGTAGGAACTCCATGAGCCCAAAGTCTTGTCTGAACTTGCTTAAAGAGATATTGACACCAGAAATTACACTAACATCATAATGTTGTCTTTGCATGCTCTTTAGAATTCTGCCATAAAAGTATTTGCTTGATATTTTTGCATTACCAATTAGATTCCCATGTTCGTGAGGGGGCTGCCATATTTGCCTTGGAGTTGTTTCTTCCAGCAGTCAATTTTGCACGACTTCAGAAAGCCAAATCTATGCGTAGGCCCTTCCTGCAGCAATTTCTATTGATGCCGATGGAAAGGCATTTTTGAGTGTTAGTCGCCTGCGGCAGCAAGAAGTCTATTGCAGGAGACTAACTTGCTCCATGCGACATCAGCCCATAACTCTGCAGCTAGGATCCTTAGCATACAATCTTTTGCATGGCTGCCTGTTAGGCACAAGATATTGTACAAAATACTTTTTTTTTTAAATTTTCAAAGCCCTTCATTCCTCTGCTCCTCACTAATTCCTTTACTTGACTCACAGTATGTTCTTGGCCATCTCCTTCACTCCTCCCAGAGCCACCATCTTTTTACACCATCCACACCCACTACCATCTCTTGCCTTAAACTTTTCTACCTTGCTGCTCCTTTGGAATTCCATCCCTGAATGCCTCTAAAAAAAAAACTCAGATTCTACCTTCCGAAGCTCTAAAGAATTATTTTGTCTAGTCTTTCACTTAAGGGCCGACGGACAAACCTTGTGCACTTTCACCCTCCAATATGTGCCTGTATGTTATCTGCCCACTTAGACTGTAAGCTCTAAAGGGCAGCAACCTCCTTCGTACTGTGTCTCATACCACATGGCACTTAATCTCTTGAGACTTATCCACCTTATTTAATCTATTACATGCACTCCCTGTGTGTATTTTTGTACATTGGAAGATTGTACAGAGCTGCATGTTGTACATACATACATTTTACAAGTGTAGTTTTGATCAGTCTACAAAAAGTTAGAAAATGGTTGCTATGGATAACTGCACTGGTGCAGCTTAGACTGTATGTTAGTGACTGAGGCCCTGGGTACTGCAAAGCATGCTTTAAACTAGAAACCATGGCAGGAAGCACTTCTGGAAGTTTTTCCCTGGGTAAACATTTTCTATGAAAATATTGCTATACTGTACGATTAGTTATGCCCTAATGCTGCCCATGACAAATGTGTGAAAAGAACAGCAGGGGAAATTTTTCAAATGATTCTTGCCAGAAAACCCACATTCTATAGTTAAATAAAGGGATGCTTAAACTTTTCATTAGACTTCTTTTTTTGAGTTTTATTCAGTATTTTTAAGATAAATCTTGGTATAATACATTTATTTCCATGGATGATTGAACTGGGTATTTCCCAAAGGCAAAATAATCTTCTCAAATTATAGAAATAAATACTATATGCGCTGTTACAAGTTTGATTGCTCTGTTCATTTTGTGTATTTAGTGGAATGAATTCAAAACACCCACCAGGGGATGCCTTAGTGGGGGCTAAGCAGCCTTACAATGTGCTGCTGAACAGGGACACTACACCAACTGAAGAACAAGATCAGATCTTTCCCAAGTCTTTGTCTGAATAGTCCCAGTACAGTCAAGTCTATGGATGCAGCTGTGAATCCATAAAACCACCTACAGAATCAGCCTCCATGTGTTATTAAAATCCCAATAATGGAACAACTCCTTCATCCTAAGCTTCACAGGCTCAGAAAAAGACACTAATGAATGAAACTTCATTGGAGACCAGATTAATTCCTATACAAAATGGAGTAATCTTGCTTCCCTGGTGTCATTCTTTTTTACCACAGTCGCTTGAGGGTTTTTGTTGTTGTTTGCTACTCATTCAGATCAAACTTTTATACTGCTTTTTTGGCTGCCAGGAAGCCACCATAATGCCCCTTTAGCTGTACAAAAGGCCTGAGCCCTCCATCTCTGAATATTACATAGCAGAATATTTAAGAGATTAATTTTAATATATCGGAGTCTGTTAACCAATATGCATTGGTCATTTTTTAAAGTATTAGGGTTTTTTTGTTGTGGCAATACTAAAATCTTTTTCTGGAACAAACAACAGAAGTGTTATTTAAATTCTCTGAATAATTAACCAAAAGTCACATTGCTACGTAGCTTCTTATGTTGTTTCACTCAATAGACCATTCCAGGGAATAGCAATGCGTACTTACAGTGTTTTGATGCAGCAGCAAGAAAGAGGATTCATAGATTGGGTCTCCAGAACTAAAGTAAGGGCAGGAAACTGGTCATATCAGGCCCGGACTGGCACTCTGAGGGGCTGCTGTAAGCAGGGCCGGAACTAGGGGTAGGCAGAGTAGGCGCCTGCCTAGGGCTTGGCTTTTAATAGTTTTAAACGTTAATAAACCACCCGCCCCAACCCCCTTTGAGGTGTGTTGTGTACTGTGTGAGCCGGGACCTGGGAGCCCACCCCTATCTTTGCCGGCGTGTACCTTTATTAAACTGTTCCAAGTCAACGCGTCACGCTCCTGTAACACACTGGTGCTTCGACGCATATAGTGGGTGCATACGTCAATGTCATAGAAATGGCACGTTGGTGTGGCGCACACGGAATACAGAGCAGGAGAAAACCCGGGCTTATTTTCTGATGCTGGATGCTGGCACAGGAACATATTTGGGGGCAATATCTTGGCCTTTGCTGGCACAGGTACAGATTATTTGGGGGCTTGGGGGCAATATATTGGTCTTTGCTGGCACAGGTACAGATTATTTGGAGGCTTGGGGACAATATTATGGCTGCTGCTGGCACAGGTACAGATTGGGGGCTTGGGGACAATATTTTGGCTGCTGCTGGCACAGGTACAGATTGGGGGCTTGGGGACAATATTTTGGCTGCTGCTGGCACAGGTACAGATTGGGGGCTTGGGGACAATATTACGGCTGCTGCTGGCACAGGTACAGATTGGGGGCTTGGGGACAATATTATGGCTGCTGCTGGCACAGGTACAGATTGGGGGCTTGGGGGCAATATTTTGGCTGCTGCTGGCACAGGTACAGATTGGGGGCTTGGGGGCAATATTATGGCTGCTGCTGGCACAGGTACAGATTGGGGGCAATATTATGGCTGCTGCTGGCACAGGTACAGATTGGGGGCTTGGGGGCAATATTAAGGCTGCTGCTGGCACAAGTACATATTGGGGGCAATATTATGGCTGCTGCTGGCACAGGTACAGATTGGGGGCTTGGGGGCAATATTATGGCTGCTGCTGGCACAGGTACAGATTGGGGGCTTGGGGGCAATATTATGGCTGCTGCTGGCACAGGTACAGATTGGGGGCTTGGGGGCAATATTATGGCTGCTGCTGGCACAGGTATAGATTGGGGGCTTGGGAGCAATATTATGGCTGCTGCTGGCACAGGTATAGATTGGGGGCTTGGGAGCAATATTATGGCTGCTGCTGGCACAGGTATAGATCGGGGGCTTGGGAGCAATATTATGGCTGCTGCTGGCACAGGTACAGATTGGGGGCTTGGGGGCAATATTATGGCTGCTGCTGGCACAGGTATAGATTGGGGGCAATATTATGGATGCTGCTGGCACCGGTACAGATTGGGGACAGTCAGAAGGGGGATGGGGTTGGATGATGGCAGCTGGCACATTTATTAGTTTTTCCTGACTATCTGGGCTACGGCTCGGCCTCAGGGTTGCGATGTGTGACTGCTATGACTGGAGGCTGCTGTTTCATGTGTGCTGTGATTATTTAGTTGTATTTAATTTATATAAATTAAGTTTCCTTCATAAACGTGTTGTAAGATAAATGAAACTGTCTGTTGTACCACAAACAATTTTATTTAAAATGAAAAAAAAAAAAATTAAACTGTATAATGGTAAGGTGGGAAATGGTCATGCAGAATGGGGGGGGGGGGGGGGGGGGGGGGGGGGGGGCACTGATTGAAGCCTTTGCCTAGGGTGCCAAAATACCTTTGTCCGGCCCTGGCTGTAAGATGCCTTAGACAGTCACTATTTATTGGGCTGGTGGGGGGGCTGTTTGGGTCTCTGTGTACTTAAAATGCCTGGGCCTATTTTGACTCCCAGTCATAGGTAAGCTCTATAAAATACAATGGGAATCTACACAGCTTATCTATTATCTAACCTGTGCCTTTACTCCTTTTTTTTTAAATCTCTATTTTGATTCCTAGTCCAGACCTGGGTCATATAAACGAATTCCAAACACATTTTTAAGATTGATATCAGACGGATAAGCAAAGTGAACTGACTGTAGAAAGGAATGAACCCTGGGCTCACCAGAATTACAAATGCACCTAACTGAACTACATATGGAATCATCTGGGAATATAGGGCTAGAAATGTATATATTCATGTTTGCAGATCTAGTCATGACATATTACATATGACATATTCCAGAGTGCTGGAATATGATCATGATCTGCTGTAGGGTGTTCTGTCTCCTGTGGACACAGGACACAGAGATCAAAATTTGTCCACAGAAGACAGAACCCCTTACAGTAGATAGGGAAGGGAATGTAGTGAGTAGCAGAAGGCTGCTGCAAAGGCTATTTCTTAGTATGCACATAAAGGGGATTCTGCCTATGCTGTATTTATCAGTACGTGCCTTGAGTATGATCTACAGTTCTCAGCTTCCATCTACAGTGTAAAACCCAGAAGAAATAGTAAATATATTGAGGAAACCAGAATTAAGTGGATTATATGAGTTATATGAAGGGATTAATGCATTGTTTTCATTAGAGGATTACATATATATATATATATATATATATATATACATACACAGGTATGGATCCGTTATCCAGAATGCTCGGGACCTGGGGTTTTCCAGATAAGGGGTCTTTCCGTAATTTGGATCCCTTACCCTAAGGGGCTGATTTACTAATCCACAAATCCGAATGAGAAAAATTCGGATTGGAAAACGAACATTTTGCGACTTTTTCGTATTTTTTGAGATTTTTTCGTCGCCGTTATGACTTTTTCGTAAATTGTCGCGGCTTTTTCGTAACCGGTACGACTTGCGCGGATTGTCGCGACTTTTTCATAGCCCTTACAAATTTCGTGAATTTTCGCGACTTTTTCATAGCCATTATGACTTTCGTGAATTGTCGCGACTTTTTCATAGCCATTATGACTTTTGTGAATTGTCGCGACTTTTGCATAGCCATTATGACTTTCGTGAATTGTCGCGACTTTTGCATAGCCATTACGACTTTTGCGAATTGTCGCGACTTTTTCGTAATGCCTACGAAAAATTTGCGTCAATTTATGAAAAAGACGCAAAATACCGATCATTACGAAAAAAAAGCATTTGGACGCTTTTCGGACGTTCGTGGATTAGTAAATGTGCCCCTAAGTCTACTAAAAAAAATATTTAAACAGTAATTAAACCCAATATTACTGGTTTTGCTCTAATAAGGATTAATTATATTTTAGTTGGGATCAAGTACAAGGTACTGTTTTATTATTACAGAGAAAAGGGAATCATTTAACCATTAAATAAACCCAATAGGACTGTTCTGCCCCCAATAAGGGGTAATTATATCTTAGTTGGGATCAAGTACAGGTACTGTTTTATTATTACAGAGAAAAGGGAATCATTTAACCATTAAATAAACCCAATAGGGCTGTTCTGCCCCCAATAAGGGGTAATTATATCTTAGTTGGGATCAAGTACAAGGTACTGTTTTATTATTACAGAGAAATAAGAAATAATTTTTAAAAATGTGAATTATTTGATTAAAATGGAATCTATGGGAGATGGCCTTTCCGTAATTCGGAACTTTCTGGATAATGGGTTTTTGGATAAGGTGTCTGATACCTGTATACACACATATAAACATGGACCTGTCAGGAGTCAAACAGTGGCACTGTTTCTCAGCTCGGGCACCCAGCTAAAACAACTCTTTCCTTATGACTTATGTACTTACCGGTAAGTGTTCCTTATTAGACAATCAAATATACAAGCTCTACCAGCAAAAATACTTCTTTGGAACCTCAGCAGATTTTAGAAATGTTTACATTAATTAAGGTATTATTACTTTCATTAACTTATCATTTACTTATCAAAACAATGACTGTGCATATATATTTGTGCATATCTTTATTATAAATCTCATTTCAGTTTATGACATAGACCTTGTAGTGCAGTAACAAACTAAAGGTGAAATCCACCTGTAAAAACACATTATTTAACCCTTTGAACCTTTATAAGTCTAATCTAGTTTGCATTAAAAGGACTGAATTTTTTTTTTTTTAAATGTTGAGAGTTTCTTTTCTGCTGACCTGGATTCTCTTATGGTATATTGCTTGAGATGTTGTGACTGCAAATGAAGGAGATTTTATATAATCTTGCATTACTAATTATCAGCATTTTCAGGCCTTTCTTACGGTTAGATTTGGACAAGTGATATGATACAAGCATTGACTCACAACAATATTTTAATCTTAACAAGGTGAAGAGAACAGCAGAGATAGTCTAAAGCTGGCCATACACGTGGCGATCTAACGATGTTTCGTGCGACCATCAGTCACACGAAACATCGTCAGATCCGCCACACACAGTCAGGGCTGAAACAGCAGATAAGGAGGTAGAAACAATAGGATTTCTACTTCCTTCTGCCGATTCAGCCCTGACGGCAGATTTTGGTCAGGCGCCTTCTATGGCGCCCGATCAAAATTTTCTAACCTGGCCGATCGGCGAGTCGTCCGATATCAGAAGCTTCCTGACTCGCCGACATGCCATACACGCACCGAATATCGTACGAAACGAGGTTTCGTACGATAGTATCGGTGTGTGTATGGCCAGCTTAAAGCATATACAACATGCTTATTAAAGACAACTTCATTTATAAATACTGACAAACAGCTTATGAGAATTGTTCACTACATGCTCCCTATTATTTTCAGACACCAGTTACTTATCAGTTTCCCTACAAATTATTGTGTAAAATAATTATTTAAGATTTAGAGTTTTGTTAATATTTTTCCATAACTACAGAAAAAGTTATAATTTAACACAGCAGCAAACAATGTGATATAAATCACTTGATGGTACTACTTGAAGCCTATGTGCACATGCTGTAGCAGCAAACACAAAGGTCTAGAAAGCCTCTGGACATCATAAACATTAGGAAAAATATTCTCAATAGTTACCACATCATTTTATGCAACAACCAGGGTCAGAAACATGAAGTTGATAGGGGTGGGAATGAAAAACACAGAGGAAAAATGAAGGAAATAAAACAGGTGGCCATACAAATGGCATTAAAAGCTAGATAGTGGACAGATAATGGAGTTATGTCAGTAGAAGAATATACAAGGGCTATAAAAAGGAGGAGAGGAAATGGCAGAGTGTGAATGATCAAATGAATAATGGATGATAAACATAATCCATCAGTTCTTCAAGTGATAGGGTAACACTGCAGAAACTCACTTTTTAAAATCATCAATGATAAAGAATGTATTTTGATTTGCATTTTCACCTGTTTGTGCTCCTCTGCGCTGAATTACGAGTTCCTAGGCCTGTGGAGGGAAAAGTCTCTGGAATTGGATCTTCTGCCTGGGGTACCAGTGAAAGGTCAACAAATGCTTCATTCACAGCTGCCAAAGTGTCTGTCGGGAGGAAAGGCTCTGTGAACACAAAGCAAGAATATTAAACTAGGGAGCAAGTGAGTCCATAAATAACAAATACTCTTAGAACTACAGACCTATGTCTTGTGTATTTAAATCATTTTAAATAAAGGTGTAGAGAGTAGTGATCTAAAAAACTTTCCAGTCTTCATATATATACCAGTAATCAAATATTTTCAGTATTTGTTAATTGTTCATTTGGTATAAAATAAACAATGAAGGTACCATCTCGGATAAGAGAAAAACCATTGATGATTAAACTACGTCTCTTATAACTGCATCTATCCCATCTATCCCAGTTAAACGGGCAGTCCGGTTTTCTGGTCATTGCAGGTGTCCAATTTATAAATACAATGGCAGGTTTACTTTGTGGCTTTAGGTTTTTCCTCAACCTTTGAAAATGAACCTCTCCAAAAAGCTGTTCTATGATTGCAAAATAAAAAGATGCACTGCTGTAAGATCTGGGGACTTTGTAATTAAAGTATAAGTATATGTGAACACCACAATAAAATCTTGCCTACTGCAAAAAATGTAATTTTAGGAAACTGTCCAACATACAATAAAAAAATGCAAGTTCATGGAATCATGGAATCCTCTGTGATTTCTTATGGGTATGGGACCTGTTATCCAGAATGCTAGGGACCTGAGGATTTCCAGATAAGGGATCTTTCAGTTACTTTGATCTCAATCCCTAAAGTCTACTAAGAAATCATTTAAACATTAAATAACCCCATTAGGATGGTTTTGCCTTCAATAAGGATTTATTATATCTTAGTTAGGATCAAGCACAAGGTACTGATTTATTAATATAGAGAAAAAGGAAATTTGTTTTAAAAATGAGAATTATTTGCTTAAAATGGACTTTATAGGGAGATGGCCTTCTTGTATTTTGGAGCTTTATAGATAACAGGTTTGCAGATAACGGATCCTATATTTGTACTTTAAAATTGTTTAGTAGTGAAAGAAACTTTGGCATTTGCTAGAGTTTATACAAGACATGTATTAATATTACCTTATTTGACATCACTTACCATTACCACAAAAATTTGGCAAGTGAATTACTGTAGAATAGAAGTGTAGGTGTATTTAATTGGCTAGTCAAACAGTTTTCAGCCCTTACAATATACAATGGCTAATAATTTGGTTAAAAGCAGGCAAACTGGGTTGTGTGAAGTGAAAATGAGAAATTAAACACATAAGGAAAGACAATGGGAATAACTTTTAGTAACTTCTTACAATGTTTCTGTATAACCACTGGATAATTATATGTGGTTTGTAGGAAAAAAGGAGTGCAATCAGAAATAAAAGGACGGAAAAAGACAGAAAGGAAAGAGACAGATCGAAAAAGACAATTACAATGGACCAAGTGAGCGGGTCTAGTGTTTTACATAAAGGATGCAAATCTACCTCCAGCAGGCAAAGAACGTAATCAATGAATCTTCAAATGTAATGATTTTGATAATTGCATAATGTAACACATGAACAAGTCTGAATGCATTTGGTACAAAAGATAAAGAAATAATTATTACTGGGTCTACTGCCCATTTACATGATTTTAATCTTATTCATTTATTAAAAAATACTTGCAATTTGTGTATTGAAAAGCTGTGAATCAAAGCGCATCATTTCTTTTCTTTCGTGAATCAGGATAAACTAACAAGGGACTACACATTCCCTATTTTACAACAGCAAACACAAGGGAGATAATCAAAACTGAAATATGCAAACAACAATAATAGGAAAATGCAGACCCAAAACATTTCCATTTCAATAATCTAAAGCGGCAGAGATGCTTAAACAGCCACTTACTGTAATAAGCCATTAACAGCCCTTAATTATGTCTCTTTTAAATTTGAAGATAGTGGACCTGTAAGGAATTGAGGAATTTTACTTATTTCCTGTTGAATATTGTTTATTCCCCAATAACACAACAAGCTGATGATGGATTTGCTAGGTGAGGGGGTCACTTAAACTCCATATGGTTCACAAAGTAATGTTTAGGCAATTTAAGGTAATTATGCACAATTTACTATCCAGGACAAGATGAGACTGTACATACGACGTGTGTAGAAGCGCTGGTATCCACCTGAGGGTCTATACAGATTACAGGATAAATTGGATTCTCCAGGAAATCCCATGCAAAGTTGCATAAGTTGCTTATCCTATTCAAGGTCTCACAGGGCCTTTACTTTTTCTATAAACGTTTTGCCCTAGTACCCTGAATAATATATGTCAATTTTTCATTCAGTTTAAGGGCAAAGGGCATGAACAGAAAAAGCAAAGGTCCAAAAGAACCAATACCAGATTAAAGGACAAGGAAAGGCTAAATCACTGGGGGTTCCAAAATGTTAGGCACCCCCAAGTGTCTTAAATCACTTACCTTTTACCCCGGCTGGTGCCCCTGTTGCTGAGAACAGCACCAGCCCGGGGTACCTGTAGCGAGCGCTTCCTTCTTCCGTGGCGAATTCCCTGGGCGGGCGCATGGGCATTAGAGTGAAAAGCCGACGTTTTTGTTGAAGTTCAGCTTTTCATTCTAACGTGCATGCGCAGCGCACCAACGCGGAAGAAGGAAGCGCCCGCTGCTACCCCGGGCTGGTGCTGTTCTCAGCAACAGGGGCACCAGCCCGGGATAAAAGGTAAGTGATTTAAGACACTTGGGGGTGCCTAACATTTTGGCACCCCCAAGTGACTTACTTATGCTTTCCTTCTCCTTTAAAGGACAATATCTGAATATTTAACAAAGAATAAAGCATGAAACATTGTAAAAAAGGTTTCAAACATAAGTGCTTTAACTGCATTACTGATGACTGGCTGATTAATTATTAGCCTTAAGGGCAGGGGCACACGGGGGATTAGTCGCCCCGTGACAAAGTTGCCTTGAGAGGAAACTTCGGGCGACTGCGGGACATCGCAGCAACGCGTATGCCATCCCACCGCCGATTTACATTCTAGCCGGTGGGATGGTATTGCAGGGAGATTTTCGTGGGGGCAACTAATCTCCCCGCAATGCCTGAAGACAATTTCGGGTGACTGCGGGACATCGCAGCAACGCATATGCCATCCCACTGGTGATTTACATTCTAGCCGGTGGGATGGCATTGCAGGGAGATTAGACGCCCGTAACAACGAAGATTTGCCGGGTGACTAATCTCCCCGTGTACCCCTGCCCTGAGGGTGAAGACACATGGAGCAACTAGTAGCAGCTACTTATCGCAGCTACTAAAATAGTTTTTTTTAAGCAATTCTCATTATTGTCTATGGCAGGGGATTTTCTGTCATTTAGCAGCAGTGACAAGTAGCTGCTACCAAAGCAATAGCCTCAGATGCTGATACTGCAACTAGAAAGTGTCAAAAAGACCGAGTGTGGCCCTGTCTAGTGCAGTTTTCCCCATGTTACCTACAAACTGTTCCTTGAAGAGATAGAGATAGGTTTAAAGTACTGTGGTTTCACTTTGTGAATAACTAGAAATAACACAGTAAAAAAATAAATAAAAATGATTGTCGCTAGCTAGGGCTACCAGGTGGTCAACACTAAAGGTCCCCATACACGGGCCGATTCTAGCTGCCCCAGGGCCAAACGATCAAATTATCCTGGATTCTCCCGATATCGCCCACCCGTAGGTGATGTCGCCAAGCGAGCAGATCTTCCCATGTATGGGGACCTTAATTCTGTAAATAAATAAATATTGTTTACAGAAACAGTATCTTCATGTAAGCCCCCTAGATCTTAGCACTATTTAAAAGCAGTCTGGGTAATTTTTGTGGTTACCAGAAAAATCCATAACTAAAATTTAGTAAATTGTATTTTTCTCTCTTCACTCTTCACATAGTGAGGAGAGTATGTATAGTTTTCAGACCATGTTTGACATCCTGGTGATTAGAGCATCACTCTGGGGTCCTGTGACTTTCAGCAGTCTTAGATGGTCATAGCCTGAAAAGTTTGAGAAATCTTGTTTTAATGTAAAAATTTCTTTCACTTGTACAGGCTTTATTGGAAGACTTTACAGTATTAAATATTGAAAAAGAAACAGGCTGATGCTTAATAAGGTATGGGACCTGTTATCCAGAATGCTCAGGACTGGGGGTTTTCTGGATAAAATGTCTGTCTGTAATTTGGATCTCCATACCTTAAGGCTACTAAAAAAATAATTTCAACATTAAACCCAATGGGGTTTGCCACCAATGAAGATAAATTATGTTAGTTGGGATCAACTACAAGGTACTGTTCTATTATTACAGAGAAAAATGAAAAAAAAATAAAATGATTTAATTGAAATAGAGTCTATGGGGGATGGCCTTATCGCAATTTGGAGCTTTCTGCATAACGGGTTTCCAGATAACATATACCATACCATACCATTAATAAAACTGGAAAAATATAGTAAAAATGCTTTTAAACTTCTAACATTAAATGCAATTTGCACCTACCAAATCCAAGGCAGACAAAATGTTGCTGCTATGGGCCAATATGAATTCAATATTTCCTATGGTATTGGATTTTAGTGATAATAAACATTTCCTTTCTTTACTGGTAAAACTTCCTCACATGTTAAAATATTATGCAGAAGCAATGTCATTCTGACCAATCTACCAGATGCGAAATCCATCTCACCTGGACTACTGTTTCCTTCTGGCGTCACTTTCCTCAGGGGGGCTAAAGCTTCTAGCCACCACCGGGCATCTAAAGAGTAAATATTGCTTGTGACAGAAATGCAGCAGTTTAGCAGATTGTGTTCTTCTGCAATGTGAATACATTTTGCATCTCTACGCTACTGACTACATTATGGTTTTCTTGAATCTGTGCAAAATGTTTTCTATGGTAAATCAAAATAAGTTAAGAATCCATAAAAACCTGATGTAAGGAAAGTGAGATATTATGCACCAACCCCAACAGAGCCCCTAATAAATCAAACAAAAGACAATGCAAATTTACAGAGAACCAGTTCCAAATTCAAGGCCAGTGTGAGCTGGCTGCTAAAGAAAAGGGTGAATAAGCTTAGAGCTGCAATACATCTAAGTAGCAGAACTCTCCTACATATAAGGTATCTACATAAATATAAAGGTGGTCTATGCAGAATGTAACCTGAAAAGTATTTAGAGGTGCATGTTTTCATAGCATTACTATGGCCTATGTTTTTTGTTTGGTCTTATTTCCTAAAATCCAACACGCTGTACCCCATTACAGCATATCCTATTCAGACACGCAAACATAACCATCATACCATGGCTCTCCAAACAGCTAGCATCACAAAATGATTTTTTAATAAGAGTATTCATAATGTTTATTCTGGACAGATATCAATGCTTATTTTGAAGGTCCAACTCAGTAATTTGCAGAGATGGTTAGACATAGCAGCTACATTTTGTCTTCTGTAATCAGTGTAAAACATTCAGCCAAAGAACTGATTTTAAATGAACAGATAGAGCTACTTATTCTATCATGGTAGGCACTTTGCACTCTATATGGGGTAAATAAAAACATATATATATATATATATATCTCCATGAATATCTTTCTAGTAAGATGGACCTCTCTATTAGGGTTGTACAATGTAATGTAATAAAAGGCACATTTGCCCACGTTTAGTAACCCATGGTAACCAATCTGAAGGAAAGGAGAAGAAAAAGTAAAAACTAAGTAAGCTTTATCAGAAAGGTCTATGTAAATACAGCCATAAGCACTCACAAATACACTGCACTAAGTTCTCTTTCAAAAGATACAGGATTTCTTGTCTATTTGTTTTCCTGTGCCAGAGACACGCAGCTCTCTCCCCTTTCCTGCTCCCCCCTCCCTCAAGAATGCTACGAACTCCCCCCCCCCTTAGAAATGTGGATCTGAACCAATCAGCAGGAAGCTTCCAAAATGAGCATGTACACCGGTCTTGATCTTGGTGCAGGAGTGAGGCATTATGGGAACTTTCTTTACAGAGCTCAGCTTTTTTTTTTCCTATGAGGCTTCTGATCATCTGAATGGGAGAAATATGGGGAGACTTAAGGGCACTATTGAGAGAGCTGAAGGTATGCCTGCAGTTTGAGATTAACTCTTTATTAGCCTTTCCTTCTCCTTTATACAGCTGGAAAGTAAATGCAACCTACTGATTGGCTGCTGAGGGTTTCTAGACCAGTAGTAAAATTTTTGCTTTTCATTTCATTATTATCACAGGCTCAGCAGCATAGTGAAAATTATACAGTATATATAATTACTATATATATATATTAAATCCCATTTTCTCGGGCTAGCTAGCCACAACCATTCTGATCCCCTCACACATTCCACCTCTTCTGTTACAATGACCTAGGATGGACTGCCCTTGAACTGTGTGCATGACCAGGTAAAACAGCTGACAAATATGGAACTGTCAATAAGAGGGACAATTCCTTAGGTTCCCTACAAACTTAACAGAGATACCATAACATTTTCTGACCGTAGGTATTTCCCTGTACACTCCCCTGTACAGTTACTTAAAGGAACAGTAACACCAAAAAATTAAAGTGTATAAAAGTAATAACAATATAATGTACTGTTGCCCTGCATTGCTACAACTGGTGTGTTTGCCTCAGAAACACTACTTTAGTTTATATAAATAAGCTGCTGTGTAGCCATGGGGGCAGCCATTCAAAGGAGAAAAGGCACAGGTTACTTAGCAGATAACAGATAAACCCCCATTATATGGGGCTTATCTACTAGATATCTGCTATGTAACCTGTGCCTTTTCTCCTTTTTTCCAGCTTGAATGGCTGCCCCCATGGCTACACAGCAGCTTATTTATATAGTAGCTTTTCTGTAGCAAAAACACCATTTTTTTTGCAGAGCAACAGCACATTATATTTTAATTACTTTAAAACACTTTAATTTTTTGATGTTACTGTTCCTTTAAGGGCCCCCCACGCTCGTTTTACAGGCACACCTCTTCCACCCCCCCAACATGCACAAAGCACTGCACACCGTGTTACATTTTTAGGGGGCGAGGGCCTAAGTTGTTGAAAGGGATGGGGTCAGGGTCAGTGGGCCCATCAGCCCTGTACAAGGCACTATTCTACATGAAAATGTGGGGCAACAACAAGTTAGTAAAATGTAAAGCAGCAAAAATGCAGGGAACTGATATATTTAAGGGATATGTTTGTGAATGCTTGAAATATAGCTTCCACACAGGGCCGGAACTAGGGGTAGGCAGAAGAGGCAGCTGCCTAGGGCGCAACGATTGAGGGGCGCCAGGCAGGAGCCTCTCCTGCCTACCCCTAGTGCTACTTTGTCATTGCCTCCGCATCTTGTCATTAGCGGCGGAGGCAATGACTGATCTAATCGTCCCGCCCCCCCTGCACCGCCTCCTGTGCTTTGGCGCGCATGCGCTGTTCGGGGGGGTGGGAAGGTAGGCGGAGTTGGCCGACCGGGTTGCCTAGGGCGCCCGGTCGGCTTGGCCCGCCCCTGCTTCCACATATCTATAAAATGCTGTAACAGTTACACTGTCAGTATAGGGGAATTTGGATTTCTTTTATTCGTTGCAGTTACCCTTAAGGGGGGCCTTGCCTTTATTTATATTTAAAGCACAACATAATTTTTTACTTTTCTGCTTAGTTTTGATTATATTTTAGCACAGCTTTGCAATACAAATGTCATTCATTGCATAATCATTTGGCATTCTTCTGTGTTTCAAATAATAGGACATTTCTTTGCTGTTGTAAAATATTGACTTGTATATCATATTGCATTTACCTCACTGAATGACATGATAAATGTTTGAAGATGCCAGAACAGGATTTGTGAAACATGAGACGGCTCTAAATACACCAGGGAACCAAAACTCTAGATGTCTATGAGGCAAACACTTCATTGCATATAATCAGCCGGACTTTTTTTTTTTAAAGGAGCGTATGAAGTTACAAAATAATAAATTATACAAAGAAAAAGGTTATAAAGTCTGAACAGACAATTTATGCATCTTGTGAAAGAACATTCATTTAAGACAAAGGAAAGGTGGGGTAATGTTCAAGGGTTCCAAAAAAACGATTACAAAACAGTTTATGTGGCTGCTAAATGCTTTTGGTGCAAATGTATAACTGGCACAGTAAGGTAAGTTCAGGTCATTGGCTGAGTTTGCACCTGTTGACAATGTAAAATGCCAGAGAACATGGCAGCTACCAAACCAGCAGATTTGCATGTATAGAAATGATGAGTATATATATATATATTACATACAATTATACAAGGCCCTCCATAATGTTTGAAAAAAAGACACATTTTTCTTTGATTACCACTGTTTCTTAGTATATTGAATTGAATATATTAAAATTTGAAATCAAACAACTCACATGTAATGAAAGCGTACATTTCACACTTTAATTTAAAGTTATTTGCATAGATTTCAGTTTCACTGTGCAGAAATTACAACACTGTTTATACATACTGTAGTTCCAATCATTTCAGGGCACCATAATGTTTGGGACAAAGTTATGGAAGGTATATTAAAGCAGTCATGTTTAGTACTTTGTTGCATATCGATTGCATGCAATGACTGCTAGAAGTCTGCGATTCATAGATATCACCGGGTGCTGAGTATCTTCTCTGGTGATGCGCTGCCAAGCCTCTGCTGCAGCCAGCTTCAACTCCTGCTTGTTCCTTTAAAGAATAAGTAAACCTTTTTTTCTATCAGTAAAATTCCTCTAAACAGCCTCCAGAATTACCTACCTTTGTCCCAGCATTCTGTCTGACCTGGATCCTCAGTTACACGTTAATCCTTTCCTTTGCTTCACTCTGCACAAGGAAGCAAAGGAAAGGATTAACGTCTAACTGAGGAACCAGGTCAGACAGACCTGTTTAGAGTAATGTTACTGATAGAAAAGAAAAGGTTTACTTATTCTTTAAGGTCCTCTTCAGCATATGGAAGGCATCCTCAGTTGGATTTAAATCAGGTGACCAGGCCTATGCATCACTTCGGCTTTCTGAAGTTGCACAAACTTGCCTGCAGGAGGAAACTTTGTGTGACTTTGATATGCCAAATTGATACATAGGCCTCTCCACTGGACTCCTATTGTTGCCGGTGGAAAGGCACTCCGGATTGGTTAGTCACCCACGGTAGCAGCGATCTATTGCGGGCGCAGCGAGCGGCGAAAATTTCTTAAACTTACATGTTTATGTGACAAAAAGTCACGTAATTTTAAGGATTCGGTTCAGTCAGGAGCATGGATTCGGCCGAATCTTGACCAAATCCCGAACTGAATCCTGGATTTGGTGCATCCCTAGTAGAAGTCAAGGGGAGCTGTCCTTGGGAAAATTTAAACAATTAATGCAATTTAAGTTTTTCTAATCGTATTTGTTTAAAATAATAAGCAAATTACAAATTCAAGGTATTTTAATTTTTTTCAGTTTTATTCATTAACATTTTTTTATTTGGATTTTTTAATAAATAAGCTAACATTTACTTTTTTTTACAATTTTGATTCTATTTGAAAATTTTGGTAAATAAGCCTGTAAGTAAAGTCTTAAGTGCTTCCCACAAACATGACATGATAAAAAAAGATGTTTTGCTATTGTCTTTTCACTTGCCAGGCACCAGACACAATGGAGGTCATTTATCAACGCTGGCCAAATTTGTACCTGGGTACTCATAGCACCCAATCAAGTTTTTGTTTTAATTGCACATGGCTGAACAAAACTGATCCCTGATTGACTGCACACTGCCCAGGTGCAAATCTGATGCCAATGTCGGACTGGGAACCCAGGGGCCCACCAGAAAACCACAGACCCTAGGTCCGAATTCCAAACTATTTTTCCTCACCCAAACTCTTTATTCTCCTAGTCTCTTTTATTTACATGCTAGCTTCTATCCTTTCATCTATTTCTCCTCTTTGTTCCCATTCACAAATAGGCATTGACCATGAAACAGGTCAAATGGTCAAGAGCAGGAGGGTCCACACGAAAACCCTATGGGGCCCATTTACTAAACAATTTTGAGATAATTTTGTATTTTTTCTAACTTGTAGAACATTGTACTTTGCACAAAGAATACAAACATTTCGGAATTTGTTAGCGCTTTGGTTACACTTCCCTTTGGACTATCTTTTCAACAGATTTGATCTGTCGAGTACCATTGAGTCCTATGGAAGGCTTCCAAAGCCAGACATGGAAGGCATCAAAGCCAGAAAGGTTTGTGTGGCATAATGAACTTTTCGGCATAAAAATATTGTGACTTTTGGAACACATTTGTGATATTTTCATACGAACAATTAAAGCATTTTCAGAACTTCAGAAATTATAATTTTTCCATATTGTGTATTAAGCCCAGAAAAAAATCAGATCTTAGTAAATGTGCCCCCAAGTGTGTTTATTTACTGGAATACAAGCGATGCATTACACAATAGCCAATGCCAGACTAAATTAATTGCAGTTAATCTGGAGTTGAGCAGGAACCTTAACCCTAGTATAGCAGTGGATGTATCCTACTTGGACTTTGTTAAAGTATGGTCTCTGTTTTTGCTTCTGATACTAAATTGTGCAAAACTATATATTCCATGCCGGATGCTGCCATGAGAGATTGGAAAACTGGGCAGCAAACTGGAAAATGAAGTTCAATGTTGATAAGTTATGCACTTTAGTAGTAGCACAATATTAATGCAAGATATACACTAAATGGTAGTGTGTTGGGGGATGCTTAATTGAAAAGGATCTTGGGATTTCTGTAGATAACAAGTTGTCTAATGTAAAGCAAATAATGTGCTGTCTTGTATAAAAAAGGGCATTGACTGAAGGGATGAAAACATAATTTTGCCCCTTTATAGGTCCCTGGTAAGGCCTCACCTTGAGTATGCAGTGCAGTTTTGGGCTCCAGTCCTTAAGAAGGATATTAATGAGCTGGAGAGAGTGCAGAGACTGCAACTAAACTGGTAAAGGGGATGGCAGATTTAAACTATGAGATTAGACTGTCAGGGTTGGGGTTGTTTTCTCTGGAAAGAGGCGCTTGTGAGGGGACATGATTACTCTGTACAAGTACATTAGAGGGGTTATAGGCAGATGGGGGATGTTCTTTTTCCCATAAAAACGATCAGCGCACCAGAGGCCCCCCCTTTAGACTAGAGGAACGGAATTTTCATTTGAAGCAGCATAGGGGGTTTATTTCACGGTGAGGGCAGTGAGATTGGGGAATGCCCTTCCTAGTGATGTTGTGATGGTAGATCATTTTTATGCCTTTAAGAGGGGCCTGGATGATCTTCATAGTAGATATTGGTATATACAGTTTATATATGTGAGTGCACAGATAGGTTGGTGTGGAATGCTGTTTGTATATGTGACCTGGGGTTTACTTGGACAGGTTAAACTTGATGGACTTTGATCTATTTTCAACCCAAATTAACTATGTAACTATGGGGCGTGTTTACTAAGATTGGAGATAAATATTACTGGTGATGTTGCCCATAGCAACCAGGCAGTAACAATATGTGGGCTTTAGGATACACTGTTTAAAAGATAATATAAATGCCAGAGAGAATAAAGATGTCCAGTTTCTGCTAGGAAAGAATTGTAGAATGTGTATTAGTATAGCAGCGGAAGATTAATTGATCACAGTGATCAAACAACTTAAGACCCGTTAGAATGTACACTAATGTACATTAAATTTGCATGAAGCATTTTACACTCGTGTAACTTTGCATATCTAACCTTAACCTCATAATTAAAATGATAACTTTTTGCTACCTTTTATATGTTCAACGATAATGAGAGTGAATTTGGGGGTTCCTTTTTATCTTGTTAAATATTCCCGAAAACATCCATCATTTTCTACCACGCCAAACAGCTTGAAGCAAGTAATGAAAGCTATATAACACCAAAAAAATACTTTTTCTTCATAAGGGGCCATATGAGTAAAGAACATGTCAGAAGCATGTAGAATTCAGTGCAAGCAAAATGAACAACCTTTCTGAAGACACACTGAGGATGCATTTTGTCAATTCTGCCCTAGGCCAATGAGACATAAAAGGAACTAGGTTGTTATAAGTAGACTTGTTTTGAAAAACTCCTCTGACTTGATTGACAATGTACAATTTACACAAGGGGTGTGGCTAATGAAGTGTGTGAACCAGAAAAAAAATCTCATAGGTTTTCTCTGAAGAATACTTGTGAACTGTCAATCACTCCCGAGTAATTTTTAGCTCAGGCATACCAAGAAGCACCATCACATAAAGTGCTTAATGCCTGAAGGAGTTCTGCAAGGACTGGGTATAAGCATCTGAAACCATCACATTGCTGAAGCTGATTTGTTTCATGTAGAAGTCCCTTTTCAGTACAGGGCTGTGCAGCAATTGTTGCAATGGTCAGAGCAGCACAGTTTTTTTTCTTAGAGAGTGTTTTAAGCCTGTGTCACCCTATTATTCATTTGTATGGTTTCAAAGCTCATCAGTCATCAACTACTGAGCCTCATTTGGGATTAGCAAACTATAAAAACTCCCCATCTGTCCCAGAAAGAACTGGAAATAAATAATGGATCTTGCCCAAAAAGATAACAACAGATTCAATAAATCTTGCAAGTCATTAATATCCTTGTTGCAATCTGGGCCTGTAGAATATGTTTATAATAAAAGGGTTCAAGTCAGTTAACACAACTTTTATGTTTCCTCATCCTTTCTATACACTTTGGGGCTGATTTACTAAGACACGAATTCGAATTGGAAAAATTCAGATTGGAAAACGAACATTTTGCGACTTTTTCGTCGCCTTTACGACTTTTCGGAAATTGACGCGACGTTTTCGTAACCATTACGACTTGCGCGAAAAGTCGCAAATTTTTCGTAGCCATTACTATTCGCTCGTATCTTGTCGCGACTTTTTCGTATTGAGCGCTCGTAAGCGGCGGGCAAAACTTTCAGACTTAGCATGATTTTGGAAGCCTCCCATAGGATTCAATGGCACCCTGCAGCTCCAACCTGGCCCAAGGAAAGCCTCCCATAGGGCTCAATGGCACTCTGCAGCTCCTACCCGGCCCAAGGAAAGTCTCCCATAGGGCTCAATGGCACTCTGCAGCTCCAACCCGGCCCAAGGAAAGTCTCCCATAGGGCTCAATGGCACTCTGCAGCTCCAACCTGGCCCAAGGAAAGTCTCCCATAGGGCTCAATGGCACTCTGCAGCTCCAACCCGGCCCAAGGAAAGTCTCCCATAGGGCTCAATGGCACTCTGTAGCTCCAACCTGGCCCAAGGAAAGTCTCCCATAGGGCTCAATGGCACTCTGCAGCTCCAACCCGGCCCAAGGAAAGTCTCCCATAGGGCTCAATGGCACTCTGCAGCTCCAACCTGGCCCAAGGAAAGTCTCCCATAGGGCTCAATGGCACTCTGTAGCTCCAACCCGGCCCAAGGAAAGTCTCCCATAGGGCTCAATGGCACCCTGAAGCTCCAACCTGGCCCAAGGAAAGTCACCATACTGAAGCTTGAATGAATCCGAATCTTTCGTACTCGGCGTGAAAGCTGCGAAAAAGTCGCGACTTTTCGCGCAATTTGTAACGGCTACGAAAAAGTCGCATCATTTTGCGAAACATTCGTAATGGCTACGAAAAAGTCGCGACAATTTTCCGAAAAATCGCAAAATACCGATCATTACGGAAAAAACGCATTCAGACGCCGTCGGAACGTTCGTGGGTAAGTAAATGTGCCCCTTTGTCTAATACCTATACTATAGGTAATGGCCTAGCACTTGTATTTGTATAACCAAGGAAAGACTAACAATCTTTTTCTCATTCTAATCGCTCACATATTTTTAAGTAAATTGATAAATATACATTTTCCATATTTACATTGAACCTTAGAGACTACGTAAGTTCCACTGGGGCACGGACAAAGATATATCACAAACATCATAAATGTGTCTCAGTGAAAATACTGCAGTCATGGGTAATCAGAGACATAAGCAAAACTGGCAGCTGGGGTAGTTTTAGGCTCATGGAAGCTGTTCTGTCATTAGTGATAGAAAACTGTTGGATGAAGGGTAACTTAAGCAATATTTCTTTCAATATCAATTACCTATTGGATCATCATGCAGAAGATGTTTTAAAGCTTCTTTCTTCCCTTGTAAATTGCTAAATTTATTTTTGATTGTTTAATCAAAAAATTTCTTAATATGCTTAAAGAGTCAATGTCTCTACATTTATTAATAAATTCTGCATTCTAGTTATGTAGTGCATGCAGTTAAAAAGAAGAAGTCACTACTAAATTCCTTGAAAACAGCATTGCTGCAATTGCTGTAGATATCACTAAAAGCCCTCTCACCATACTTATCATACTCTACTAGATAAACAACAGTAGCTTAGAGCAAATTTCCTCCACAGACTTCTTGGAAACTGGTAGAAAATGCAAATGTGGGGCTTAATTGCTATTTTTACAGCTAGGCTACCATTACTGCAAACTCACCCTCAAGAAAGAGAAAACAGTTTTAAAAGCATTAAAAGCAACCAAATATAGTATTTTGCAAAAATTTAAGACTATGGCCATAAGGGGCTGAAATGCATACTTGCAAATTTCGGTGCTTAAATCTGCTGTGTGTGCCTTGCACCTGGGCCCAAGGTCTGGCAGGCACATCGGAAAGCTAAACGGAGCATAGTGGTTGATTCAAGACATGCCTTTATCAGCAAGCCCAGAATCAGCCCCTTGTGGCTTAAGCCTTAGGGGGAGATTTACTAATCCACGAACAGACCGAAAGCGTCCGAATGCGTTTTATCGTAACGATCGGTATTTTTTGCGACTTTCTCGTCGCCATCGGGATTTTTCGTATGTCCCACGATTTTTTCGTCGCTGTCGCGACTTTTTCGTATATTTTCCGCAACTTTTTCAACAACGTCGCGAAAAAAATCGGATTGGTTTTTCAGCCGTTTACTATCGCTCAATACGGAAAAATCACAAGAAATACGATAAAGTCGCGACAGCAACAAAAAAGTAGCGACAAATACGAAAAATCGCGACGGCGACGAAAAAGGCGCAAAATTTTCGTTTCCAACACGATTTTTTCCCTTTCGGGATTCGGATTTGTGGATTAGTAAATCTGCCCCTTAGTATTATGTAGAGAGCAAAATTTAAATCATCTTATTGCAAGGGGAACACCAGAGAGCAGTGCTGAAAATCAAAACCAGAAGATAGTTAGTAGAGTGCCCCTCAAACAAATGCAAATATTTAACTGGGAAGAAACAGAATACATACAAAGGCTAACAAGAAAAAAAAAATCCCTTGTTTCTTTTATATGGGCCTTTTGGTTGTATTCTTCTAGCTTCCATCTCTGGTCAAGCAGGCACTGAAGTTTGTGCATATGGTCAGTTTGTCTTTTTGCATGCAGTCAGTAGGAGGAGCTCCCTGCACATGCGCACTTTACATACATACAGAGCGGGAAGGTTCTACTGGCAGGGGCAAATAATTAATAATATTCTGGATATCTAAGTGAAGACTTTGCAGTAGTGGCTTTATCTGTGAAGCGGCTCTTGAAAAGCAGAATCACGCATGTTTTATCCAGGCACTATTTATCCAAAATTACATAGGCCGGGCAAAACAATTAAAAGATTTATACCATCTGTCACATCTGCCTGTTTAAGTGCAACCTGCTCTGGTAGTAAGTAAACACCTTATGCATTGTTTGTAAGTACTAGGCAGCGTTACACTTTCTTGCATGCTTTCTCATGAGTTCAGTACAAATCAGTTGCACTGTACTAGGTGCAAACTAACTTATATCAGTCAGAACAAAATTCAAGTAAAATGCCATTCTGGTGCAGTAGTTCCTTTTTTATGAGACAATATGGTTTTGGCCTTTGTGCTATTTGGATCAAGAATTTTGAAAGGAACCTGAGGACACATATGTATATATTTTGCATGACTGTGGAAAGAAAAAAAAGACTACAGTTTATCCAGTTTCTCATGTTCCCTATTCAGCAACATGGAAGAAAAAAATAAATTCCTTTCTTATCGCAAAATATACAGGATCAACATAAAGCCGCATAGAATTCTTCATTACATACCTACACGGCACCTGATAAAGTGTATTTATTAAAAATCACTTTTTATTAACCAAGAATCTTATGTTTAATTTTGATCATTTTTTGCATCTACATACCTAGATATAGTACACCTTATAGTACACCTTATCCAGAATACTTGGGACCAAGGGTATTCCAGATAAGGGGTCTTTCTGTAATTTGGATCTCTATACCTCAAGTCTACTAAAAAATCAATAAAACATTAATTAAACCCAATAGGATTGTTTTGCATCCAATAAGGATTAATTATATCTTAGTTGGGATCAAGTACAGGTACTGTTTTATTATTACAGAGGAAAAGGAAATCAGTTTTAAAATTCTAAATTATTTGAGTAAAATGGAGTCTATGGGAGACAGGCTTTCCGTAGCTAGGATAACGGGATATCTGGATAAGGGATCCCATAACTGTACTGCTTATTTGAACCTAACAAGGCAATCAGATTTTTCTCAACAAACCTTAGCATTTAAGTGAAGGCCTACAAATTTTAATGTTTTTTAAAAAAATAAGATGATTAAAAACACCACATCCTATAAGTTTCTTTAAAACATTGGTGTATAAGTGAAAAGATGGCACCAGGTCTATATATTTAATAGTTACATTTTCTGTGCAGTACAGAATAACAGGACCAACAGCTATTAGGATGCCTTAGCAGTTAGGATGCAACTTATACTTTGATGTGAGTAGAATTATTAAGGATTTAGTAATATGTCTTAAGGCAAAGAAAGCTGAGCAGTAGGAAAGTAAAGATCAAAACTGACACATTGGAAATGGGTGAAGATTAAGAAAAAATGGTTTAGCAAAACAAATACAATATATAGAGAAATGAGGTCCAATGTTAAGCACTTAGATTTTTTTTTTAATCAAACAGGCTTTAACATACAAAAGTATTCTAAAACAACATTGGTTAAAAGAAAATTAATTTAGACATCTTCAAAATACATCCACACTCTTCACTATTATGTGCAAAGGTACTAGTGGACCTTGGATAACTAACCCTTTTTCACATTATTGAAAAGGACCAGTGAGATATGTAGGTAATATCACCAATGTAGCTGCCATCTATCGGATCCAGTCTTGGAGTGTCATGAGGCAGTACAAGAATTCTCAGCTTCATGTAAAAGTTACATATGACTTTGTCAACTATATAGCCGACAAGAGGAAAAATAGGTTCAATAATCGAAAAGCTATGGCCCTGAAATACAATTATGCTAAAAAACACAACAGTATATCTAAATAAATAAATAAGCAGCTTTTGTCTGATTTTTTAAAAAAATTTTAAAAAGCCACTGATGCTGCACAATTGTGCTCTGGAGAAATGGCATCATTTATGAAGATGCCTGCTGGGCAGCTCTCTGCCAATGGATGACGAACTTCATAGGCATGACAGTCAACGCTTATGGATACCCAAGTTCAGGAGAATTAGACATCTGAAATAATACCTCTAGAACAGGAGATTGTGGCTTTAGGGAGCCTTAAAGTCTCATTACAAATTATTCTTTACATTATTTAACAATTTATTTTCAAATGACACAAATATAGCAGCATATGTAAATCAGATACCTAATGTAACACTTTTCTTTTTTTTTGGTAATATCAATTGTGCTGAAAGACAGTGTTCAGATTATATTTAATAAGTTCCATTTCAAACCATATGAGAGGAACTTAATGTCCAAAAATATTCTGAACCTTTGCCTTTCAATGTGAGCCTTAGGCAGTGACAAGGCTGGCATCTGGCCTAGAGGGTGCCTAAGTCTGGACTCTAGAGACACTGCCTGGAAAGGCAAATCTACAGAATTTTTCAAACTCTTAAGGTTGGGGTATTTTTTTCTTCTTGTATAGTTAAATTTCATTTTGTTTTAAGAGATTAAACTATAAAAACAAAGATATATACTAAAAAAAATGGTCTGAAGAATCAGTGAAATCAGACCAGAAAATTATGTTTCAATATTGTTGACAACAGGAGTAATGAAACCACTGAACTCTAATGGAAAAGTAAAGCCTAAAAATGAATATGGCTAGAACGTACTCTAGCAGCCCAGAGGTTCAGCAGTCCCTATAAAGGTATTAATTCAGCCTTTTAAAGTTGTCCCCAGCATATCACTAGCTTTGATCTTGTTTGGCGAATTGTTCAACACAGACCCCTAAGCTAAGCTTAGGGGTCATCAAGAATGTTTAAAACATTTTGATGAAGAATATATTGATTTCTAAGATGTAATATAATGTAAATTTTAATTTGATTACTAACTGGCTTTGTATTGTTTATTTGATATTGTATTTATACTGTAGCTTGTGTATCAGTCCCTATGCTTGAGTAAGTGACAACTAGTGATTAGCGAATTTTTTTGCCAGGCATGGATGTTTTGCGAAACTTCTGGAAAGATTCGCCGAGAAAAAATTTGTCGCACGTCAAAAAAACGCAGGTGACAAAAAAAAAAAAAATCACGTGACAAATGTATTTCACACATGTGCTGTGAAGCAGCACAAAAAGAGATGGAAGCTACTGCGGGCATTGGGCTCGTTTATAAAAATTGGGCAAATTTCAACCTGCAGCTAGCTGAAAAAAATCTAACCATAGCATTGGTTGCTATGTTGTTACTACCCAGGTGCAAAATTATCCAGTGTTTCTAAATGAGCCCCGTGACTGCTAGTAGGCTGTGGTGGTAAGGAAGAGTCAGCTCCTGCTAACTCAGAGGGAGGAATGTTAGGAAGACATCTAACATGGTACAACTGATTATATATTTATGTTTTATTTATGTTTAATTTAAAAGATTAATATAAATAGTAAAGAGTGTGTTTTAATTAAGATTTTATACAGAGGTTCTGTTCTTTGCTTTCCTTTTTAACTTTACACTGGCTTAGTATTGTGGCATATGTGTTCTTATTCATCCACTGGAAAACTATGGCTATTCAATTAAATAAAACTGATTACTATTTCCACACACATTTCAAAATTAAATGTATGTACATGTTTCTACAAGTTTTCCTTCCTTTTCTTGTGCTGAGCAAGCCACCAAGAAAGATCAACCAGCCTCTAGCTCACATACTTTGACAAGCAAGCAACCACAATGAATCCCAAACCCTTCCATCCTAAAGGCACATATGAGCCATGGGACAGTAATGTTTTCTATTACACTATAGCCTCACATATCTGAATACGTCTGATAGTGCTTTCCATGCACTGGTTGCGTCAGTGGTCCAAATATCAACAGAAGTCCCCAGCATCAAATCAAAGTGAATGCATTTTAAGTAATTTAAATGTAAAAAAGAACATATAAAAATGTTTAAATAGAAATCTTTATTAACATGTTAGCCATTGCGTATCTCACAATAGTTCTTAAATGAATGGATATTTTGTGTCCCAAAGTAATTGCACTTAAGTAAAGCTTTAAAGCAGCTCTGTGTCCCCACTGGACTTATCTTCTGGTGCCAGTTAAAAAAAACATTAGTAGTGGTGATACCAATATAATAAATGGTCTGCACACACCAAAATGCCATGCTAAATGGTTTATGTGCAAGAAATGAAAGCTATATCAAAGCATCCAGATCCTGTCTTGATGAGGCCCAAGTGACACAAATGGTTTGGAGCAGTGGGATACTCTGATACTGATACTCTCACAGAGTAATTGGCTGCATTATCTTTAGAGTTATAAACCAAGAATGTGCACCGGTAGCATCTTGGTCAAAACACTGTGGTTCCAATGAATGGTATAAGTCTCAAAACATGAAATAAACAAAGTTTACACATCTAATGTATACAATTTTGTGTTGAATACACTTAAAGTTATGAATATTTTTTTATATTTTAATAATGGTTTTGAGAGAGGACAAGAATGTGTTTTTTTTATTTTTTTTCCCAGCCTTAGCTTCTATGCTGCTTAGTTTCTTGTATATGTTACGGACAGTTTCTGATTATTATTATAGCTTAATTGCCAAGTCTAAAAAGCGCTTTGCCTGAAGACTTGTTCATGAATGCAGATATTAATACATCTATTTGATGGATTTTGTACATGAGTGGACCTTTCAGTTTGGGCATCAGTACAGATTTTTGAACAGGTTTTATTTACCTATCCATCTGTGATTTACAAAAAACAAAAGGTGTGGAAAACACCAGAAATTGTTTGCCCACAAGGTGTGCCATGCTGGTGCTTATCTCTACAATGCCTACACGAGCAATGTCATATAAGGTTATGTTTCTGCCTGTCTACATCTAACTGCTTGTGGTCATACAGTGAATTAAAATGTTATCTCATTTTTTAAAGGGACATCATTTTGTGCATTGATGTACATAAGGTATCGGGGGGGGGGGGGTGAGGGGAAAGGGGGTAGCCATGAAGAAAATAAATTATTCACTTGCTCTCTAAGAGAAGTGATATTAATGGCACATAAGTACAAGGCTGCCTTAGGATTAACAAGTTAAATCATTGACTTTTGGCACTTTACATAATAGTTAAATAGTAAAACATCTAGGGGCAGATTTATTACAAATTGTATTTGTGTAACTTTTATGTTCTTTTTCTACCACGATGGAACTTCTTAAAAAAGAATGAATGTCTACGTATTTATGTGAAAATCTGAATCATTTATGTGAAAACCTCAAAATGCTCCTTTTCGGAAGAATTTTTGTGTGATTACAAACAAAAAAATCCTGTATACCTCTAAAACCTTGAAGCAAAGAAAGATTTTACATTTGGATAAGGACAACTTCCATTGGCTTCTACATGGCCTCGGCAGCTTTTAGATGGCAAAGTTTTGTACTACAGTTTTCTGTGGTTTTTTCCACTTAATAAATATCACATTTTTCTTTGTTTAAAGTAATTAGTAAATAAACAATTTTAGTGCTAAAAAACTTGAATAAAAAAAAAATACGATCCGTAACAGATGTTCCCCTAAGTATGTAGCCATCTTTACAGCTGAAAGATTTAAAGTGCTGAGAATAGGCTGACAGTAACACCAGAATGTGAAAATACTTTATAGACATTTCAGTGTCTATTTTCTCATTATCTGCAAATTAAATACGGCTTGACAGCAACAGTCCGATTTTGTTCAAGAAAAGTTTTTACCCTAAGGCTCCTGGCATGGTTTAAACATTCTGGCATCAAGGTCCATCTGTCACCTCTCTGTGTGTGTTCCAATTGTGTGCTTGTCATTCACTTGAATTGCAAATGACGGCAGGTAGAGGGGGCATTTTGTTCACCACTGTTCTCAAGGCAAGGGCAGCACTGGACAAATTACCCTATATGCAAGAAGCCTAAAGGTGTGTCAAATGCAATAAATTAGATTTGAATCCGTTATATAAGCTTTCCTCTTACCTGTAATACAAAGGTGCTGAACAACCCTACTGGACTTTGAATGGCAGTTCCTTTGGTTAAATACTAGCTTAAACTATGTGAGCACGGCTCCCCTTTTCCGAAGCAGCCAAAGTTGCCTTGCGTGGAAACTTTTAACTACTTTACACTGTGTATGTCTTCCCACCACAGTAATGGAAATGAAGTTGAACCTTGACGCCAGAATGTTTAAGTCATGTCAGGAGCCGTAGGGTAAAAAAAAAACTTTTCTTAAACAAAATGTGCAGGTAACAGTAATATAATATTATTATTATATTATGATATTAGTAATTATATTTAAATGCATATAAAACCCCTTCTGTTTTTTTTGGTATTACTAACTTTTTATTTACCTGAATGCACTAAATGTGGGCATAGTCGTATGTAATGTGCAAGAAAACTAATATCCAGAGCCACTAATACATCAAATGTATGTAACAAAGAGATTATATTGAAGAAAGAAAGCTGCAGGCCATGAGTAGAAAGCAGGGCAAGATTTTCCTAATCATACATAATACCAATGTAAATGAGCACATTAATAGGGGTCTATATAGTTTAAGACACAGTTCGCAATTTTACATATAATGGTTTGGGTTATTATGTAAAGATAACTACAGGTATGGGACCTGTTATCCAGAATGCTCAGATAAGGAATTCTTGCATAATTTGGGTCAAATACAAGGTACTGTTTTATTGTTAAAGGAAAAAAGGAAACCATTTTATTTGCTTATAATGGACTCTATGGGAGATGGCTTTCCTGTAATTCAGAGCTTTCTGGATAACAGGTTTCTGGATAATGGATCCCATACCTGTATCTTAATCAGCTTTTAAACAATCATATTTGTGGTCCATCCCCTATCACTAATATAAATTCATAAATGGTAAATATTACTTATCGGGTTTCTTTAACTAACCAAATAATTTTTTTTGTAGTAGGTAAACTAATAAGGGCAAACCAAGCAATCCACAGATTTTGCTCCTTCGCCCATCTAATGTTTTCATTAAACTGCCCACATTAAATGCAGTTCCACATCATTACAAGTACCGACATTTGTAATTTAATTTCACACTAACTGAAATGATAGTGCTTCACAGCATGCCTTTGAACTAGGTAGAATTTATCTCCCTTTCTTGTTACAACAAGAATCCCTTTTGGGTGAAAACTATTGATTTGAAGGTTAAATAAATTCATCTCACTCGGTCCATGTGTAATTTGATGGAAGTTGGCCTAGGGAATCTTTCTGACATTTCTACATACACTTTTCGTTCAAGCGTTATCAAGAAATAAGGTTTAAACTCCTGGGATTTTTAACTACCTGATCATTATTAATTATAGGATTTCTTAATAGGTTATGCCATGTCATTTCCTTGTGGCACGGTTAAGTGACAGTTAAATTAGCAATCTATGCTGTAGTGCAGGAACCAGGTGCATTTCACAGAAGCTAAGGCTATGAACAGCAGAAATACCTAGTAAAAGGACCTTACCGAAAACTCCCATGTATACATTAAACTAGAAAAATATAATCAAATATAACTTTTAGTGATTAAAAAAAATTTAAAGCCAAGCCTACACTCAACAACATCGGCAGCTTTAATGTTATTGGCCCTTTTTGCCATCTGTATGTTTAATGTATACTGTATACATACTTCTAATATACAATGCTGTAGAATATGTTGGTGTTTTATAAATGTTTGTTGATAATAACTATACATCTTTGCTTTGATAGGTATAACTTGTGGATTATTATGAAGACGTGGGGAGGCTAAGCCTTTTCAAAGTAACATCAACAACTTTCCTAGAACAACAGGATGGAGGTATTATACAAGAAGTTGTCACCGCACAGCCATATGTTCTGAGGTTATTATTAGGGATGCACCGAACCCATTGTAAGGGATTCAGCCGAATACCGAACCAAATCAGCATATTCTAATTAGGATTCGGTTCGACCATGGTTTCGCCTGAATCCAAACCCTGCCTAAAAAGGCTGAATCCTGGGCGAATACCAAATCCAAAGCCTGGATTCAGTGCATCCCTCGTTATTATACATGAATGCTACGACCTGTGCAGAAAGAGCCCTGGGACTTCTAGCGGAACCACTCTCTTTAGTGAGCAGGCAAACCCTGCCAGGACCATTCTTTACTTACACCTTTTTGGGGCCTTGGAACATTTTGCTGCAGGCCAACAGAGAAACTGAACATGACAGAAATAGAACCAAAGTGTGGCACAGCAAAGGGTCAGACATAAACTTGGCCAAGAATTCAGGGCAGGCAGCAAACAATTAGAACAGAGGTGTTCTGTGAGGTATTTTATATAACATTTCCACTGCATTGCATTTACCCTTCCATGTATTCTGTGGTATTATACATGGAATAACACCTTGTGATACAGGGATGTGTGTAGGAAATGTCAATAATGAGCCCCCCCCCTCCCAAACACAAAAATCACCCCTCCTTTATGGTACACATAGATGTGTGGTCTATCCATTATATGATGTGAAGTAACACTATAGCAAAAAATGAAAAGTAATACTACTCATTTATCTCGTTAATCTGCTGAAAGAATTAAGTCAAGGCAAAAAGGCAAAAAATTGCATTTTTTACATGATAAAAAATTGTATGGTACTAAGTAGGCAAGTTACTGAAGACAGTATAAAAAAAACACCTATTTACTGCAAATCACATGATGAAGTGAACATCTTCAAAATGTATTTGGATGTTGCCTAAACTATGGTGTTGCAAATTAAATTATTTATGTTTTTCTTTTTAAAAATCTACTGAAACACAGCAAAAGTGCAAGGAACAAGATTACTGCAACACAAAGGGCTACATTCATGAAAACAGGAGTTCGAATCCCGAATGGGACAAATTTGGATTGGATCCGATAATTTCTGAAGATCGCAAATATCACGAAAATGCCTATGAAAAAATTGTATTAGTCACGATAATATCATATTGGCAATCCAAAATTTTCGTATTTAAATTTTCGTTTAAACAGCGGGAAAACCTTTCCGATTTTGATCCTTCTGTGCATGATTTTGAAAGCCTCCCATAGGAATCAATGGCACTCTGCAGCTCCAACCTGGCCCAAGGAAAGTCTCCCATAGGGCTCAATGGCACTCTGCAGCTCCAACCCGGCCCAAGGAAAGTCTTCCATAGGGCTCAATGGCACTCTGCAGCTCCAACCTGGCCCAAGGAAAGCCTCCCATAGGGCTCAATGGCACTCTGCAGCTCCAACCCGGCCCAAGGAAAGCCTCCCATAGGTCTCAATGGCACTCTGCAGCTCCAACCTGGCCCAAGGAAAGCCTCCCATAGGGCTCAATGGCACTCTGCAGCTCCAACCCGGCCCAAGGAAAGTCTCCCATAGGGCTCAATGGCACTCTGCAGCTCCAACCCGGCCCAAGGAAAGTCTTCCGTAGGGCTCAATGGCACTCTGCAGCTCCAACCTGGCCCAAGGAAAGCCTCCCATAGGGCTCAATGGCACTCTGCAGCTCCAACCCGGCCCAAGGAAAGCCTCCCATAGGTCTCAATGGCACTCTGCAGCTCCAACCTGGCCCAAGGAAAGCCTCCCATAGGGCTCAATGGCACTCTGCAGCTCCAACCCGGCCCAAGGAAAGTCTCCCATAGGGCTCAATGGCACTCTGCAGCTCCAACCCGGCCCAAGGAAAGTCTCCCATAGGGCTCAATGGCACTCTGCAGCTCCAACCCGGCCCAAGGAAAGCCTCCCATAGGGCTCAATGGCATTCTGCAGCTCCAACCCGGCCCAAGGAAAGTCTCCCATAGGGCTCAATGGCACTCTGCAGCTCCAACCCGGCCCAAGGAAAGCCTCCCATAGGGCTCAATGGCACTCTGCAGCTCCAACCCGGCCCAAGGAAAGTCTCCCATAGGGCTCAATGGCACCCTGCAGCTCCAACCTGGCCCAAGGAAAGTCTCCCATAGGTCTCAATGGCACTCTGCAGCTCCAACTCGGCCCAAGGAAAGTCTCCCATAGGGCTCAATGGCACTCTGCAGCTCCAACCCGGCCCAAGGAAAGCCTCCCATAGGACTCAATGGCACTCTGCAGCTCCAACCTGGCCCAAGAAAAGTCTCCCATAGGGCTCAATGGCACTCTGCAGCTCCAACCCGGCCCAAGGAAAGCCTCCCATAGGGCTCAATGGCATTCTGCAGCTCCAACCTGGCCCAAGGAAAGTCACGATACCGAAGCTTGAATGAATCCGAAACTTTCATACTTGGCGCGACAATATGATTTTGTCGCACAAATTTTGTTGCAAAGTACGAAAAAGTCGCGCAAGCAACAAAAAAGTCGCAGAAAATACGCACAGAGTGTTCGAACAAACGCTTGGAGCGTTCGTGGATTAGTAAATCTCCCCCAAAGTGTTATAGTAGTACAGAGTAAGAGCCAGAAACTAAGGAATTAGTAGTTGGAGATCCAGAAGAACAGGTGAGGAGTTCCAAAATGTCAATGTTACATCTTTGATGCTGCACAAATAAAGGACTCCTACACACACTCACACACACACTGTCCCATGGGAGTAGTTACCATAGATAAATACAAATGAAAAAATTAAAAACTGAGGGTATGGTGAGCCTTAATCTATTCAGAATTGATTTAAGCAGAAAAATGCAAGCACAAGTGTGTGCAAGTTTTTGTGCCGATAATGTATTTCTCCTTTTAATGGTTAGGCTAAGGGCTGCCATTAAGGGTATACAGGAGCTACTGCAGTCAGGGGCCCCACAATGGAAAAGCAAGTCTCACAGGTCAGGGACTGTACTCAAGTGTGCAGGGTTAAGATGAATTCTGTGTAGTTTTAGGATAATTAGACAGCGGCCAGGGCAGATCAGAGGTGTAGTCATTCACACGAGAGACATTTTTTTCTCTGGTGCTTCATTTTACATGTTGACAGAGCCCACCATACAGAAGGCCCATGTGATCAGTGAGTTAATACCTGGGATCCACTGGGGGAATTGTCTGGCTAACTTAGCAGCATAGGGCCCCTTGATTACAGATGGCAGCCCTGGTGATCCTGTACAGCTATTAACCTTTAACCCTATGGAATTGGGCCCAGAAATAAAAAAAAGACTAATTCAATACATATTAATCATTATATATAAATGGAAATATGAATCACTTTTGAAATTGCTACTATATGATTTCTGATTCAGTAATGCTATAGGATAGAATAATAACAGAATTACCAAAAGTCCCTATAGTTTGGGAGCAGCCAATGTGTCATGTTAGAATAAAGACTAGAGGGAAAAGAATCACAAACCAAGCTGACAGTAGCATATTTTCTAACTTTGAGTTTATTTCTTGTAAGACCTGTATTCGGAGTCAAAGATCCACAGGTGGTGACTGAAGATTATCTCCACTAATTCTCCTTTCCCTAGATGCTAAATCAGACTCACCAACAACCCCCTGCATTTGTAGCATTGCAGTATTACAGAAAAAATATTGATTAAAAACAAAAAAACACAAATAAAGCTTTTTTTCCCAAACAGCATTAATTCTTACCCTCTCCCGAGTTTATTGATTCTGCATCTATTTCCTCAGCCTTTTTCCTTGCGACTTTTGCCAGTGCCAATTCACCCTTATCTAGTGCAAGGTAATGGATGTCCTTTGGAAATCAAGCAAAATAAAAGATTAATCTAAAATGAATCTTGGCCACACAACAAAGAAGAATTTCAAAGAAAGAGAATCACAGCCAAGATCACAGTAAAAGACGAGGCAGATGAACCCACTGTTACTTTTTAATGTTTGCAGTTTTTATTCTTTACTATGTAAATCTATTTCTCCTTTGCTCTATCTAACAAAGTAACTGAACACATTTCCTTAAGTAAAATACACACAATTAGAAATATAGCTACCAGCACATGCCTTTGACAAATTAGCTAATAAATAACTGATTTATGTATGAAAATAATAAAAAGGAAGGTTTCAGGTGTCATTCACATTCAACCAACAATAGAAGGTACAGTGCATCCAGGACAAACCTGTAGGGCAGCATTGCTATTGAATTGTTCAGTTAAGAGAAGCATGTGAAATGAAGTTAATACAGAGCTTTTATAATACCCCGTTAACGTATAGTAACACAGAACAATAGTATTTTTGAAGGTAACAGGTAGTATAGCAAATGAGACATCTGAGTATTCAACAAAACTATAAATATACTTTTCTCATAAATAATAGCTCACTTTTTCAAGGGTTTTCTATAATAGTTGACTAAACCAGTGCCCTTCAGTTAAATTAAAAGAATTGTTCAAAGTAAATAGATAAAAATATGTTTTCACTATACTTAGTAAGCCAAAAATGTTATGTATAGGCTGGGGTAAAAGGATGTCTAACTTAATAGCCAGAATCCTACTTCCTCCTTTGCATCACACTAACCTGTTAGTCAGCATCTAGAAAGGATGGGGGAAACATGGGACATAATTGTTCAGTTAGTTTGCTTTTGACCCTTCCCTGAGTGCTCAGAATCTCCCATGTAGCCCTCATTTTAGTCACTAACAGGTTAGAGAGATGCAAAAGGTGCAGTTGTATTCAGGTAATTATGGTAGACACCTGTTCACACCAGCCTTTATAGATTAAATTTTTAGCTAACTATTTTACTACTAACCCTTTTATTTTGTACATCCTACCTTCTGAAGCTCACACTGATATTAATGGGTGCTATACGGAATTGCTACACCTGTGTTACACCCATGTCTATGGCAGTCTCAGGTAGCTTGCATGGGTGTTTCTCTGCTGACATTATCCTGTATATGTTATAAAATATGTTTTTGTACATGTGGAGCTTCTACTATACATGAGGCATAGCTCACTTTTAATAGTGCGAAAATAAAAAAGATATAGTGGCTCACCCAAAACACAGATAAGGATGCTCTCTAATTAACTTTAGGTAGGTTTTAGATCCTCTAGAATCCTGTATTTAACATTATTATTATTATTTTTTAATGGTTTTTAATATTATTAGACTAATGACACTTGGAGCATTATTATCCACTGTAACCAGTGTAAACTGTGGAAAAACACTTTACAGTGTTACATTAGTGTAATTTAATTTAAAAAGGCACTAATTGATGCATATGAAGCAGTGGCAGGGGGACCTCCACACAAACATGCTCAAGAACCAATTCATGTTTTTAGATGAGCTCAAACCTGAAAAGAAAAATGCCCATGTAAGGGCCAAATTACCCAGAAAATGATATTTCTCGAAATCACATTTATGCAGCTTTGAAATAACAGCATTAGTTCAAGGTGGCATATGTTGTTAAAACTAAAAGTGTTGCTTGTCATAAGATTTAATGTGATGAACTAATGTACCTAAGAAATAAAAAAAAGATATGGCTAAGAAAATAACACATCTCATACGGAAGATAAGATGACAGCTGAGAGAACAAATTGTAGACAAACAGGAAACAAAGTCATCAAAGCAGGGCTGTGCCACAAATGCCAGGAGTGTTAAGGTGGTTACCTATAGTATATATAAATAAAAAGAGGAAAATAAAATATAAGGAAGAAACCTGGCACACTACTGAATACCAACAGTATCCTGTCATATGAGATTTGTTTGTTTTTACCGCACAATAAATATTTAATCATTCAATAACTAGCCAATATAATGCTGTGCAAACTTATACAGAATAAATATGAAACTACTGGGAAAGCCTTGGCGGTAGAGGTGCAAAAATGAGTATATAAGATTATAAAACACACATTCCATTGCTCCAGACTACTAAAGGTCCACATTTTCTGTTCAAGTGATTTGTCTAATCAATATATTCAATGCTAAATGTATTGTATGTTTATTTTGTAATTCTTGTGCTCCTGTGAAGGCATAATTGGCTCAGCTTGACTTTTGCCATTGCCCAAGATGCCACTGCCTTTCAAGCTGGTTTGCCAACTTCAAGCTTATCACCTCCCATTGTTTTATAATCTTATTACATGAAACCAGCAGGGGGTCATTGCATGAAGTCATTGGAGGGTTTGGGCAGCCAAACAGTCGTAAGTGGCACAGCAGGGAGGGCTCTCTAGGTTTTCTCCTAGCATTTACAGTGGGATTCAATAAATCTATGCTGTCATAATTAAGCTGGCCATGCATTCCCAGAAATGGATAAGACAGTCTGGCCAGTTTCAACCATGTTGCCTAAACATTTGGGCATGTATGGCCAGTCACTGAGGCATTCAGATCAATAGAACAGAATAAAAGTCTAGACAGAATATTTTGGTGGCTTGGCCAAAAGATATTAAAGTCCTCTTTATGTTAATCAAAAATTTCTGCGGCTCCATTTCACCTCTTCCAAAGCAATAGTGGTCATACACATATATGGCCCATGAATGGTAAGCATCCATTTGGTCTACAGGCCTGTGTACTAGATGCTATATAATATTTCTTTGGCCTAGAAAACACAGGAGACATAGAATTACATGATCTCAGCATCCTGCTTTTTCACACCAAATAGGATGTGAAGGTTAATTATATTATCCTTACAAGTTTATCTTTGCTACTTAAACCTCTCTTTAAATTAGAAGTTTCTGCACTTTTTTGGGACAATATGCTTAAGGTTATACAGAAGAGCAAATTATTATTTGCAAATTTCCATAAATATCACATATCATCCTCATACTTTTAATAAAATCATTCAGAAACTTGATCAATTTTATAATTTTAGGAAATAATGAATTCTGTAGTGAAATTGTGCTCTTTGTGATATATTTATTAGGGGTGCACAGAATCCAGGATTCAGTTCGGGATTCTACCTTTCTCAGCAGGATTCAGCTGAATCCTGACCAAACTGAATCCGAATCCTTAACATCACATAACTTTTCTTCATACAAACACGGAAGTTGAGAATTTTTTTAAGGAAGATTTTGGGTTTGGCTGAATCCCAAAATAATGGATTACATGACATTACATGACATTAGTTTATGCTTACAGCTTTAAATCTTTTGGTTAAGTTTGTACCAGCTTTACCACAATTCTTCCATGCAAATAAAGTGTTTGGGTACAATAACCTTTAACAAATAGTGTTAATATATGCAATGCGTGGGCCCATTTATGTGCAACTACACTAGCGGCTGCATTAAAAAATTAGCGAAATGGTTTTGTCGGCTGGGTTTTGAGCAACAATCTTTTTCAGGTAGTGTCTGGGTGGTTTGAGGTAGCAGTCAATAACAGTTGCAGAGGGCACTGACACTGTCACATCCTCAGATATTATTTATTTATGATTTTTTTTTATAGAGGTGCACGATACTGGCCCATGTATCATGATGGGATTCATGGAATCAGAGATAAAACTGTACACTGGGTCACTGCTTCAGCTGGTGAGGAATATAGAGTTTTCCATCAACTTGGTCAACACTGACCAGCTGGTGGTAAAGGATGGTTAGGTGAAACATGGTCTGTCGTCACATGTTAGGGAAGAACTCTATTGGGGATTACATGTTTAGTAATTGGGTGGCATGACATGTCAGGTACAAGAGTGAACAGAAGGTGAATGACAACCTAATATTGATCCAAAGTCCCTTTAGCTCCAAACTTTCACTGAATGCTGTTATGAGCTAATTAGTAGCCCTAAATAGGATATTGAAAAAAAAAACAATAGCAGTCATTCTTTCTTTAATGAAATTGTTTTGGGGGAAACCCTTGTGACTCAAAATAAATGAGTATATTCTACGATAAATTAAAAATACAAATATTTTATTTTGTTAAAAACAGACTGCTGGTAAAACAAGGCTTATAGTGTGGTTCAGAAAAAGACTCACTCACTTCTAGTGGACAGAGGGGTTTCCATTTAAATAAAGGCAAATAAACAGATAGTGCAGGTTCCAAGGCAAGATACATTGGGCATTTGGGCACAACTGGCTAGATTCAACTTGATGAGAAAAGATTATCTCCTAATTTAATTCCACATTTTCCCATTGACAGATGCAATTTACTGAGAAAACCATATTTGGGGCAAAAAATAATTTTCTTAGATATTCTTGTAAGTATAGCTGAATTAATTATACACTGAACTGAAAATGTCCAACAACCACTGATTAACAGAGTCAGTTTCCCCTCCTTTACTGGACTGTTTCAGGGAAACATGAGAGAGTAGAAGATTCAAACTTTGTATCTTAGTAAAAAAATCAGAAGCAACCAGAAAGCAATTATTTCTGATGTACTATTTGAAAACAAACGAACTGAAGACATCTGAAGGTGCTAAAAGGTGACCTATACCCTTGACTGTCACATATCATACATTCTATCACAATGACACAGTTGGGCTCATTTATTAATAGTGATTTCCCTACTGCAACTTACCATATCAACTAATCAGAAATTAACTGCAATGGGTTACTACAATAAAACGAATTTGCCCACTACTGATATATAAACCACGGTGATCGAAAGGTCAATCAAATGTGAACTGTTTGTTTAAGTGGCAATAAGCAGTTCACATCCAGTAAGGTGATAGACACATTTTTTAAGATCAAATCTTAAAAAATAAGTAACGCATTTTTGATTATCTGCTAATTAAATTAAAGTACTAATAATGATGTTGATAATAAGAAATATTACAAAGGTAATAAAAAAGTTTAATTTATAATTTAAATGAAGAGATCAGACTAGAAGGTGGAGTGACTAGGGGATAAATATTACTAACATCTGCAACTCAAAACATTAGATCAAGTTAAGTAAATAAGTCCATGAAAAGGTTTTGTAACAGTTTTCTTCCTTTTGTTGGACTGGAAACAAAGAAATAGCCTGTGTGGCCATAACATGCTGGGAGACAAGGGAAGCAGAACTGGCTTTGGACATCTTACCTAACGGAGTCATTGTGGTGCACAGATTTCTAAAACAAGGACCTCATGTGGAGCTTTCCACAGGGCAGTATTTAGAGGATGGTTATTTTGCTTCTGCAGATAATTAAATAGGAGGGGCAGTGAGTGAATGAAATGTAAAACCCCTTGTGCCGGCGTTGCAGCTTTGTTGTTATAGGAGCATCTCAAGAAGCTTTAGAATGTCATTTTCATAGTGATCAGGGAGTGAGAAGAATTATGATTTCTAGGATGTAGGATGATCTGAAAACTAAATTGCTGTAAGTATTGTGTGTACAAAGCCATTAAAACAATCACTTAATCAGAGGAATATCTAATATATACTTTAATGCAGATGCCCTCATAGATATCCCCACAGATTAATGTCTCTGATTACCCCTAGTTTGTTAATTCGCCCCCTCACCAGCTAAATCCCTTGCCCCCTACATGTGAGGATATTAAATTGGCCCCTTTTTACTTCAATTTTACTTTTACATTTACAGATCTATTTATTTGTGGCTAAATGTGCCCCTAAGGTCCCCAGGCCTGGGGAAGCTGTAAACATTGTAAACCTTAAAATAATTGCCAAATGACTTACCATAAATAGGTCACGCGCACCAATATCAACTGCAAGCAGGAAAGCCTTTTCAAACCTTTGGTACCTGTGTATAAATAGTTCAAAAACCATTTAAATGATACAAGAAAGCTATCTATTGCATGTACTTCACCACCGAGGCCCTGTATACATAATTCTGAACAGTCAAATTAGTTGCGTTTGTTCAATACCTGTATATAAATATAAAATATTGTAATTTCTGTGCAGACCTGTAAATATTCGGTCAATTATATTTTTTGTTGGTTTTCCATTTCCTGGTTTCATACAGGGCATGACAATATTGTTTTAAAAAGAATAAATCAGGTGAGATAATTATGTCCCATTATGGCACATAAACCTGCAATCTGGTGGAAGAATCTAGGGCAAATGTCTGAAGAACAGTATAAAATACTTAATAATATCAAGTGAAAGGCTGCTGTCATTGTGTAAACCTTTTAAATTCCCTAATCATTTTTTCAAATAAATATCCCCTTCTTTTAATTTCCTATTCCCCCAATGTAAGGGACATATTCAGCACAGCAAAAAACATACTACATACAAAACATACAGCACAACATATAGCAATACTTTCTGGCTGATGATGCAACATCTATAAAATCTCTAGATGATCTCTAAGAAAACTACCAAAGGGGTTTGAGAGTTAGGAAATTGGTGAGTAGTAATTAGCAATTTTTTTGCCAGGCTGTGAAAATGTGCAGTGCCAAAAAAGTTGTAGTTGCATCAAAAAAGTCATGCGCATAACAAAAAAAGTTGTGCTGTTTCCCAAACTTTTCTGCGAAATGGGACAGATTCACTCATCGCTATTGGTGAACTGTTAGGGGTCCATGGAAAGCATATCTTTAGAAAAATTTAATTTTTTTCTGAGGACATGGGACAGTCGGGGGGGGGGGGGGGGCATTAACTAACTTTTTTTTTCTGATTCAGCTAAAAGTCGTAACTTTTCCGAGATTTTCCAAATCTGACAATTCTCCAGTTAAAGCTTGCCAAGATTATGTAGAAGTCAATGGCAGATGTCAATTCCCTTCTCTGGAGGTTTTGGATTGTTGCTGCTGTTTTCTTGTGCGATAATTCGAAAAAGTTAAAAAAATTTTCCTGCACAGATTTTTTCATCTCAGATTTTTTAGAAAATGCCAGACATTCATGGAAACGAGTTTATTCACATTTTAAAATAAAACAAAATGAGACATGTCAGAGTTTTAGTAAATCTGCCTCAACGTGTGTATAATGGCTTGGAAATGAATGGAAAATTGTGCAATTTTTTGTGCAACTTTATGCAGTTGTTAACTGCAACTCATCAGCTCCTTTTAGTGCTGCTTGTCTATAGTTGTTCCTATCCTCCTTCAATCTCTGTTGCCCTACAGTTTCTCAAGTGTTTATAGAAATTGTGAGGAGTATTGGAAAAATGGATAACTGTGCCTACACAGCTAATGCCAAATTATGTGTTAAGGACACTCAAAATAGGTAGGATAGCACTTGGCTGGAAAAGAAAACCGAACCCCAAAAAAAGATTTTCTCTTCTTCTAAAGTCTTTTTTTAATGGACAAAATGATGACATAATAAAGTTACATTTTTTTCTTCACCTTAGCAAATGGTGGAAGAACCTCCTTGCATATCGACTTATTGGATCTCTGTATTCCAGTACTATGGCATCCAGAAGAGGTCTTGTTGGGGAATAGAAAGTTCCAAGGCTTGCTTCTAGCTGAGCTGTGGATTTCAAACATGCAAATGACAGTGTTATATAAGACATACAGACATGATACAGGTATAGGACCTATTATCCAGAATGCTCGGGACCAAGGGTATTCTGGATAAAGGGTCTTTCTGTAATTTGGATCTTCATACTTAAAAATCAATAAAACATTAAATAATCCCAATAGGATTGTTTTGCCCCCAATAAGGATTAATTATATCTTAGTCGGGATCAAGTACAAGGTACTGTTTTATTATTACAGAGAAAAAGGAATTCAGTTTTAAAAATCTAAGTATTTGATTAAAATGAAGTCTATGAGAGATGGGCTTTCTGTAATTCTGAACTTTCTGGATAATGGGTTTCTGGATAACGGATCCCATACCTGAACAACATAATAATTTAAAATAGAACAAAACATGCTAGAGGAGATGAACGTGGAAATGTGCGTTATTTTCTTATCGGGACCAAACAGTACAGGAGTAAAAAAAAAAATTTGAAAGAACCCTGCCTTCTAGCTAGAAGAATGCAGGATCACTTTGGGTACCATCTATCCGTCTATACAGATTATTTTCATGCACACATGGCTAATTATAGTGCTAATAAGTTTACTTGCAGTTATGCCCCAGCATGAAGGCAATAGTGTTGGCAATGCTGCTGCTTAGGTGGAGGGAGGTGGGCAGCACTCTGTTTTAGATGCCTGCCTCAAAAGCACCACCCTGCCTAGGGCCCCATTTATCAATAAACTGGCTTTACTTGTGTGTGCACGGCCTTAGTGTGGACTGGTAAACATCTTCTCATATTCAAAAACTCTTTAACAGGGTGTTTCAATAAATGAGTATTTATTAGCAACTGACCAGGCCCAACAGAACATGGTAGCCCACCATCTGAATTTTCATCTGCAAATGCTTTTTAATCAAACATGCCTCAGGAATGGCAGACCATTTTAATCAGCTATAAGCTCTTAAAATATAACCTTCATTTAAAAAAATAAAAATAAAATATTCCTATTAAAGTGTTCCTTTTACAAAAAAAAACCCAAAACAAAAGCCGAAATCAAATCATATCCTTTTATCACTGTCCCATTCAGCAATGGAGTGCGAGGGTCTGCTTGCTTGTTTTACCAGTAGTTAGCAAAATTTACAGATATCTTCACACAAGTTTTGTGACGAAATTTGTCCCCTGGCTACGGACTCGGGGCGGGAGCACCCGGGTCAACAGGACTGTTTGTTAAGCATAATGCTTTCTTGTTTGGAAGCTGGTTCTCCCTTGCCCTGAGTTTTTCACCTAAGTGCAAAGTCCGGGGCAGGTTGCACCTGCACCATGTTTTATCCTCATTAAAAACTACTTCTGCAAGAAGAAAATCTTATAATAAATATACAATATACAATTATACAAAATATACAATTATTTTAGATAATAGAGGGTACAGTACTCCTACTACTCCTGCTAGAGGTATGTAGAATTCTTATACAAAAATTATAAATAGATTTTTTTGTCCATTTGGTGGACTAGAGCTAATAGTGAGCCTGGAAATGCAAAAAATGTTAATTGATAAGACTCTAATGACTGGGAAATGAGAATAAGGGGCACATTTACTAAGCACTTTTGACAAAAAGTTGATTTTTTTTTTTGTACTTTATTTTTCTTTACTAGATATTTTTCAGATTTACAAATAGGTTTTACCAGTACTCTATTTAAGAACATTGTCCCGAAATATTCGAGTTTTTCGAAAATAAAACCCATAATTTGTAAAAAAAAAAAAAAAAATCGTCAGGTTTGATCTGTTGAGTAACATTGAGTCCTATTGAGGCTAAGAATAACAGAGGAATAGAACAGTCAGTCCTTCAAGGAGATGTTAATCCCCTCATTGTTTTCTGTTTCACCCAGTTTTAAGGGGAACTTAATCCTCTCATTGTTTTCTATTTCACACATTTTTAAGGGGAGTTAATCCCCTCGTTGTTTTCTTTTTCACATGTTTTCAAGGAGAAATTAATACAACATTGTTTTCTATTTCACCCAGTTTCAAGTGAAACTTAAGCACATTGTTTTCCAAGAATGAGCCCCAATGCTCCTAAAATGGCTGCTGGAGCAACTCCTGTTTGGGAAAAATAAAGAGGACTCATGGAAACTAACGTCTGTTTAAAGTTTTTAAAATTTTAACAATAGTTTCAGCTCGAAAAATTTGGGATTTTCGAATGTAAACTCGAAATTTTCATATGACCAATAAAAGTATTATTGTGACGTTTTATACATACAACAATTATCAAGTTTAATTCAAATTTATACCATGTCATGTTTATATGTCTTTCAAGGTCAGAAAAAAACGAATTTTAGTAAATTAGCCCCTAAATGTGAAAAAAACATTAATAAATGGAACTTTGAACTTGGAAGTAGAGAAGCAACAAAGGGTAATGATAGTGGGGTGGAAAGAAAACAAATGGTTGAGGGCAGGCAGTCAGGGCACGGGGGGGGCAAATAGTATTGACTTGAGCTCCAATACTCCATAGCCTGGCTTTGGAAGAAACAGAGCCACAATTGGCCTTAACTGAGGTTGAACAAGTTTGTCCAAAAACAAATCTAGATACTACATTTTAGATCTGTGATCTTATAATTTATATGATAATATAAAGCAAAATCAGAAATTAACCTATAAATTGTTTGTAGATTACTGAGATTACTCAGTAAACATATGCAAGACACTGTACCTAAAAATTATTACATATTAAATGTTAATATTTTAATATTAAAAAAAAAATTGGCAGTTGAATTTTGTTTCTGTTTCTTGTACTTTGTGTATAAATAAGTGCCCAAGGCATGAAATGTGTCAGAAGTATTTAACCACTGTGAATAAAGATTGTTATTTGTACCAAGGTATTGATTTTTGTCCCATCCTTGGTGTGCATGCTCTAATGCTGCATGAAAAAAGGCAGGTCCATACATGATTTTCTAATGCTGGTTTTATAAATTATCCATTATTTTTGGAAATATTTGATTATTTTACACAGTCTGCATGCAGGGCCAGCCTTAGGCCAATTCGATCTATTGGTCCCAATAGGGCCCCTCAACAACTGGGGGCCCCGCACCAGGATACCCACTAGGCTATCCTTCCTCTTCCCATTTATAGGAAAAAGGTCTCTTGTCTGTTACATATGAGTGGTTGGTGTGTCCTAACTGTGTAAAATAAATATACAGGGTTAAAGCCCACTGCTTGCACCAAGACCTGTATAGTTAGGGGGACTGTTTAATAAATAGAGAGTATGAATCCAGAAAAGAGAGTATGAATCCAGAAAAATGTTCTGCAGTGGAATAGACACAGAGCGGCTCAGATTGGGATTTAGCAAGTTCCATTGGTGCTGCAGCCACAAATAGCCATGCCGCTATCCAGGGCTGGCCTTTGGACCTATTGGGCCTTACATCAGCAGGAATAAGCACATAAAGCTGTCCCAGGTTACATCATTGGCCACATGGAGAGAGTGAGAGGCAGGGACTATTTGTCCATCAAGCCCTGGAACCCTGTGCCAGCTGGTAACACCTTGTGTAAGGGGCCCTGGCAAAATGGTCTCAATTGGGCCCCATAGTTTATAAGATCAGCCCTGTCTGCATGCAATATTTATCCTCGCCATTATCTCTAATTTTTAATATGTATGGTTTTCAAACAAAAATATAGCCCATCGCATCTTAGAAGAGGAGGTAATACATTCAAATAAAAAAAAATATTTTTATCAAGATCATGATATAGATTTGATGAATGAAAAACAGAACAAGTAACAAAATATCATTTTTTTGCTGTATAAAAATAAAAAACTTTCAACTTAGTCAAAAATACATTTGTTGGAATAAAGTGTTTCATAGAAATTGTATCAACTTCATTAATTTGTCTGCTGAGTGAAAACATCGGTAATTAGCCTTTCCAACATTGTGCATAAAGAGGACAAGATAACCTGAACTGTACTACATTTTTCCGAGGAACAGCAGTCAATTTAGATTAAAACTGAATGGTACGATAAAAAGGAAGGTTTACTCCACTGCCATTGCTGTTTTCCTGACAGCATGTTTTGTGTTGCTAAAATGTTTCAACCTACACAGAATACAAGTAACTACCTTCCGAGCTACAGATTCATTAGAAAACTCAGCTTGAAGCTGGCAATGAAGAGAAAAATAACCGTTGCATCCCGATAAATAAAAAGCACTCACTAGGTTCCACTAATAAAAAGAAAACAAATTACCATGCATCTCAAAATTGTTAGATTTAGATATAATAAATTTGAGCTGAGAAAGAAATGTGTTTGCATATGAGTCTCTCTCTTGGTACTGTGAAAAGAAAAATAACACAACAAAAAGCTATCATCTCTGTAATAAGAGCACCACAAGAAAAGGGTTTTAGGAAACACTATGGGAATTTGAATCCACTAGCTAACATTCACATGAACTATGTTAAAGGGCATAACTTCTAAAGCAGGCCATACATGAGCAGATTTAAGCTGACGATTCAGCCCCTGAATCCAGTTTATCTGCCATGTATGGGCCGGATTTCTTCTGGGGGCGTCCCAAAGCCGCCCCCATTCAGCCCCACCACAAGAGCGCGCATGCGCGAACAAGCCCCTCCCCCACGCGCAAACGCTAATGCGCAAGCGCCAAACTTAGAACTCCCATACGGAACAGTGGGGAGAGGTCCCCATTTATTGTTTCAATTATTTTTCAGTAGACATAAGGTATGGCCATCCAGATTTAAGAAAGATCCCTTATCCGGAAAACCCCAGATCCAAAGTATTCTGGAGAACAGGTCCTATACAGGGTGGAACTGAGCTGCCAGGAAACAACCCGGGGGCCTGGACCTGACCCTTGCCAGCGCTCCCCCAGCCGACCGTTCCTCCCCTGACGAGTTAAACTTATGCACGCTCAGAGGAGAACGTCGAGTGGGGGACCCTGCGGGGGGGTTAGGGGGTGCGGAGGCAGGTCCGGCGGGGGGCAGGGCCCCTGTGTGGTAGCCCCGTAGGGCCCTGCACCCCCCCAGTCCAACCCTGGTAATTTACAGTCTCTCTCTAAAAATACCTAGAAGTAGCTGATAAGTCATGGGAAAACATGTTTTTTTCAGATTATAGAGCTTCTCCAGCAGAATCCTGCATTGGAATCCATTTTTCAAAAACACAGATTTTTTTTTTGTATTTAATTCTAAAATTTCACATGGGGCTAGCCATATTCTTCACTTCCCAGGGTGCCACAGCCATGTGACCTGTGCTCTGATAAACTTCAGTCACACTTTACTGCTGCGCTGCAAGTTGGATTGATATCACCCCCCTCCCAGCAGCCGATCAGCAGAACAATGGGAAGGGAGCAAGATAGCAGCTCCCAGTAGGTATCAGAATAGCCCTCAACAGTAAGAAATTCAAGTCAGGCTCGGGACTCCTCCAGTTACATTAAAGGAACAGTAACACCAAAAAATGAAAGTGTATAAAAATAATTAATATATTATATACTATTGCTCTTTTCTCTTTTCTTCATAAACACTACTACAGCTTATATAAATACCCTGCTGTGTAGCCATGGGGGCAGCCATTTAAATTGAAAAAAGGAGAAAAGGCACAGGTTACTAAGCAGATAACAGATAAGTAGCATAGATTCCCATTGTATTCTACACAGTTTATCTGTTTTCTTCTTATGTAACCTGTGCCTTTTCTCCTTTTTCAATTTAAATGGCTGCCCCCATGGCTACATAGCAGCTATTTCTATTAACTATAGTAGTCTTTCTGAAGCAAACACACAACTTTTACCAGTGCAGGGCAACAGTACATCATATTTTAATTATTTTAAAACATTTTTATTTTTTAGGGCTCTGGCACACGGGGGAGATTAGTCGCACGAACTCGAACTCCCTGCCGGCGACTTACATGTTCGCCGGTGGGATGGCAGGGGAAGGCAACTCGGGGAGATTAGTCGCCCGCGAACAGGGAGTTAAATCGCGGGCGACTAATCTCCCCCGTGTGCCAGAGCCCTAAGTGTTACAGTTCCTTTAAGTAGGAGAAACAATCAAACCTGAAAGCAGTTCTAATGTTAAGCGCTGCCTCTTTCTGAAAGCTCAGACTCAGGCACAATGCACTGAGATGGCGCCTACACACCAATATTACAGCTAAAAAAATACATTTGTTGGTTCAAGAATAAAATGTTAAATGATAGAGTAAATTATTTGCTATGTAAACAGTGTAATTTAGAAATAAAAAGTATACCATAAAAATCATGACAGTATCCCTTTAAGGCTCATTTACTAAGGTGGTGCTACATGCAAAGCACATAAATCCAGTGCAATTCTGTTTATCACCCACAATGCAGTTATTGTAAAAATATAGCTTGTGCTGGATTTGTCAATATCCGTGCAAATCTTTTGCCGTTTGTTAAATCTTGCCTTAGTTGAGCCTAAGCAGTTATGTCCCATGTGGCCATACCTTTATAGATTACATTTTTGGCTAACTATATTGAAAACATTTTTTAGTTTGCACTTCATCTTTATACCCAGTTTTATGTTTACACTGAACCATTCCTTTAAGTGAATTAGACTAAAGAGCTGTTCATTAGTGATGCGTGGGTCAATCCGCACCTGACCCTGACCCTGACCCTGACCCGTCCTAACTCAAGTTGGGCCCAATTCAGCCCACAATATAGATTTAGATACCACGTTTGCAGAGCTGTCAATCAAACAGATATGACATTCGGGGGGAAATGACACTGATGTACGCTGCCATTTTCACGCACGATTCTGGAAGTGACATCACATGCATGCGCAAAATAGCCGCTGAAGATGAAAAATTCTACCCACACATGCACAAATGCATCAAATTACATCACTGAATGCTTACTGTGCATGCAAGCGCAAAATTTACTGCGGGACTTTGTGAGACTTTGGAAAAAGCAGGAGAATACTGCTGGGGAACATGAGAACAGGGGGGAGCCCTCAAAATCAGGTAACTCTCAAAGAAATGGGGGGGGGGTTGACAGCTCTGTGTTCGTCCTGCTCCTTCTCTGATTGAAAAGGGCAGGGTGAACACAAGTATATAATTAAATAAACCAAGCCCTGTCACTAGTGGGTTTCAAACAAGGCAGAGAGGTCAGGGTAGGGTTGCCACCTGTCCAGCTTCGGCCCAGACAGCCCAGTTTTCTGTAGGGCTGTTTGGGTAAAAAACTGCCTGGCCGGTTATCCCAATATAGAAAACCGGGCAGGACTTCCCAAGTTTGATGCAGTAATAGGGCAATCGCCACATCATAGCCCCACCCCATGACATCAGCGCCCTGCCCTATAACGTCACTGCCCCACTCCTATGATGTCACTCTCCAACTCCCTGCCCGGAGTACCTACGAAGCAAAGGTGGCAACCCTAAGGGGCCGATTTACTAATCCACGAACAGATCGAAAGCGTCCGAATTCGTTTTTTTCGTAATGATCGGTATTTTGCGATTTTTTCGTCAGCGTTGCGACTTTTTCGTAGCCGTTACGACTTGCGCGAATTGTCGCGACTTTTTCGTAGCCGTCGCGAAAAAATCGTAAAGGTTTGCCCGCCGTTTACTAGCGCTCAATACAAAAAAGTTGCGACAATTCGCGCAAGTCGTAATGGCTACGAAAAAGTCGCGCCGGCGATGAAAAAAAACTCAAAAAATACGAAAAAATCGCAAAATGTTCGTTTCCAATCCGATTTTTTCCCATTCGGGATACGGATTTGTGGATTAGTAAATCAGCCCCTAAATCAGGAAGAAACTAGGCTGGGGACAAATACAGCCCTCTGCCCGCCTCTGGGGCAAGTTGTCGGCTTGAACACATGGAACCCACAGCTTTTGGGCCAACCAACATATTACAAGTGATCACTGACAAGGTACCCAAAAAAGTTACATACACATACAACACTAAAGAAAGCTCAGATAAAAGAATGCCCAACAGCAGTGAAACCTGCTCATTTCTACAACACAAAAAAACAATGGATTAAAGAGGTGACAATTAAGTGGAAAGCAGCAGATTTTACACAAAGTCATCATATCTCTTATTTTTATGTTTAGTAGGATTTTGAATTACTGACGTACACAATACATCATAACTACCATCTGATTTCTCACTAGACAGTGGTCAAAATTATAATTTTATGTATACATCCATTAGTGTTAAACAAAATGTATAATTGTAAAAAATATTTATGGATAAAATAATAATCTGCTGGTTTTATATAAAACCATTTTCTGTTTCTTAATTCTATAAGCAATATCATTAGAAAATGGAAAACAAAAAAAACTAAAACATTACAAACCTTCTCTGTCTGGTGTAAGCCTTTGCCTTAGAAGATGATTCACAATAGCAGTCATTGATGTGTAACAGTGATGCCCCATAGTATTCCAATTCATACTGCTCAACAAGCCAACAGCCTCATCTACTTCGTCATGGCGGATGTACTGAGAAATTATCTCCACTGGGCCAAGTTGCCCTTTAGAAACAGCACCTACAAAAAAACATGTTTTAAATTCATGTTAGATCTTACATGTTCTTATTTATTTGGCCAAACCGTGAACAAAATGTATACCTAATTTTAAGGGTTTGGATTTAATCTGGCTGGCATGACTGCATCTGAATCCTTGAAAAATTGCTATTAATTGGCTAAATCTAAACTATATGCTTTAAAAAATATTTTGTGGACTTTTATTAATTCTTGAATTAGAGAAACCTAAAAAATATATGCAAAATGTTTTATATAGGGATACCATTACTCTATTTGATTTTATTCAATTTTATTTATTTATTTATTACTTTTTATTTCCTTCTGTTGTATCCATGTTATTGGCCATCGTCTGTTTGACAATATGTATCAATGTTATCCTTGTTGAAAAATATAATACAATAAAATTAGAAAAAATTATATATATTGTGCTTCCTCTGCTAATACTTAGGGCCTGATTTATAAATAGTTGAGATTGTGTTTTTGCCACAAATCAATCTTGACTGTATTGTGATCACATTTTTAAAAAACTTTAACATTCACATTTATCATATAAAAAAAAATATCAAAAATTCATATGGAACTTTTCTCCTAAAACCTGCCAAGGTGCTATAAAAGCTATAAAGTGTACATTCAGCATTCAAGCAAGTTGGTGTTCACGTTTTGTTTTCTGAGACTTAAAACAGTTGAAATTATACAGCCTCATTGAAAATGTAAATTTAATTTGTGATTGAGGTTTTTCACTGCTATTTTACTGATCAGGGTGAACCAATTCATTTTTTTCTGAATAAGCTAGCGATCACCACGCAAACTCATGTGAAATTGTTTTTGTGATTTTTTTTCCCCCCACAATTTTTAAAATGAAAAAAATCTGTCACTAAATTACATGCCCCTAAATTACCAATGGCATAGGAATAAACTGTATCAACCACTTGGTCCCTTTGAACAAGGACACCGGCACTATCAGCCTAGGGTGAGGGAATCATGAGAGCTTTGAAACACAGTAAAACAAACTAAAAGTAGTAGTTTTTATATACAAATATAAATGCTAAATATACTTTTTTTAATTTTATTACACAAATAAATTATATATTGTACACTGTATAGGGGCATTTTAGCTATTAAGTGGCACTCATGTTAGTAGCAGCATTTAGTTGACCTCTGATGACAGCTCTGATAATCCAATAACACTGGAATACAGCCATTAATGGATGGTACAAACACCATCCATGCTTAAAGGTACAGGCAATATGATATAAATAGTCATACTGTATAACTGAAACTGGTGGTCATAAATTAAACACAGGCAAATGTATATGGTCCATTGCCTCCACTTGGAGAATCTTGTACTAGAAGTACAAACAAATATTAACAAAGTCTAGACTTCTTCAATCAAAATGGTTTACAAAATGCATCTCCTTAATATCCCAAAAGTAATTTTTTTCTTATTCTCCTTTTCAGTTGTTCATGGTACTTGATCTCATTGGCAAGGACCAAAACCACAAACCTTGCAAAATAATAAGGAAGGGATTTATTATTATCAGCTGATGCATCCCCAGAAGTCAATTGATCTCATTAACAAGAAGAGCCTGGCCAGAGCACTGCTTAACCTTGTTAGCGTGACACAAAGGAGACAGTAACCAAAAATCAGTAACGATCCTATAAAGTATATTCTGACTGGCATAATGAATTGAAAAGGGAAAGTCCAGTCTTTAACTACAAGAAACACTTTATCTTAATGCAAAAATGAATTTTAAAATGTGACACATCTCAACGGTTGAGGTGAAACATCTTTTTCTTTAGAAGCTTGACCTCTCTTGTATAGTGCACTTCCAAGCGACCTGCTTTGGAAAAAGAGGTGACAGCCAACTCGTGGACTAATTGATTTAAGAACAGTGCCTAGGGAGGCAGTCCAATTAAATTTACAAGATGGCAATTAGCTGGAAGGCCTCTAAATCCCTGCACTGTGAGTATGCGGGCCTGAGTAAGTATACAAATGTGCTGGAGATAGCAACTCATGAGAATTTTTTTTTATTTTTTTGCAGCAAGTAGTCACTAGGGAAAGCTAAGGAAAAAACAAAGGCCACTTTAGCAATGCCATCTGTATAATAGGTAAAGGTAATTAAGAGGGTGTCAAAGTCACAATATTATAAAATGAACAGCTTGATTCAGTGTAATTGGACGGGTAAGAATATTTTGCAGATCTGCACTGCTTTGAATAAATATTACACCTCCTGGATGTTTCGACATTTTGTTGTGTTACAACTTTAAAAAGGGGGTTTATTTGGGATTTTGAGCATCTGAATACACAACATACTTTATAATTTGAAGGTGCTAAATACTTTTTATTGTGACACAAAAGTTAATCAAACAAAAATCATATGTTGATTCCCTAAGTATTTACAGTACAGTAGCCAGTGAATGTGGGTGGTAACACATGGATGTAAGAAACCAGTATACATGCAAACAAACCAGAGAGCAGCACACAGCTAGCTTCTTTAAAACCGCTTATCTATATGCAGTATAAAGATTGATTCCTTGCAATACCTAAAGCATAAACAAGTCACTGGTGTTTCAGGATATTTCACCTGCCTCTAGCTTTGTTGTTCTCTGGTTCTACAAACAAAACTTACTATACTGCTTTGCATTCCCTGATCAAACCCAACATACAGATGTGATACAGGTTGATATTGTTATAAATGTCAAAGAGCATTTTGGAAATAAAATGTTTTACCTTGGATTTTGTCATGCCCGCTGCACTAAAAACAGACCAAACCAGCCTCTAATTTAAGATAGATAAAAAGGCATAAATAAAAATTATTAACCCTTAAGAGTCTTTCAGCCCCCTCCTGAACCTCACCACTGGACTCTCACATTATTGCCCTTATCTGTACCTTTGCAGAAAAAGCAGAGTAGTGCAGCTGGGTTGGCGGGCACAATCTCGGACTACTTCAGAACTTACTGGTACTCAGGAATTCTTATTACATTTCCAGTAATCTAACAACATGAAAATGATCACATCTATGTACCTACCTAACTTAAACTGTAAAACTCCAACAGGACCGCAATCGAACCTTAAATAAAGAAGATTATAGATATCTGTCATATCCATGTTTTGTAACAAGGTCTGAGGAGCAGCCCAGTGCATCTCGAGAAGCCTGCTGGACACATTAAATTGTTTACTGATTTGTATGGTTGAATTGGGTTCAATTTCTTCTGCAAGAATCTGGGCTCTAATTGGTGAAAGTGCCATATCATAGATCTGCAATTCTCCTTGGCTGCTGGCAACCACAAATATGGTGCCATTTGGGTGCCATCTTAATAAATCAGGCAGCACGTCTGATTGGGCTAGGAGAGTCATTTTGCAATCTGACTCGTACAGAATTAATGAAGAATCTTCACATCCAAGAACTAGTTTGTCTTCAGAAGGATTCACAGCACAGCTTATCACTCCGGACCGTAAAGGAACTCTGGTGACGGAGACACACTGGATCTTGTTTCTAACACATTCATAGATGGAACTGTCAGCCATAGGTTCTTTGTTTGAGTTTAAGGAGTGCTCCACTGTATATATTTGATAAGGTTGATTAATACTAAAGCATGCATTAAGCAGATCTCCTTCAGTCCGTATATAGCTTAAAACCTAAAAACAAAAGAAAAAAAAATCAGTAATGCTTTGTAAAATAGCGGCAAACAGTTTGAATGCTAATACTAAATAAAAGTTATTTATTAGGAAGCATAGTTACATAGTTAGGTTGAAAAAAGACTGAAGTCCATCAAGTTCAACCCCTCCAGGTGAACCCAGCACACACATTAACCTATCCGGACCTATCTATACACTCACATACATAAACTACAGTGGAGGAAATAATTATTTGACCCCTCACTGATTTTGTAAGTTTGTCCAATGACAAAGAAATGAAAAGTCTCAGAACAGTATCATTTCAATGGTAGGTTTATTTTAACAGTGGCAGATAGCACATCAAAAGGAAAATCGAAAAAATAACTTTAAATAAAAGATAGCAACTGATTTGCATTTCATTGAGTGAAATAAGTTTTTGAACCCTCTAACAAGAAAAGACTTAATACTTAGTGGAAAAACCCTTGTTTGCAAGCACAGAGGTCAAACGTTTCTTGTAATTGATGACCAAGTTTGCGCACATTTTAGGAGGAATGTTGGTCCCACTCCTCTTTGCAGATCATCTCTAAATCCCTAAGGTTTCGAGGCTGTCTCTGTGCAACTCTGAGCTTGAGCTCTCTCCATAGGTTTTCTATTGGATTAAGGTCCGGAGACTGACTAGGCCACTCCATGACCTTAATGTGCTTCTTCTTGAGCCACTCCTTTGTTGCCTTTGCTGTATGTTTTGGGTCATTGTCGTGCTGGAACACCCATCCACGACCCATTTTCAGTTTCCTGGCAGAGGGAAGGAGGTTGTCGTTCAGGATTTCACGATACATGGCTCCGTCCATTTTCCCGTTAATGCGAATAAGTTGTCCTGTGCCCTTAGCAGAAAAACACCCCCAAAGCAAAATGTTTCCACCCCCATGCTTGACGGTGGGGACGGTGTTTTGGGGGTCATAGGCAGCATTTTTCTTCCTCCAAACACAGCGAGTTGAGTTAATGCCAAAGAGCTCTATTTTGGTCTCATCAGACCACAGCACCTTCTCCCAGTCACTCACAGAATCATTCAGGTGTTCATTGGCAAACTTCAAACGGGCCTGCACATGTGCCTTCTTGAGCAGGGGGACCTTGCGAGCCCTGCAGGATTTTAATCCATTGCGGTGTAATGTGTTTCCAATGGTTTTCTTGGTGACTGTGGTCCCTGCTAATTTGAGGTCATTAACTAACTCCTCCCGTGTAGTTCTAGGATGCTTTTTCACCTTTCTCAGAATCATTGACACCCCACGAGGTGAGATCTTGCGTGGAGCCGCAGAGCGAGGTCGATTGATGGTCATTTTGTGCTCCTTCCATTTTCGAACAATCGCACCAACAGTTGTCACCTTCTCTCCCAGCTTCTTGCTAATGGTTTTGTAGCCCATTCCAGCCTTGTGCAGGTCTACAATTTTGTCTCTGACATCCTTGGACAGCTCTTTGCTCTTTCCCATGTTGGAGAGTTTGGAGTCTGCTTGATTGATTGATTCTGTGGACAGGTGTCTTTTATACAGGTGACTAGTTAAGACAGGTGTCCTTAATGAGGTTGACTAATTGAGTAGAAGTGTCTAACCACTCTGTGGGAGCCAGAACTCTTAATGGTTGGTAGGGGTTCAAAACTTATTTCACTCAATGAAATGCAAATCAGTTGCTATCTTTTATTTAAAGTTATTTTTTCAATTTTCCTTTTGATGTGCTATCTGCCACTGTTAAAATAAACCTACCATTGAAATGATACTGTTCTGAGACTTTTCATTTCTTTGTCATTGGACAAACTTACAAAATCAGTGAGGGGTCAAATAATTATTTCCTCCACTGTATATATACCAACATCAATACTAACTGTAGATTTTAGTATCACAAAAGCCTTGGATATTATTCTTGTTCAAGAAATCATCCAAGCCCCCCTTATAGGCATTAACAGAATCTGCCATCACAACATCACTAGGAAGGGCATTCCCCAACCTCACTGCCCTCACTGTGAAAACCACCTACGCTGCTTTAAATGAAAGTCCTGTTCCTTTAATCTAAAGCAGTGGCCTCTGGTGCTCTGATCGTTTTTAAGAGGAAAAATAAACACCCCCTACCTGTCTATAATCCTACCTGTCTACTTGTACAGAGTAATCATGTCCCCTTGTAAGACCCTTTTTTCCAGAGAAAACAACCCCAACCTTGACAGTCTAACCTCATGGTTTAACCCTTTAACAGTTTACTTGCATGTCTCAGCTCATTAATATCCTTCTTAAGGACTGGAGGCCAAAACTGCACTGCATACTCAAGGTGAGGCCTTACCAGAGACCTATAAAGAGGTAAATTATGTTTTCATCCCTTAAGTTAATACCGTCTTTATGCAAAACAGCACTTTATTTGCCACGGAATGACACTGCCTGGAATTATAAAACTTATCTACAAAAATCCCCAGATGCTTCTCAACTAAGGATCCTCCCAACACACTACCATATAGTGTGTAACTCTATAACAATTATATTATTTCTACCAAATAACTTTGCACTTTTCAACACTGAACCTTCCATTTTGCTGCCCATTTTTCCAATTTTGTCAAATCGCTCTGAAAAGTGGCAGCATCCTGAATGGAACTTATACTTTGACGCAATTTAGTATAATCAGCAAAAATAGGCATGTGTGGTACTCCACTAACAACACTGGCCCAATTAGAAAAAGTTCCATTTACCTCCACTCTTTGTAATCTATGCTTCAGCCATTTCTCTATCCAAGTACAAATATTATGTTCTAGGATAATATTCCTCAATTTGATCATTAACCTTCTTTGAGGTACTGACATCAACTGCCATTCCAGCATCAAGGTTCCTGCTCAGCTCCTCATAGAAAGGCAGTTAAATTAGTCATACATACACTGTCATACATTGTTATAAAATGTAACATTAACTTTTAGTAGGATGTAGCAAATAAAATTCTAAGACAGGCTTCAAATAAAAAAACAAATTAACATGCTTGTAATCTTAATTATCTAAAAAGCCTAATGGAGCCTAACTGGTGAATTAGCTCTCATATGTGGGATTGCTTTGATCCTCAGGGTTGGTAGTTGTAATTTTATCGTGAATTAGGTAGTTGAAGTCAATGTAGGGACTGACAGTATGAATGAACACTCTCACTGCATCCCCACCATATATTTTAAAATGTTAAGCGGTAAGGACAATTTTCCCCTTTATACAGAAGCTGTGCAAAATGCTGCTGTAGAAAATAAGCACAACTGCAGGGAAAAGCCTCAGTTCCGCAATGCAAATATAGAAATTCATTTTGCACTCTTGAATTGACCAAAAATCTTTATTATAGCATAAAATATATAAACCCACAGCCTATGGCCTTACGTCTTTTGTGGCTAAATGGCAATGAGTCACAGGCAGTAAGGAACTTCAATGTTCATTACATCAGCAATGACTCATCAACTGCTTGTTACAAATACAACTTCAGGGGCCAATACACTTATCCTTAGACATACTGCCTAGTTATTGCTTTTAACTCCTTCTTAACCAAATCTCAATTAAATAGTGTCTTGATGTTTCGTATCGCATGTTGACTGCAGGTGTATTATGGAGCTTATGTTCACTGCAGGTGTATCTCAGCTAGCTGACAAGGGTACAAAAACACCCTTTGAAAATGTTATACAAGTTGAGAAGGTGTATTTATGTATATTGGGAAGTGCAGTGACTACTCTTGCTAAAACACAAACCTTTCACCCATCCCCCAACCTTTTTGGCTAATAAATCAAGATGTAATCTCAGTATTACCTAAGTTTGTCCTGGCCTGCTGCCACAACTTACATTCAGACTGCTTCTGTTTTTGCACTTGATGACAGTTTTTCCATTTCCAAAATTTTATTAGCAGTACATGCATTGTAAGAGCACTGTCTGGCTGGCTTTAAGCAATACATTATATAAAGGTATGTCCCCATTTATCACTTCACACAACATTCAGTAATTCAAGCACTCTATCACTGTAACATATACAATTTAAAATAAAATATACAATTCTTAAAAGACTTAATAAATGGTGAACAAATGATGAAAAGGGATGTTTCAGTCCCTCAGGGGAACCCTCCTCAAGACAAACCATTTATTAAGTCATGTAAGGGCTTGTGTGTGTATATACATATATTATATATACACATACAGTATATATATATATATATATTATTAATATATTATTAATGCCCGTTACTTTTTTTGAATAAAAGAAAATAGCATTTCATTTCTCTTCTGCTTTCACCTATATCCGCTGATAAATGGTAAAAGTTGCTTTTGTTCTATTATTTTAACACTGGAATCTTTCAATGATTTCCAGCAAATGATCCCCATCATTCTTTGTGCACAAGGGGATAAATCAAATTTCATAAATTGCTCTTTTTAATTGTGTTTAAGTAGAATAAATGTGTTCATCCCACAGAGAAAGGAGGCAGAATAATATTATCGATATTTGCAACATTGGCTAGTTAAGATGTCTGTGAAATCACAAAGGACTCTATTTGGAAAATGTGATTTAATCATTTTATTTTAATTACCTGTTCCTTGGGATTCTGCCACAGGATAGTGCTCAAGCTTCTAAGAACTGTACTGTGCTGAACAATTGTGACATGAACATTAGTCTTTTTTGATGTAGTAAGACATTAGGGAGTGTTCTTCCAACCAATATTGTAAAGAAAATAAATCATACAGGAGCCTGAAGCTCCATGTCTTTGAATAAAGTGGCTTCTAGCCAAGGAAAATTCTAAAGGCATACTTGTAAACATAACCATACCTATCTTTTCATTGCACAGCCAGATTTTGTGTATTTATAAATGCCCCAGTTAAAGACAATGGGTATAATCTAGAAACAACACTGGTTTTAAAAAAAAACAGATAGGCTCAGAACTTTATTCTTTGTAATATCTTAATTGAAATGCATAACTGAACCCTCCAATCTACTACTATGTCCATACCTTATCCCACTAGGGGAACAACCAAGGGCAACATGCAGTACAATGTGCAAATCTCAACGTAAATCACCAAATTTTTAAACCAGGCAGCCAATAAGAGTGCTAACTAGTGCCTACTTTTAATGGATTGCATGTAAATTGTGGTGTATGATTTCAGATTTATCAAAATGTGAAATCAGAGCTCACCACAATAACATGCCACCACTCACTATTGATTTCAATGGGATTTTTAGAAGCATATTTACCATTTTTTTCTCCTTGGGCATTATGCTTTTTTCCTGCACTTATCAACCAATTGAACTGCCTCTGATACTAATGGTATTACTCCTTCTTGCTTCATCTTTGTACTATTTACATATTTTTTACAAGTTTTGGATTCATTTTACTCCTCACTGTAATGCCCTTTTTATTCTCTATATTAGCTTGTCTGATAGCAATCCTGCATGCTTTATTGGCCTTTTTGTACCTAATAAAATAAAAACTATAAGGAATTGCTTATAGGAAATTTATTTACATGTATAAGCAGCATTTTAAAGATATTCCATTATTCTGTGTTTAACCCTGTAAAAAGTATTTCATAGTTAATTATATTGTTACTGAGATGTCCTTATACTGCCATAGTTCCCACGACTGAAATTTGTCTTAGCTATTCCCTTATACGAGGACAAACAAAGAGACAGCTATTAAAGGACATCATGGTATTATTACTTCACTAAATTCTTACCCACACAAATGCTAGAGATGAGTTTGGTATTACAGGTATTGGACCCCTTATCCGGATACCCATTATCCAGAAAGTTCCGAATTCCGAAGGCCATCTCCCATAGACTCCATTTTAATCAAATAATTCACATATTTAAAAAATGGTTTCATTTTTCTCTGTAATAATAAAACAGTACCTTGTACTTGACCCCAACTAAGATATACTTAATCCTTACTGGAGGCAAAACATTCCTATTGGGTTTAATTACTGTTTAAATAATTTTTTCAGCAGACAATGTAGGAGATCTGAATTATGGAAATACCCCTTATCCAGAAAACGCCAGGTCCCAAACATTCTGGATAATGGGTACCATGCCTGTATTAGTTATTCCAAATACAAAAAAGAGTCTTTCCTAGTAAGTTCCTCAACTATCTGAATTAAAAAGTTGTAATTTCGCATATTTAAAAACCTGCTCATTCTTCTGACTTGGCTGCCCCATTTCTCCAGTCAGTGTCTACATAACTGAAGTTATCCATGATAACAATGTGACCTAATGAATCCTCTTTCATTTGTAATAGTAGCTGGACTTCATTGTCTTCATTTTTAAAGTGTGTTTTGTAGCATACACCAATGATAATTTTCTTTGTAAACAGAAGCAGAAGACCCTCTTATCTAGAGAACCATAAAAACCAAACATTATGGATATTAGATCCCATACCTTAACATGGAAGTTGGTCTTCTATTACATTTGTTTCTTGCATTGCTGATTAAATCTTATTCAGACGCACTGGCACAGCCGAATATAAACAATTTAAAGTTCTCATTTAAAATTTAATTCAATAACTTTTGAAAATGGTTCACAACTCCTCACCTCAAGTTTGCAAGAATAATTGCTTAACAGGACTAAGTTGGCTCTGTCCTTTTCACTTGAGACTGGAGACCATGGTCTAACATCATCGACTGGCACAGGCCACCAACATAGTGCAAGATCCTGCATGCTATTTATTGCAAGATGGCGGACAAGGTGTCTTCCTTTTGGTCCAGGAATATCAATGTACGAAATCTGAAAAAATGGAATATGGTGGTGACAAAATAATATAAACATCTGCTCAGATTTCCAAGTTGCTGAATTGAAAAATCATATATCCAAAGGTAGCTTCAAGCACTCCGGAAAGCAAGAGGATATCCACTTTAAAACTCGGCTTTATTGACCCATTAAAGACATCATGCCTAACGTGTTTTGTGCCCAGGCAAACTTAATCATAGGCATTGAAAAATCAACCAAGTAAATATGAAGTATCTTGTGATATATATATATATATATGTACCACTTGACACAACAAGATGCAGTTGGCAAAACACCTACTTAATTTTAATAAAGAAGAAGTGTGGTGTTCATCTGTTCCCCTTCTATAACTGCAAGTACAAAATGATGATTGGTTTTAATGACATAACCAAAAAAAATTATTAATTTATACATAAGATCCTTGGTGATGCAGCTTTTCCGCACTATATCACTGTATTGTGGTGGGAGCGCCACCGAGCCTGCACCCCACTGCAGGGTTATCTGGAAGTGGTAGACTGCAAGAAGGTGAAAGACAGCTGGTACGGCAATCTTCAAATACAAGACGACAATGAAAACATACTAGGGGTATTTCTTTTATGTGCAGTGCTGGGAGCAAAGTGCAAAACCCACTATATTTTTTAGCTCTTTGCTCCAGGTCCCTGTGTTCAATATTGGCAGCAGGGCTGTTTTAATAACTAACCAAAAGGTGAATTTGCCCAGGGCCCACTAGCACACATTTCATCTGGGGTAACTTTGTCAGAAGCATTTTGCAGAGACACCAGACCCTTCATTTAAATAAACTGGAAGAGCGCAACAGTTTTGCTATTTTAATTTATTCAACTGAAAAAGCTCTGCAGTATGATTATTTTAGTTTATTTGCCTTATTTTGTCATTTTTCTACTCCCAGGGCTGTTGGTCTAGGGTGGCACACCTGGGAATCATCTCTACTTCAGTAAGTGCAGACAATATCTTCACTTCATTTTTAGGGCAGTGGGGGCCCAAAAACTATATTTTACCCAGGGCCTGCTTGTCACTTTAACCGGCCCTGATTGACAAGTGGGAAGGACAAGGCTACCAAGCATCCACTGATGATACAATCTACATCTCGTGCTAAATTTTTTAACCAGCACAAGGTGCAGAAGGCAGCCAGACCCCAAGAAGAAGAGCACTTTAAATTAGCACTTAGTGCAGGAGCCATAAGGAGAGCAAAATCACGCCCTATCTGTGGTTAAAGTAAATTACCCTTTTTTATCAACTTATACTAGAAGGGGAGAAAATAAAGAAACATTGCATATTAGAAGGAAGGCAGCTATTAAAGCTTTGCCTTCACACAGGAAAAGATACACAGCAGTTCCGTCAAGTCCACTTAGCTGCTGCTCTTTTCCTTTAAACTTCTATAACTAAAGATGTATTTCTTTTTAAACTTGTTTTTATTAAGCTTTTTTAGTTGAAAATAAGTACAGACACTGTGTTCATGCTATTAAAGGTCAATAAAACAAAAAATGAAAGAGCATGAAAGAGTCATTGGTTGTCAAGTGTTATATAGAGATATGGTTGGGAAAGGGAAATCTAGTCCTCTTAGGCTAATGTCCCACGGGGAGATTAGTTGCTATGATTTTCAAAGCAACAAGGCATTCGTCTTTTCCTAACAAGCGATTACTAGAGAGTGATTCTATTTCCCACAAATCAGCGTGTCATATTCCCTGGCATAATGGGGAAATTTGCATACAATCGCAGCAACTTCCCGCCCAATGGGTTTTCCTTTCAGCAATGGCAATGCTTTCTTTGTAACATCACTCGAAAAAGGGTCTCGGAGTGATTCGGAGCGATATGCGATTCGAAGTAGTATCATTGGTTTAGGTGCTGGAGATTCATATTGTTCATTATTTAGAGACAAACCGAAAGACTCGCTTTTTAAAAATCGTAACGACTAATCTCTCCGTGGGACGTAAGCCTTAGGGCTCAATGTCGAGCATAAAAAAAGTCCAAGATATATAAAGTTAAACATGGTAACAACCTAAGCCTGTTACCACCTTGCCTTTTTGGTTTCCAGGGCAAAAGATGTATTCTTATTTGTTCTAAAGGGGTCCTTTGCCAAAAAGTATATTTATAGTATCATAAATTAAAACACAAGTCGTAGCTCCATTCTATAGTGCTTTCAGTTGCAATTACAATTGTATGTTGATACATTCTTTAAAATGTGCTCAATAGCAGTTACATTTAGAAATAATTTTTAAACCATGATCATTTTCAGTTAATGCACAAAGAAAAGTTGCTTAGAATTATATTTTCTTTCAACTGGCAAAAAATGCTATATTTGGATGGAGGGACCCTTTCAGTCTCATTTTCATCTGTCCTCCATGGCAATCCCAGAGACTCAATAAAATGGAGCTTTTTAGTTCTCACAATTTCTATTTTAATCAACTGAGTAATTTTGTTCAGGTCCTTACGTATAAGTTTTGCCATCATCTTTCCCTTGCTATTAACTACACTTTCCTTTTATCTTAATCTTTATCACAGAAACTGAAATCTTGACAAGAATTCTAAGGGTTTTTTCCCTCTTTTGGGCAATTATGAGGCAATCTGGGGACAAGGCTTATATGAAATTTACCACTTGGACTTTTAAAACATATATTAAGAAACAGCAGCAGGTGTCTTTTTCGGGTGGCTAAGATCATTCACGTCTATACTCTCATAAACTTGCCATGGGGCAAGTTCCTGGCAAGATCCTGTGGCTTGCACATAATCAACCTACAGTAATGTATGTTAGGGGCGAAATGTGAAATGTACCTGTGAAAAGGAAAGCACGAATTCCTCCTCTGTATTGTAAAGCATCTGCGCAATTCACTTTAAGGCTTCTCAAGAAACCTTGTTTTTATTTAAATATTATTATATATATATAAGAGACGCAAAGTGACTGTACTCAAGTATAAAAGCATTGTCTGTCTTTCAAAGTTAAACTATTTTGTTTTTTTGTTAATATGAAACTGCATTTTGCAACACTGACAAACATATCTTAAAGTTTTCACAAACTACCAGCTAGCTGAGTTCAAGCCAGTTGTCTTCAGTGTTCTGCTCTTGTCAGCTCTGATAAGCTCTCTGTCTGCTCTATGCACAATAGCCTCACAACAGGGCTTCCTGGTTCATGAAATCACAAAGTGTGATGTGCAGAAAAATAATTGCTTCCCCTGTGGAACACAGTCTGTCTCAAACATCAGTTCTGAATAGCAGCGAAAACTTTCAGATCTATAATTTCCACGTTAAAAGTAGCTTTTTAATAGAGAGCAAAAATAGTTGGAATTACACATAAGGGAAGGGACTGGGTAAACTAGTGTTGCCAACTTTGGAGGCTGTAAATCCAGATGGGGGGAAGGACGTGACATCATGAGGGCAGGTTGGTGAAGTCACAGGGGCAGGGCTATGACATGGAGATCAGTGATTGGCTGATCACTGTGTCAATTTTGGACAGTCTTGCCCGGTTATCCAAATTGGGAAAATTGGGCAGTTTTGACCCAGACAGCACTTCTGAAAACTAGGCTGTCGGGGTCAAAACCAGACAGGTGGCAACCCTAGGGTAAAAAAAAAATTAAGTTCAATGGGTACAGCACAAATGGATGGTGAATAAGTAACCAAAAAACTGATTATAAATGACAAAATGCAAAATCACTAATCGGAGTATTATAATACAGTATCTATTATCTGGAATATTTGGGACCTGTTTTTTCTGGATAAGAGGTCTTTGGAGCACCTGACTAGGTGAAACTTTATTTATACAGAAGATAAAATTGGCAAGAAGGTGCAGCTGTTGGCTAAAAGAAGCCTTCCAGGTCAGGCAGATTTTAAAGAAGAAAACACATGCAGGAAAGAAAAGCTAACGAAAGAGGTCATCAAGGTTGCCTTACTAAATTGGTAACCCAACATTTTTCACAACACTTGTCTTTCAAAGGAGAAGAAAGGTTAAAATCACCATGGATGTCAACTGTTAAGCACCCACTGTGACTATAATTGCTGAACTGAGACTCCAGGTTAGTGCTCCTGTTCGCTAAAACCTGCACCAGCCTGGGGCAGTTATATAGGAGTCCCAGGTTGCAATCTTCTTCCACCTCCACTATCTTCACTGCAGCCCCAGGCTGTGTGTCTTTGGCTTTTCAATCTACTGTGTATGCACACCTAGACGGGACCTTAAAAGAGGATCAAGGAAGAAAACATAGGCATACAGGAATACGCTGGTCTCAGGTAATAGGGGGGGGTGCCCAATATTTTGGCACCCGCCAGTGATTATACATTTCATTCTCCTTTAACATTGAGAATTTAAGAGTATAATTTTATAAATAGCACACTATGTTACACTACATAAAACACAATTTTTTCATTAATTTTTTCATTTTACATCTTATTTTAAAAATGTTGATGTGAAATTAAATGAGAAGGAAAGGTGCAATGACTGGGGGTGCTAAATGTCAGGGTATCAGGTGTGATTGCACCTTTTCTAAATCTCATTAAAATATACCAATTTATAAATACAGCCCTTAGTGTCTTATTTTAACTGCCTGCTGAAGCGTGTGGGAAGGAACCTCACTAAACACTGAGAGTTCACCATTTGTTAAAATAATACCAAAGAATTGAAAAGCGTTGGAATCTTACTCTGGAGGACTGTGACAAGCTCTAATTTCACTCTTTGATATGAGTTTATATAAGGATTAATGATGAATTCATACTCTTCAATCAACAATATACTATTGCCCTTAAAAACTTTACCATTGTAGTCTTGACCTCAAATGACCATATGGATATGCCTGACCAAAAAAAAAAAAATGTAAAAAAATCTGCTTTAAAAGTACTGTGTTAGTTTCTTGCGACCAGTCAAATTGTCAAGTTATGCCGGTGCTATCCCTCCAGGCAGAGATCAATTCATTACTGGTATAACACAAATCTTCCATATATATGTGCATTTATCAAATAGTCTCCCAAAGGTACAGCTATTAGTAACCGTCTCCAATATTTGGCAGTGTCCATTTCGTAAATTTATTGGAATAGGGATATAAATCAATAAATTAACCTAAAGAACTCTAACACTGGCCCACAAATGAAGATATGATATTCATAATTTTTAATAGAATTTCTATAAATATAGCTTAAATGATGGTTTTCCTGCTTTTAATAATTGAGCTTTGGGAGCTACATTTCAAAATCAGGGTGAACTATTGTTTGCTGAATATCTGCACTGTGCAGTCTAAATAGGGACAGAAGACCTAAAATTTACACATAGCGGCCCCCTTGGGCCATCAAGTGAGCCAGCAGGACAGGATGGCTGGTGGCCAGCAAGCATATCAACATAAAATGAATTTTTAGACAGCATTTTTTAAACTACAAATATAACAAATAAACAAGCAACTTATATGGGAAAGTTAAGCTCCAAAACACACTGTCTCAAAAGAAATTTAAATATAGTAATATATCTTTGAGCAGAATAAAAATGATATATTATTTTTCTGTCCTCTGTGTTGAACATCTGCATAGATGCACACACATAAGCACGCTGCTGTCTCGGGGAGGGATGAGGATTAAGTTAAAAAGGAATTTACTTCAACGACTCCAATCAATACTAAAATGTAGAGTCATGGGTGCCTGACAGCAACGACCTACATGAAGGATTTGAATCTGCTTGTTTTAAATGTCAAGCGCAAGATGATGCAGAACCACTGTTTCGTGTAGATCACCAAATATTAAAATAAATGTTTTGCTATTTAAAACAAAGCTTTCTCCTGCTCCCCACTCCTGCTAAAAATTAAAGACTACACAGACAAAAATCCACTTTGTGGCAAAATATATTCTTTCTGCATAATGTGGATGAGCTACAGCTTCATGCGTAAAAGTTTATGCAGCTCTTGAGAATTGTGCGCCTATTTCTCGGGAAGGATTTGCTGAATTTATTATTCAAACTATGTTATTTTTGAGCATGGTTATTTGAAAACATGAGCAGTTCACCATCTGCGTGACACATGCCAAGTAAATATAGATTGCACTGCATTTCTGCTTAAGGAATTAAAGGAAGGTTGATAGCTTGAGAAAAAAAAAATATATTTTTTTGCCATTGCTGGTCAGCAATAATCGAAGCACTTTCTGGGGATTAAGCGCATGGATAAGCCTACTGGACCAGACACTAGCAAAGGGCAGGGGGTCCTCTTATCAGAGAAATGCTTCTGGAGCCAGTCTCTCTACAGGACAGATTGCTTTCATATTCCCGTCTGCAAGGCAACAAAGGATGGAAGTAATGCGATAATGCCAGAGTGCAATGGGTGTTAAAAACCCGTTGCATTTATGTATTGTATTTAGTAAATAATCAGACTCATCCAAATTGTGATTTTGCCATTCAACCAACACCATTAAAATCATGGCTAATGCTTAGTTAATCCTTCCAGTGTCCCGATAGGGATGATAAGTGCTCATTTTCATGGTCAGTGTGTGACTGACCTTCTATCAAAATCCCTATGATACAATAAATACTATGAAATGTAACCATATGTATTTTAAATGTAGAAAATAGTTATTTTGTGTAGACATGCCACAGATCAGCTAGTCAGTTATTTGCTATACATCTTACTGAAAGTAATATCTGCAACACACATAAGGTCTGCAATGCAAATTATAAAATGTTCCTCACTGCCCAAAACACACATCACAGTACTATATAAATGAGTAAGTATGAGGGGATCTAATCAATATAATAGGAAAATGAACCTGTACATTGTGCCTAGTTGGACAAAACACCAAAGACTGTACATTCCACAGCAAGTCTGCACTAGACAACTTGCCTTTTACAGGACAAAATACATTAGTAGAATCTAGAAATTGACTTTAGTACAAGAACTCTGAAAATGTAATTACGAAACCCTTACATCAGGGGATTATCTTTTCATCACAAAAAAATCATATTATATATGTATAACTTTATTTATAAAATGCTATTAGGATATGTAGCACTGTATTTTTACAATATAGAAAAGTACACATAGGGAAGACAAACACAATAATAAATAAGTACAGTAGAGTCACAACAGCACAAAAAGGCGTAAATTCCAGGAAAACTTAAAATCAGGGGTGAAAAAAGGTTCCACTTGCCTGTATTGGACCACAAAATAAATGGTTTCAATTTAGTGAAAACGTAAAATCTGGGTATAAAATTGGGGTTCTACTGTAAATTTGCAGAGCGAAGGACACAGTAGAAAGGAAGTCTCTGCCCTCTGCATGGAGGTTCCCTCTAAGGCAGTGATCACTAACCAGTGGCTCAGGGGCAACATGCTGCTCACCAAGCCCTTGGATGTTGCTCTCAGTGTCCCCAACCCAGGTAGTTATTTTTGAATTCCTGACTTGGTGGCAAGTTTTGGTTGAATTAAAACAAGATGTACTGCCAAATAAAGCCTCCTCTAAGCTGATAGTGTGAATGGAGGCTGCCTAACAGCCAATCTTAGCCCTTATTTGGCACCTCCATAAAGGTTTATGATGCTTGTGTTGCTCTGTTTGACTGTGGCTCATAAGTAAGAAAGGTTGGGGATCCCTGCTCTAAGGAGAGAGCAGGAGGATTTTAGCAGCAGTTTAAAATCAATTGCAAGGGAAAGAGATGGGAGTCTAGGAATCAAGAGGTTGTCCACAGTCTAAGCAGATAGCATAAGGGCATGAATTAGGAGTTGCTTGTACAAGAAAGGGGTGTCTTTGGGTCTTTGCAATCTTACGGCGAAAAAAGCAGCAAATTCTGGCACTGGCATGAATATGATTAGAGAGGGATAAGTAGAGGATATACCTTCCAATTTGTGAAGCTGATTCTTAAATATACACTACAGTTTGGGTACAATGATGTACTGAAGTGCGGTTGTTGGCTCCGCAAATATGTGTATATAGGTATAAATATGCTACATTATACTTGGACATATAAGAGCAAATTCCACTTTATAAAGTCAAAGCCGACAAACAATATCATTCATGAAGAAGGAGGGATCAATGCTGTAATCATATCTGTTTGGTACTACTTTGTATACTGCAGTGCATGACCCAAAAATTTGGCTTTGAAGTTGCCTTGTTTCAATCAATATATTTGATATTAGTCTAAAAAAGAGCAAGCACACATGACAGATGATTTACCTTGCTTGCGTTTTGTATGCAGGTGGAGAAAACAGATCCGCTCCTTTATGTTGCTCCACTAACAGGCACAGTGTCAGCCTGTGTGAATCTACACTGAGTGTATTTGAGAGTAAAAATGTGAACGTATGTATTTAAGAGCCAAAATCTGCTCAGTGTAGGTGTACACAGGCCAACGCCATTCCTTTCAGTGGAGCAAAACAAAAGAGCAGATCTGCTTTTCTCCACGTGTGTACAAAACGTGTGGCCAGTTTTATTTATCTTAAATTTCATCTGTGCTCACAGAATAGGAGCATAACTGCTAATTTTAGATTGCATAATGCACACACATCATCAGAGTTTCTCATAAGACTACATATGATAACTGACTCAACCAACTTGGTCTGTTTCAATCAAATCACAAAAACAGCGAAGTCTGTAGTGCAAAAAGTCAAGGCTGAATGCCCAATTCGGTTTATACATGGGGTACTGATATGGCCATTATTTGACTAATACTCTTCAAACAGAAAAAAGATGAGTAAGGCCGATGAGAGACATGATTAGTCACCCTGCCATAAATCTCCTCTAGAGGTAGCGACTAATCTTCTCGAATTGTTTACATTGTCAGCAGTAGGAAAACATACTTGTCGCTTCGGCTTTCTGAAGTAGCCCAACGAGTGTTTTTGTGAGGCTACTTTAGGGCTCTGGCACACAGGGAGATTAGTCGCCTGCGACAAACCTCCCTTGTCGCGGGCGACTAATCTCCCTGTGTGCCAGAGCCCTTATGCGACTTCAGAAAGCCATAGTGACACATACATTTTCCTACTGGCGATTTACATTCTCGCCAGTAGGAAAGCATTCCCACTTGCTACCATTATAGGAGATTAATTCTAGGTTGACTAATCTACTCCCACGACTAATGTCCTTGTCGGTCATCAGCCTAAAGCCTACAAAGCCTGAAAATCATGAAGTTTTTAAAACTAATGTTTAATATTATTTATACAACATTAAAACCCTATTTCTATTATAACTAGATTTCAAGAGTCATTTTACTGGATAAAGAGTAATCCTCTGCTATTTCTTTAATGGCTTTCATTGCGAGATGATACCGAAGGTGTCAGAGTCTCAGTTCTGAGCTACAACTTTGCCTGTTCAAAACCAAAGCTTGAACTTTTTAAAGCATTACGTTTAATATTATTTTATACAACATTAAAAATTTCTGCTATTACTGGATTTCTAGAGTCATTGGATGAGGACTAATCCTCTGCTATTTCTTTCATGGCTTCTATATAAAGGTGATACCAAAGGGGCCAGAGTCTCAGTTCTGAGTTACAACTCCACTTGCTTGAAGCCAAAGCTTGTGCCAATTTGTTTTAAGTGAAATTCAGAGTCAAAGGAAGGTTTGTTTAAGACAGTGCTGTGCCTACTGACAATTTAGAATCATTTCTACAAATACAGTGCGGGTTTAGTTCAGATACAGAACACAATGAAACATGGCTTTGCCACTGTATGCTCATGGAAAGAAATAAGTGAAAAATGTTCTTGCTTTCGGGCATATTTTTAAGGAAAATGTTAGGAACTGCAGTCTTCTAAAAATGTGTTTTATTCTGTTTCTGTTTCTGAAAGGGTTAAAGGTGTTCCGGGTTGAAATTTTAAAAAAGGTGACAGGATTTTGAAAGAAAAGGTCATATGCATTTTTGCATGCTGTGTGAGACTGCCCCTTTGAAATGGAGGGGAAAATTTGTATATTAATGTGCAGGCAAGCTATGTTTAAGCTGCTCGGTACAACAACAAACAGTAGATATTAAAAGGCTTATTCATTAAAGCTTTTTTTACACTAGTTATGAAAATGTGATAAAGAGTGCAAAATTGTGAACTAGTGAAGCAAGTGTATGATTTTCATATTTGCAGTCTAATAAAGCTTTTCATTTTCAAACAGTGGCTCCTGTAGTGACGCCTATGGTGCACCATCTGTAGCAATCATTAGGTCACTGCCTCAGTATGTCGTCTAGTTAGGCCTCATATGGCTCCCATTGTCACTGACTAATTTTGAAAAGAAGGCTACAGCAATCTTAGACCTTTACAGGCCCCACCTATTAAAGGACATCTGTCTCTGAAATGCTATTTACATATATCTGATTAAGTTCAATGCCTGTAATAAACTTGTAAGGGACCCTAGCATTTAGTATAAACGTTTAGATTTTAGTGATTAACCTTAGCCTTGAAAAATGATTTTAAAAATATATCTTTAATAGGATTACCAGTTTTTCTAGCTGCATATGCAAGTATAATTACACTTCCTTCCAGTCACAGAAGTCTAAAGGTGGCCATACACGCACCGATATTATCGTACGAAACCTCGTTTCGTACGATAATCGGTGCGTGTATGGTATGTCGGCGAGTCGACCGATATCGCAGGAACCTGCTGATATCGGACGACTCACCGATCGGCCCAGTTGGAAAATTTTGATCGGGCGCCATAGAAGGCGCCTGACCAAAATTCTCCCTTCAGATCTGAATCGGCAGAAGGAGGTAGAAATCCTATTGTTTCTACCTCCTTACCTGCCGATTCAGCCCTGAATGGTGTGTGGCGGATCTTACGATGTTTCGTTCGACCGATGGTCGTACGAAACATCGTTAGATCGCCACGTGTATGGCCACCTTAACTGTCTGCATATGAAAGAATTAGGTATCCAGTGGTCCTTATCTACGTCACTAATTAGCCTGGAGAGATAAGAAAAGGTAACCAAGATAACTGTCATCATATGCAGTAATTTACAATTTTGAATTTATCTCATTTTAGGCTGATGTCTTACGTGGATATGTTTAGTCAGCTGAAAAGCATCATTTCCTGTGCCTCCTACTGACTTTAATGGGAAACATAATGAAAACTGCTTGAAAAAATATAAGTACGAATCTTTGGCTGAAAAATCTCAATTACGAATCTTTCTTTTGTCAAGGCATCCAGTTATTTAAAAAAATTGATTGTTCTATATTATCTTCTCACTTTTATCGTTTGCCTCTTTACTCTACTTTTCTAGAGGAAACAAATAATCTGGTCATTTCCCATCTCTCACTATGAGAAAGGGTGACATACAGCTAGTGGATTTTTGGCTGCCACAGTTTTCTGTCTGATTACAGCAGTTGTCAAAACGCCACATGTACCATGGACTTTACTTTTTCTATTAAAACCAAAATAGAAAGTATGTCAGATCAATAGTAATTATTCGTCAATTATTTGACGAACCAAAATAGAAAGTATGTCAGATCAATAGTAATTATTCGTCAATTATTTTGTCATATTAATGACAAAACAAAGCTCAGGGGTGATATCCAGCCACCCTTCTTCAGGTGTAGTTCAGCAGACTTGCTTTGAATCTGCCTTTCAGTGTGGCCTATGGTCAGCATTTTCATGGGACTGTATATTGCTACAGATTAATAGATCTTACACAGCACACATAAATATTCAATCAGATTTGATTATTTGAGAACAATTAAAGCATTCTGTAGGGGGAAACTGAAAGCCACAAAAAATTTTGCCAAGTTCATTTTTTGTTTCATTCTTAGAAATCCATATTCAGTGGTTTCAATAGTAATTTTTCAGATTAGTGTATATATCTAGTATTCTACCTGTATGTTGGGGCCCAAAATGGGTTTCCCTGCTGTTTATGATTGGTCTCCATAATCCATTTTTATAGAGTGAATTTTCTTTTTACAACAGAAAATAATAATTAAATTGATTTGCATTACTGATTACATTTTTTGTGTGTGGGGTTTACATGTCCTTTAAACCAACACTTCCAGATTAAACTTGTGTCCCCTCAGAAAATGCTCATGAAATCCAAATCCAAATAAATAATGCCTAATTTTCCATTGTTAATTGTTTTTGAGCTCCTAGGGGCATTGACACATGGTCCATTTTGACAACCACTATAATCAGGCAAAACAAAAGAGATGGTAAAAGAGAGGTATACAGGTATGGGATCCATTATTCGGAAACCTGTTATCCGGAAAGCTATAGGATGGCCATCTTCCATTGACTCCCATTTTCTTTTTTCTCTGTGATAATGAAACAGTACCTTTTACTTGATCCTAACTAAGACAGAATTCATCCTTATTGGGGCAAAACAATCCTTTTGGGTTTATTTAATGGTTAAATGATTTTTAGTAGTCAAAGAATGGAGATCCAAATTATGGAAAAAAAACCTTATCCAGAAAACGTCAGTTCCCAAGCATTCTGGATAACAGGTCCCATACCTGTACTATGCTCTAAAAAGATTATTGGCCATATGACCAAAATAAAGGTAGTCTTCATTTAAATAACTGTTGGTGGAGCATCTATATCACTCTATTATTTGCCCCTTCAGTTAACTAGACATACATCCACGTTGCAAACAAGTTTTTCTGACTTACATTATAAGGCCTATGGAACACTAAATGCTTTGACCACTGCACTGTTCTTAAAGAATAGGCAATGCTCTGATATGGTAGGGGACTTCTTAGGATCACTTGCATTGGAGAAGTTGACAAACACATAGGAGAGTTCAGGCTGCCACAGGAAAGCTAAAACCGTAACATCTTTCCAGCACAAGCTATAGAAAACAAAAAGTTTTGAAGAACCATTAATGCATGAGGAAAGTTGGCAAAAAAGGATCCAAAAAGAGTTTCACTCTAAATAAAGTGTACAGTAGTGTAGAAATCATGCTCATTCCTTGAATGGCCCCCAGGGCGCCTTCACTGTTCTCCCATCACAACAAAATTCTATGAAACACTGTCTACCTTATCTGGTGAATTCACGTCATTCTCCCTTAGGCCTGTCTAGTCCGATTTTTCTTTATAACCAGCTGCTTCAGCATTCTATGTAGGGATTACTTTGTAGCTATGCTGCTTCAAAAAGTTACCTCAGAATGCAGATATAACTGCTACACAGGTTAAAAGCAGTACAAGTATGGGACCTGTTATCTAGAATGCACGGGACCTGGGGTTTTCCAGATAAGGGATCTTTCTGTAATTTGGATCTCCATAACTTAAGTCTGCTAAAAATCATTTAAATATTGAATAAACCCAATAGGATTGTTTTGCCTCCAATAAGGAATGAGTATACCTTAGTTGGGATCAAGTACAAGATACTGTTTTATTATTACAGAGAAAAAGGAAATCATTTTTTAAAATTAGAATTATTTACTTATAATAAAGATGGCCTTTCTGTAATTCAGAACTTTCTGGATAATGGGTTTACGGATAAGGGATCCATACCTGTACAGCATGCTGCAAACAGCACTGTAGCACTGGTAAGGATATTACAATTATTCTTTAGACAGAGTCATAATATTTTGCAGCTCTTTAAAGAGATTATACATATATATATCATTTACATCTATCCCTGTCCCACTGGAGCTTACAATGTAAGGACCCTATCACATTCACACACACTATAGTTAATTTCATCAAACCCCACCTAACTATGTGATGCACATTTATACATTTCAAATAGTGTGAATTTTCATGCATCCAGTAAAACGGTGGCCTTTGAGAGTGGATGGAAGAGGGCTATTTAAATCACCCCAGGGGAAAAATAAACCCACACATTGGTTCTCTGGGTAAAGTCTCCCCTTTATTCAACATTAAATTGAAAATTAAGGAAATCTCTGCTCACAAGGGATACAGTATACACGTACACACACACATATGTGAATTGGGAATGCCAATTTATGTAAGGGTCCATTTCTTAGGGCTCTTCAACTCAATTCTCATGGTATATTTCTTAATGATAAGTTTGGCTTTTTGCACTAAATGTCTCTCTGAGTAGTAACTTGGTTTAATCAATATGGTGATGTAAGTGCCTTATATCTAGCCTGGTTGTCAAAGAGCAGAAATTGGCTGGACAGTGTAAGTAATGCACATGAAAGATAGTAGTCAGGTAGAACAGAAGAAAATTTAACTTCAAGGTGCTTGTATTAAAACAAGTTACATGATCAAACACATCAAAGGGTAATATAAGGGAAGGGGTAAGGGTAAGATATTGTGGGTTTTCTTGTCCTTTAAGAAAATTTAAATGACCCAGTCCTCTTATTGAAACTGTAATAACTAAGCCTTTCTAGCATATTGCATATTTGTACTTAAATGTGAAACTGGTGGACATAACTGTGGCAATGTAAATGGAGGCTGAAACAGGGTTGAGGCGACTTAAAGCTACAACATCAAATGGTTTACACACAGGATCATTTACACTCCAGACCATCTGCAAAGCAGGGGCCCCAAAGTCCAAAGTGCATACACAACTTATTTTGATTTTGTCTTGTAAGATCCTTTTTGTAAAAATGATAACATGTACAGTGAAGGAATATACCGCACCACTCACTCGTGGTTACAACGGCATTACAGGTGCTGGGATATTTCTAGTTTTGTCATTGTACAGAACAGTTAATAGTACAAAGTAAAAATGAGTTTTAAACAATTTTGGGGTCAGACACAGTCTGAAAATAAGGGGCCCATTCATTAAACCGCAATTTTTGGGTGTTTAAAATCACGTTTGGAAAAAATTGAGAGTAACCGCGATAATTTCAGATGTTCGAAAATGTCCCGAAAATTCTTTTCTCGGTCGTACGATAATAACGTGGCTGCATTCCGAAAGTCACAAACTTTTCAGATCCAAACAATCGTAAATGGCGCGAAAACCTTTCTGGCTTTAAAACTTCAATGTATGATTTCGGAAGCCTCCCATAGGACTCCCATAGCACTCTACAGCTCCAACCTGGCCAAAAGATAGTCACGATACAAAAGTTTGAATGAATTCCAAAATGGTAACGAAAACCACTAAAAAGTTATGGAACTATAACGATATTATTGTGGTCATTATGAAAAGTTCTATAAATTAGAAAAAATACGATTTTTTTTATGAAAAAAAAAAAATTGTGGTTTAATGAATGGGCCCCATTGTGTACAATGACAAAACTAGAAATATCCCAGCAAATTAAATGCCGTAGTAACCAGGAGGAAGTTGTGCAGTATATTCCTTCCCTGTACATGTGCCCTTTCTGAGGTACTTAGTTATCATTTAGATTTTTCTTGGTTGGTTCTGCACACGAAGGGGGTTTCTTTGTGGACCTTGTAAAGAATTATATGTAAAGGTGGGAGGTGCAGGGTATATTCTCTTAATTTAAGTTCTTATTTGTGTATTTTTTTATTTTGGTGTGGACAGCAATGCTGAATTTACAAGTAAGTCTGGAATAGGGGTCAAACTGAAATTGCCTGAAAATGTATGAGATACTCTCATCTCTCCCTTCCAGATGGTTTTCCTTCAAGGCAAAATTAAGTTCAATATAGTGAAAACTAAATTAAACACATCTTCCAAAACAGCTCTACAGATGCAAAGTCCCTGATAGAGGAAAAACAAATTACCTGAAACCTGGCCCAGAATTTGGGCCTTTGTGGCAACTTCTGCCAATCAGGTATATATTTAACAAATAACTTCCAATTTTAATTAAAACATGTATTGAAAATTCTGCAGAATTCTTACCACATTACTGTTGCAACTTTTGTTTAGCATGGCAGAAACTACTACTACTGTTCTAAATCTATATACAGTGGTTACATTTAGTTGCAATACAGAAATATTGCCATGTTCTACTTTACACAGGTAACAAACCACTTAGGTGGTATCACGCTTCTCTACAAAAATAATTACTTTTAAGGGGAAAAAATGTCTACAAAATCAGATACAAAAGTATAAAGTGTTGTACGAAGCTAAATCAGGTCCAGAAATTGTAACAAAAACAAAACTAATTGTGTTTTTCACTTGTTCAGATACTATTAGATGCATTTTAAGTTTGTCTTTCTTTCTTATATTGATTATCTGTTGTCTTAACTAAGACCTGTAACCTCCCAAATCATATTGGCAAGGAACTGGGCAATCTAAGTCTATACAGCTGATGACAAAGAACAGGTATGGTGTCTGAAATCCCCCAACAGGTATGAAATATGCAATAGGCTGTTAACCTGAAAGCAAGATGTTGCCATGATCATCAGTTTTGAAATGTCCATTTAAAGGACACTGCAATTTAAAGGCTTCTCCTGGGCAGAAAGGTTAACTGGTAAATCTGGAGTGTGGACATTCACACCAGTCCAGTGGAGTTTACTCTCGATGGTCCCTATAAAATAGACAATATAGTTTTATGAGCCAATTAACCTTACTGTTTACTGTTTTTGGAGCTGGGGAGGAAACCCAAACAAAAATTGTAAGAACCTGTAAACTCAAATTGTGCCTTGGCTGGAATCAAACCTAGAAACTGAGTGCTCCAATACAGAAATGTTTTAAAGAGTACCCCAGGATATCCTAATAAAAACAGAATTAACTTTTTCTGCCTCCCCATATCCGCTCCGCACTTACCTCTTCCACGTCGGAATGGGTCCTGGGAGGGGGGTGTCACTATTGCGCTCTCTGCATTAAAAATAAAACTTGGCTCTTAAAGTTACCAGAGGTGGCTTTTTACCACCCCTGGTAACTAGCTGCCCTCTGCCGCCTGAGGCAAGGTTCTTACCTTGCCTCATGGCAGAAGTGGTACTGCTTTAGACCTAACTGTCAATCAAAATGTGGCTGCCTGTGACCCCCAAGAAAGGTTAATCTCCCATCACACATGCAATACTGGCAAACTGAGCCTCAGTGCAAGGAAATAAAAGCAGTCAAAACCAAATGAATACTGCAGCAAACAAGCATATTGAAGAGGAAAACAGTCAAAAAAAAAAGTAATTTTGTACCAAACATTACAAAGAAGGCCACGTTCTATCCCGCATATGTGCCTAAAAAAGACACAGCAGTAAAAAAAAAAAAAAATGCTTGGGACTTGGGTTTTTCTGGGTAAGTGATCTTTCTGTAATTTGGTTCTTTATACTTGAAATTATGAACTATTTGAAGTAGATTTAAAGTTCATCGAATAGCATATTTTGAATATGGTGTATTTACAAAGCTAAAAGTGAAGTCCTGGCTCTGTCATTTCCAGAATAATGTCTCATTTATTTAAAAATATAATTATAATATATTAAGAACTACTGTATCCACCTTTAAATGAAATAATAATTACAACGGTCTAACTATATAATTCCAAACTATTTTTATGCATTTCTGTAAGGCATTTTGGTATATTTAGCCTTCAACAGTATTTTCACTATTGGATGACTGCAGTGTTCAATATGGAAGGGCTGCATTAGGATATTAACCTTACAGCTAAATTCTTGCTAAATTAAACTTTATAGTCACATTCCATGGTATGTACTTTTTTTCAGATCAATACAGCACAGGTAAGCTAGAAATCTGTGCTGAATAGACAGCAAGGATGTTTGGGCAAGCATGGTGGATTGACATACCTTTAAATCCAAGAGTGAAAGTTTTTCAAGTTGTCGGTTTATATCGGGAGAATTTATCTTCTTTGCAAACTGAATGAGACAAAGTTTGTTTTCTTTGAGAAATGACAAGATGATGAAAGTGTCGGTAAATACAGCTGAAAAACAAATCAGATGAAATGTGTTAGAGTTGCAATGCTAGTTCTGATACAAGAACAAATTATCTGAGCTCTGCTGAGACAGAATTCTTCAAGCCAGTGCCTTAAATACTTCTTTGAGGCTTTCATAATCTTCTAAAACACAATGTGTCATCCTGCTAGGACCCCTTGGAAATAAGGAATAAAGCTCATGTAAGATTTAAAGAAAGTAATAAATTGCATTATGCAAAGCTATCTACTACATCACACATGCATTCCTATCTCCAGATTTCAACATATTGTTTTCCTACACGTATTGTATTCTGCTCTCACCTGCTCTGCAATCAAACAACCATTTCAACCTACATGCAGAGAAAACTTCAAAAGTAATCCTCTCTAGGCTAGCCCTATGAAGTCAAACACTTAAGAATGTTTTAAAAATATGTTGCAAAATCCCCAGTACCCAATCCTGCTGCACCCCTATTTTATGGCGCCTATAGTGGTCCGTCCTAAATGTTTGTTGAAGCAGTATAGGCACAAATACAGCGCATTTATGTTGATCAGATATATATCTTTAAAGAGAAACTAAGGTAAGACAAAAATGCTCCGTGCTTGTACAAAAGAGAGCAACCAAACATCAAGGTTCCTAAATAATTGCAGTGTGGGGCTCGGTCTAGGAAAATTTGGCACCCCCCCAGTTTCAGCAGTAGAACAAATTGACCAGCACAACACAACTTATGCAGTGCAGGGATCTCCTCTGTGTTTATTCAGTCACATACAGTTCGGGACTACTGCAACAGGTGGGGTGCAGATTACCCTGGACAGAGTCCCACATTGCAATTATATAGGTGCCTGGTTGTGCGGTTGCTCTTTCGTATACAAGCACTGAGGTTTCAGTCTTTTTTCCCTATTCTCAATTTTTGTCTTCCCTTAGTTTTTGGTTGTGCTGGTAAATCTGTTCTACTACTGAAGAAAAGTCTGAAAACCACTGGAGAGTAGAGCCATAAGTAAAAGAAGAATAAGGATAGAAAAATAATATAAGTTGTGATGTGGGAAAATCCTTGATATCACACATATTCTAGCACCATAGAAATGCACCCAAACCACAGCAAGAAATGATCATAGCTATGTACCCTAGGGTAGGAAGCATGCTTGCAAACTTGGAAAATGGAAAGTCCTTTATCCAATGACATATTCCATCTGTATGTGGAAATTTGGAATTCCCCAGTAATCACAGGGAGAATCCTAAAATAGTTGCCCTCAACTATCTACCTCATGGCCTCCCTTCAACCATCAGCATTTTGCAAACCTGTTCTTTAACGTCATCCCGAATTTGGTTTAAAGATAGTGGAAAGCAACATTTTGTCTGATTGGGATTTAATTCCAGAGTTACCGAGCAGCAGGATAGACAGTAAAGTTTAAGGTGGGATAAAATATTATAAACACTTGTGAAAATTTGGTGGGTGAATTGAGGGATCTTCCAGCTATGTTCTATGTTCTATGCTTTCCACTATCTTTAAACCAAATTCAGATACTATTTTGTAGAGCACTAGCAACTAATTTATGCTGAAGGGTCATTCCATAACCACCATGACCTAATAAATATGTTGCGTCTATAAGACACCCATAACATAAATCATATGCTCTACAGGGCTCTCCTTCATTTTGTCACTTTATGAAGGGCTCAGAAAAATATTTACTTACGTACACTTTGTAATATTTATATCTTTTCTTTAGATTAAATTTGAAAAAATATTCAGAGCTATGAACCCAAGGACTGCTATATGATGTATATATCCTATGATGTGTTGGCAAACTGCTTAGAGCAAACCATGTACAGCGCTGCGTACATAAGTAGCGCTTTATAAATAAAGATATATATACATATATGTTCACTGTTCCAGGCTTTTATGTTTTTATGCTATTCCTCTACAGTATTTCTGTATTTGACGAGTTAAAATGTCTGCTTTACACCACTGAATTAGAAAGCTTTGATGTTAAGTAGAAAGAGAAATTTATACTTGGTGGTGATGGTTGTAACTGCAGCATTACGTGCAATTACTTGTTGTGTCTGTAAGTCCCTAGTGGCAATAATGACTCTACCTGTTGACACACAATTTCTCTGGTGCATCTGTTAATGTCTGCAATTGATTTGCACATGGGTGTAATTACCATCACTGATGGGGTTGGAAATGAGCTTCCCCACTAGGCTCCTGTCAATCACCACTTTCTCCAGCTGTGGCCCTGAAAGGCTTATGGACACGAGCACACCTGAACCAAACAGGAGCTGAAACAAGGAATCAAGAATCAAAACAAGTTCAGGCACTTATATTTTTACAGTCTTCAGGATGCAGAAATAGTGCACTTGGCAAATGCAGATGTTTGCATGAACCAGTGTCAGTTGTTTAATCAACATTAGGACATCTTTGCTTAACAAGAAATGGCAGATACACAAATCAAAATATAGATATATGAATAAATCAAGAAGTAGATCAAGAAGTGCTAAAATGGAGTAGTTCAGTAAAGCATATTTCCAGTTAGAATAAAATTAGACAAGCTTCCATCCAGGCATGATGAAGAACGCAGCAGCTATAAGAAATAGGTACAATTAGAAAAAAATATAAAAAATAGAGAGTCCTTTAGAAATAATGCATGTGTTAATATCTAAACATATATGCTCAAGGCTGGCAATCAGTCTATTAAGAAACTTAAAGGGTTGGTTCACCTTTAAGTTATCTTTTAGTATGTTATAGAATGCCCTATTACTACTACTACAACTTTGCAATTGTCATTATTTTTTATAGTTTTTAAATTATTTGCTCTTCTCTTCTGCCTCTTTCCAGCTTTCCAATGGGGGCTAAAAACTATTGCTCCTTCATGCTATAATTGTATTGTTATTGTTCCTTTTATTACTTTAATGGAGACCCTTTCCTATTCTTGTCTCTTATTCAAAGTACTGCCTGGTTGCCAGGCTAACTAAGACCCTAGCAACCAGATAGCTGCTGATATAACAGGAGAGCTGCCGAACAAAAAGCTTAATAACTAAAAAACAAAACATCAAAAATTAAGACCAATTGCATATTGTCTCAGAATACCAAAGTCTATATCATACCAAAAGGTCTTTAACAGAACAGTACTGTAAGTGTCCCTTTGCAAAGGTAGCTTGTTTTTTTTAGTCCATTTCTGCATTTTTATATTTATTATTGTATGACATTAGGGTTGGTTTGTGAATGCCAAAAGCAGGTGTGAGTTCTAATGGGTAGCAAGTCTGGAACTGTCTGGGCAGAATAGATGGATTTCAGTGAAGGTTTCAAGAGTAAGCCTTCCCAAACTTTTTACCCAAAACACACAGGAGAGAGATATTATACATGGAACTGACACTTTATTTCTCCTGGCATATGTTATGTTACATAATACATAAAGTGGGCAATGCATTAATCCTACAATGTGTTCTGGGTTATTATCCTTAAAATTGGACCCTTATTTTTCTGCCATGTGGAGGGACAAATACTATGTCCACACAAGGCAACACAACCCCAATCACCGCCTCTGCCTCCCCCCACTGCATGATGACAGAATGAGTGCATTGGGGGATTGCACAGAGTATGAAATTGCCACTGAATATATGCTGCCATGTTTTCTGGGGATTTATACATGGAATAGTCCCTGGTATATTGGGAAGGAATCTTTGTAGAAAATGCCTTAAATTTAGCCCCCATCCCAACCCAAACACAATTATCACTTTCTGTCTATTCTGATCAGGGAACCAAAAACAGAGAAATGTTACTGCTAAACAATCAAATTTTAAGAACCCAGACGCTGGCTCCCCAAAAAAGCTACTTGTTAAAGTGACTATACTATGCTAAAATAGTCCATTGCTGTACTGAAGATTCACCAAAAAACTATCCCTTGTTTTGTCATTTGCTGAATGTTGCCACTGTTCTGCATTTAAGTCTGCTAGAAAACCAATTAAATATTAATTACAAGCCAATATTATTGTGTTGCCACCAACATGGATTTATACACCTTAGTTGCCATCAGGGTACAAGGTACTTGTTTCATTATTATATAATAATCATTTTGTAAAATTCGAATTATCATGGGAGGGGTTTAATGAACTTCTGAATCAATTAGTTGGGAAGCAATTCCTGTCTTCCTTAACTACTAAATCACAGAAACAGTAAAATACATGTTGTGGAAATTAGAGAGCTAAGCTTATTTTGCAGCAACTTGAAGTCCAGCGGTATATAAGCAAATAACAGTTAAAGCTATTTAAAAATGAAGGATCAACACAAATTATTTTAAACAACCCAATACAGCTAAAGTTGCATGTTGCATGAAATATGTCCAAGTATGGGATCCATTATCCAGAAACCCATTATACAGTAAGCTCCTATTTATGGGAAGGTCATCTCCCATAGAGTCTATAATTCAAAATTTTAAAACACATTTCCTTTTTTCTGTAATAACAAAACAGAACCTTTTACTTGATCCCAACTAAAATAGTATTAATCCATACTGGAGGCAAAACAATCATATTGGGTTTATTAACTATTTAATTTTTTTTTGTAGACAAAGGTCCCAAGCATTCTGGATAAATGATCTAATACCTATGTTTTGTACAGACCACAACAGTTGGTATAAAAACCTGATGTTCTGTGGCAATACGGCTTCAATAGGATACAATTTACCAAATATCAGAAATTTCCACTTGTGCACAAGTATAAATTATTTATAAAGTACATGGGAGTTTATCCTGACTTTGCACAGGATTTTATCATGACTTTACAGCTTGACCACATCTTTTCCAACTTCCAATTTCAGATTTTTTTTTTAATCTAAAAAAGTACTGGTTTAGAAGCTACATTCAGCTAAATCATACAGAAAACCTAGAAGTATATAAACAATACAAAAAGAAGTCTTTTATTAACTTGCAGTTTTAGCTTGGATAATTCCCGTGGACTGGTACCATATGTATCCCTAAGCTATGCCTTTGATGTGCAAGGGAAAAAAGGCACTGCCAATTAGCAAATTGACACTTGAAAAGGTTAAAAAGGCGTTTTTAAACTGAAAAATAAAAAGTAGACAATATTATTGCTGTCATAATACATAATATATGTTTTGACAATTATCACTTTTAACTATTTTCATCCTATCATTTTCTCTGATTTTTATTGGCTGCCAACCAAAGGACACCTCCCTATAGGTGACAGAACAAGAGAAGGCCCATGTTTAATTGGGACATTAATAATGCACAACACCATATGTTCGGAGGCTTCATGAGAACCGTTCTTTTTGCCTTCCAGCCTTTACCTCTTTTGCTTCATACCCACTAATTCTTAATACACAGTCACGCTTTCAGCCAATTCAGTAATTTTAGGATAAGACCATTTCCGATGACCAGATAAGGCACATCATTATTTATGCCAGAGACACTTCCATTGCGAAAGAAACGGTGTGAATGTGTATTTGCCGTTGTCTAACAAGCTTGATTGTTTGGTATAATTAAGTGATAATGAATGGGAGTTGCAAAGCATGGATGAATGATCTAAGATGACGACAATTACTGATGGATTCAGCCTCAGGTAATTATGGTGACCATGCATATTAGGTTACCGCAAGCTAATTATAACTCCCACACAGTATCCAAATTGCTAATAAGTAATTTAAAACACATAATTTGCTCCTCACCCTTCTGTCTAGCCGCAAAGTTCCATGGCAAGGGCTCCTGGAAGTTGTACTTCATTGGCTAATTAGAAACGACTTGCAAGCGAAAAATATACAGCGGGCATCTAATAAAAAATATTTTTAAATTGCACCTGTAAACCTAGTTTAGAATCATGCAAATCACTATAATAAGTAAAATACTAGATCTCTGCTAATGCTCTTTTTCCCAGGCTTGAAATGTTAGGAAAGGCAAAGACTGTCCAAGTTATGGGTTAGGCAATCGAAAAGCAGAATTTTTATAGGGTTCAACTAACTTTTTTATTATTCATTATCAAAGCCAAATTCCAAGTCATTAACTAAAATCATTTTACTGTGAGATCTATCATGGAATGCTTGGAACATGGGCTTTTCCAGATAAGGGATCTTTCAGCGTAGCACCATTCTTTAAAGCTACAAAACATTTTAAAAAACCCAACAGGATCACTGTGCCAACAGGGATTTATGTAGCTTAGTTAACACCCAATACAAAACTTTCTACATAAAATCAGTTAAAAACCCTGTACTATTCCTGAAATAACAAGTTACTCTTCACTATAGCTCTGCAGTCTGTGTCTCTATATGGAGCTTTGTATCAGAGTTGGATGAGACAGATAGCCCTGATATATTGTCTAGGCAAAGAAAGCACACTCCAATAATTGTGACTTAAATTATTAAGCAAATTTGACTCCGGCTCCTGCAATAAATTGACAGAGACTGCCGAGAGAAGGTTACTGAAGAGTATAGGTGTCAGAACTGTGGTGGATCCAAAACATTTACCTTGGGTTTCTGACTTTCAATGCAAGTATGTGGGCAGCATTAAAAGCACTCAAGTATGGCCTGCACAGCACTTACCCCAAGCAGAATCAATTTTTAACTAATTACATTTCATATTATTGTGAGATGAGGCATATATTACATTTTAATGATGGCACCCCTTTAAGCTTATACTACATAGATATAGATTCTGCTCAAACACTGTACTTATGAAGTATATTGTACTGTATCTGGAAGCAGGTAAATTGCCGACTTTTATGAATTTTAAATTGATAAGATGTCTGTTTCCCAAAACAGGGGCATCTGTAAAAAACATTTTAGTTATTCCAGTGCAAGTTGAATGTGAAAAATACAGAGAAAATACTAAAGAGAAACTTGCTGTGTTACTGTGAACAGTAAACCAATACGGGCACCACTCCAGCTTTACAACCAGTTAGGGGAAATCGATAATTTTAACCATAAATGAGTTTAGCCCATTTTAGACCCAGCACTGCAAGAATACAGATTCAAACTGAAGTGTGGGCACACTTTCTCTCTTGTTGGTGGACCATGTTAATATGGTAAAAATTATTTTTTCCAATATTTGCATAGTATATGTTAACTTACTCATGCCACTGGAAACACCACTGGAAAAACTCCAGAATAAATGAATAATAGAAAGGCTAATATGTAAAGTGTGTAGGTTTCAGAAGGGGGAATTTTCTACGGTACTAATTTTGTATTATTTAATATGATCTCCCTGAAGTTGCTTGCTGGGGCATATAGGCCCCCTAGCGCTCATGACCTGTGCAAAACTTTGCTATATGCCAATGGTTGCCTAAATAAGCTCACAGAGATTTGGGGCTAATGACTGGAAGTGTATGGGTCTGTGGGCAACACCCCTCCAGACCTAGGAGGATGCACTGGAAAACCACCAAACCACTGAATGTTTTAATTCACCTTCCCATTGCCTCCCAACCCTGGGGCATGTGTCCATACCTTGCCTACCCCCCATGACAGTATGGGATCTGTAAACCTGTTTAAGAAATTGCTTATTTTGGGTGCCATTAGTCCTTGTTATATATGTGTGTGTTTGTGGCCTTATACATATTTATGTGTTATACACTGTATGGGGGAGTTGTATTGATTACAGAGTCAGTTTTCCAGGTAATTTATATTCCAAGTCACACCCAGACTCAAAATATACATATCAAAGGATTTTCCTGTGAATTGTAGTTGGGCTGTATGTCTCCTACAGTAGTTATAAAACTAATTTCTGCATGCAAGAAACTCGCTCAACAGGATGTGGACAATGGGCAAGTTGGGAGTTTTATTATTCTCCATCTGATGAGTTGGGATGTTAGCTGTGGGGGCAGCCTGTGAGGAGATGGGGCAGTGTGTGGCGAGGGAGCATAGGAGGACAGCACATGAAGACTGGAGATGGGAGAAAGAGCCAACAGATGACCCATAGGGAAGCTATGAGGGCCTGATGGAGAGAGAGAAGATGACCACCATGTTTTCTTTCACTTTGTTATTGTTGGTAACTATGATGTAGACTAGGCATTAATCCTTAATTGTAAATATCGTTTTAGTTTTATCACTTAATTGTAACAATCTCTTGATTATTCAATACATTCACTTTTGTATACACTTATTGGTGTGGAATATTTGTCTGCTTTCTCAAAAGAACCGTAACCCTAGTAAGAGGGGTGAATAATATTATTAATATGAGATCCAATCTGAATTACAGGAAAGCCATCTCCCATAAGTTCATTTAAAGCAAATCATTTAATTTTCTATTTCCCTTTTCTCTGTAATAATAAAACTATCTTGTACTTGATTCCAATTAGCAATATTCCATATTGGTGGCAAAATAATCCCAGGGTGTATTTAATATTGAAATGTTTTTTATTAGCTTTAAAGTATAGAATTATAGAAAACCCTAGGTCTGAAGCATTCTGAATAATAGACCCATACCTGTACTAGGCAGTGCCTTGCCTGTAAATTAGGAAATTAGATATATGTATTAATATATTCACAAGGTATATATATATTATAGATTACAGATTTTTTGTTTAATAAACTGTTTCATTTTTATACTTTACCGTGAGTGCTTTCTAAGAGACTATATATATATATATATATATATATATATATATACAGTTCAAAATGCACAGCACTCACGAAATAAATGGTTACCGATTGCCTGGGTGCAGTCCTCATTGGCGTAGACAGATCCATTTTCAACTACTATATATATATATATATATAGAAAATAATCATCTGTGGCCAGCACACCCTTCAATGTTTCATCAAAAAAATTTTTTATTGCAGATATATTGTTAAAACCAACGTTTCGGTCCTTGTTAGGACCTTTCTCAAGGATAAAAAACAATAGTGCATCACATCACATCTAAATACCTGTGTACCCTAGCATGTGAAATTAGGTGCCCAATCTCACATGCTAGGGTACACAGGTATTTAGATGTGATGCACTATTGTTTTTTATCCTTGAGAAAGGTCCTAACAAGGACCGAAACGTTGGTTTTAACAATATATCTGCAATAAAAAAAATTTTTGGATGAAACATTGAAGGGTGTGCTGGCCACAGATGATTATTTTCTATGCATACATAATTTTGGCTAAGCACCCCGCAGAATATTGAGCCTTGGAGTGCGGACACCATTTGGATTGATATATATATATATATATATATATAAAATGCCATTTATTAGATCATGAGTCCCCCTCTTCCTTCCCAAAAAAGTTTTTGTGAGGCACATTAATAGAATGGAAGGATTCCATTATGCAGGGGGATTATCCATGCACTGGTAATTTAATTATCTATCTCACAAGGGACAAACATGGAGTAGCTTTAATTTTCCTTCTTGGCTCAAGAAATAATAAAAAACATAATTCTTTTGTAAAACAAAAAAAGGCAAAATATGTGTTCAGCAAAAGTCCTATATGTGATATATCTATATGTCAAAGCTATATAAATAAAAATGATACAATGCTAGGCAATGATATATTTAAATGTCCTTCCCTATTGTTTGTTTTGGAAAAAAAAAATCATTATTGACACATCTGCTATTCTCTTTTATAAAGCAGTACCTTGTACTTAGTTAACTGATCTGCTTTACTTTTTTTTTTTTTTTTTTTTTTTTTTTTAAATTTCAGCACTTTAGTAACTTTACTGTAAAAATCCATTGTTAAAAAACAGGTTTGTTAAGACTTCCACTTGAATATTGTATTCAGTTTTAGATACTTTGTCTACATACATAAGAATACTAAAAAGAAGGCTCATTGTATAAATAACAAATAATCAGGGATTATCGAAACCCTAAAATACAAATTGATATAAATGTATTCAGTGGTCATCAGAGTACTTTTGCAGTTTATATTATCAGTTTTAAACTGCTGATAGGCTTTCAGCTTAACACCTCTTTGAAAATCTAAGCGATAGAAACCCTAACTTTCTATGCACTTTTTAGGCACTTCATTTATTCTATTAACCCTAGGGCTCTCATATAGGCTCTCATATGAGGACTCTCAGTTGAGCCAAAAGCCTGGTATTAGCAAAAAATACCACAGAAACCTCTAAAAATAAAAAAAATGTAAACTGCAAAAGTGTTCAGGAAAGCACAGAGTAAGTTTATATCAATTCCTTTTTTGGGTTTGACTCCTCATAATTGGCATCCAATGAAAACGACCCTTGTGTGCATGACAACATTATGTAATGATGTATGATGTAAATATTAAACAATCTCTGTAAAAACTCTGCAAAATATGTATTTTAAATTAAATATAAGTTAAAAAGAGTTGCTGAATTTGCCATTTCTGGATTCTACACAAAATATTTGGCTGAATTCTGAACCAAATCTAAACCTTAATTTGAATTGAATAGTTGTAATTTCAGGGCCCACTTTAGGGGGAAGCCACACGGGGCGATTAATAGCCAAAAAAGTTGGTTGTGGCGACCAATTGTGGCAACTTACCCATCATAGATTTCTATATAAGTCAATGCGACTAATTAAGCGCCATTTGCACTGCACAAATTAGTCGCTGCAACCTTTTAAAAAGTCGCGCCTATTAAATGCTGCATATGTCTTTGCCCATACTGGCAACTTTTCACAAACTGCATTACCCTGTAATATTTAGAAATATTCTACACAGCCTTTTAATATCATTTATATTTGAATTTGCACTTACATTTACAAATCTACAAGAACATCGGAGGCAACTATAATTAAAGGGTATCTCCATTGCAAAAATGTCTTACTAATAAAGGAAAATAAAGGAAAAATGTCTTAATAATAAAAGAATCCAAAGCAATTGTCTGCTGTCCCTTCAAAAAATTTTCAAGGTTTTAAAGTAATTTGTAAATAAAATTGCAGGTTAAAATAGTATTTATTACATTCTGTTCTATGGTTCTGGTAACAGAAATCAGTTCTCATGCAAATCTGTTCATTAGCTGCATCTGCTGCAGTGTCAGAACCAGAAATACTGTATACCTGCAAAGCAGTCAGACTAGGTCAGAATAAGGTGGGTGGCCTGTGGGCACCCTTTAGCTGCAGGTGGGTAGTTGTACACATCTACTTGGGGTCAAAGAAAAATCTACTTTGTCCTGGTGAAAACGATTCCCCATGTGACATCACAGGTCAGGTGTAGCAGTACAGGGAAAAGAATGCGGGTAAGCAGGTGCAGGACAGGGAAAATTGGGTATGGTACCGCAAGGGCTTTATCCTAATTTTCTAAAGTATAGTGGGTGATTCCTGGAAAAAAGATATATGATGGCTTACATTAAACAGACTCTAGGCCAGCAAGGGGAAATATTTTATCAGTATCATACACTGCGGGAATAAATTACCTTATTCAAGTGGGACCCCTATCTCCCCAACTCCTTCAACAGAGCTAAAGGTTTGCCAGTGTCAGAACGGTGTGAGCATAGAACTTAACAGAGAGACTTGTAAATGTGTAGCTTCTAGATTAGCATCAAAAATCAGAAACAAATCCTACTCTGATTTAAAAAAAAAAAAAAACTTTAAAAATTATTTTTAAAAAATATATTTTTTTAACATGACATTTGATCTAATTTATGTAACAGTGCAAAAAACTTTTTGTCCTTATTCTTGCACTGCTAGTATGCCCCCTACATCCAAATGGGGTGGGCAAGAGTTGGGCATCCTCTGTAACACCCGCCTTCTAAAGTGTGCAGCAGTTGTATATCTGTGCTACTAATAACTTTGGATTTTGGTCAAAAGGATCTGACTGCAGAACCATTCCCCGTGTTGCAACTGGCACTATGTATTAACAATATCAGCTGGCTTGTCGACTGGGCGGGCAAAAAATTGTAGTCTGCCAACACATGTCTTCTACCACATGAGGGCCGATTCACTAAAGTGCGTTAAAACGTGCGGTATTGTTAGCATGCGTTAAAAATTTTATCGCGTCTAATTTTTCGCGTCTTAACGCACGATTCACTAAAAGGATACTTGCGTTAATTTAGACGAAAGCTGCTTGTGTTATTTAAGTCGCGAAGACTATTTTTGTGCGGTATTTGATGGAATGCGCACTAATAGTCGCCGCGTGCGAAAAAAACACACACCATATTAGCAATACACGGCATTACTTTCGTAAAAATTACCATTTCCTTGCAAACTGGAGGCTGCATCACTCTAGGGCCAACACAGACTTGAATAAATAACACTGAAAAGTCCTTATTTTATTGCCAAAAGCTCATTAACTGTACTTTTCTATAATTACTGCCTGTTAGGTGTTATTTTTCGCACAGACAAATGATGTTTGTGAATCATGCATTAGTATTATTTCTGCGTGCAAATTGACACATACGGTAGCACGGAATTCAACGCATGCAATATGCGACTTAACGCACACGATAATACTTTAGCGAATCGCGCGTCAATTTTAACACAAAAAAGCATACGTTATCGCACTTTAGTGAATCTACCCTATGGTGCATAAGCAGATGAGGAAGTAAAGAGAAGAGCAATGGCTACTTTTTACTTTATGCCAATCCATTCATTCAGGCCACAGATACAAACTAGCAGGATATTAAAGGTGGTCATACCATGTATGAGCCTTGGTACAGTATTAGTCTGTTCACAGAGCAGGCTGATTGGTTGGATGCCTTATAGGATTGGCCCATGCATGGCAGCCTTTAGATACATGCACAGCTGCAAGGTTTGGAAATATGACTAAACCTAGAATGACATTACCATAAACATTATTAATGTTAAGAAACTATTCCCACAAGGCATGTAGAACCTAAATAAGTCCTGCAAAAGGAGGAACTTTTATAGAGACTGATGCTTTTTAACCTCTCTGATGACAAGCAGGTACTTTCACTTTATTACCACAATGTAAGACGACTGAAAAGATAGCAGATATTCAGTTGGCGTCCTGGTCTGCAAACACTGACACAATCCTTAGGCAAATAAGCGGTTGATTTTACTCTCAGTTATAATTGAGAACAAGTACACAAGAGTGTATGCATTCCATGGCATATGAAAAAATTGAGCAGAAGCTTAATTGACTAATGTTTTCTGTATGTATCAGTAGCAACCTTAAATAACACTTTCTGATGCCATGTTTTCTACCTGCCAGTATGCCACCACAGAGAGTCTCAATTCATTACATTGTAACCCCCATATGCAATAAAAGGCAGAAAGTTTATCCAGCACCAGTAACCAATAGGGTTTTTCCAGAAAAGCATCAGGCTGTCTGCATCACAGTAGCCACGTATGATTTTAATTTTTGAATAAATGATTTTTAGAGAGCAGTGAGTAAGGTATTGTAGCAGCGTTAGAGCATTGTGTGTACTGGGCCAGCCCCCATCTCCGGTTCCTTCCCTGGTTTACCTGTATGCACTTAAGGGGTGAGTCTGTGCATATTTAACATATTATTAAACTTACAGATGTTAACTTTTTTTCCTGCACATGGTCTATACTCACTGCTGGTCCTCTGAAAACAAAGGTATAGGCAAAGCTCCAATTCCCTGCCATTACACATATATAATACAGAAGAAGAAAAACCTACCCAGTAGAAATGTGGCAGCTAGGGGACATCACACGAGTAGGCACACACACACTAGGAGAATTTACTGCCCTTGGTGTTTTACCTTGCAGTAATGTAGCTAGCGTCTACTATGGGCACACACTAGAATTCCTGAAGAATTTACTGCCCTTACCCCCATACTTAGATTGTAAGCTCTACGGGGCAGGGACCTCCTTCCTACTGTGGCTCATACCACATGGCACTTATTTCCTGTGCATTTATATATATATATATATATATATATAAATATATAGCAAGAAAAAGAGCTGCACTCACCAGGACTTGGCAAAAATATAATAAGTTTATTTAAGCAAAGAGATCCCAATATATATATATATATATATATATATATTGTATTTATTTATTATATCACTTGTCCTCCCTGTGTGTAATTCTGTATATTGTAAGATTGTACAGCACTGAGTACCCTTGTGGCGCTTTATAAATAAAGTTATACATACATACATAGATATGTAATAAAAAGCACTATGTTTTCCTAGAAACAGGTGACCAGTAAATTCTACTTGCTGATTGGTTGCTATGGGTTACAGCTCCTGGGCAAACTCAGTAGAGTTAATTCACTAAAGTGCGATAAAATGAGCGCTATTTATAGCATGCGTTAAAAATTTTATTGCGTCTTATTTTTTTTGTCTTAACGCACGATTCACTAAAAGGATATTTGCGTTAATTTAGGCGCGATGCTGTTATTATTTAAGTTGCGGTACTTGCCGCGCGCACTAATTAACGCACGTGCGCTACTTATCATGCGCATGCCATATTAGCCATACACAGCATTACATTCGTAAAACTACTTTTTTTGAAAATGCCCATTTCCCTGCAAACTGGAGGCTGCATCACTCTGGGGCCAACACATACTTGAATAAATCCCACTGCACAGTTTATATTGTGTTGCCAAAAGCTTATTAACTGTACTTTTTTATAATTACCGCCTGGCCCAAGTGATGTTAATTTTCGCATAGACTAATGCGATATTTAGCGTGTCTAAGGGGCGTATTTATTATGCTGTGTAAAACTAATTCGCCGAAAAAAGCTGTGTAAAATAAATGGAAAAGATCGCCATCTGAATGCCAGATATTACGCCATTACTTTTCATAAGTTCCGGTGGAAGAAAAAACGCGTAAAAGAATTACGCCGATTTTACGCAGTTTTTACGCCATTTTTACACGGCGAAGTCTGGCCATGTGTGGCGAATTTTCTCGCCGTTTTTTACACAGCATAATAAATATGCCCCTAAGTGTTTGTGAATCATGCGTAAGTATTATTTCTGCGCGAGAATTAACGCAATGCGGTAAAATTAACACATTCGGTTGCGTGCTATTTAACGCATGCGATATTCGCATGCGAATCGCGTGTTTTTTTTCACGTCAATTTTAATGCAAAAAAGCATGCAATAAGAGTGAATCAAACCCTAGTGCCTTTTATTAAATAAACCCCTTAGTGTTTTATCATGCAGCAAGTTAGGTAGTGTCAGCCAAAATACCCCTTGGTCAGCAAGTGTCTCATCCTAAAGCTGGCCATATATGTTCAAATTTTAGTCTTCTTCCGGCTAATGTTTGGATATCGGTTGTACATTTAAATAACGATCTGAAACTAACATTCAGACTAAAATTGTAATATAAAGCATTTAAAATACAAATCGGAGGATGTTATAAACAAGAAATAGTTGGCAGTCACCAAACGTACGAAAGTGACTTCCATTGTAGGTCCTCCAAGGATATCGTCCAATACACAATACATGCGCAGATTTTATCGTTATCCGACCAAAATTTTCTCACCTGGTCAATCAATTTAACAACTGATCGCCATGGTACAAAAATTATCTGGACAATAATTTGGAGCTCACAAGGTCCAAAAACATTTCGAAACATAGATTTTATCAGTATGTGTATTACCAGCTTAAATGTCAATTGTATGCTAATTTCAGAGGCTAACTTCTTTTAACTCTTACACTTTTGTAAATTAATGTATATTGGGATTAGTATTGTTGAATATTACTAGTTGCACTTGGCATTTTAATGTAGCTAGGGGAACACAGAAATTAACATAGCTGACCCATATGAATGTTAACTTATAATTGCAGCACATGGTGCACCATGCAGTGTTTCCTAGAATTCCAGCATATAAGTAGCCACGCACTATGGTAAGTCTGCCCAATTGTGACAGTGTAGGAACTGCCTTACTTCTAAGAAGCTATTGCACATGGCATTTTTAAAAGCAGTAGTGTGCAATTTGCTTGGTGGAACCCTGGACCTACTCCCACATTAAGAAAACAATAGCTACAGATACGGGATATCTATCACCTATTATCTGTCCTGAACTGTTTTGCAGAACAGTTGTGTGTGTGCGTATGCATAGTGTTAGGGAGAGGGAGCAGAGACAGGAAAAGGAGGAAATATAGTCAGAGGCAGGGAGGAGCGAGGAAAGGGGGAAAAATCAATGCAGGGAAGGAGATGGGTGCTACATCCAAAAGGAAATACATCCAGAGGCGGGAACATGAAAATATATTGAGAGACAGGGAAGAGATTTGGGGGGAAATATAGCATACAGCCCCATAATGATTGGGGCAATTTTTGTGTGATCTTTATCTGAAAAACCTGCTTGTGTAATTTCAGTTAGGTCCCCATAATCCTTGCACCTTAAGTACTAAAGGTAACTCTATATGCCCAACTTAGTTTTCAGTAATTTGTAAAATATAACAAATATATAACGTATGCCATTAAATATATAACGTATAAATTAAATAAACCCAAAAGGCTTTCTTGATAACAGGTTTCCAGATAACAGATCCTATATTTCTATATTATTTGAAGTAGTTAAAGAGTTATTTGTTAATGTAAATGAAAGTGAAAGTAGTATTTTTCTCTTCCTATTCTTTGCATAACTGTGTATGACAAATTCAAGTGCCATGGAAGGGCATGAAACACAGGGTCGGACTGGCCCACCAGGACAACAACTCCCAGTGGGCCCCAGGTACTCCACTTGGACTCTGATGAAACATGTCAGATAACGAAGTGTGAATGCTGTAAATGTTATTCTGACTTGTTGTTTTAAAATCGATGAAAATAAAATGTGGGTTTATTAAGAGTCTTTCCAAGCCTGAATCTTTTCCTTGAACGTACATATAAATGCTGTGTCTGACTTCTAAACAATACAGAAGAAGCCAGCTGATTAACTGACCCTAAAGAAAACCAAACAGACTTTTGATACACTATTTGTCGTTTCAAAAGTCAGAACCAGAGAACAGAAAGGGATAAACAAATACTGCTTTCAACAGCAATTGCATTTACAAATAACTTTAAAACCACAAATGTATTTAATTAATGTATATTGTAAATTGCTAAGTTAATTTTCTGTGATTATGCAAACCAGTTTTTGTGTGTTTTTTAAGAAGAGCTACTTGTAAGCAGCAAGAAAGTAAAACTGCAAGATACTGTTTTCATCAAAGCTACTTTAGATTATACAACAGTAACATCAATCACTGAATAATTGTTCAGCTTCAATGACTCAGCATAGGAAGGGCATGTCAAAACATTTTACCTGACAGACATATTTGTTCTTCCATTTGCTCAGCACGCACTTACTGCTCTGCATCAACTCCTGGAGGACAAGAGAGAAAAGAGAAGGGTGAGACGGCTGCCTGCTTTGCTACCAGTGGTTTAAGTGTTTCTGGTTCTCAAGCAGGGAAAGCTTAGCATGCCACATAAACAAAGATGCAACTGTTTTAGGACAGAGCTCTAGACAAAAGCACTGTTATCATCGCTACGTTGCCTGATCCTTTATGAAAATTAAACTTGTTGAAAGAAGGTTGAAAGCCGGATTGTTTGTTACCATTATTGTAACTTTCCCAAATAAAGTACCTCTAGCTCTGTGAGACTGTCCCGGAGCTTTTCTGGGCGCTTGTTCTTCAATATCCAAGGGAAGCCCCGTGCTTTAAAGGCCAAAAACAACAGCAAAGTTAAAACTTCAGAGAGGACACGAATTCTTGGGCAATGTGAGACCCGCATGAAATTCTACAACCATGACTAGTAACACACTATAGCCTTATATCATTTAACACTTCTTTGACTAGGTTGCTTGTATATTGCTTCTTACTTTGATTACTGTACAGAACCACACAGATTCAGGCTTTAACAAATGAGCATTTATATATATTCTTCTGGAAGACTCCTATTTATTCATATAGGTTCTTAGATGGCCTCCTTTTGGCAGACAGAGGTAAAACATCAAGACGCAGTGCAAAACATAAGAGAAGGGTGCTGGGAATAGAAGAAGTTGGGGCTGCATTCCATGCATAATAAATCCCCAGTGTACTTAGATATATTTTCTACTTAGCCAATCAGTGGTGTAATAATCCACAACAACCTGTTAAACTGACATTTATAAATTGGGTTATTCCATCTGTATAAAGACTAGTAGTGTAAAGAGGTGACAGACACAGTGATATCCTATTAAAGGAGAAGGAAACTCATTGGCATTTTACTGTTAATAGATTTGCCACATTAGTGCCACCTGGAAAACTATATTTATTCTGCAAAACCATTACCATACCTGAGTAAAAAGCTTTAGAAGCTTTCTCCATTTGCTTAACATAGCAGCTGACATTTTAAGCAGCTTCCTTTCTGAAGTCTAGCCCTTATAGCTCATATCACACATTCCTAACGGAGGGGGAAAGGGGGGTTCTTAGCATTCTCGTGGGAGGGGGGAACAGGAGAGGGGAGAGAGGAGAGAACTGTGCAGACTCTGGCCAAGAGAATTAAGGATGTTTCTGAGAGAGGAAGTCAGACACTGGAACATCATGTTTACAAAAAAAGAGACAAAATCCTTTTCTTTTGATAGAGGACTGTGCAGCATTACTGCAAGTGCTTATGGCTGTATTTACATAGAACTTTCTGATAAAGCTTACTTAGTTTTTACCTTTCCTTCTCCTTTAAGATGCTAAAGTTAAGAAATCTAAAGCAAGCAACATATGAAAAGCAATGCTATGGTAAGCATGGTTTTTAGGGACAAATGGCAAAAGTTATCATAAGATAGCCAGAGTAGGTTCATCAGGACAACCAAAAGTTGCAAACAGCCTCTCACTGTGGTGCCAATCTGTCTTGCAGATACGCTGATCCACCTGAACAACTGGAAATATAACAGCTACAGCCTCCTCTGAGGCAAACCTGTATGCCTTGTCTCATAATAGGCAACTTTCTCCCAACAACTAATAACCATTTAAGAACAGCTTGCCTAACAATGTTTATATGGAAAATCACACATATACTGATTTGGCCTGCTAACTGCCCTGAAGTTATGTGCATGCTCAACATTGATTTGTTTACCCAATTAAATTCTGTTTTTTACCCAGCAGAAAGTAGGGGGATGAGTTTAACACATTTCATTAAATGGTGAACAAATGGTGGCCTATTTAAAGAGTCTATAAAATACACTAAATACAGGATATCATATTTTCAGCACTGGCGCTACCATCTATATTATTTCTAGTAAGCATCTATGATTTAAGGATGGTAATACACTAAAGCCTAAAATCCATTGTTACAAAGTGACTTCAACTGGTTTTCTTACATTCCATGAACTGCTGTTTTTCCTCCAGGAATCCATAGTCAGGGTGCAGGGCTAGTAGAATAAAAAGAGGACATTTACAGGTTAACCCAACTCTTAGCATATTAAGTCACTTTTATTCTATAACAGAAATAACACAGATAGATTACTTGTTAACAAGAAGATCCCACTGTAAATTCGACAATCTGGGTAAGCATCTTGAATTTAGTATGAGAGAAAAGTTCAGGCTTCTCAGCAGGTGAGTATGTATTACACACACCAATCTCATCACACAACAAAATAATCTGCAACTGAATCCAGAGTCAGTCTGTCATCAAGACCTTAGTGGCTGCAAACACAGGACAAGGGATTCCCATACAAACCTTTTGCTTAGAAAGAGGGGACCTTTTGGTCCTTTATGAAGCCTCTGGGATTAAGTCAATTAATCAGATAAAGAAAATTGATCATTTACCCTGAAATGCCTATTTCAGATATTGGGAAGATATGCACAAGGCCAAAGCTAAGCTTTTCCCATGAGGTTGCAATGCCCTCTACTGGGAAAAGAGAGATAGCGTTAATTGTTGGAAACTAGATGAAAATATTCCAGTTCAGTTAAACATTAGCAATCTATTATCTTGTAATAGAAAATGCTTTAATAGCAAGCTTTATGTCTTATACAATTTGTAAAGAGCCAGTGGAAACACAGATTGTCATTAATCTATGCTTTATTGATGCAAAACACCTGTCATTCATTTATGTTGGACTATGATATATTGATGTAGGGATGCAGGTTTTTCTCTTACATCAACAACTCCTTGAATGCATAACAATGTAGAGAGGAACATTGTCATTTAATGGTATAGTGACACTGTCCCACTTTTATCAGAAATGTGTCACTATCCCTTTAATACCACTGACCTCTGTGCCACCCAGCCTCCCCATGGAGTCCCACTCAGCTCTTCTCTCCAATGTCCCAATGTGCTAAACTCCTGGTCTTCTTTTTTGACTTCATAAGAACTATTGTACAAATATTGCTAAAATAAACACTTGTGCAATTTACTTCAGTACCATTTGAATAAATTATGCAACCTTGATCATATCAAATAAGAGAACATTGAGGTGGTTATGCAATACGTGCAAAGACAAAAAAAAACCATGGACAGAAGCCACTTGTCAGCAAAGTTCTGAGGAGAGTGTAGAATGGTGTGGGCACAGCAGATCAAATAAATTTTGTTAATTTGCTATGCAGTGTCTTAGTCTTTTTAAGGATCCTGAGTAATCATTGTAAAAGTGTGTCTGTACTCTAATACCAAATTTAAAAAAACGGGTACTGTTGACCAAAAAAAATCAGGAAAACCAGCCGGAAAGTCTCCCAAATGTTAGTCTCCCTGTGAATATTGGAATATCTATATTTCCAGTGATTTTGCAATTTTTATATATATACGCATACATTTCTCAACAGCAAGTTTACAGGTAATAACTCCAATCTCACCCTCCTCTGTAACAGCATCTGCCTTTTAGCTTGATGCTTGCTACGGAACATTACATTTACTCAGAAAACAATAATTGCTTTATTGATTATTAGATAAGTGGCAATCAATTTGCATGTATCTTTTATATGACCCTTTCCAAACAAACCAATCACAAAGCAATACACTTCATTAGGAAAATACACATAACACGAATAATGGTAATACAATGTTTTACCTCAAAGTCAACAATTTACAACATTCCAGAGTATCACTGCTATTCAAGCCTGAGGCCTTAAAGTTACTTGAGAAAGCAAAATTATACTGTACTTTGCTTATGGAGAAACTCTCCGCCCGTGTATTTCAGCTTGCAGAGAAGCACCCACAACCAGCATTGTTGCTTTGTTTTCACTTGAATAGGAAACAGGTGGCAGCACTTGTACTGGACTTTGTTCAGTCCAATCACTTCCTAAAGCAGGGGTCCCCAACCTTTCTTTCTCGTGAGCCACAGTCAAATGTATGAAGACTTGGAGAGCAACACAAGCATCATAAAAGTTCATGGAGGAGCCAAATAAGGGCTAAGATTGTCTATTAGGTAGCCTCTATGCACACTATCAGCTTACAGGGGGCTTTATTTGGTAGTAAATCTTGTTTTTATTCAACCAAAACTTGCCCCCAAGTCAGGAATTCAAAAAAAAACTACCTGGTTTGAAGGCACTGAGAGCAACATCCAAGGGGTTGGGGAGCAACATGTTGCCCCATAGCCACTGGTTGGAGACCATTTCCTAAAGCATTTTAGGGCTTTAGGAAATGTACCAGCTCTGCAAGGCATGTCCCATTAAACTGAACAGGAGAAAACTGTGGCAGATTTGGGTGCTTCTCTGCCAGCTGAATTACTCAATTGGAGAAAATACCCCATGTGCCTTTAGCCATTCACTCTTACCCCAACAGCAGACCAGCACAGGGACAAGAAAGTTTGTGCATGGACAATACACTACACTGAATTACCTGCTTCCTTCTTTTCATGATACTGATGCACACCAACATCTTCATCTATAATAAAACAAAGTCATACAACTAAATCAGTATCTCTAGACACAGTTTAACATCTTGCTTAGGTTATTAAATTATTAACAGACAGATATCTTGTGCAACCAAACATGAGATATGAGCAAAACAATTACATTTTATTCCAACATATTCTGCAGGGATTTACAGAGATGAAGCATCATTCCCTGCCTGTTATTCTGATTTATGTTTTAGCACAGTTAAACCAAATATACAACAGACTTTCTTTGTATAACCTTATAATGCAATTTGGCCCCTGAACATCACTATTGCAGTAGTTTTTGGAACTTTTCAATTCTAGTAACCCTTCAAAGTATGACGAGGGCTTCCTGTATCTAATAACAAGGTTACAGCTATTTAAAAATATTCCTCCAGTCACTTGGTTATACCGTGCCTTGCATACAAGTAATAAACCTCTGGGAATGTGTCACATTTGGTTATGTAACAGCCTGGAATTAAAAGAAATGTAATTGGTATTTTATGTCACAGATCTAGTACAAAACAATAATAGTTTTCAGAATAACTTACAAATACAGGTATGGGATCCCTTATCCGGAAACCCATTATCCAGAAAGTTCTGAATTACGAAAGGTCATCTCCCATAGACGTCATTTTAATCAATTCACATTTTTAAAAATGGTTTCCTTTTTCTCTCTAGTAATAAAACAGAACCTTGTACTTGATCCCAACTAAGATATAATTAATCCTTATTGGAGCCAAAACAATCCTATTGGGTTTAATTACTGTTTAAATAATTTTATTAGCACACTTAAGGCAGGAGATCCGAATTACGGAAAGACCCCTTATCTAAAAAACCCCAGGTCCCGAGCATTCTGGATAAAGGGTCCCATACCTGTACCATAACTAGTTGAATGTTTTTCCATTGCAAATTTAGTTTAAAAAACACAGTGACCAAGTAAGAGATGCATTAGTCAGAGGGCTACTCTGAAGAAGCTACAGAGATCCACAGTGGAGATAAATAAAAATTCTCATGGGACAACTATAATCTGGTCTCTTCGCAAAGCTGGGCTTTATGGAAAAGTAAAAAAAGAAAAATATTGCTAAAATAAAATTCATCAAAAGTGGTTTGAAGTTTGTAAAAATGCACATGGGAGACACAGCAAACATATGACTGGATGAGATCACAACTAAACTTTCTGCCCATATCACAAAATGCAACATGTGGCTAAAACCCTACACTGCTTATCATTATCATTGGAATTATTTTTATTGATAGGGACTGGAAACTGGTCAAGGGTGAAGGTAAGATTGATGGAGCCAAAGGCACATCATCAGGCACGGATTTGTGGAAAGGCCACAAAGGCCCGGGCTAGGGCGGCACAAATTGGGGGGCGGCATGCCGCGCCGTTCACACATGCGAATGCGTGCGGGGGGTGACTGACTGGGGGCGGCCTCGGGGCGCCCAGCTTACAAATCCGGCCCCCTGCAAATCATCATTAGATGATACCAAAAAATTGGATATCCTAGTTTTAAAAAATATCACCAAGATCTATTAATAAGCTATTCATAGTATACAGTTCAGGAAAAAAAACTCATTCATGAGAAATACAAATATTAAATATATATAATTTTAAATCATAACTGTAAACTTGGTTTTGAAGGCTTGTTGGTATATTGAGTCAAAAATTCAGCAATATTAAATGGCTTTTAATACAGGTATCAGATCCGTTATCCGGAAAGTTCCGAATTACGGAAAGGGTGTCCCCCATAGACTCCATTATTAGAAAATAATTCTTATTTTTAAAAATTTCCTTTTCCTCTGTAATAATAAAACAGTACCTTGTACTTGATCCCAGATAAGATATAATTAATCCTTACTGGAGGCAAAACAGTCCTATTGGGTTTACTTAATGTTTAAATAATCTTTTAGTAGACTTAAGGCATGGAGATCCAAATTTTGGAAAGTCCCGAGCATTCTGGATAATGGGTCCCATACCTGTACAGCCAAGTGAAATGTTAATTAAAAGTCTGTAAAATAAAAACAGCAACAAAGGAATATCTGAATCCAGTCAGAACCTGAAGTTCCCTTTGATTCAAGAACTACCTGCCATGCCTTACAAACACACTGCAATCTATTGTGGTGATGGTCTGGCAATTTGCTTTCAGTAGGTTTACCTCCAACGTGCAAAGTGTTCTTTAAAGACCACAGGTACAGCTCAGTCAGGCAAAAAGACATCTGTGGAAAAAAAATATGTGCTGTTAAAGAACAGAACAACAAGCAGAAAAGTGTAACATTAAATTCTGCCTCTGCTGGTAAAAGGGGACATAAAATTAATATAAAGCAAAAACAAAACATACTTGTCTAACTTTCATTGCTTCAGAGAGAAATAAATAAAAAGCACAATACTGGATGTACAAAGAGCAGAAACAGACAGACCTTGATACAAAATAAATATATGACTGCTATGACTGCTTCTCATAATGGTAACCTTGACTGGTTGAATTTCAAGGTATAAATGGCAGCCAGTCATATGTGCTCACATCCCCTCTAATGATTCCCCCCCAGTGATAAAGTGGCATCCGGAGTGCAATAAATAGGGCTACTGAACATCTTTTTTTTTGGCTATTGTTTTAACCACAAAAAATGTTTTGCTGTCCTTGCTAGATAAATAATTACAACACCAGTGCAGAGATAAGCAAGTCAAAACTAAAGGGGTGATTTATCAAAGTTCGAATTTGAATTTTTTTCACAATTCGTATTTTTTTGTGCGAAAACTCCCAAAATTTGAGTTATGGTTCAAAAACTCTAATTTTTGGTATTTACAGTGGCTTGCAAAAGTATTCGGCCCCCTTGAACTTTTCCACATTTTGTCACATTACAGCCACAAACATGAATCAATTTTATTGGAATTCCACGTGAAAGACCAATACAAAGTGGTGTACACGTGAGAAGTGGAACGAAAATCATACATGATTCCAAACATTTTTTACAAATAAATAACTGCAAAGTGGGGTGTGCGTAATTATTCAGCCCCCTTTGGTCTGAGTGCAGTCAGTTGCCCATAGACATTGCCTGATGAGTGCTAATGACTAAATAGAGTGCTCCTGTGTGTAATCTAATGTCAGTACAAATACAGCTGCTCTGTGACGGCCTCAGAGGTTGTCTAAGAGAATATTGGGAGCAACAACACCATGAAGTCCAAAGAACACACCAGACAGGTCAGGGATAAAGTTATTGAGAAATTTAAAGCAGGCTTAGGCTACAAAAAGATTTCCAAAGCCTTGAACATCCCACGGAGCACTGTTCAAGCGATCATTCAGAAATGGAAGGAGTATGGCACAACTGTAAACCTACCAAGACAAGGCCGTCCACCTAAACTCACAGGCCGAACAAGGAGAGCGCTGATCAGAAATGAGTTTTCCATTTTAAGGAAGGTCACTGTCACCAATCCGAATTTATCCCGTTCGGGTTTTGAACTCGTGATTTCATGAATCTGGCCCAGAGAGTCTTGTTATCTTAGGAGGTGACCGTAATCTAATGTTAAATCCATTGTTAGATTCTTCTAATGTTAAAAGTCACATTCCCTACAAGGGACTCAAAAAGTTTAAACAATGGCTGGCAGATCTACACTTAGGGGCAGATTTACTAATCCACGAATACTCCGAGCGTATTTTCGGCGACTTTTTCGTATTTTGTGACAAAATTTTGTTATCGTGACTTTCCTTGGACCAGGTTGGAGCTGCACAGTGCCATTGATTCCTATGGGAGGCTTCCAAAATCATGCACAGAAGGATCATAGTCAGAAAGGTTTTCCTGCATTTTACAATCGTTCGGTACCAAAATTTTGTGACTTTCGGATCGCCAATACGATATTATCATAACTAATAAGATTTTTTCGTAAGGATATTTGTGATATTTGCAATCTTAACAAATTATTGTATCCAATACGAATTTATCCCATTCGAGATTTGAACTTGTGATTTCATGAATCTGGCCCTTAGTTAACACCTCGAGTGTACTCCACCCCAAATACAGAGACAACACGCATTTTTAAAATCACACCAAGTTTATTCACGTATTGATTATATATTTATTTCACAAGCATGGCTATATTTAGCAGGAAGGATTGTAGTGCTGAGAAACACTACAATCCCTAAGCAACCCTCTCATAGGGAATGGGTAAAAACATTTGAAAATAACAATTCCAGATCAGTTATGGGAAAAAATTCTAGCCGCAACACATAAATCTCTTAAGGTGGCCATACACGGGAAGACTTGATTGTCTGGCGAAGTCGCCAAACGAGCGGACCTTCTCCCGATATGGCCACCAAATCGGGTTATTAAGATCATTTGGCCCAATGGCGGGCATATGCGCCGTTTGATCAGGGACCACATTAACGAGCCAGTGCGGTCCACGATCCGATGGAAAGTCAAACCTGCCAGATTTCAGATCTCAGCCAGGTAGGCCGTCGGGGGGGCAATTGGTCCCGAATCGGCAGCTAAAATCTGCCCATGAATGGACGGGAGATGCATTATAAATTATACACTAGATGGCACTATACACCATCAAAACTAAAAAAAAAAATCCCAACAGCTCAGAGTTATGTTGGAGATGTGGACAAGATAAAAGTACACATGTCCACATATGTATGTCCGATTTTGAAACAATTTTGGGACAGGATTTTACATGATATTCTCAAATAACAATCAATGACTCAAAATAAATTACACATATTATACACAATACCAGCAGTGCAGACTGGAAAATCTGGGAGCCGCGGCTCTCTTTTTAAAAATCTTCCATACAAGGTTATATTGTTATGTAGGTTCATCGTTTAAGTTACTAGAAGAAAGGTCTTACTGTTCTTTTTTTGGTTTGTAACAGAAAGTAACTTGCTGTCTTGACTTGTCACCAATTTAGTTTGTTGGTAACATACGGTAAAACCACCTTTTGCCTTCTGTACCCCCCCTTTTACATTTGAAATTTGACAATAAAGAATAATTGAAAAAATAAATAAGCAAGCATTTGAGTTTTTATTTAAAATGAGAGTTTATTCGAATTAGAAAAAAACTCGAAATTCACAAACTCGAAAATTGTTAAACAAACCCATAAGATGGCATGCTGTGCAGGTTTGTCAGAAGCCTGTGAGCCCGCAAAGCCATTGCCTCCTCTCCCCCATAATCACATATACCCCCTGCTAGTTATGTGTGGGTCGAGTACAAGTCAACCCGTACCCAACCCTAACCCGCCTGCTCCCAACCTGACCTGGCTTCACCCCTGTATTTATAGACCCGTGCCCAACCCACCCCACAATGACATCACAAAAGGGGCATGGCAGGGGCTCGCCTATAAATACAGAAGCCAGATGAGGAAGCCACCAGTGTTTGGCTGCGGGCAAGGAGGGCAAGTGGAAGAGCTCAACCTGAACCCACCCATGGCCCGCAAGTAATGTGTTGAGGTCGCCCCGAACGCACCCGACTCGCAGGTATCGGGCCAGCCCACACATCACTTCCCCCTGCCTAAATGCTGCCAGTTCAAGAGCACTGAATGGGACATATGTGAAGCCTGATGAGCAGGTGACCTGCTTGGAGCACTCTCATAGGCCAGGAGCATTCATATAGGGTATGTGGATATGGCTCTAGCTCATCATCCACAAACTATATAATTTTTTTTTATTAAAGGTTACATGCCCCCTGGTTTAGAATGAATGCAGTTCAAAAAATGTGCACATATTTAATCTGATAATTAAAGCTGAAAAATGTCTGATTTTCAGAATGGCAGCCCAAACCAAAAACTGATTCTTGGTATATATTCTGAATACATTCCTCAGGTAAGATTTCTAATTTGCGAGCCACTAGCAAAATCTTTTGGATTAAAAAAAAAATATATAAAATATTTTACAATTGCTAAACTGACTGGATATGATACAGGAGGGCACATTTAGATCTTGTCAGCAATTCTGTCACCACATATCTGAGAATAACACAAGGGTCAGTATTTTTTCTATGCAACTGAATAAAACATACTCCCTTTCTCTTGGGAAATGATCTTACTACAGTAGAGGGCAAGGAAAAATAACAAGCACGTTTAATACAGGAAATATTGCACTACATGCCCCAAAGATGATATGAGAGCCATGCAATACACAAGACTTATAGTACATCAAAGTTTCAGCTAACACAATAGCCTTTGACAACAGCACAATATCATCTGGACTGCACGCAAGCTCTGATATTCTTCTAAAACACGAGTGCCGGCACACAAAAGACTGAAGCAAAATAATCCAACACACACATATTATATATATGTATATATATATTCCAACAGAGTTAAGCACTCACGGGTTCAACGAAGAAATTTATTTTTATTTCCGAAACTTTTTCATACTTTGCGACAATTTGTGCAACAAAATCATATTTGTCGCAACGAGTATGAAAGTTTCAAAATTTATTCAAGCTTCGATATCGTGACTTCCCTTGGGCCAGGTTGGAGCTGCAGAGTGCCATTGAGCCCTATGGGAGACTTTCCTTGGGTCGGGTTGGAGCTGCAGAGTGCCATTGAGCCCTATGGGAGGCTTTCCTTGGGCCGGGTTGGAGCTGCAGAGTGCCATTGAGCCCTATGGGAGACTTTCCTTGGGTCGGGTTGGAGCTGCAGAGTGCCATTGAGCCCTATGGGAGGCTTTCCTTGGGCCGGGTTGGAGCTGCAGAGTGCCATTGAGTCCTATGGGAGACTTTCCTTGGGCCAGGTTGGAGCTGCAGAGTGCCATTGAGCCCTATGGGAGACTTTCCTTGGGCCGGGTTGGAGCTGCAGAGTGCCATTGAGCCCTATGGGAGACTTTCCTTGGGCCAGGTTGGAGCTGCAGAGTGCCATTGAGCCCTATGGGAGACTTTCCTTGGGCCAGGTTGGAGCTGCAGAGTGCCATTGAGCCCTATGGGAGACTTTCCTTGGGCCAGGTTGGAGCTGCAGAGTGCCATTGAGCCCTATGGGAGACTTTCCTTGGGCCAGGTTGGAGCTGCAGAGTGCCATTGAGCCCTATGGGAGACTTTCCTTGGGCCGGGTTGGAGCTGCAGAGTGCCATTGAGCCCTATGGGAGACTTTCCTTGGGCCGGGTTGGAGCTGCAGAGTGCCATTGAGCCCTATGGGAGGCTTTCCTTGGGCCGGGTTGGAGCTGCAGAGTGCCATTGAGCCCTATGGTAGACTTTCCTTGGGCCGGGTTGGAGCTGCAGAGTGCCATAGAGCCCTATGGGAGACTTTCCTTGGGCCAGGTTGGAGCTGCAGAGTGCCATTGAGCCCTATGGGAGACTTTCCTTGGGCCAGGTTGGAGCTGCAGAGTGCCATTGAGCCCTATGGGAGACTTTCCTTGGGCCAGGTTGGAGCTGCAGAGTGCCAAAATCATGCACAGAAGGATCAAAGTCGGAAAGTTTTTTGCCCCTTTTACAATCGTTCTTATACGAAAATTTAGGAACTTTCAGATCGTACCATGATATTTTCATATGACCACGATGTGATCCGAAATTTGTATTTGATATGATTTTTTCTTAAACGTACCTTTCACAGTCCAAAATTTGGACTTTAATAAATCAGCTCCATAGTATGATGTAGACATTGATATTCTGATACAATTTGCATTTAGCCTTTTTTTTTTTTTATTGGTTTTTTAATTAGTTAGCTTTTTGTTCATCATCTATCTAGTTTAGTATTTACCAGCTATCTAGTTGCTTGGGTCTTATGTACCCTAGCAACCAGGCAGTGGATCGAGCGAGTGAGAAAAATATGCATTTAAAAGGTAATATAGAAGTAAGTAGCAATGACAAAATTATAGCCTCACAGAGCAATACTTTTTGACTGCTAGGGTCACTGACCCCCCCCCCCCCTCCATTTGAAAGAGTCAGAAGTGGAAGCTAAAGAATTCAAAAACTATATGATGGTGATAGATAGAGCTGAAGTTTATCAGAGCACAAGTCACATGGCTGTGGCAACCTGGGAAAGGAAGGCAATGGCTAGCCCCATGTCAAAAATTAGATATAAAAAAAAAAATCTGTTTGCTCTTTTAAAAAATGGACTTCAGTGCAGAGTGGAGGAGCACTATTAACTGATGCATTTTGAAAAAAAAAACATGTTTTCCAGTGACAAAATTACTCATCACTGAGACAGAATAGGTACAATCACTGGGGGTAAGTGATTTTAATCACTTACCTTATATGTAGCTGCAAGCCAGCAATCCTCCTCCTCCTTTTGTCTTTGCGCTGCTTGCGTATGAGCAGTAAAGTGAAAAGCCAAACTTTAAAAAAAAAAAGCCAGCTTTTTCACTCTTCTGCGCACGGGTCAGCCCTGGGATCGTGAAGAAAGAAGACAGGAGGGAGAGGATCACTCTCTTCGCAGCTACCCCAGGCTGGTGTGGTTTTCTCCTAACAGGAGCACTGAGCCAGGGTATCAGGTAAGTGATTACAATCACTGGGGGGAGCCTAATATTTTGGCACCCCCCAGTGATTTTACCTTTCCTTCTCCTTTAACCACCCTTTCAACTTAGTCAAATAAATGATCTATCTTCAAGCTGCAGTAACAACAAGTTTACAAATCCCAGCTCAGGTACATCCGTACAGGTAAATCAAATCAATCATTTTTTTGAACTGCACCACTTACATTAAGACGGGTAATCATTCACCAACCAAAGAAAAATAGACAGTGGTATAGATGAACTAAACTACTGCAAATATAAGAAATCCGAATATGAATAAGCAGGCAATAAACATGTGGATTTGTATAATCACAAAGTCCTCCTTCCTATTTCCATTAACACACCAACTGTAGTTTTACATTTACATTACATAGAATTCAAGGCTTTACCTTTTCTATTTGGACTGCATTCATGTTGGGGCAGTAACATTCTGAAAGGTGTAAAAAATACTACGAATAAAAGTCATCTGCTAATTTAATATATTACAGCTGCCAGTTTATATTCTTGTACAAAAATGACTTGCAGGGAAGGCATTTCCTCTCCCACAAGTGGTTTTGCAAAGGGCCTGAGGCAGTCTTAACGTCTCAACCAGTAATTAGTATCACAGAGATTATTTTTTTTTAATTATACTGTTCAGATTTTGAAGCAAAGATAAGTCAGAAAAGCCAATCAATGTTATGTTCTGACTAATAATTCTCCCTCATTTAGAAGTGTTTTACTTAGCTTAGATCAAATATTATCAGAATAGCTTGTTATAATTATTCAGATAATTCTTAAATAGTGAGAGACAATTCTAAAATGAGTTAAATGTATTCTCTTGTGCAAGAAGTTTATATAAAGAAATTACCCAGAGCGGGAAGAGAAGGGCCATCAGGAAGATAATAAATTGTGAATAAAGTAATTCATACTAGTTGTGCTGACACACTTTCCAGATATAAAGAGAAGCAATGGAACTTATTGTGAATCTTCTATTAAATAAAACTAACTTATAATCATATACAGATACTGATATCTTTTAAATCTCTGTCAAATTCAGTATCTGCCAGACTCTAAAGGAGGCCCCATATGGGCCGATTCTAGCTGACAATATTGGTCCTTTAGAACGATTCTGCAGCTTATCAGCCAGTGTTTGGGCACAAACGACGGAACTGCCTGACATACATCTGGCCAGAAATCGGGCAGATCTTGATCGGGCAGGTTTGATTTTACCATCGGATAGGGGATTGTATCACCCTCATTGATGCAGTCCCCAAACCGACGGCGCCTATACCCACCATTCTAAGGACCACATTATTAGAATGCCCTTCTTGTGCTAAAAAAATGATATGAAATTCATGTGTTTCATGCCAAATCAGCAATAATTAGCTTAGCTCCGTGTTCACACAGACCTACATTCTAAGGAGCAATGTACCACATATATTTCAATTAATGAACACTACTGCTTTTATTTTGATATCTGTCTGGTTTAGTAAATAACACGTAAATGGTAAAATGCTGCATACAAAATATGCTGAAAAGTAGGATTACATTTTGTGTCTAATGTTTACTGGCCCTCTAAACTCAAGACTCCACAACAAAAATAGTCAAGGCTTTGACTGCCATTTCAACTCAATTCTGATATGACAGTGATATTCTGATACGACAGTGATATTATGATACAATTTGTAATTGGTCTTAAATTTTTATTTTGTGGGTTTATTTCCGATTATTTTTCTTTTTCTCAGCAGGTCTCCAGTTTGGAACTTCAGCAGCTATCTGGTTGCTATAGTTCAATGTACCCTAGCAACCAGGAAGTTGTTTGAATGAGAGACTGGAGGATGACTAGGAGGGTGCCTGAACAAAAACAAAAGTAATAAACAGTAACAATAATAACCCAATAGACCAATAGTTTTTTTCCCCAATTTGAAAACCAGAAAGAGGTAGAAGGCAAGTAATTCAAGAAGTGTAAAAGATAAAATATTAAGTTCAAGCCTCTTCTCACAATAACAGATTACAGATAGCAACAGGAACAAAACTACATTAATAGATTTTTTATCATCACAGCACCATCTAGTGTTCTGAGCTCTAACACAGTTACTCTAGCAACAAGAGAAATGATTCAGTGGTGTTCAAGTTTTCCATTTAAGAATATTGCATAATTGACCCTACATGTTTAAGAGTCAGACTATATTAAAACAATGATGCCATACTAAAAAATCATTGGAGATACTGGGCAAACAGGGGCCATACAAACCAGTGTCGGACTGGGACCCCAGGGGCCCACCAGAAAACCTAGACCATGGGCCCACTCTCCAAACCATTTTTCATCCACTTCTTACTCAGTCTTTATATTTTCCTAGTTTTTTTTATCTTTATATACTATAATCTATTCTTCTGTATATTTAGTTGTTTTGTTCCCATACAGAAATAGGGAATAACTATAAATTAGACCAAATGGCTAGAAGCAGGAGGGCCCACTGACACCTGGGCCCACTGGGAGATTTTCTGGTATCGCTGTGGGCCAATCCGACACTGATACAAACCCTCTGGAAGACTGCATCCCATGTGTGGGCCCAACTGGAAAACCTTGATACAAAGTAAAAATGTGCAACTGCCTTTATCATTCAGATCTTTGCTTTCATCTTTTAACTGGCAGTATGATTGTGCAAAATTAAATGCAACTATGATAGTGGAATTAAGCACCCATGTTAATGAATCACAAAACAAGAATTAGGCTAGATTTTTATAACAGTGCTAATATAGAGACAGCAAAGATTCAATATTAGTACCTTCCACTTTTTTTTCAATCCAAGGATACAACAGAAAACAGAGAAAAACTAAGGAATTCGGTTGTTGGGTGTTAAGTAGCATTAAAGTTGCTTTAATAATCTGTGTTACAGTTACATACAGATAATGCAATCCCCTGATAACCAAATAAAGGCAGTTATATGTTTTTGGAAATGTAGTTCCTGTTGCAGGTTAGCAATATAGTCAATTGCTGGCAAATGGCCCAGGGCACACCAGTAATTGTTAGGAGGTTACATTGTGCCAGCTGTCACTAAAATAAAAAAGAAATACACGTAAATCCAATACAGAGGGAATAAGTAAGAAAAGTTTTGCCTGAGGATGAGAGATCCAAGTCCTCACAGATGATCAAAATAAATATTTTAAAGTGTATGTAAAAAAAATTGCAGAATAAAAGAAAATGCAGTTCTAAGCAGCTTTTCAGTATACACAATGTATTTGTTACTGACAGCAGTATCAGATATAATGAATATCTTACAAACTCCTTCTCTTAACCTTCAAAGCCCTCCATTCCTCTGCTCCTCACTACATCTCTTCCCTTGTGTCTCCGTATGTTCCTGGCCGACTCCTTCGTTCCTCGCAGAGCAATCGTTTGGTTGCGCCCCCCACTACTACTGCTGTTTCCCACCTTAAACCTTTCTGCCTTGCTGCCCCTTACATTTGTAATGCCCTCCCTGATTTCCTCCGGAGAGAATCCTCCCCCAGTCTTTTTAAAACTGAACTTAAAGACTCACCCAGCACCTGATCTGGGAAATAGCACTTATATTGTAGTGTCACCCACTGTGACCTACAGCACTTATATTTGCCTATTTGTGTCTGTAAGTTACCCTTCAATATAGATTGTAAGCTCTACGGGGCAGGGACCTCTATCCTCTTGTGTCTTTCACTCTTAAATTATTGCAACTGTATTTATCTTGTATTTATCTGTATTTATTGTTATACTTTGTATTTATCTATTATTATCTTAATAATCCCGTTAGTACTAATGTATTCTACTGTACAGCGCTACATACATAAGTAGCGCTTTATAAATAACGATATACATACATACATATAATGTAGCAAAAGACAGTCTGGTATCCTCATTTTCAAGGTTGTTAATCAGGGGCTTCTGCAGAATCATATGCAGAAAAGTCAGAAGCAGCAGGGCAGACAATAGAAGAGTTATGTAGGGAAGCAAGCAGACAGAGCGAGGGTGCTGTTGGGGAATATGTGGGGAGCCCTTGCAGGAAATACGACCTGCTAATAACAACTGGCAAATCTAGAGGAACCTCTGCTTAAGAGAGTGAGAAATCCTTCCAGAGAATGCATGCAAGTAAATTCAAAGAGACAGACTTTAACCCCAACTAGCATCCCTCCTACATTCCCACAGCAATTCCAGTTATGCCTATGCATGTTGTAAATTTGCTGAACGGTCTATAAAATTATAAATGTTATTATAATACACATTGTTGAAAAAACTTCTATTTTTAGCACAGCTATTTTTTTTATTGTTCTGCTTAGAAACCAAACTCTGCAACACTATACAAAAGCTAACGAAAAAAATGTGGAACATTTTGTCTGTTCCTGTAACCCTGCCCATCAATGGCTACTATTCACATGAAAATTAGTGGAGCAGTCTTAAAATGTTATTGTACTCTTTATATTTGGCAAATTTTGTATAAGTATAAAGCCTACGTACCAGCACAATCTTCAGCTACCAGCTACAGTATCTCAGGGCTGTTCATCCTCCATCAGCCACATATGATGGATACATTGTTACAGGGACACCAGGGTTCTGCCCAGTACAGAATTCATTCCATTCATGGGAATGTAACAGTATCCAAAGAGGTTTTGTACTACTGATGTAATGAGCCTGTAATTACCCTATACATAATTTATGAAAGTATCACTTTGCAGATGCCTACTGAGGAGAAATGACAAAAGTTACTAGGCTAGGTTGGCTAATATTTGGCTGCTTAAAGTGTAAATGTAAATAAAGAAAAAGTAAAAGGTGTTAAAGAATTGTGCATGTAGTTCATTTTGAATGGCAGAAATCTATGGGTATCACCTTTGACTAAGGTACAAATCATTAGCTGCATGATAATGGTGGGAGTTTGATATTTGGCAAAAAACATAAAAATTAATTCAAATCCCATCAAAACTGAAGCAGCTATGTACTCCTAAGCACTTCGATTAGGCGCAGTTTGTAAGTGCCCAGCTTTGTGTGAGCACCAATGTCATTACACCCACACTGCCCCATTGTCAGCACCAAATTCATAGTGTGCCACAATCCCAGTAAGCCTAAGGTTAAAGTGAACCTGTCACCCAGACATGAAAAGCTGTATAATAAAATTCCTTTTCAAATTAAACATGAAACCAAAATTAATTTTTATATTAACACATTCAAACCCATTATAAATGCATGTAAAAATCCCAGCTGTCAATCATATTCTGCCTGCCCCGCCTCTATGCCTTAGGCAGACAATTACTTAAACTTTCCATTCAGCACTCACATTCCCCCTACCTTCTCACCATCTAATTGTGTATCCTGTGCATGAGCCTGGGTATCAGGTCCCCCATTCTGGCACATACACAAGATTTTGGGGTGATACAAAGTTTGCCTTAATAACAGTTCCCACAAAATGGCAGCTGCCTGCTGGTTGTGATTGTATATTCCCAAAGCTGAAGGAAACAAGATTTATATCATTTATTTAGTATGTGAAGTTAATTTTGCTTAACAAACACAATCAAAAAAAGAAATTGGAATTATTTCTTTGGGTGACAGGTCCCCTTTAAGTGCACTGTGGCAGCACAAACATGTAAAGCTCTGAAATATCTGGTGTGTTTTTCATAAATAAAACTATTTTTACTGCAGTTTTTTACAGATGCAGACAGTATTCAGTGCTAGCCAGCTACTATTTTTTCCTTAGGAAGTATAACACTCATGTTGTAGGTCTGTAGCAGGTGTACATGAACCCAATGTTATTAGTGGTGTCATTATTCCTTTTAAAGGAAAACTATACCCCCAGAAGGAATACTTAACCAACAGATAGTTTATATTATATTAAGTGATCTGGAATATATTTATATATCAGTAAATATCACCCTTTTACATCCTTTCCCCTAAGCCACCATTTAGTGATGGGCTGTGTGCTCCCTCAGAGATCAGCTGACAGGAAATAAAGCAGCTCTAACTGTAACAGGAAGTAGTGTGGGAGTAAGACAGAACTGTGCCCATTAATTGGCTGATGGGGCCTAGCATGTATGTGTGCCTTGGCTTGTTTGTGTGCACTGTGAATCCTATGATCCCAGGGGGCGGACCTTAATTCTTAAAATGGCAATTTTCTATTTAGGATTACCCAATGGCACATACTACTAAAAAGTATATTTTTAAGAACATGGTTTGTTTAGATGAAGCAGGGTTTTACACATGAGCTTGTTTATGCAATATATTGGTGGTGAAGTTTCCCTTTAAACTTTATGTAAATACTGGTTTGCTGATCCCTGTTGTTAAAGGCTATTCTGATTGCTGCCTGCCCACAACCTGTGCTTTAACTTGGGACACTGACACTGCTTAAAGGAAAACTGTCATGGGAAACATTTTTCTTTTCAAACCCCATCAGAGAATCAGCTGATCTGCTGCTGGCACTTGCAAATGGAGCAGTGGTTGAGAAGTCCCCATTGCTCCATATGGGAACAAAAAATTTAAGATTTTGGTGCCGCCCTAGGCCCGGCCCTTTGTGGCCTCTCCACACAAATCCGGGCCTGAGGCCGTTTACCATAGACTCCATTATAAGCAAATAATTCTAATTTTTAAAAATGATTTCCTTTTTCTCTGTAATGATAAAACAGTACTTTGTACTTGATCTCAACTAAAATATTATTAATCCTTATTGGAGGCAAAGCTATCCTATTGGGTTTATTTAATATTTAAAAATTTAAATTATTCTTTAGTATACTTAAGGTATGAAGATCCAAATTACAGAAAGATCCCTTATCCGGAAAACCCCAGGTCCTGAGCATTCTGGATAACAGGTCCCATACCTGTATAAAAAATGTGTTTGCACTTTTAAGAACCAATACAGAATTGCTGGAGGAGCGCTATTAACTAATGCTTTTTGAAAGAAAAGCATGTTTTCCCATGGCAGTATTGTATGCTTCAGTCCTGGACTGCCTTAGCCTTAACTTTCTGTTTTAGATGGCCCTGACACTTTTGCTTCTTACTAAATTCAACCCTTGCACAATGAAGAAAGAGCTGCTGGGATCTGATGCTGAACTAGCAAATAAAGTAAAATAAATTCAGAAAAGGACTCATTCCCAGTATTACTAAGGCTAATGCCAGACGAGGCGTAGGGCGGATATTTTCGGAAAGCGAAAAAAAAAGGGCTTGCCGAAAATACCGCCCTATGCCTCCTACATGTGCCTGCACCCAAATGAATGGAATACGCTGGGGTGCAGGCACATGTAGCCGAAATACGCATAAAAATGCAAGACTTTCAAACTCTCTAATTTTTATGCGTATTTCTGCTACATGTGCCTGCACCCAAGTGTATTCCATTCATTCGGGTGCAGGCACAAGTAGGAGGCGTAGGGCGGAATTTTCGGCAAGCATTTTTCCGCTTAACGAAAATATCCGCCCTACGTGTAGTCTGACATCAGCCTTACAGTGATTACTAACAGTATCAGATCAAGTGCAGGCAATAAAAAAAAGAGCTGTCCAGGCTGGCAGAAGCTGAGGCTGAGCCTCCCTAAAAGGTCAAAGGTAGTTTCTATATATAATTTGGAGCATCATTTTTGCATAAATTGCTGCTTTGAGAAAGGACATTGTATTCTGTGTAGCTTTTGGTATAGGTAAGAAGTTACCAGTGGTCTGCCATTGTGATAGCGATAATGGAGTGCACAAGTATTCTGCGCTGAACTACATAAGCTCCTGTGATGGTGGAAAAGGTCAATTTGGGTGTTGAAAACTCGAAATGCAAGTTGCCTGGATAACATAATAATAATAATAATAATAGTCCCTAAAAAAAATACATAATTCAATTTTAGAATTATTAATAGATCAATGAGTGTAGGTCTGGCAAGACCAAGAGTGGCTGACATGGTTGGTCAACTTGCCAGACCTACACTCATTGATCTATTAATAACTTGAATATATTACAAATTATTACAAATATATTACAAATCCTGTTTTAAGAGAGAATGAAACCCTCTTACACAAACTTGGTCCCCTGCAAAGGCTTCTCTCCCCCCTTCTGAATCGCTTTACCAACATGCCGCAATACAGCCAACCACCCCTGTACCTTGTAATAATAGTCAGGGTTGGCATCGGCTGTGCCTGCTTTACTTCCTTAGGCTATTTGGTGGCAATTAGGCCATGTGTTTTGGACAGAGAGAGAGGCATCGGCAGGGGACCCAGGCTTTTTTGTTTTAATGTTGTTTAATATATAACATGGGTAAGTGCAAAGGATCTCGTTTTCTGTCTGTATGAATTATCTGTACACACCCTCAGTGAATAGTTTAAATATCAGTGACAGCAACTTTTCCTTCTGCTATATGTTTGGTCCCTTACTATTACAGTACTGTAAAAATCTACAGAACGTCTTAAGCAAAGAGCACTTGTGTTTGAGTCTATACAGGTTGCTCCGGGAGTCAAAACTACACTCACAAATTAAACAGCATTTATTCGCTACTATAATTATTAATATAAATATTATTAAAGCACCAGCAGTACAATCCTTGTGTGTTTACACTGAACATTAAGGCTGCATACAAAAACAACCAAAAACCTACAGAAGAGGTAGGGAGGGCTCTGCCCAAAAAAGCTTGCAATCTTAAAGAGCCATAACTCACATATTGAGTTGTAATTGCATGCTTCATACACATGCATTGCTGTTACACAGACATAAACATGTGCAAAGCTGTCAGTGTATAACAATTTCAAAGCCAGACCACTACACAAGTTGTACTATTTTATATCCACTAGATGGCAATAAAGGTTATAAATAAAACTGTAGGACACAGTACAGAAATGACAACAAAAACAGTGATGTTCATTTTCCCAAAGACTCATGCAAAAAGAAATTTTTTAAATGTTGAATGAATTGAACCTAGTTTGATAGGACTGTTCCAGGAACCTTACATCCTTTAGCACACGCCATTTTCCCTTAATTCCTTAGGTTGTTAGGTGGGATTGCTACCTTTTGAGAACAGCTGCACAGATACTGCACAAATATGGGTCATTAATCTTTTGTTTTGTAAAAAGGCCTCCATTTTTATCCTATCAATCCAAGTTGTTGCTACAGCTAAATTAGAGAATCAGTCATCGAACCTCATTCCTCACTGTCTGCACCCAGTGTGCAAGTGTTTGCCTATATACGCAAACATATCTGAAGAAGAGGATAATCCACTGTGCTGCTTCCCTCAGCCCAACCTTATCTGTGCCACTGAGAGGCAATCTGTTGTGCTAAATCAACTTGCAGCTGACCTACTTTCTCTACCCTGCTTTCAAAGCATTATGTTCTGCATTTGACAAACCTACAACTGCTCATGCATGCTCAGGCTTCTTGATTATCCAGTCATTTAGCATAAAAAGAACACAACTACACCATAAGCAATATGACATACCTCTGAATGTTAAAGGAACAGTAACACCAAAAAATGAAAGAGCTTTACAGTAAAATAAAAATATAATGCATCGTTGCCCTGCACTGGTAAAACTGGTGTGTTTGCTACAGTAACTCTACTATAATTTATATAATAAGCTGCTGTGTAGCCACGGGGGCAGCCATTCAAGCTGGAAAAAAGGAGAAAAGGCACAGGTTACATAGCAGATAACAGATAAGTTCTGTAGAATACAATAGTGTTTTATCTGTTATCTGCTATGTGCCTTTTCTCCTTTGAATGGCTGCCCCCATGGCTACATAGCAGCTTATTTATATTAATTATAGTAGACTTTCTGAAGTAAACACACAACTTTTACCAGTGCAGGGCAGCAGCACATTATATTTTAGTTACTTTTATACACTTTCATTTTTTGGTGTTACTGTTCCTTTAAACTGGTCTGGTTATTGGCTCCCTGAGGTGAAAGATCAGATGCCAAATAAAGAAAGAACCTAACACAAATAAACAAAAATCCAACTGGATTGTCAGCAGGCCCGGACTGACAAACTGTGGATTCTGGCAAATGCCAGAGGGGCTGCTGTAAGATGCCATAGACAGTCACTATTTATTGGGCTGGTGGCGGGCTGTTTGCATCTCTGTGTTCTTGAAATGTCAGGGCCTATTTGGAATCCCATTCTGGGCCTAAATGTCAGGTCTGAGCCACCAACAAGCATTATCTGGTCTGATCACAACAGAAGCTGCATGTTGAGGATCACTCGCAGGTACCCTGGGCCGGTGCAGGTTTCTGCTAACAGAAACACCAATCCCTGGAATTGGGTAAGTTATTACAATCACTGGGGGGTGCCTGCCTAATATTAGCATGTTTAATATCAGTTTACTCCCCTTTCCACTGTCCCCATCCCTACTCCTCCACCCCCTTCAGCTATCTGCTTCTCCTTGGGGTGGGAACCTCATCCTGTGTACTGTAATCTGTTAGCACTTAAGCACTGATTTATCTATTATTACTGTATAACTTAATATAACTATACCCCTGTCTATGTTCATACACTATGGGGCTGATTTACTAATCCACGAATCCGAATCCCGAATGGGATTTGTAGACAATTCTATTTTGGCTTGTTAGACTGTATGCAGTTGGTCCTGCAAGTCACGGAGTGCTTCTATGCATTCACACAACCTTCAAGGCTGCTTGTGTACCTTATGAAATCTATTTGAGATGGTGGGGTGTTTGTTGAGGTTAAGGATTAAGCTTTAACATATTTATTTTTTTCTTTGCCAGCAGAAAAACCAGCTAATAAAATGCCAATACCAGCCGACTAAAATAACACTGCGCCAAACTCTTACTCTTACCTCTTAGGCTGATGCCACACGTGGCGTTTTTACGCTGCGTATTTTCTAATTCTCTCGGCGGCTGAAAAACGCACAATATCATCATCCATAGAAATAACTTGAAAAGACTCGAAGCAAACCACACAATGAATAAATACGCTAGAAAACGCCTTACCACGGATTTTTCAAGCGTTTGCCGAAATAAGCCAGTATTTGCACAGCAAGCTATTCCTATGTATACACAAAGGCAGCTGCCAGACCTAGCGGAAATACGCAGCGTTTTTTACTATTTCACACTATTAGCACCATGGAAACTGGATTTGCTACGTCACCAGTACTAGGCTGAAAAACGCCATAGTCAGGGGCTGTGTGGCTTGTGCAGCGTTTTTTGGCTGAGAAAATACACAGCGTAAAAACGCCACGTGTGGCATCAGCCTTAGAGTGCACACAGGCTGGATTTCTGGCTTAAAATGAAATCAGGTGATTCAGTGTTGTACTGGTGTTCTTTCCACAAGTGCAAAAAAAAACTTCATTTGTCACTGCCCCAAGGGAATCATGTCACTTTATTAAATAGTGTAACATTTCAGGAGTGAAACTAGGCAAAATTGCCTGCTCCTTAAAACGCCATGACAAAACAACTGGCCACTCCAGGGAAAAAATACTGTAAGTACAATAACACTGCAGGTATATAAATACAATTACTACTTCAGGCCATTTGTCAGCACCCATAATCATTAAGGAAAGAGCTGGCACTTGGCATTCAGTGTTGGGTGCAATGGGGTGAGGTGGGCAAACCATCCCCTGGAACTTAAATAATGACGTCACGTGTCTCAAACCTCAAATCTGATTGGCTGTTCAGTAAGCAATGGAGATAGATGATCACAAGTAGCTTGAAAGTTTCCCCATAGAATCGAATGCAAAAATAACCTTCACAATGAAACATGTGACAATATACATAGGCAATAGCGTTTTTTACACAATGCTGAGAACAGAGATTACAATGTAATGAATCTAAAGTGAATCGTCACCAACAGCACAGAGTTGCGTCTTTGCAACTTTGTTGCACTATATGATGATGGCAGACTGTAGCAGCCCGACGCGCCACTAGTCGCACAGTTACTTCAGAGAATTACCTCAGCTCGGAACGTCACAGTGTGCGACAGTCACCCACAGAACGGGAGCTTTACAGCAGGCGAACCGCGGCTCTGATCTTCTCTCATCCGGGATATTTTCGTCTCGTTTCCGTTTGGGGGGCTTTAAACAGAATGATGTTAATAAAATCGCCTCAGGGGGCAATAAATAACAAACTGATAGCTGCTTCCGTCAGATCTCACTTACGACTCCGACAGTGCAAACAGGGCCCTGAAGCCGTCTCTTAGCAACCCTCCAATCCAAGTTCTTTCTCAGGGACATACCCTATTAACCCCGATAGGGGGCGCTGCGAACCGCAAACTTCTGTTCACAAAGCGCGGCGCAGTCTGAGATAGACATTAAGGGAATTACATAAGCTCTACATAAGTTATTTTGCCCGCTTTCTACAGCCACTGAAGCTTTTGTTCAGATCTTTAAACCATTTACGAATGGCCTACTGCAGCGGGAGGATGGGGGTTTTATATTCCAATGCATACAAACGCAATATTTTCACCCCCCCCCCCAATGAAAAAATAACCCATGGATAGCAATGAGAAGTAGTGCGGCACAAGTTAGTTAGTTTTGATAAAAGATAATTAACATGCGCGCCCACAGTTCAAAGACGTAAATTCTAAGTGAGGCTACATGACATATGTCATTCATTTGCCTACAATTTGGTTAAATACTGGAGATATCATCTCGCGATATCTTGCACTCGTACGAGCCCTTCCGCGGAGTGATATCATTGAAATGATTGAAACCGAGCAGACTGGGAGATGTAGTTTTATTGCTGTGTTGTTCCGCCGGATTCCAAAGAGGGCGCAGCAGGAAAGCACTACAAACCCTCTCACCGCATCCTGGGGGGCGTGTAGTGACGTGTGCCCTTGCAGCAGTGGAAAGGGGGCGTAGAGGTGACCCGCAGTCAGTGTGACAGCAGCAGCAGCTAGCTCAGAAGCAGCGACTCGCAGCGCACGGAAAGGCCATTGCCATCTGCACGTTTCAGAAACAAAATGGTTCGTATGGCTTTTTACATCGCTTTGCGTCTGTATGTATATAGTCGTGTCGCACTGCCTGCTGTTGTGTGAGTGCAAGTCATGCCTTTGTCTCGCTGTGCAGCTAATTATATCCTGCAGGTTTCCAATATGCAAGTGGATGCAAACTGATAAAGCTCATTCTCACAGCCATTTCCTTGGCCGAAGTGTTGTCATGGAGTGTATCTGTAATATAGCAATGGTGCCTAGCAACCGTGTTTGTGTGTTAGTGCTAAACTTAGTCTTTGTTAATTTAGTGATTTTTACTTGCTGGCTATGTGTGGAAAACGTTGTTTGTACAAAATAAACCCTCACTTTAGTAAAGATTGTTTCAGGCAATGCGGCCAAACTGGCTCAGTAATACACATCTGGTGGGAATGTCCAAATGCCCAAAGATTCTGGTCCAGAATTTACAATATTATTTATTCAGTAACACAAGTAAATTTGAAGAAGGACCCTCAAAATGCCTTATTAAATGTCAAAATACCAGCAACTATACAAGATCAATAATAACTTTTATATTTTTAGCAGCTAAGATAACTATAGCTAAATTTTGGAAATCAACCCAAATCCCTATCTCCCATTTTAAAAACAAAATGAATTGGATTATGGTTAACGAAAGGTTAACTAGCATACTTATAGATAAACATGACAAATTCATGAAAGTGTGGGAACCCTGGTATATTTATTCCTTCCCGACAGCAGAAACCTTATCCACATTTACATCCTAAACTAACTATTGAAAGGACAGTCAAGACAAATAAGAATCAAGGTAAACTTTATTGGGGCTGAATACAAACTGTTCTCCCACAGATGCTGACCTTCTTAAGTTTTATTTTTAACATGGGACCTCAAAGGCCACACCATCTTATTAAGTTCAAATGACCGACTTTGAATATAAAGAAACCGTAAAGTTAATTTTTTATTTTCTTGTTGTGTTATTCTTATTCATCCTTTGGCCCCATTATTCATCAAAAATGGGACCACTTCTCCCTTTCTTCTCCCTTCTTTCCTCTCTTTTCTCTTTAAGGATATAGACTGTTCAATACAAAATGACGTTATATTGATATCCAACCTGTAAAAGTTAAAATGCAAATAAAAATAATTGAAAACGTTGTTTGTGCACACATTTTAAAATTCTAGGCACATTTTTTTTAAAAACTATCTGCTCTGGTCAGAATATATGCATATTGTTGTGTTTCCACACAAAATTCTTTGCACACCACATGATGTTGTGTACCAGTGCACAGCTTAGAGGGAACATTGCTTAGTGATACATTGTCACTTCCCCAAGCCCTGGGTTGCCTCCTCACACTCTATGTGCCTGTTATGAGAACTTCAGTGCATGCCACAGATCTTAGCCCTGAGGCTAATGTTACCAACCCAACCCTTGCAGAGCAGTCATTGGAGCAAAGAAATTCAGCTTTGTGGCCTGAAAAACACTTTGGTGCGTTATTCACCTAATTTTAAAGGGCATATCTAATGGAAAAAAAATAGATGTTCTAAGCAACTTCCTAATATACATTAATTACAAATTTCCAGTGGAGTTTATGTATGTATATCTTTATTTATAAAGCACTACTTATGTACACAGCGCTGTACAGTAGAATACATTAATACAAACAGGGGGTATTAAGGTAATAGAAGTATTATAATAAACACAAATACAAGAGACAGTTTCAATAAGATAAAAGAGTCAAAGACACAAGAGGATGGAGGTCCCTGCCCCGTAGAGCTTACAATCTAGATTTATATTACTTATATAATTACTGTTGAAATAAGTATTTGGATGCCCCTTTCTGTTCTCAGCCCTGTTGGTTCTGATTTTGAACCAATGCAGCAGAATGCAGCTTATTAACAGAAACATGCAGGGCTGGCTCGCTATATCGTTCCAATATAGCGTAACCAGCAGTACAGAAAGGGATACATTACAAATAACTTAACTTAAAAACCATTTAAATTTTATAATATATATATATTTAAGAACTACAATTTCTTTCAGGATGTAAATACATTACTGAATCTTTAAATTCTATCTTTGTAATGTCTGCTTTGGCCTGCATGGTAGAGGGAACTGTATTGCAGTTATGATTGTGAGCTGTTGGAAAGCAGTAGCTACTGTTCATGAATATCCTGCAATCAGACACAGCATTTTACAGATATAAGTAAAGTTTGGATTAAAGTAGTAAAGGTGATCCATTCTAGGAGTACAGTTGCTGGTGTCTTAGTAATGCTTATGGAATAAGACTGGGTTGAGCAGAATATGGCAGAGAATAGGTTAAAATACAGGTAAAGTGTGTTAGTCCAGCTCATGGGACGGGTAATGGAAAAGAGGTTGTCTAAACAGATGTGATAAAAGACTTGGGTTGGGATGTTGAAATAGGAAAGAGGCAGAAAATAAACATAGTTTTAGATGTGATGGAAGTGGCAGTGTGGAATATAAAGTGTGCACTGAGATGCTCGGGAATGGGTTAACAAGCAAAGGTTATTTCTTAAATGGAACAGGATAAAGTGCTGACTGGTCACGCTGGTGGCTGTTTTTAAGAAAATGTGATCCTCCTAATGCTTTGCAGTGAACTAGGATTTGTACTGATGGCATACATTCTTATTGCTAGAAAGGAAGGGTATGTGTCACACTGCACACAGATGCTCATTTATTCATTGTTTTAAATGAACAATTCATAAATATATATTTGTACTATTTGTCTGGGGAATACAGTCCTGCAGCCATGTATAGAAACATGAGTTTTACATGTGCTGCTATGTATGGAGGATACTTCAGGGCAGCTTGGCCACAATTAAAACAATATTTGGGTACCGTATGTGTTGTTCTATATTGGAATTTATGCTTCACTTTGCCCTTGAACAGAGTCCACGTTATGTAACATAACTGCTGGCTCTGTAGAAACAAATTTTGTTAACGTTAATCGAGTGGGATGCATTATTGGGTTTAATGGTTGCTACTGTTTCATCAACATTCATTTTTGTTTTGCAAATTTCTAATAATTTGATTATTTGAAAAATGTATATTCCTTCAGCTTTTGATGTAAAAGATTAATATTATGATTACACTTATATTTAACATTAGGCCATTTAGAATTAAAGGAGACATATCATAGACATGTCTTGAATTCCTTTTTATCCCCTGTATTGAGTCTCCTATGGAGGGTGGAGATACAGGTAAACACTGATGCATCAGTCAGCCATAGTTCCAAGAATATCTAGTGGAACAAACACATTTTTACCCCAAAGCGGGTCTTTCTGGGGTGGATCTTGCCTGCAAATAGGCTTTCTCCTCAGATGTCACCCTAAGTGGCCTTCAGACTGTACCCCACTGTTTCTGCCCCATGTTGCCTGAGATAGGCCATTTGGAAACCACTGCTTTGCATATAGCCATGTTATTGCTTCTAAGGTTCATAGGCTTAGAGACATTTGTGGTCTTTTTTTATTTCTGAGTGACTTTTTAAATCCTTGGCTAAAAAAAGAATCTAGTAAGTTATAACACAGTATTGGAGCTATTACATTTTTATTGTTTTTCATTATGCTGTAACTTCACTCGGCATGCCCTAGTTTTCTAGGTCACAGTTCCCTGCTTGCAGATATCCTTGCAGTTGCCTGAATGCAGTTCCCTTATTTTTTTTTCTACCTAAAATGCTGACTTTGTTCTTCCTGCCTTGTGTTTCAGCCTGAACCTGTGAAAGTCCTTGTGACCGGAGCTGCTGGTCAGATTGCTTACTCCCTGCTCTATGGTATTGCTAAAGGCGATGTCTTTGGAAAAGACCAGGTAACCATTTTAAATTGCATGTTTTTAATTCAAATTGCTAGCCTCCAAGGTGTTCTGTATGGGGCATTGATGCTGTTGCCATTGATCTGCTTTTTCAGTGTGCTTGGCATTATTTCTCTATTTTGGCTCAACTTTCTATTGATATATTTGATATGTATGAGAAGCGTGATGATTTTGTAAGTTTAGTCATGGTCAACAGCAGTTGCACTCGCAGTTTTAAGGTGTTTCAGATCCTTAGGTCCTTAAAACAACAAACAATTACCCTCTTTATTATTATCCTTGATTTATATGGCACTGATGTATTCCATTGTATTTTACAGAGGCAATGTTCAACCAGGTACACTAGTTCCTGCCCTGCAGAGATCACAGTCTGATTTCCATATAAAAGTCAATCATGTGGGAAGGGGTCAAAACGCTGGAAATCTTCTGCCATTCCTCAGTAGTCAATAGGAATTTCTGCCAACTGTTTTTTTTTTATCAAGTATTACTCAATAATGCTGTACTTTGCGGTGAGCAATTGTCTCTCTCAATTGCAGCAAAATGGCAGTACTTACCTAGTCTCCTATATGAACACTACATTTTCTGAATAGATCTAGGATGTCTGAGGGTTATAGCCCATACAGCTTTTTCATCAATATTTCCTCCGTCACAATCAAAATGCTTCTAGTCGTTGCACAATTTTTATTATTAGCTATTATCAAAGACGTGCCTTACAACACTGCACAAGCAAATACTTGCTGAACTAAATGTGCATTATAACTTCCACAGAATATATCAGGGGTTCTAAAATCTGAATGTGGGCTTTCTATTGCCTGTTAGTTAATGTGTTCTTTTTGATTATTTGTTTAGCTCCTGACTATTTGATAGCCCTAAGTATACAATTCTTTTTGCAGCCTCTTATACTTGTTCTTTTGGATATTACCCCTATGATGACTGTACTTGAAGGTGTAGTGATGGAGTTGCAGGACTGTGCTCTGCCCCTGCTGAAAGGCAAGTATTATACCAAGAGGCAAACATGTTGCAAAGTTGTTATAAGACTAGCACAGTATTGTGGAAAATAATTTGAGGTAGACTATTTTATGTTAACTAAATTTAAGCAAATAGTTAGTGGATTGTACTACCTTGTCGTCTAGGCCTTGCACCTGTTGGCTTCTTGTTAAAGGTTACAAAAAAAAGAACTACGTAGCAGATAATGAAGGCTGTAGTACAAAGAGTAGAAGAATAAGAACTTTAAGCAAGTAAGACTCTGCAAGCGATGTGCAACAGCTTTGTCAAGCTAGGCAAAACCCTGCATCTAATAGTACTATCACTTCTTGATAATCTTAGATAGTCCATCAAAGAAAACAAAATAAAATAGTAAAGTATGGCAGCACTTTTTTTTATTTTTGCCCATAACGTAAAAGGATCCATGTAAAGTGGTGATTACCCCTGCACTGTGCCATGTCTTCTAACATAGTATTTGCTTAATTCATCTTGAAATCAGGTAATGCTTTACTAGGCAAAGTTCAAGGCACATGCATTTCCTGTTTATCTGATGGTTTAAAGGTTAATTGCTTGTAAGGCAAAAAGCAAAAGGAATATCTGCTTATTAATCTACTCCTATTTGGGTTTTAATGAGATTTATAATTTATTTGTGCAGCTGTCTTTTATTACAATGCAGCAAATTCAGCTTTTTTAAATACTGTGTACAGAAGGATTTTTATAAGCTAAGCAGCCCAGTACAACATCTAGTTTAATTTTATATATTTTATGCCAGAAGTCATTTACACTCTCAGTGCAACATTTTCTACCAAATTTTAATACCTGTACCATCAAGAAACATTATACAGGTATGGGATCCCTAATCCGGAAACCCATTATCCAGAAAGTTACAAATTACAGAAAGGCCATCTCCTATAGACTCCATTATAAGCAAATAATTCACATTTTTAAAAATGATTTCCTTTTTCTCTGTAATAATAATAAAACTAGTATCTTGTACTTGATCCCAACTAAGATATAATTAATCCTAATTGGAGGCAAAACAAGCCTATTGGGCTTATTCAATATTGAAATGATTTTTAGCAGACTTAAGTTATGGGAATCCAATTTATGGAAAGATCCCTTATCTGGAAAACCCCAAGTCCCGAGCATTCTAGATAACAGGTCCTATACCTGTAGCAAGGAATCGTATACTAGGAGGTAAAGTGTGGCATGTACAAAAGTTAGCAATACCTAGGCGTTAAAGGGGACCTGTCACCCTAAGAAATAACTCCAAATTATTTTCTATATTCTTAGTTGAGCAAAATAAACTTTACTTAATAAATAATAATATAAATATATATAATATAAATAATAATATAAATCCTTTTTCCTTCCGTCTTGGAAGCAAGCAGGCAGCTGCCATTTTGTGAACACTGTTATGAAGGCAAGCTTTGTATCATGCCAAAATGGGGTATCCGATATCCAGGCCCATGCTCTGGCTACACAATTAGACAATGAGGAGGGAGGAGAAAAGTGAAATGTGCAGTGACATCTACGTAGTGCTGAATGGAAAGCTAAAGTACTTGTCTGCCCCGCCTCTATGCCTAAATCATAGGCAAGCAATATATGATTGACAGCTGGGATTTTTAAATGCCTTTATGGGTTTGGATGTGTTAATATAAAAATGAATTTGGGTTTCATGTTTAATTTGAAAAGGACTTTTATTATACAGCTTTTTATGTCTGGGTGACAGGTCCACTTTAAAATTCCCTAGTAGATAACATGATAACTTTGCTGTGTAAAGCAGGAGCCGAATATGTTTTCTGTTATACAAGAAACTGGTAAAGCTAGTTAAAGAAAGGGCACAGAAAGTTTCAGAGCTTTTATAAGATTTTGTTTTACAGAGGTGATTGCTACCGATAAGGAAGATGTGGCCTTCAAAGATTTGGATGTTGCCATTCTGGTTGGTTCCATGCCAAGAAGGGAGGGCATGGAAAGAAAGGACTTGCTGAAAGCCAATGTAAAGATTTTTAAGTCTCAGGGTGCAGCTCTGAACAAGTATTCCAAGAAGAGTGTTAAGGTGCTTGCTTCCAACTTATTTTATTAACATGAGGCAACAGAGTGCAGTGGCCCTGTGCCATTTACATGCATTCTATAATTAACTGTGGCTTTGGTGCTCCAGGGAAAAAAATAAATAAATCTAGTCAAGAGATTCCAGTCTCCTAGTGTAACCTGTAAATATAGCCCGCTCCACTTATAGGCCCTTATGATTCACTCAAGAAACAGACTAGTGGTTTGGGGTTGATTATGCACCACAATGTAGATATACTTTTGCCAGTATAATGTGCAAATTGTAAATCAGTAGTGTCGTGGTGGGGAAACAAGGTTCACATGCGTACTTTTAGAACCTGTGTTTGTAAATGAGCCCTAACGTCAGTCCATTATTAAGCTAGATCAGGCCTTAAGTTGATTGGACTATAAGTATATATTTGCCCTAGGCTTGGTAAAGCTGCTCTGGTACACTGAATCGAGTTTGTACAATTTGGGCTTTGTGAATAACTATAAGATATTTTTAAAGCATTTAACTAAGTTGTGTGCTAGATCTTTTCAAATAACAGAAAGACCCCTTTATCCGGAAAACCCCTGGTTCTGAGCATAACAGGTTTAATACATGTACAAAATATAAAGTGGTGGAAGGACTCAAGCAGATTGTTCTTTAACAAGCATGTATTGAGTTGGTATAAATACTTTTTTGTGTGTGTTAGGTTATTGTTGTGGGGAATCCAGCAAACACAAATTGCCTGACTGCAATGAAGTCTGCTCCATCCATCCCTAAAGAGAACTTCAGCTGTCTGACACGCTTAGATCACAACAGAGCCAAAGGACAAGTAAGTTTTCTTTTTAAACCTTAATTAGTCAGAGTGCCTGACGTGAGGAAATTTAAAATTCTAAAAGGGGTGGTTCACCTTTAAAGGACAAGGAAAGTCTAAGTCACTTGGGGATGCCAAAATGTTAGGCACCCCCAAGTGACTTAAATCGCCTACCTTTTACCCCGGGCTGGTGCCCCTGTTAGGAGAAAACAGCACCAGCCCGGGGTACCTGGAGCGAGCGCTTGCTTCTTCCCTATTCGCGCTGCTGGCAAATGTCCAGGACAGGCGCATGCGCAGTAGAGTGAAAAGCCGACTTCTCTGTTCAAAGTTTGGCTTTTCACTATACTGTGCATGCGTGCACAGTGAAGAAGGAAGCGATCGCTGCTACCCCGGGCTGGTGCTGTTCTCTCCTAACAGGGGCACCAGCCCGGGGTACAAGGTAAGCGATTAAAGTCACTTGGGGGTGCCTAACATTTTGGCACCCCCAAGTGACTTAGACTTTCCTTCTCCTTTAATTTAACTTTTAGTATGTTATAGAATAAACAATTCTGAGCAACTTTTTCAGTTCATTATTTTGAATTTACCACCTTTTTCTGACCCTGGCAGCCAAAAACTATTGCTCTGTGGGGCTGCTTTTTTACTGCTGTTACTTTTTATAACTTTTTTTTTTTTCTATTCAGTCCTCTCCTATTCATATATCAGTCTCTCATTAAAACCACTCCCTGATTGTTAAGGTAACTGTTATAACTGCAAACTGGAGAGTTGCTGATCAATTATTGAAATAATTAAACTACAAAAAATGAAGACCAATTGCAAATTATCTCAGAATAGCTCTGACAATGTCACTAAATCCACAAATGCCTCTTTAAAAGGTCCCCTTTAAATTCCCTATCAGTATGATATAGACATTGAAATTCTGAGACTCTGAATTCTTTTGCAGTTGATCTTAATTTTGTAAATTTTGGAGCTGGGGGGGGGGGGGGGCTCTGCATAATGTGCTGGGGTAAAGCTGTTATGAAGCAGAAGAAAAAGGCAAATAATTCATACTACACAAAATCGAAAAGGGGCTGATTAAAAAAACAAGTTGCTAAGAATAGGACATTCTTTAAAATACTAAAAGTTAACATAGAGGTGAACTGCCCCTTTAACTAGCTTTTCTACTAGCTTCCCCATCAATGTTATTTTTAGGACCCTGGTTGGAGTCATTCATTTCTAACTCGCTGTTTCATGTGCTGGCACTACACATCACTAATCTTATTACTGTCCTTCCCAGAGTGCAGTGTGTGCATAGATCTCCCTAGTGAAAAAATCAAGTTTGACATTTGACCTAGCACACAATGTACTGTAAGGTCAAGGGGGATTATTTTGAGATTTTAGCTGTGGTTCCCAAGTACTTATCTAACTGTACATATGCAGCCAGCAAGTGCTTATGTATTTTTTTTTCCTTATTAGATTGCTCTGAAGTTGAATGTTGCTTCTGATGATGTAAAGAATGTAATTATCTGGGGTAATCACTCATCCACTCAGTATCCTGATGCTTCCCATGCAACTGTGAATCTGCAAGGAAAAGATGTTGGTGCCTTTGAAGCAGTGAAGAATGATGACTGGCTAAAGGGTGAATTTATCACTGTAAGAAAAATACTTGTTTTTCACCATAAAACATTTAATAAAAAGTAATGAAAAACTTTCAGTGGCTTTTTAGCAATGTTAACAAATACAGCTATATTCATTAAAGCTACTTACACTTAAACTTGCTTCCCACACTAGTATGTATTTTCACCAAGCACCACTGTGTCTGCCCAGTCTTTTCTGATAAATTTTTCCAAAGTTCCCCTATTGACACAGGGAAACCCTGACAGTGGTGGCAATTCCAAGTTTCACACTGCAGGCTTTGTCAGTAGGTGCAGCACTTATACCTAAAAAATATTTTTCATTTTTTTTTTTATAAAGGCCCTAGGACAGTATGGCCTAAATCAACCAAGCTGGTCATGCATAGGAAATAGGTGTTTATTACTCGTATAAGTCTATCTAATGCTTCTACAACTCCCAGCAAATTAGCTCAGCAACTGGACAGCTGAAGCCTTGAGTTTGGTGTACTGTGTAATAGAAAGATAAAAGTTTCCTCTAAACTATTTAGGCTTTTACCTTGTAACAATTCCCTCCCAGACAGTGCAGCAAAGAGGAGCAGCTGTTATTAAGGCCAGAAAGTTGTCTAGTGCAATGTCTGCTGCTAAAGCCATCTGCGATCATGTGAGGGATATCTGGTTTGGAACCCCTGATGTAAGTAATCAAACTGTTCAGCAAAATAACATATTCCATTTTGCTTCCCAAAGACCTCTTTCTTCTCTAATGTGTGAGGGCAATGTATATTTTAGGTTTTGGTATGTTTCATTTCAGTCATTGCCATTATATCTGCCTCTACTGGGACATTCTGCAATTAAAAATGTAGCCATTTTATAAATGGAAAAACATGTGAAGGGTAAATCCAGGGTCTTTTTTTTATAAAAATGTTTAATCCCTGAAAATTACCTGATACCCCCGGGCGGTGCTCTTTTTAGCGGTCCAGAGTATTCCTGTAGAAGCTTGTTTACCACAATATTTTTAATATATCTCTTCTCTGGGCCTGGGCAAGTGCAGTAGAGTTACAAAGCCAGCTTTTTGCAGCTAAATTAAGCTTTTACTCTACTACGCATGTGTCTGCCTGGGTCAGAGGGAAAATAAACCGCCTAAATAAAGAGCATGGCAAGAAGGAGCTTGTACAGAAGTACCCTGGGCTAGTGCAGTTTTAAGTGAACAGAGCATTGGCCGGAGTTGCAGCTAACCTAACCGAACCCCCCCCCCCCATTTATTATGCATTTCATTCTCCTTTTAAGGTTTCTTCTGTTTTTAAGGTGTGACAGATAATACAGGGCTCACATCTATCCATCTAATACTTAACATGTTTGCTTTTGTTTTCAGGGGCAGTTTGTTTCCATGGGAGTTATTTCGGATGGAAACTCTTATGGTATACCTGAAGACCTGATGTATTCATTCCCTCTTACCATCAAGGTAATATTCTTTCTATCTGAGCTTGATCATTTGAAGCTAGTTACTCCATCTGTATGAAATAAGTGATTACCCGAGGTCAATACACACACATCTACATCCCTACTTCTTGACAGCTCTTAACTGCAAAGATGCTGATATCATATTAGGTTTATATACACATCTAGGAATTCCTATCTAGTAGAAATATGTCTACAATAGACTTTCACCAATCACCTGAGCGGCTTCTTTAGTTCACCTGTAATACACCTTGCAGTTATATGCATCACTAAAACTCCTGCCATGAATGCTGTGCTTTAATCTAGCAACATATCCAAGCAAAGTACTGAGTGCTGCAACTACTGGTATTTGTGTATAGGTGCCATGCAGCCTTTTAACACACTCTGAAGGACCGTGTGTGTGAATTGCAATAAGGACGCTTCTTTTCATCTTGGCTTTTGTTTTTATTTAGTTGTGTCTTCCTGCTCTAAATTAATCTTAAATTCTTACAATGCTAAAATTTAAAAAAAAAAACTAATTTTACTAATCTGAATTCTTTGAACAGAATAAGACCTGGAAAATAGTGGAAGGCCTGCCTATTAATGACTTTTCCCGTGAGAAAATGGATCTCACAGCTAAAGAACTTCATGAAGAAAAAGAAACTGCACTTGAATTTCTGTCCTGCGAATGACTAGTGACAGATTCCACAACGCACTTAACCCCTGAGAAAATGAAAAGTTCTCTTTAAGTTTCCTACCAAGTGCTATTTATGTTGTCTAGCAGTGGTCACCTGACAGTCGCACTTGATTTTGTTTTGTATATGTGACTAGTGTTATCAATCATTCCTAGCAATAGTCATTAAATGAAAACCCTGGGTGGTTTTAAAGTGTTTCTGGCTCATGTGGATTTATTAAGTATCATAAGTATCATTTTTTCCTTTCAGCTTGATGTACTTGCATGGTTTTTATTTAGGTATTTACCAAGTTTCCCATTCTTATTAGTCTTTATTTAACATTGTATGTCTGAAGTCTGTATTTAGCAACAGTGAATATTGTACATCAGTCCCTGCCTCGGTAGAGCTTACATTCTTTAGTCCCTATCACATAAACACGCACCATTTTATATTAGTTTATCAGGAACCAGTTTACCTGCCTGTATGTCTGGATTGTTTTGAAGAACCCGAGTTCCTGGAGGAAGCCACTCGGGGAAGATACTAGATCCTTGCAGATAGTGCCCATGATGAAATAATAGCTAGTACTGAATAACACCTCTGTCCTCCAAAAAAAACTGTTGGGCTACATACACTTTAGCACATCCTTTCCAATGTTTTTTCTTAGCAGTGCCCACTCTAAGCTGGCCATACAGTTCATAATAGTTTTACTAATAAGTAGAAATCACTGATGAATCCTGTGCTATATAAAGGTACAAGACCACAGCTCAAGGGGCTCTAAATATCACTTCTGTTTTATAAGGGGCAATATATCTCTTGCTGTACAGTATAAGGATATTATAAGTCACTGAAGAGTCCTTGATCATTTAACAGCATGATACTACAGGCTGAATTATACAGGTCAGTGAACTCTGAGTATCACCTTGTATTATAAGGCATAATGCAATGCTTACTGTAAATCATAAAGCTGTTAGTAGTCACTGAAGAGTTTTGTGACAATATAAAGGCATATGTCTGCAGGCTGATACAGGTCCATGAATTAGGAGTATCCCATTAGAAGCAACTGAAGAGTTGTAATCATATAAAGGTACAAGGTTATACTGGTCAGGGAGCTCTTAATATCCTGTGGCTCAATAAATAACCGTTATGGTGGTGTATAGTTTTAAATTGGTTGGGGTTTTTTTTTGGGTGTTGCAATATGTTCTCTGGATCCCTGGCTGGGCATCAACCATCCAGCTAATAGAAATTGCAGTGTTGCGACTAATTGTTATTAGGCTACCTAATGGGAATTTCCATCCTAAGTAGTAGAACTTAAAATAACACTGTAAAATAACACTTTTCTCAACAGGAACAGAAATAGAAATTGGTCTTTTTAAAATAACAGCTGGGGCATACTGTGCCTTTGTCCTAACCACTTGCATTTATTGCGTAGTATTATTCCATGCCAGCACTATTATTACAAAACTATCTAAATATGCAAGGAGGTGAGGAAAAGGCAGGGCATGGGCAGTGGTACTGGAATTCTCCTGGTCCTCTACCCATCCCCCTTTATGTGGACATCTTTTGGGTAAGTGCATACTGACACTGTATCTTATAGCAGAGACATTTTTTTTTTTATTTCAGGCCAGTGTATGACAGAGAAGCACAAGTCCATGAAATTATATAAGGGATTATAACTACTTAAGGGGGGAAGGTGTCTGACAAAAAGTGTCACTTAAAGGGATTCTGTCACAGGAAAGCATGTTTTATATAAAACACATCAGTTAATAGAGCTTCTAAAACAGAATCCTGCATTGAAATCCATTTTTCAAAAGCGCAAAAAGATGTTTTATATTTAATTTTGACATTTGAAATGGGACTAGCCATATTCTTATTTTCCCAGGTGCTCTTGGTAATGTGACTTGTGATGAACTTTAGTCACACTTTACTGCTGTGCTGCAAGTGATTTCACCCCTCTCCCTTTCCCCCCAGCAGCCGATCAGTAAGATATCCAAGTCCGGCTTGGGACTCCTGCAGTTACATGGGAGTAGGAAAAACAATAGGTTGCCTGAAAGCAGTTCCAATGTGTAGCACTGGCTTCTTCTGAATGCTCAGACTCAGGCAAAATCCACTAAGATGGCTCCTACACACCAATATTACAGCTACAAAAATACATTTATTGGTTTAAGAATAACATTTTAAACAGTCAAATCACTTTTTTGCAATTTGAACAGTGTAATGTAGTACAGAATACAGAATCCCTTTAAGCCAGTAAGTGCTGACTAGCTTTGGCTCAATGTCTTTATAAATTATTGGAGTATTTTCCAGGCATGCATGACAACATATGTGTGAGTTCTGGCAATTTTTAAAAAAACAGTAGCCGAACAGTAAAATTTACTATTTAGTGTTGTTACCTTGTTAGAATTCAGTTGGATTGTAACCAATACTTCCAGCACATGAAATATAGCAGAAAAAAACCCCATAAATCTTAAGGTAATTGAAATTCTGAGACTTTGGAATGTTTTTAAATGGTTTAGCATTGTGATTGGTTGCCAGACATTCCCAAACCGCATGGTTTTTCATTGGTCCATAGAGGGGGTGTAACCTTGCCTCCCCATTAACAACAGTGCACAGCTGGAGCATCAGTTCCAAACAAATGTTGTGCAACACTGAAATTGCTTCCATAATAACAGCCCGTATCTTTACAACCACTTGCTTTTGGGAATCTTATGGGAGTTTTAAAATTAAAAAAAGAAAATAAAAAAACTGAAAAAAATTTGGAATCACTAAATAATCACTCAGTCTTTTATTCACTTTTACAATTAGACCACCACACAGGGCTTCGCTCCAAAAGGGCCTAATAGCCTGTGGGTGCTATCAGTGCATTCATCCACTTTGGAATAAAATACCTATGCTAATGAATGAGAACTCAGCAGGCCAAGAATGAGCCCCTACACTTGAATCAGAACCACTGCCTGGGTGCAGGCACATAGTGTGGTTTTTAAACCCTGAAATCCTCTCTATGTGCCTGCACCCAGGCAGATGCAGTGGCTGTGGGTGCAGTCATAGGTTTATGCTGATTTAAGCGTAGTTGTTCATTCTTGGCCTGCATTTATCTGCAGGTCTACTAAGAGCCCCATGCAGGCCCCCGCTACATCACCTACACCCCCCACAGTGTCCCACGCCACTCTAAACCCCCACAGGGGCCCCCGCCACCTGCCCGACATCCATCCTGAGTGCAAAACTTACTTTTAATGCATCGGGGGAGGGACACCGGTGGCTGAGAGAGCAGCAACAGGGATTGCGTCTGGGCCACCAGGGCCCGCTGGGTCTTATCCCGGTGGCCCAGTCTGACCCTGGCCCCATGTGGCATATAGGTTTAGACTGCAGCATAGAGGTCCACATGGGCTGTGCCGTTATGGCCCTCCTCCTGACATCCAACCCTCACCCTCCTCATTACCGCATCCCTTTTACCTTCTGGGGAGCAGGCAGGGGAGTGGGAAAGTAGGGAAGAAGGAGTGGCCCAGCAGGGGATTGGTTTTAGGTCGGTGGACTCACCAGGTTTTTTTCTGGTGTCCTGCTGACCCAGTCCAACCCTGGTGGCATGGGCCTTAAGGACACCAGATCATTGCATTAGTGCATATTTTGCTGAGCCACACTTGGTGAGGTATTGTGGCTATTGAAATTTACAAGAGGACTATATAAATAAGCCAAAATTGCCAAACTATCTTTAGCTCCATAGGCCCACTAGCCACTATTATCTCTGTTCCGGTTCTCTAACAAAATAGGCACAGTTTACTCTCCCATATATAAAGGGCAAGCAAAGGCATCATCATTTATTGTCAATTAAACATTCAGCTGTTTGTATTATAATTAGCTAGTGCAACTTATACAAAAGGCATGGATTTTTCACAAGTATTTTTGCTTTAATTAAAAAACTGGACAAAAAGTAACTTTTCCTTACAGTGATATTTTTCCCATGTGGTGTATGTAAAACCCTATTTTGCAGTTAAGGGATTACTAGAACGCATTGTCAAATGAAAGGCTTATAGGTGATACCACACACCATTCTGTCATGTCCTGCTGGCAAACTTATAGTATTGTGATTTACAATGTATTCATGTATCCTATACATCCTATATACTTATTACCCCCTCCAAAAACTTTCCTACCACTGAGAACGGGATCCCTTTTTGAATAACAGAACCAATTCGCCAGTCCCTCGGCACCATGCCAGACCTCAGACCGAGGTCATTATGGGTTTATGTATGTGAGTGTATAGATAGGCCAGTATGGGTCTGTATGTGAGTGTATACATAGGTCAGTATGGGTCTGTATGTGAATGTATAGATAGGTCAGTATGGGTCTGTATGTGAGTGTATACATAGGTCAGTATGGGTTTGTGTATGTGAGTGTATAGATAGGCCAGTATGGGTCTGTATGTGAGTGTATACATAGGTCAGTATGGGTCTGTATGTGAGTGGATAGATAGGTCAGTATGGGTCTGTATGTGAGTGGATAGATAGGTCAGTATGGGTCTGTATGTGAGTATATAGATAGGTCAGTGTGGGTCTGTATGTGAGTGGATAGATAGGTCAGTATGGGTCTGTATGTGAGTGGATAGATAGGTCAGTATGGGTCTGTATGTGAATGTATATATAGGTCAGTATGGGTCTGTATGTGAGTGTATAGATAGGTCAGTATGGGTCTGTATGTGAGTGGATAGATAGGTCAGTATGGGTCTGTATGTGAGTGTATAGATAGGTCAGTATGGGTCTGTATGTGAGTGGATAGATAGGTCAGTATGGGTCTGTATGTGAGTGGATAGATAGGTCAGTATGGGTCTGTATGTGAATGTATATATAGGTCAGTATGGGTCTGTATGTGAGTGTATAGATAGGTCAGTATGGGTCTGTATGTGAGTGGATAGATAGGTCAGTATGGGTCTGTATGTGAGTGTATAGATAGGTCAGTGTGGGTCTGTATGTGAGTGGATAGATAGGTCAGTATGGGTCTGTATGTGAGTGTATAGATAGGTCAGTGTGGGTCTGTATGGGTCTGTATGTGAGTATATATATAGGTCAGTGTGGGTCTGTATGTGAGTGTATAGATAGGTCAGTATGGGTCTGTATGTGAGTGTATAGATAGGTCAGTATGGGTCTGTATGTGAGTGGATAGATAGGTCAGTATGGGTCTGTATGTGAGTGGATAGATAGGTCAGTGTGGGTCTGTATGTGAGTGTATAGATAGGTCAGAGCATCAGAATCAGAGCAGCCATTAGGGTGGTGGGCCTGTAGGAGGCCCAGTCATTGGTAAATACTAATATTGACTATTGTTCAGAATTATTTAGAGGTCGCAAATATCAGACTCACAAAAAAAAAGGCATTTTTATTACACTGCAAAATAAGCACATGCATCATAGTCATACATATGAATGGGATAAGGGATCAGACATAGGGTCCAGACTTACAAAGGAGCCAAGGTTTACAGCGTGTCTCCTAAAAACCAAACTTGAACTCGAGTGGTCTCCACTGCATGGTCAGCCAAGGCCTCCCAAACATGCAAATGGTACACACAAATATCAAATAAGAAACAGACCTAGGTAGATATATAAGCCAATTTACAGTTCCCTGCCAACCTGTAAGCTTCTAAGCAGTGGCTTCTCCCCACATGCCAGTCCCACACACACTTTTTCATAATTCTTTTTTATGGAATTTTTTGAATTTCACAGAGAAAAATGCTTATCTACATCCTATCTGAGGCACAGTTATATGAGATAACATCATACAGTGAATATAAGAAGGCTTCTCATGCAATGAATACACTGCTTTTTTATCTTTTCTTTGCTCCCACTTTTCTTTTATCCGGTGCTTCATATTACATTACAGTTTAAATAGAGACTTTAATGCTAAGCTCTTTTGGAGGCTATCCAATTTGCATGGGTGTGCCAGGTGTACAAGTCTTTTCCTTTTCAAGTGAGTCCTGCCAGGGCAAAGAAATCAAGGAAGGGCACTTTGAATTTCTGGCATTCATCCACAGTGTTCGAATGCATTCTTGTTCATAACTGAGTTAGTGCCTTATCAGAAAGTATAAAGTTTTCACTCTATTTACTAAAGTATATGTAGTATTACCATTGGTCTATTCATCCAAAATCTTCACTAGGTCTTTCAACGCAAAAATAATTATGAGCTGAAAATCATCCCTCGGGGCTGTTTTGAGGTACCAGTGGGGACATGGCAAAGGTTTCATTGTTGGGAACCTGCAGTCTCCCAATAATTTTGTGGCAGTAAGGCTAAGCCGCTACGTTGGCATCAGCCTTTCCCTGTGCCTGCGCCTGAAGCCATTGAGTCAGCCCCAGTGTAGGCACACTAATCAGATTTCAGCACAGAAAGACATGAGTATGCATTTTGTGGCAAAATCTGCTCTATGCTCCTGTACCCGGGCTGGCACAATGGCTCCTGATGCAGGCACAGGAAAAGACTGATGCCAGTGTGGCCCTGTGTGGCATTAGCCTAATACCCTCGTGCAGGTGAACTTGAAATAATAAGGCAGCAGGCCCAGAACTACTGTTGGGCAGAAGAGGCAGCTGACTAGGGGTTATGCAAGAATTACACACTGCTCCCACTACCTTTGCTTACCTAGTTGACTAGTTCTTGAGAGGACAAGAGGGGGCAGTTTGCCAGTGAGCAAATTGGAGAGCAGGGGGGTGGGATCCGCCAATAGGAGGGTTTGGGTATTGAATGGACGCTGGGCTGTTGTGGTGGTGATGGTTGGGTGTACAGGATGTGGAAGGCAAGCGGGAGTGGAAATAAGGGGTATTTGCCTTGGGTGCAAGTACCTCTTGGCTGGCTCTGTAAAGGTGCCCATACACTATAAGATCCGCTCGCTTGGCGGATCTTCACCCGATATCCCCACCTACGGGTGGGCGATATCGGGCAGAAAGTACCTTAAAAAAAAATAATGCCAAACGATCGGATTACATTTGCGGCCATGGGGCAGTCGGTTCGGGGACCGCATCAATGAGCCGATGCGGTCCCCGATCCGACCAGATTTTCTAACCTGGCCAGATATTGGTCGGCCAGGCCGCTCTGTTCTGCCTATACACGGGCCGATTAGCTGCCGAATCAGTCCAAGGGACCCATATCAGCAGCTATAGTCGGCCCGTGTATGGGGACCTTAAGGCAGACAATAAAGAAACAAAAAATAGGGGGACACAATTGCACTTGCTATTTTAAAGTAGCAGTTTTTTTTTTATGCCCAATTTGGAAATTGCGGTTCACGCCTAGTGATGAGCGAATTTTTTTCACCATTTTTTTTATTGGATTTGCAGAGAATTTCCACATTTCGCCATTGGCGAATTGTTTTGCAAAACTTTTGTGAAATTTTGCTGCGGAAAAATTTGTCGCACGTCAAATTAGGCACCCGGGTCAAAAAAAGTGCGCGGGCGACAAAAATAGACGCGGGTGACAAAAAATATTGTGTGATAAATGCGTTTTGCAAATTATTCAGCAAATTTTCTTGCTGTTGCGCAAATTTTATGGTGAAGCGAAACGGGACAGATTCGTTCATCACTACCCACGCCTAATGGTTTATAATTTTGTGGTGAGTACTTTTGCCTGTATAATGAAACAGTGGGATTCTTAATGTATCACATGAAAGTGTTTAAAGATGAGGAGGGCATTTCTTTGTAGCTTAGTGCACAGAATGTCTTATAGGGGTTGTTCACCTTTGAGTTAACATTTAGTATGATGTAATGCAGGGATCCCCAACCAGTGACTCATGAGCAACATGTTGCTGACCAACCCCAGTACCCCCAAACCAGGTAGTTATTTTTGAATCCCTGGTGGCAAGTTTTGGTTGAATTAAAAACAAGATTTACTACCAAATAAAGCCTCCTGTAAGCTGATAGTGTGCATAGATATTGATATTGATAATGGGTGAGTGCAAAGGACCTCTTGTCTCTGCCTTTGTTGGTATAGTCATGATTATATTGTATTAGTTGCTTTCGTCCTTAGTCTTTTATTACTAACTACAGATGAACTGGTTAAGGGGGGATTTAAGGAGGAACTAGTTAAGACCTTTATTAAATATGAGCATTCTATTGGAGATTAATATTGCACTGATCCAACGGACTCATTAAAGAAACTAAAACTCCAGTGAATTTTAATAGTGAAATTAGCCCAATTAGTTGTACAATGGTGGTTAGTCTGAAAAGACTTTAGCTAAACTAGAGCTATGGGATGTATGGAAAGTCTTAAAAGATAGGAAAACCTTAAAAAAAATGCTTTTCTGAGCACTTTTGCAATTATCAGTTATTATTTTTTTCATTTTAAAGCTATTTATTAGCTGCTAATTGAATGAATTTTGTAACAACAGTGCTACCTGCTGTATGGCCGGTATACATTCAGGAAGAAAACACAGAACTATTCTATGATTCTCTGCTTAGGAAAGAACTCAGAAAGCTCAGATTGTTTTTCCCATCTCTTTGCTGAGTAGAGCAACATCGGAGATCAGGCCCGGATTTGTGGAGAGGCCACAAAGGCCCAGGCTTAGGGTGGCAGAAACCTGGGGGCGGCATGCCACCCCGCCGCACAAAAATCTTAAAATTTTTGTTCCCATATGGAGCAATGGGGACTTCTCCTGACTGCTCCGTATACAAGTTTGGCCTACCGCGCATGAGCGTGCGCAACCCCCCGTTCGTGCTTGCGCGCACGTGCGTGCGACCGGGGGCGGCAAGTTTGGAAATCCGGCCCTGTCGGAGATCAGTATTAACTAATAGAAATGATTTCATCCAAAGCAAACAGGATGTGTAACTGGACAGAAGGGATGAGAGAATACAATAAGGGGTTTAAATATCTAACAGATACCCAAAATGTTATTTTACAACAGATCCAGAAAAAGCCTTTGCCAGGGTCACCTGGGATTTTTATGGAGGCCACTCTGTCAAATGTGGTTTTCATGTGGGTTTTATCAGTAAAATGATGGCACTATATACAGTTCCTAAAAATAATGCATGTAATAGTAAGAGTAAATGTGACCCTGTCCCTTCAAATCAAAAATAACTTTTATTTACATTAATAAAAAAGATTTTGTTAAAGGAAATGGAAAGGTAAAATCACTGGGGGGGTGCCAAAGTGTTAGGAACCCCCCAGTGATTGTAATCACTTACCTGATACCCTGGGTCTTCTCTCTTTGCGCCGCTTGCTCATGCGCAGTAGAGTGAAAAGCCAAACTAACAAAAAAGCCGCCTTGTTTACTGTACTGCGCAGCGTGGGCCCCGGTATCACCAAGAAGTAAGACAGGAGGCAGAGGAACTCGTACGCAGCTTTCTGCTGACAGGGGCACCGACTTGGTGTATCAGGTAAGTGATTAAAATCACTAGGAGGTGCCTAACATTTTGGCTCCCCACAGTGATTATACCTTCTCTTTTAAAGCAACTAATTTTTATTAAAAATTTTACAAGGCAATTAAGAGAAACATCATGTTGACAAATGGACATATATGCAATTTAAGAATTTTATTAAAGGAGAAGGAAAGGCTAATAAAGAGTTAATCTCAAGCTGCAGGCATACCTTCAGTTCCCTCAATAGTGCCTTTATATTTCTCCCGTTCAGATGATCAGAAGCCTCTGTAAATAAAGTTCCCATAATGCCTCGTTCCTGCACGGAGACCCAGACCGGTGTACATGCTCAGTTTGTAAGACTATGAGGAAGCTTCCTGCTGATTGGCTCAGATCCACATTCCTAAGGGGAGGAGGGGGTTCTTAGCATTCTTGAGGGAGGGGGGAGCAGGAGAGGGGAAAGAGGAGAGAGCTGCATGTCTCTGGCAGAGGAAAACAAAGAGACAACAAATCCTGTTTCTTTTCACCAGACGAGTGAATCTTCACATATATGGCCACCTTTTTTTTATCAAAATGTAAATTTAGTGCTTAATACATAGAAACTCACCCATGTTTTGTTCATCCCTATGTGGTTTTTAGAAGCCTATTTATCAAATGGTGAGTTCTAACTTTCACACATTGATAAATACACTCCTAAAAATCCCACAGGAATGAATAGAATGTGGGTGAGGTTTTATCTATTAAGCTCTAAAATTGCATTTTGATAAATCTTCCTCCTAATCTTGAATGCAACTGTATACATAATATAGTTATTTATGTTCTACTATTGTATTGTTTTCCTTCTGTGCAACAAATACAAGTTATATATACAAGTTATAAATACAAATATGCATAGACGAGGGATACATTTTTGTATATATTACATTTTTCAGTTTGGTCAGTAGATGGCAGCAACACCTAATATTGGTTATGGTTAGGAATACTTGGAAATTTCTAGAGAGGGGGAGGTTGTAGGCCCAGGAATCTATATAAAAGGGTTGAGGGCACAGAAAAGGCTTTGGCCTAAAGCAGGTGCTTCCCCAACCCAGGTCCAGGTAGTTTACTGGATTGCTTGCAATTGGCAGGTTTGTTTTTGTAGAGGTAAAGACAGCTTTGCTAGCGAGCACAGGCAACTGTGTCCCCACAGAGGTAGTTTGTGGGGTAGTGATCCTGCGGCAAAGCCACAGGTGTACTACTTTTAGGGCTCCAGTTAGTCCAGGAGCTCTGCAGTGTATAATGGTAAGCCACCACTGGAAGAGAGACAGAGAATGGCTCTACTTGTCTCAACTACAACAAAAACTCCTATAACATTGATTTTCCCTTTGTTTTCATTTCAATATGTAATACTAACGAATACATGTGTGCAGGCCAGACTGGCAATTTGTGGATTCTGGCAAATGCCAGAGGGGCTGCTGTAAGATGCCATAGACAGTCACTATTTATTGGGCTGGTGGGGGGCTGTTTGGGCCTCTGTGTACTTTGGGCAACTCTGCACAACTTCGAAAAGTGATGCAAGGGCTTTCCACCAGTTCCATTGTTACCGGTGGAAAGCCTTTTTGGAGTGGTTACTCGCCCGTGATAGCAGAGATCTATCGCAGGCAACGCACGCACCAACAAGTTAGAAAACAAAAGCAAAGATCTGCTCACCATCAAGTTACAAAAGAAACGAAGAAAAAAAAGGAAAAGATCTGACTGGTTGCGATGGACAGCATCACTAGTGATATTTATCGCTTATGTTAGTAAACATTCCCCTTAAGCATCTTAAGAGGTGAGCCCCCACATGCAGCCTGCAGTTTAGGCAGTTGTCATAATTTCTTTACATGAAGACACTATATTCTTTCTTTGAAATTGTCACACTGTAGCCAACTGTATTACCAAATATTATATATTTTATCTATTTTTCCCAATTTGACAATGTCAAGTCTTGTCTCTAGGGTGCAACTGTGAGATGAAATATCCTCATGGTTATTAATAAGAAGAATATTTAAGATCTCTAAAATAAAAATAGGATGCAGATAGTGACAGAGAGACAGGTGGCAAACTGACAAGAAATCAGTAGACAGAAGAGAGGATGCTTAGATGACAGCCAAAGGCAGAGTCTGTGAAGAGAAAGAAGTAGTGCTGGCAACACAGTCACTGAGGCTGAAAATAGTCAAACATCCATCAAGCTTAGCATTTTGTGCAACCTTTTTGATTGCCGATGATCTTGAGAAGATAAAGTTGAGAAAATGTTTTCTATAAAGAGGGGAAATTCTTCCTGAATGGCACAGATTTCTTATTGTACCAGAACTGTTTTTAAAGGGCATATTCTTATCACCCAATAATTTGCAAAAACTGCCTTCACACATTTCTTTCTGGTGAAAGATATGAGACTATCTTCCTGTGGTCCAGGCCATAGTGGCCCCAGTCTGAGCAAATTCCCATTAGCCCTATATACTTCACTATAAGCCTACATAACCTCTATAGTATACCATTTGGCACCGTCTCCATCTATTTGTGAGAGTTACACAGATAAATTGGAAAAAGACTGAAGTCCACTGAAGTGGGCCCGGTATGTCTGGGTCATTGGTGGGCCTTAGGAATTATTGTTTCTCCCCTCCAGAGATGATTCCAAAACATTATAGAGACTGGCTAGTAGAGGGGACATTTGCAATTTGTGCATACACTATAAGCATATATCCCACATTCCCACACTTCCAGTAGTCACAGAAGTCTAATTACTATAGCATCCTAGGCAGAGAGTTAACCTGGCTGAACACACTTTTTATTTGCAGAATTTTAGAATCTGAAGTAGAAACCTGGAGCTGTCAAAGGGACAGGTCAGAAGGTGGCTCAAGCTGTTAATATTTAGCTCAAAGTGGTATAGAAAAGCTTACTGCAAACCTCTGAATATATAGTATTACACACATTGTATACCACAGAAATGTTCTCAAGAGCCAGCAATGCCTTATGCAGATATAAAAGAGAGATTTTTACACTCCATCGTATATTCTAAGGATGCCTGTATATTAGGCCATTAATAAAGGTTGACTAGAGGCCTGCAGGACAAATGTGGCCCCTAGGAATTATTATGTTCAAAAGTCTGCCCCATAGTCGTTTTGTATGATATCCGCAGTTTTAATTTGGTCCCCAAACATGTATTATGACAAATGATTATTCCACTAACTGTCAATAGTGCACAGCCCTGCTATAGCAATACATAGAGCAATACCAGATAACTCCTCATATGTTCTTCTGTGATGTACTTAATGATTGTTCCACTTTAAAGTTTACTATGAATCTCTACCTTAATACTAACAGACTCGTAATACCTATTTAATGGCAATTATCTGACACACCTCGACCAGAGAGTGGCTGATAAAAATAAAGAAGCTGGCGAGGTTGGAGGAGCTCAAAGGAATAAACCCTAATGAGCATGTATTTATGTATATTTGTTGTATAAACTGTATAAACCTACTGTAAATTTTGGTATGATAATAATCATTCCAGACACAAGGGCACTCTCAATCTGGCAATGACCTATGTACAGAACCACCCCATCCCACCTATCCTCTGCCCCCTGTCAGGGCAGTGTTTGCTTATTCTGAACTGTTTATCCACTTAATATTTGATGTTACAGAAAACACTATATTTGTTTTGTAGAGGGATTAGGCAGATAGCGAGAATGGAACCTGCCATGCTTTCCTACTATGAAACACACCCTAGTTCATAACTGGCATTTAACTTCTATAAGCCAAAGGGTTTGCAGCAGATCCCAACCCATGGCATACACATACTCTTATACAGATTACACAACATTGGCACCAATGAAAACAGATTGGTTGCCAGTACTCACTGTCACCTCGGTGATTGACCTACTTAGATCGTACATATTCCAATGACCCATGTTTCACAAAGCACTAGTCTACATAGGTAATGAATAGCAGGCAAATATCAACCTGGGTGCACAGCTTATAAAAAAAACAGCTTTAATCAGCAGAAATGGTAAGACATTTTTCGAAATTGGGATGCAAATCACCATCAAAATCACCCGCAAAGCAACATCCCCCCATAGGATAAAAAAAAAAAATCTCCTTAATAGTTACTAGCAAACTGCCAAGCAAGACCCCTCCTAACATTTCACAGAAGGGAAAACACCCATGGCATCACTTTCCTATGCTTCCAGTAATTAGATACAAAACTTCATAGCTGCAAGCCAAATATCATACACCCATTTCAAAGGGAGGATAAACCCAAATATACTTACAAAGAAATTTTAATTTAAATGTTTAAACTATTTCATATGAAAATATTTGAAGAAATGCCCTTTCTATATCTGCTAAGTATAGCAACTCCCTGCCTCTGGCACTAAGGTTTAGTGTTAAAACCCTATAGGATATTTGTGCAGCACCATGCAAGGAAACCACCTATGGCTCATTTAGGAAGAATGGACAAGAACACTAAGGGGCCCATTTACTTACTCACGAACCGGGCGAATGCGTCCGATTGCGTTTTTTTCGTAATGATCGGTATTTGGCGATTTTTTCGGAAAATTATCGCAACTTTTTCGTTGCCATTCCGAATGTTGCGCAAAATCTGGCGATTTTTTCGTAGCGTTAAAACTTGCGCGAAAAGTCACGCCTTTTTCGTAGCCATTCCGAAACTTGCGCAAAATGTTGCGATTTTTTCGTAGCGTTCGGATTCATTCAAGCTTCAGTATGGTGACTTTTCTTGGGCCAGGTTGGAGCTGCAGGGTGCCATTGAGTCCTATGGGAGGCTTCCAAAATCATGCTAAGTCTGAAAGTTTCGCCCGCCGCTTACGAGCGTTCAATACGCAAAAGTCGCGACAAGATACGAGCGAATCGTAATGGCTACGAAAAACTTGCGTTTTTTCGCGAAAATCGTAATGGTAACGAAAAAGTCGCAACAATTTCCGAAAAGTCGTAAAGGTGCCGAAAAAATCGCAAAAAATACGAAAAAGTCGCAAAATGTTCGTTTTCCCATCAGAATTTTTCCAATTCGAATTCGTGTCTTAGTAAATCAGCCCCTAAGGAGTGCAAAATGGTATCACTCATTTATACAGCACTCGTAGATTTAAAATCAGATGCGTAAGGCAGAATGCATGACCGTTAGTGCAAGGCATCATCAGGCGGTAAATACAGGTCTCTCTCTACCGCTCTCCCTACTTACTTTGGTGAGCGCAAAGAGTAAGTTGCAGCGGTAGTGCAAGATCAGCATAAGTTAGGGCCAATGTACAAAGAGAAAAAAAAACAGCCACACTTTTCTCTACTATTTTCTGTACTTTGTACCTTTCCTACAAACGCAAAATGGGCCTTCTTGTCTGAGAATTCTATATCCTTATATTTATAAATTCTATACATATTCCCTCATGTAACTCATATTCTGCTTTTAGTTCCCTGTAAAACCTGACACTTAATGGAAAAGGTCTCCAGTCATAAGGGAAGATCAAGATTTGTCCGCTGACAGTGGGCTGTGAGACATTACTGCTGCTGGGGCTGCCACAATGGAGGGGAAAGACTGACAGTGTAATACGCAAGGTGCTGAGTCTACATTCTCTCTCACAATAAGGGGAGTTTTGCAACAGGAAGACAGTGAAGAAAAAATAACAAGTGGCTCATTCCTGCCCAAGCATTTGCATAGTAACACCTGTCTGTTCCTCCAATGCTGTAAATGCCAGGGCTTGGTTCTGACCTTTACACCATGTCCATGCCTCCTGCATAGCTCTCGCCTCACATACAGCACATACACACTGGGTAATGATCAGCTCCAATGAATGCTCCTTTAATAACTGGCAGAGAAAACCTAGTAAAATTCCATCAACTTCCAATCTGGGAAAGAGCAGCTTTTCATTAAAGGGGAACTGTGACCCAAACATTTTCATGCACAGAGAAAAAAATGTAATTAAGCAGCTTTACAATATACGTTAGTTTTGACTTTTGAAACAATGTAGCATAAGGTTAATCAGCTTCATTCTTCTATGTTTTGAAGAGTCAGAACCAGCAGTACAGAGAACAGAAAAAATAAATACTGATTTCAAATGCGATAACATTTACAAATAAAAAACAATTTAAACATTTTTAATGTTTAACAATGTAATGAATATTTGAAAATTGCTCATTGATATTTTTGCTAGTTTGATAACATTTTGGATGGAGTTCCCTGATAAAGGGGAAATTTGCGCTACTTTTTTTAAGATATGCTCAGTCAAGTTAAAAAGGTGCATAGAGTTATTCATTTTTTATAAGAGAAATGGTTTCCCCTAACTCTATATCAAATTCCCAACCAAAGCAGTCAGTAAGGCAGATAAAAACCCTTTCCTGAAACTGCAATGAATTATGGGAAGAGGTGTCCACCAATTCCATGCCATTAAGATGACAATGATCCACTCCTAGATTTTTTTAAAAAAAATTCCTCTTCATTCTAAATATTAACATTACATCTAAAAATGCCTTGAATATATCATTATCATGGCATCTCTGTAAGGATTATGTAATTTCCATCATCAGGCTAGTAAGTCCGGTGGCTACTCTACTTCCTCTAGACCTGTAATGCCTGCGGTGTTTGGAAAACCTCCATTTGTGACTGGAGTAAAACAAAAGTCAAGGGAATTCAGCAAACCCACATTTACTGTATATGTTTCAACCCCTATATCTGTTTCAATAAATTGTGTACTGTAAGATCAGTAGACTAAAGTTGGCTATACACTTGGGTCACAAAATAAGTGGATCTTTCCCTGGTATGCCGACCTTAAACTGGGCGATATTGGACTAGGGGCCAAGCGATGGGATCACAACAATGATAAATAATGGTAAATAAAGGCCGACAAGTAGAGGACTGCATGAAAGAGCCAATGCGGTCTTGCTCCGACAGGATATTTAAATGTGCCCAATAAACATTTGGCAGGAGGGACCAAGTCAGCAGCTTCTCTCTTTTCTTCTGTAAGCGGAAATCATGCACTGTGCAACTTGCTGGTCAACTGTCCTTTATAGCCAAATGCTATCATAAAGCAGGAGTAAAAGGCTGTCTACCAATTCCAAAAACAGGTCCCCGGGCTATTGGTGCCAGCTGAGTTTATTAATAAAATATCAGAACTCTGCCTTACAGACTCACCTGTGAACAGAGTCATATAGTGACGGATCATTACTGAACTGTGCACAATTGTAGATACAGAAACGCTCTAAAGATCTGTGCAGTGCAGTAGAGATAGGCTAGTATTGATCTTCGTTGGTTATTTTATGTATTAGTAACCTGTTAGATACGCTATCAGTTTGTTGAATTTATGTGTGTATTGTGCAATTTTGAAAAGCATGCAGTCACTGGATCCCTATTGGGTGTAGGGCTGCTTTATGAGTATTATCAATTTGCAATTTGGGTTTGCCTGTGTAACTGGTACCTGGACAGTGTCACTAAGTGCTATAGCCCATAGAGCCAAAGACCATTGCAATACAGGTATGGGATCTGTTATCAGGAGATCTGTTATACAGAAAGCTCTGAATTATAGAAAGGCCATCTCTCATAGACTCCATTTATCAAATAATCCACATTTTCAAAATTCACATTTTAAAAATGTATTTCCTTTTTCTATATAATAATAAAACAGTACCTTGTACTTGAGCCCAAATAAGATATAAATAATCCTTATTGGAGGCAAAACAATCCTACTGGGTTGATTTAATGTTTAAATGATTTTAGGTAGACTGGTACAGAGATCCAAATTAAGTAAAGACCCCTTATCTGCAAAACCCCAGGTCATTCTGGATAACAAGTGCCATACCTGTACAAAGCAGGTGGATCACTATACCCCTTCCAATCCCAATAGCAAATGGAAAAAATAGTCTCCTCTCTGTGTAGTTTCACCCTTAATATTCCTAATTTTACAGTAATGAAAACAACCCTAATGTAGGTAGTTTAGGAAGTATGGACTAATGCATCATTTAGGGGAGAGCCAGTGCCTAAAAAAATAAATCAGGCAGCAGGATTGGGCAAGGGCTAGAATGGAAAGAACACCTGAAGGGGTAAAATATGTGAGGGGCAAATAAAGTTGCACCTAAGGACTAAAGGCTATATTCAGCGTGTGCCTAGTGTAACTTTTGTGTAGAAAAGAGCTGGTGGGTTACAGTAGGGTTATGCAGGGTTGCTAAGCCAGATCCTGATTTCAGCCCAGACACTTACAGCACTAGAATACAGTTCAAGCTACTAACCCCCTTTAAAGAACTCACTAGTGGCAACTTTTGCCCATGCTTTCTCATAACTAAGTACAAAGCTAAATCCTATAGTAAAAGTAGGTGGGATTTGAGGACTTATCCTCTGCCTTGAATTCATACATAGGGCTAAGGTCTAGGGATATATGGCTATTAGGTTAAGATATAAATGCTCAACCCTACAGACCCCAGAGAAAGTTCAGATAATCCCACCCAACATGGGTTAGTGCTATGTACACCAGTAGATATGCTTGCTGCAATGCTTTTAGGGAGAAAAATATCCTTCCCTGCTATCACTTTCCATCCCCTCGAATGGGGATGAAAATAAATGATACTGTATATATCCTGAATCTAGAATTCTACTGGGGATTGACCTGAACAGGTTTGTCATTCTTAGGAACTTTGTATACCTATACAAATTCATTAAAAAAATATCAATAGTACAGGTATGGGATCAGTTATCCGCAAACCCGATATCCAGAAAGTTCCGAATTACAGAATGGCCGTCTCCCATAGAGTCCATTATAAGCAAATAATTCTAATTTTTGAAAATTATTTAATTTTTCTCTGTAATAATAAACCAGTACCTTGTACTTGATCCCAACTAAGATATATCCTTATTGCAGGCAAAACAATCCTATTGGGTTTATTCATTATTTAAATTATATTTTAGCAGACAAGTTATGGAGATCCAAATTACGGAAAGATCCCTTATACAGAATACGCCAGGTCCCAAGCATTCTGGATAATAGGTACCATACCTGTATTAAAGTTATTTGTAAATGCAATTGTAAGTTAAGGCAGTGCTTGTTTATCCTTTTCTGTTCTGTGGTTCTATGAAGTCCGTTCTACTCCAGCACGGCAGGGAATATAAACAGCCAGGCAGATACTGCTTTCAGTAGCAATTACACATCTTAATAATGTTAAAAGCACTGAACAGGTTTAATAATGTATATTGGAGAGTTGCTTACAATGACATTTCCTTTCATTATGCAAAAATCAGTTTTTGAGTGGAAATCCCCTTTAAACATCACATGAATTAATTCTCTTGATGAAGTAATACTCTTGATGATTGAAGCTGACAAATTCGGTTCACAGATGATGACACTAAATATTTATTATAATTGCCTTAATTTTTCCATTTCTGTATTTTCCATCTATGTGTCTTTTTTCCTGGCGTCATTCTCTTTCCACACGTAGCTGAGCAGAATTTTACTGCAGATTATCATCACTTGTGCTAGGCAATATAAATAACATACAGATAACAGAGTGAAACTCACTGCTTGTTTGAACAGAGGCTCACAGCAAGTTAAAGGGAAAGTGTGCCTTATCCCTTTTTTGGCCAAACCACTGAACAGCTTTCTCTGGCCATATACACATAGTCCAGTGGACCAAACTGGATAAAAACTCTACAGACCATCACCAAATCAAAGAAGTGCTATGCAGGCTGCTCCACCGGTAACTCTATGCACAGGCACATGTAAATGGGATTTCTGGCTGTTTAGATATTCAGGACAGATTTTTTTGAACTAGGCAAACAATCCTTTGGTGTCCATACCATACGAGGAACTATGAAAGGCTAAAAAAACACCCACTGGTGACTCTAGCGGCATGCTGTCTTCCCAGTGAAATCAGATAGGAAGATACAAAAGACAAAAAGTGTCATTGCATACTGATTTGCACCCACTAAATCACCTGGTGTGTTTAAATGGATGCAGTTGTGGATCCCTGTCTATCAGGCAGAAGTTACAGTCAGAGTGGGGATGGCGCATTTCCAATGAATGCCATTAGGACACTGCCACTCAGGACAGATTCTCGACCTGCAGAAAAACATAGGCTGAGAATCCCTATGCTCTTACTGATGTTCTGCACTAGCACTCAAGTATTCAGTTTTGCGTTAAAATACACTGTGTGCGCCTGCACCAGGGACAACGCAATGGCTCCCAATGCAGACACATCAATAAGCTTTATAGAGCACAGGGCGGATTCTTGGCCTGCATTTTTCTATTTCCTTTAAATCTTATTTGGTCTGCTGTACCTATTAATGCCACACACTGCAGGAACCATGGAATTACCATTGTGTTCAGGGCGGCAGTAGATCCAATACCCCCCCCCCCATGTTAATAGGCAGACTTGTACATGATTCATCAGAGCAGACTGGATGCAAGCAATGGCACAATACAGAAATGCAAGAAACATGTTTGAATACAAATAAGTTTAATAAATGGCTGCTGCCTTAAATTACTTTGTATGTGACTTAGCCTATCAGGCTTCCTATTCCTATTAATGTTAACTGATGTCATGTGCCTAGGGCCCTACCTGCCTACCCTCTAGTTCGGCTTTATATAATACCTGCTTTCAGGCCGGCTGAGGGAATGAGGATGCGATTAGCCTTTTTCTTGATTACCTCATCAACATCTCGCATCACATTGCTCCTCTTGCAGGTCCAGAACTCAGGTTCGGCAGGAGAGACAGGTGCCTATGGTTTAACTTAAGGATAGGCACTAGGCACATAGCACAGAAATGCTGCACTGACTTCTCTGAAAAAAGATTTGTTGTGTCTGTAATTCCTGTGCCACAGACACACAGCTTTCTGTTCTCTGCTCTTTCCTGCTCCCCCCCTCCCTCAAGAATCCTAAGAACTCACTCCCCCCCTTAGGAATGTGGATCTGAGCCAATCAGCAGGAAGCTGACTCATAGTCTTACAAACTGAGCATGTTCACTTGGTCTGGGTGTCTGTGCAGGAGTGAGGCATTATGGGAACTCTCTTTACACTGCTCAGCGTTTTTTCTTCCTGTTTGGCTTCAGATCTTCTGAACAGTTGAAATATGGAGAGACTTAAGGGCACTATTGAGACAACTGAAGGTATGCCTGCAGCTTAAGATTAACTCTTTATTAGCCTTTCCTTCTCCTTTAATGGCAGTAATGACTTGAGGGGGTACAAAGCTGTCACTGCGGGCCCAACCTGAAGCCCAGAGTTTTGGAAAACTGGCTGACTGATCTCCTAGATACATCTGGCACCTCAGCTTGAAGGACTTTTAGAGTGAAATTTGTCTTGAACCTGTATATGCTGTCCTAGACACTCCCGTAATAATTATGGCTGAATTGATGATACCTAAACAAGAGGTAGAACTACTGTACATGTGGTGTGCACAGGAAATCGAAATAAGCCTGTGGCCTTGCTTGTTCCCGGTGGTTCTGTTACAGTGGCGGGTCTATGGTAGTTCCGCTACTTCCTTTAAAGTACAAGAAAGATGGCAATAAACCCAAAGCTGTTCTTAATAATTAATGCTTGTTCCCCATGGTTCTGTTACAGTGCTGGGTACATGTTCCACTACTTCCTTTAGAGGACAAGGAAGATGGCAATATAATAATAATTATATCATAGCTTATACTTATCATATAACATTTTATATAACTTCTGTCTATGGCAAATAAGGGCGAATAAAACTCAACTTTATGAATAGCTACTATTTTATCTTTAATCAAAGTATCACATGGAAAAAGTTTAGTCTTCTTTTAAAAATGTCCTATTGGTGACAGTCCCTTTTTGTCCAGTCACCGGAGCAAGAGATCAAGGACTGACCTTTGTATCTGGAATGCTTGGCATTACTACAGCAGCTGAGCCTCACGTGTTAGCAGAATCCTCTGTGTCCTTCTACTGCTGTCATAGAGACTTGCAGGAACCACGTGTACAGCATGCTGGGATGCTATCTGCCCAATGAAAGCAAGTTCTCCTACAATCTTCTGATACAGGCATATCCAATTTAATCTTTTGCAAAAGTCCACATACTTTCCAATCAATCATGTAAAAATTGTCTTCCACAGGCTCTGACTACTGAATTGATTCATTTATTTTGTGCCCTTAAGTCTCCCCATATTTCTCCATTTCAGATGATCTGAAAAGATTTCTGTAAAGAAAGTTCCATAATGCCTCACTCCTGCACCAAGACCAAGACCCCAGTTTGTAAGACTATGAGGATGCTTCCTGCTGAAGGGCTCAGATCACACATTCCTAAGGGGGGGAGTGAGTTCTCAGCATTCTTGGGGGGGGGAGCAGGTGAGGGGAGAGAGGAGAGAGCTGCACAGACTCTGGCACAGGAAAAAAAAAGAGACAAGAAATATTTTTCCTTTTGATAGAGAAGTCAGTGCAGCGTTTCTGTGAGTGCTTATGGCTGTATTTACATAGACCTTTCTGATAAAGCTTACTTAGTTTTTACCTTTCTTTCTCTTTTAAGTCTAGGGTGGCCCAACCCAAAAGGTCCAAACTGGGGCCTGCAAGTCAGCCCTGGTCATAGAAAGCTAGGTATCAAAGGGGCACATTTACTAATCCACGAATCCGAATCCGAAACGAACATTTTCAGTATTCAGAAGTATTTTTTGCGATTTTTTTCGTCGTCATTACGACTTTTTCGTAAATTGTCGCAACTTTTTCGTAGCCGTTATGACTTGTGCGAATTGTCACGACTTTTTCGTAGCCGTTACGATTTGCTCGTATATTGTCGCGACTTTAAACTTTCAGACTTTGCATGATTTTGGAAGCCTCCCATAGGGCTCAATGGCATTCTGCAGCTCCAACCTGGCCCAAGGAAAGTCTCCCATAGGGCTCAATGGCATTCTGCAGCTCCAACCTGGCCCAAGGAAAGTCACCCATAGGGCTCAATGGCACTCTGCAGCTCCAACCTGGCCCAAGGAAAGTCTCCCATAGGGCTCAATGGCACTCTGTAGCTCCAACCTGGCCCAAGGAAAGTCTCCCATAGGACTCAATGGCACTCTGCAGCTCCAACCTGGCCCAAGGAAAGTCTCCCATAGGGCTCAATGGCACTCTGCAGCTCCAACCTGGCCCAAGGAAAGTCTCCCATAGGACTCAATGGCACTCTGCAGCTCCAACCTGGCCCAAGGAAAGTCTCCCATAGGGCTCAATGGCACTCTGCAGCTCCAACCTGGCCCAAGGAAAGTCTCCCATAGGGCTCAATGGCACTCTGCAGCTCCAACCTGGCCCAAGGAAAGTCTCCCATAGGGCTCAATGGCACTCTGCAGCTCCAACCTGGCCCAAGGAAAGTCTCCCATAGGGCTCAATGGCACTCTGCAGCTCCAACCTGGCCCAAGGAAAGTCTCCCATAGGGCTCAATGGCATTCTGCAGCTCCAACCCGGCCCAAGGAAAGTCTCTCATAGGGCTCAATGGCATCCTGCAGCTCCAACCTGGCCCAAGGAAAGCCTCCCATAGGGCTCAATGGCACTCTGCAGCTCCAACCTGGCCCAAGGAAAGCCTCCCATAGGGCTCAATGGCACTCTGCAGCTCCAACCTGGTCCAAGGAAAGTCTCCCATAGGGCTCAATGGCACTCTGCAGCTCCAACCTGGCCCAAGGAAAGTCACGATACTGAAGCTTGAATGAATCCGAAACTTTCGTACTTGGCGCAAAGGCTACGAAAAAGTTGCGACAATTCGCGCAAGTCGTATCGCTACGAAAAAGTCGCAACAAATTATGAAAAAGTCGTAACGGCTACGAAAAAGTCGCAACAATTTACGAAAAACTCGCAAAATACAGATCATTACGAAAAAAACGCATTCGGACGCTTTTCGGACGTTCGTGGATTAGTAAATGTGCCCCAAAGAGTCACAAAATCAGAAAAGGAAAGCCCTGGAGATATAAGCGCAGGGGCTGCATGACAAGGGATCCGAATAACCAGCAGCCAGATTACACTGGTTTATATTTAGAGATTGGAAGAACCAGGTGCAGCTGTGATTAGGTGAGAAGGAAAGAGTTAAGGCAGGAGAAGGCTGGTCTGGGGAGGGGCGGAGAAAGAGAGGGATGTGATGTCAGAAAAGCACTCACTTCCTTATCTTCTGAGCAGGTAGAAACATCCCACCCACCCTCCCTCTTTTTGCATATTTTGAGAAATGTCAGGAGTTTCTCTTCTTTTGGTTTTCATATTATCTATTAATAACTGAATGTGGAATTTTACCTGAATGCATTTTTATATTGTTCTTTCTGTATCTTTATATGGTATAAACTTGAGAGTCAGCTTTGTGTTTAATTCATGTTAACGATTTCTTGATCCAGGGAATGTTTCCGATCGCCCAGGGGGTCAGGAAGGAATTTTTTCCCTCTTGAGGCATAATTGGCACTAGCTTCAGGTTGGGTTTTTTGCCTTCCTCTGGATCAAAATAGTGGATATATGATAATATATTTTAAGTTTTATTTGTCACAGCAGCGGTAGGACCTTGCCAGAGTACTGCACAGGTCATTTTAGCAGAGGGAGAAAGGAGGTTCTCTCCTGTGACTGCACGGTGGATTGATAGATACAGACGCTACTACTGCTTGTGCTAGGTGACAGCCTGCTTGGATTTCCTATCATCGAGACACTGCAGATCCAGGACCGGCAGGGCTGCTGAACTTCTCTCATGGTTGGTAATGCAGCTCCTGCTGGTAGCAGAGTTTGGGGCCATCCTCTCTGTAGGTAGAGGCAGTCTAATACTCCTTCAAGTCTTCAGCGAGGAACGGCAGAGCATAGTAGCGACCTCTTATGGAATTATGGCTTTAGAATATTGCCTTGGGTTAGGCTGGCAAGGTCCTATTTATTTGATAAAATGTGAATAAATGCTGTGGCCATTTTCTCCACCTCTGTTTCCTGGTGTTTCATTGAGATATGTAACAAGGGGGTTCAGTGGGGTGCCTAAAGGCGAAGGGTCAATTGAGGAGTCCCCTTGTCATGTAGGGATCAGCAGTCATTTCCTGATAATGTAACTAGAGAATAAGATTTGTGTTGTTACAGATATTTGCTATCTTCTGTCCCAACCAACTGCATGATCTCTTATATCTGCTGTGTGGCCACAGACATACAATAATAAGAAACATAGTTCATATGATCTTCAGACTGTGTGGGCTCCGAGTAATCATCCCGATAATTTTCGTACCATGGCAATTGGTCATTTAGTCGATCGGACAGGTTAGAAAATTTCAGTTGGATAACGATAAAATCTGTGCATGTATTGCGTATCTGATGATATCCTTGGGGGACCTACAATTCATTTCCAGGAAGTCTCTTTCGTACGATTGGTGTCTGCTAACTATTTCCGATTTGTTATTTTTAGGACTTTATCCTACAATTTCAGTCTGAATGGTAGTTTTAGATCGTTGCATGTAAATGTACAATCGCTATCCGAATGTTTATCAGAAAACTAAAAGTGTATGGACTCCTTAATGTCGAAAACACACAGAGCTACTTGTAGCAGATACTTGGCACCACTGCAAAAACAGACAATGCTGATAATTTACTGATAATTGCCTCTACAAGCTGTTTAGCAGAGATACTTCTCAGTATTGTCTATGGCAGGGTATTTTCTAGCTTTTCATAGCCGTGACAAGTAGCTGCTACTAAGTAGCTCTGTATGTCTTCATCCTAAGGGCAATGACAAACGGAGCTACTTTCAGCTGCCACATTATAGACAATACTGATAATTGTGGCTACAAGTGTTTTAGCAGAGACAGTTCTCAGTATTGTCTATGGCAGGGTATGTTCTCGTGTTTTGTAGCTGCGGCAAGTAGCATCATGTGTCATAGCCCTCAAGTGAAAAAAATAAACTTTGTCCTTTAAAAATCCTGTCTTTCTCCTGTTGTGTTTATCTTTGGGCTAAAAGTAGAGACATCTGCTGGCCCTCAGTCACAACTAAGTGCCCATGGCCCATGTCATTTTATCTGCATCTGCTTTATTTTTAGCTCTGTACTAAAGTGAAGGGTAAAATGCCAAATTTGTATGTCAGTTCTCATGTGATGCTCACTTTTCCTTTTATAGTTTTTGCTTTTATGCTTTTTTCCCAGGACCAACTTTGAGATGCAAATGGGCAACGAGCTTATGCCTGCTTTTAGTAATTGTGTCATTTTCCCTACAGCTGAGAAAGAAATCGAGAGAAATATTTCAATTCTGCATAAAAAAATAATTCATTTGATGTACATGGAGGCTCGCAATGCTACTTCAGAAACAGGCTCTCTACTTGTCCGGGATATTCATGGCAGTTTTCTCAATATTATTGTTCATCAAGTAAAAATACAGAGTTTTTTCTTAGCTAATATATACTGTGTAACTGCCAAATCCAATGCATTTCTGTTGCATCCACTGCTGATTGCTTATAAAGTCTATGTTCAGCATTCTGTGAATAACTTATACATGTGTTGGTGCAATCCTTATATTCAGCCTACAAATGAAGTTAGCAAGTGCATAGGGGGGTGAAAGAAAGGTTTCTATAAATATGAATAACTAGGTTGGTCTGTTTGTAAGTCCACTAAAATGAAACACAGATCACAATCTAAACAATTGTTGGTACTAGATTAGTTGATACTACTTATTACTGCCTTTAAAAAATCACAGCACTAGCCATTTTGTTCTTTTTTTGAATATGTTGTGTGGGTATATTACTAATATGTACTCCTGCAAAAACTGCAGGAAAGTCTTGTGAAGTGCAATAGTCAGCCTATGGCTTCAGCCAAGTGTGTCAGGAGAGACACTTCCTAAAGAATGTTTTAGGAGGCAAATCCTATACCAGTGCCTATGGCACTCTAATTATGGCACAATAAGTGGCCATTCGGTGGTTAGAATGTCTTCTTCAATGAATGCTAACATTTATTAGGTGCAGTTTGGAGGCTTGGGGCAGCTGTAAACTAAGATCTCAAAATGGGTTGGCTTAAGGGCAATAGAACTAATCTAAAATTTCAGAAATATTATTCAATTTTGTATATCAGTATAGGAAAATCTTGTGATGATCTTGCAATCGCCCTTTTTTTTTTTTTTTTTTTTTTTTTTAGCAAATAGGGCTTTTAATAAGTTCTCTTAGATTTTAGAGATGCCAGTTTTTAAAAAAAACAATAGATTTAAGATCAATGCCTGTTCCTTGGACACATAGATTATACACTGTTATTACAAATAAATCCATTTTATTTTTTCAGTTGCTCTGTTCTAGTAGATGCAGTATTTTCTTGTTTCAGTGTGGGTTTTAATTACTATACACAATATAAACATGTAGAGAATGAATCTTCAGCAAAAATAGGGAGTTGTGCCCTCATTTAATATTTGCTGAGAAAAGACTGTCAGTGATGTACATTATGGAACAGGAGGCTGCACGGCTGCCTTAAGATAGATTTCCTCCTCTCTTGGGAAGAGGCCAGTGCTTAGGAAAACAAATTCTTAAATCCTCATTAGGCTGATGGCCCGCAGAGTGAGTTAGTCACCTACGATAGATCACTGCTACCACAGGAGACTTACCGCTCTGAAATGCCTTTCCACCGGCAACTCACTCCGTGGGCCATCAGCCTTAATTGTTGGGTGGCTACTAGCCCACATGGATTATTACTGTAGGTGCTTAGTTATTAAATTAGTAATTCAAATCATTTATTAATTTTATCATTTATTTATCTATTTCTTAACCTTTTTTTTTTAGGCGACCAAAAACTGGTTCAAAACCAGTTATGCACCTCATTTTCACTTCTATTTTGCTGTATTGCATTGGGGCTTATTTTTGGGTCCTGAATCCCTGTAAAAAGGACAGAATTAGGGCAGTGGTACATGGGGAGATTAGTCGCCCGCGACAACGAAGATTTGTCGTGGTCGACTAATCTCCCTGCAATGCCATCCCACTGGCTAGAATGTAAATCGGCAGTGGGATGGTATACGTCTTGCTGCAATGTCCCGCAGTTGCCCGAAGTTGTCTTCGGAGGGAACTTCAGGCAACTGCGGGACATCGCAGCGACGCATATACCATCCCACCGGCGATTTACATTCTAGCCAGTGGGATTGCATAGCGGGGAGATCAGTCACCCATGACAACAAAGATTTGTCACGGGGCAACTAATCTCCCCGTGTACCACTGTCCTTAAAGTTGTATGCAGGCATGTGAGCTTGTATCAATTTTGTTAATGAAGATATTAGTTATATTGCTAATGATGAGACTAAACAGGTTAATAAGACCATCCAAGGATAGTTTTTGAAGTTTTGTAGGATTTGGAAATTTTACAGGGGTTGCTGTATTCCTGAGTGGTTGGTGTAGCAGCTATGGCACCCAGCTGGGTAGGCGCAGCACTGGGAAAATTAATTTATTGTAACATTTTGTTTAAAGTCACAATTTTTGTGTTACAAAATTATATTTATTTGTTAGAAAAGGGGATGGCAATGCATATGTAAGAGAATGTATATAAAAAAAATTGGGTGAACCATTAGAATGGATCTTTACCAGATGAAATAGGATGGGGCAATCCTGCCTGTTCCTTTGGCAGTAATAAAGTAAATATTTGACTATGTTTGTTGCTGTATTACTTTCTACATATGGTAGCCCTTTGTATATATGAAAAATAAATGCTGATAAAAAGGCATTGGTCTGTTTTATTGTGCTCAGAATTAATTTTTAGACATACTGGTAAACTAACAAGACCCACCTATACTCAAACTTCCAGCTGGTGGGCACAGGTACTGATATGAGTATATGATATGAGAATAACAGTAGATGGGTGGCAGAGTTGCTTGTGTACTCAGCTTGCAAGACCACTATACTATTAATCAATTAACAATAGAGATAAAATATCCTGTTTACATAAAATCAGGAAAACTGGAAGGGAAGTGAGGAAACGAACTCTCAAATATTAAGGTTATCATCCAAAAGACAGGAAATTCTAGATGCTGAACATTACACAAATGATCAAGAATAAGAACTAAAGTAATGACTATACAGAAACATATATGTGTTATTAACAGTAGGAATGTAGACCTCCAAAAAAGAAGAGTGTTTTTTCTAGGTACCATGGAAGAAATTAAATAGAGGGGTTTCCTCTAAAATACTAATAGATTGTTTCAGTGATAATTACTAATACCTGTCTCTACATGTGTTTTAGCAGGGGCAATTCTCAGCATTGTCTATGGCATTTTCTGGCGTTCAGTAGCTGTGAAAAAGTAGCTGCTACTAGAAGCTCTGCAACAAATCTTCGTTGCCGCAGAGCGACTAATCTCCTCGTCTGTCACCTCCCTAAATCACTATATTTACTGAGGAGTTTTCAGGCCTCCTGTAGTGCATTTTATTCTGAGGATGCATTTCTGGTAGAGGATGCCAATTCCCCAGCCAGAAATTATGAGTTTAGGTCTATTCATGTGGAGAAATGTGAGCTGTGTATTACTTTTAGCCACCATTACTGAGCAGTGTGAACAAATAAGAGGTCATTCATGACTTTACCAGCCGCTAATGCAGAAGTATTAATGGATGCAAAATCATGTATTTTAGTGCTAATTCCTGCAACAGAGACAGTGCTTAACTCTGCACCTTGCACTGCATATGCACATGGTGTATTTACAGGTATGGGATCCCTTATCCGGAAACCTGATATCCAGAAAGCTTCGAATTACGGAAAGCCTGTCTCCCATAGACCCCATTTTAATCAAATAATTCAGATTTTTAAAACTGATTTCTTTTTTCTCTGTAAAAATAAAACAGTGCTTTGTATTTGATCCCAACTAAGATGTAATTAATCCTTACTGGTTGTAAAATAATCCTATTGGGTTTATTTAATGGTTAAATTATTCCCTTTTCTCTGTAATAATAAAACAATACTTTGTATTTGATCCCAACTAAGATATAATTAATCCTTACTGGTTGTAAAATAATCCTATTGGGTTTAATTAAATTCTTAGTAGACTTAGGTTTGAAGATCCAAATTACGGAAAGACCCCCTTATACGGAATACTCTTGGTCCCGAGCATTCTGGATAACAGGTCCTATACCTGTATATTACTTTTAATTGGCAATCATTGGGTGCCTTCACATACAATCAGGGTATTTTAGGTCCGAGCCAATCTAGGCAGAGACCTGGAAGCTTGCCCCCCACTTAAACTGGCAATCAGTACATGCACAGTAGGGCTTCTACATTTTGCATGCTTCAGTATAAAAGAAGAAAGTGCACATAAATCTGGTCAGAAACGAAATGGCAAAAATTTAGAAGAAAGAAGCGCACATAGGGAAATACCATTTTGTATAAGAACCCAACCAATATAGGTAATATGGTTAATTAGTGCTCAGACAAGGAGCTAATTTGATCCACCCTGGGTGCTCACAAACATTATATCCCCTTTGTGGGGATATTTTTACAAATAGTAAGTATGTGATTGGGGTATCAAGTATGCAAGTCTAGTCCTCTGTGGTTCATTACATTTACCAATTCAAAAAGTGAAAAGAATTAAAAAGAATAATAGTGTAATTTCATGCTCCTATAGGTGGGACAAAGGCTACACATCAGCTCTGTTGCTATATTTGAGGGTCTATCTCTGCACCATATATTTTTTTTGGAGTATATAATTTTTTTATTATATAGGCACTTGAGGGCCATACCCCTAAAGCTGCTGCCCTAGGCACAGGCCCTTTCATATCTATAAACAAGGCCCTGCATATAATATAAATTATTAGAATAATAATAATGTAATGTGACGTAATCCTTGACTACTTTTAATCCTTTAGAATATGGGAATGTGGGGGCGATGAACATATTGAACCCACCCCTTATGTTACAGGAAGTCGTCATTGTCAGATCTCAGCTTTTCAAAACCATTCTATGGCCATGAACACAGAGCGTTGCTGCTTTTTTCTATGGGATAAGTGAAGCAGACCTGCTCCCTTCCACAGCTCCATTTATCTGCTTCTGGTACACGGAGCAGAGGGTGGCCCGACAATGCCTGCTTTGACATTTAGAATTGGAAAACGAACATTTTGCGACTTTTTCGTAGTTTTGCGATTTTTTCGTCGCCGTTACGACTTTTCCGTAAATTGTCGCGACTTTTTCGTAACCGTTACGACTTGCGCGAATTGTCGCGACTTTTTCATAGCCATAACAAATTTCGGGAATTGTCGCAACTTTTTCATTGCCATTATGACTTTCGTGAATTGTCGCGACTTTTTCGTAGCCATTACGACTTTCGCGAATTGTCGCAACTTTCGTATTGAGCTCGAAAAAGTCGCGACAATTCGCGAAAAAGTCGCAAAGTACCGATCATTACGAAAAAAACGCATTCGGACGCTTTTCGGACATTCGTGGATTAGTAAATGTGCCCCCTTGTGTCTTTAAGCTCTGGTGGCTTAAGGAGAAGTGATTTCTTTGCGATGTCTTTTAATTAGCCAGTGAAAAAAGTAGGCTTGAGCCCCTTTTTTGATTGGATTGGGCAGAACCTGCACTCAATATATCAATATCAATATAGTATCCCAGACTCAATACAAAGTCTTTACTTAATCTTAAATTATGTTTTTATTCACAATATCCATATTAAGAACATACAGACCCTACAGAGTGCCACTTTTCACGTTTCATACCCTACTGGCACTTAGTCATTGGCACTTTTCCTTAGCCAGACGAGTAGGCTGAACTTGTGAAACACGCAAGTGCCAGAAGTGCTGTATGCTCTCAGTACTCAGTGACCTAACAACATTCACCCACAGCTGCTCTCTGCAGGTACGTGCCTGTGAACGTGTAGTGTACGTGCGTTTTGCCTCATGAACTCCAGTATCAACCTCTGTGCATACAGTATATCTGCCATGCACAAGCATTTGGTGTGTGCAATACACTGCAGCTGCCTATACCAGCGACATATGGGACTGCTGTGATTCTTGATGACAAATATGAAGGCTTCTCACCTAAACAGAAGGATCTGCAGCAGCTCTACAGCAAATTACTGCTGTCAGGTGACTGGCCATTAAATATGCATGACTCAAAGAATTTCTGGGTGAGCTAACATATCCGACAACCTAACACCATAAATGTTTTTTAAATGGCCAAACTGGATTTCACTATTTATAGAAAGACTTAGGGCAAAATGTGTATGTGTCATAAAGATTAATTTCACTTAAAATAACATTTCAGAGGAGAAACAAGAATTTTTCGAACTGGCCAAAATGTTGATGTAAAATGCAGGAAACAAGTTTAAAATCTGGGAAAAGCAACCACTTAAATGCATTATAAATTTTTGGGACTTTAATATAAAATGCATGAAAACTTAAAATGCAGCAGTGTACATAAATGCTTCCCCCCATATCTTTCCTTTATTATTGCACCCTCTTTGACTTCTTTAGGAGCAGCTTGATGGTTTGGGAATCTCTGCGATAAGATTTTTAATACCACTTGTAAAATATTCAAGTGTCAGACTGGGGCACCTGGGGCCCACCAGAGAACCTGAACCTCAGGGGCCCACCTATATAATCATGTGAGCCCACTAGGGAAATAAAAGCAAAAGCATACCAAAGTAAACAAATTAATTCCTACTAAAATAGAACAGACACATAAAGACCAAGCCAGGGGAGACATGCCTACACTGGGCAACTCCAGGGATTATATGGGAATTTGACATCTCTGCCTTGGGTCAGTTTTACCCATTGCCTTCTCCTAAATTAGCCACTATTTTGTCCCTAAATTGTGAAAAACCCAGCTCATTTGCACAAAAAATACTAGGACCCTCCGACGCCGCCGTGAACAAAAAGCCTAAGAACTAAAGCAGGGCTGTGGAGTTGGTAGATAAATTCTCCGACTCCGACTCCTCAGTTTCTGATACTTCCGACTCCGACTCCTCTGTTTTTCATACGCTAATGTATTTTATACATTCATTGAAGGAAAGGAAGGAGACATACATGGGTTCCCAGTGGGCATTGGGTTCCCTGTAACAGAGGAACACGACGCAGTGGAGCTGCCGCACCTTAACTGTGCGTTACGTCACATTTAGTGAAGCATACAGTCAATGAAAAGCATGCCTTATGGTCGCTCAACGTGTTTGTTTATGCACTGCGTGCATTGGGCTTTATTCTGATAGCAGAGAAGTAATTATTTATGACTGTTTGTGAATTGGGACATTTAAACTTGCTTTATTTTTTTTTTTATTCCCATTTAAATTTAGTAGGAGTCGGAGTCGGTTCATTTTTTGCCGACTCTGACTCCAGGTACCCAAAATTGCCTCCGACTCCTCGACTCCAACTCCACAGCCCTGAACTAAAGACTACTGTTGGTATTTTTCACCAATAATGTGCTCCTAAATTAGCCCATATTTCATCCATAACTTGTTAAATATTGCTAGTCTTCAAATAAAACACTGGACCAGAACTAAAAACAACTTTAAGTCTGTATAGGTGACCCCTGGTGTGGGCTTACTCCTCCATCAAACAAGGGGAACCCCTGCAGCACAACTCTTCACAGACACCATTTTGGGGAGCAGGAACTTTCTTCAGCAAAACTGACAGAGAACCTGGAAAAGTAAAAGCTGATGCTACAGGTGCTATCATGTATTGCTGGCAACAAGGAACAGATATATTTTTTTATGTTTTTCCCTGGCAGGAGTCAGATTTCTTTGCATACACTAAACAATGAATTTTATTTTTGGTTAAATTCTGAGAGCAGATACTTTGGTGATGGCAAATATTATTAATAACCACAAGAAAAATAAAGCGTTTAGTCCTCTTTCTTCTCTGGAACAAGTAGGAGCTGTGGATTGAAAATAATGACCAACTTGTGATCTATTAGGAGCACAGACTCCACAACCGAATAATCCTATTAGAGCAGAACCCTGTAAGCCTGCTCGTCACTGTCCCACACCGTAGCGTCACACGCTTATATACGTGAATGTGACGCCATAATCTCGCGAGATGAGGTTTGTGACGCCGGGATTAGCTGTCAGACCGCAGCCGGGGAGCCGGACATTATTGGCGTTGCGGGACGCATAAGCAGCGATCCGGGACTGCGGGTTGTGTTAGGAAAGTCGGCACTGCCCCCGCGAAAAGTGTCACTGTTGGGCGGTATGTGGTTGCCGTATCGCCATTTACGCTTACAGATACACCGAGCAATTTATACATACATAGATCATATACACATTGTGAACTGGCTTCTGTACATGAGGCATTGTTCTGTATTATAGTATGTGTATTATATACATGTTGCTTGGCAACCATATTGTATTTGAAGGGCTATCCTTTAAACAGGCCACGCCCACATGTATTTTGCTGTACATTATCAGCATCACGAAGCCAATACCCACCCTGTACCCTACAAATTAAAGCCTATCTATAACTTCCATCAGGCACATGAACCATCACTGATACAACTGTACAAGTACCCTCTATTGCACATTAAAGTTCCCTGATATATGCCAGCTATATCCAACCAGCACACTTTACAGCTTTCCCTTTATGTGGTATAAACCACAGCTATGCATGATCTTCTGAACCCCCTGCAGCCCAAAATGGTCGCTATGTTAATCTAAGCAGCTGTCAGGGGATGCCAGGACTGTAGGTGAAACCAGCCATATAATATATCATAGACATACAATATAGCAGCATGCTTGCTTTTATCTCTGTTATTTGTATTGGATTTGTTCTTGGACCCCTGTGACCTACCCCTGTTTCCAAACCCTTATTGCTAAACCTGCTGTTGCCTGTGTGTGGTGAAACCATCCTGTAACATTGAGTCAAGGTCAGAGCAAGATCTGCACGCCAAGAGTTCAGGATCAGGCTGGCATGCTACTTAGGCTTCCGTCGCTTTCTTAAAATAACACTGCACTTTGTTGCTTGGGCCAGAGAAATGTCAGCTCCGGCATTAAACTGGGTTAACTCCTGTGCTGTTAGAAGAGAAGGGTGTCTGGTAAGAGGAGGGCAGTAATTGTAGAGAGCAAAGGTGAACTTTTAGATCAGTGGCTTATGCTATAGCCACATATAAGTACACATCATTTATGTAATGTAACTCAATGTGCACTACACCCATTTCGTTATCATTACTTATTGGTGACGAGAATTCAAAATCTTGAGATAAACCAGGCCTTTATAGGTGCCTGCTGAGCCATAAGCTTGTTAATTATCTCTACTGCAGTGATGCTTAGGTCAGTGGAGAACAGGGCAATTGTGATATTTTGCTGCAATTGCCCTTACATGAACCAAAATGTTAATTTCCATATTCTTTCCAAATGATAATCATCGGTGAGTGCACTGGCAGGGTCAAGGTGGTTATTATTTATGCCCATTGGCAGTTATCAGTGTTTTGTTGCTCACCCACTAACTATACTTGTAATCGACAATCACCCTGCCTGTCCTTCCCTTAACCAGTCATCCTCCCCTGTGAGAAGGAATGTTTGTTTTCAGGATAGCCTGACAGCAGTGCAGGTGACTCGTTTGCATCTGTCCACCCATTTCTCATGTTTCCTGAATGTATGAGACAGAACAATGTGTATTGCTGGAATTATGTAAATAACTTGTGTTAAGGAGATAAACTCACAATCCAGTTACAGCTGAAACCAATGTGTCATTGTGGGAGAAACAAATGTTTTACTTCTAAAAAAGCAATTGTTGCTTTTTTTTGTGCTTGTGAATCCTGGTGTATGTTCTTGTACTCATGTGATGGAGCTACTTCCTATGAAAAAAAGACCCAGCAATCCTAGCAAAAGGGATTCTGGATATCTTCGTGAACAAACCACACTTGAGCTGGTAGGCCTCCTCTGTGCTAAATAGGGAGGAGAATGGGCCGAGAGCTTTGTCACATGGTGTCGGAGAGAGAAAGCAATGACCCATGTTGCTACTTGTCATAGGTACAAAACACCAGGAAATACCCTGCCATAGACAATACTAAAAATAGTCTGTGTTAAAACACTCTTAGAGCTCTGGTACACGGGGAGATTAGTCGCCCGCAACAAGGGAGATTTGTCGCGGGCGACTAATCTCCCTCATGTGCCAGAGCCCTTATAGAGACAAATATCAGTATTTTTTAGCTGCTACAAGTAGCTTTGTGTGTCATTGCCCTTACACTGTAGGTGCCTAAAGTACAGGTTTATCACTTTGAGTCATGATAACAGGATAAGGTGCTTTGTCTTTCTAATACCTGCTTGAAAGCAAGGTGAAAGCTTATGTTGCATTATAATAGTATGTAGCCCATTTGTAGTTGCACACTATTTGTATTGGTAAATTGGCATTATGGGTGGTGGAAGCAAGGGAACTCCATACCCCTACCTCACTGTACCCATGAGTGTTCCCGCCTTGGCAACAAGGTTGTTTTTTCTGTGTTTAACACCCCTATAAATTCCATCCCATTAGAAAGCATCAGTTTATAGAGTAATGTTTTATAATCCTGCACTACCTAGAATTTTTTCTATGAGATAAGCTATTGCACATGGAAGCCATGCTTTGTGGTGCCTATAAAGCTGTACCCTTAAGAGGAGGCTGTTGATATGGTTGAATTGCTTGCTGTGCTTCAGGAACAAAGAATTTAGCATCTCATAAACATTTTCTTATTATCTGATAAAAGAACAGTGCTGTCCAAGTGTTTAACTGAATATTTACTAAAGTACACATTTGGGGGCTACCTTATAATAAAATAATGGCATCATCCAAAGAGGTCAATGGAACTCCATCTGTCTGGGGGCCATAGAATTATCTTTAAAAGCCACCAGTTGGACAGCTCTGTGCAAGAATACCCCTGCAATACATTCATTAATAGATAAAACATAATTAATAATTGGCCCATAAATATACATTTTAATATAATTAGCATATCACCTCATAAAGAAAAAAACAGGCAGAATTTGCATTATTGCATTCTCCTGCTTCTCAGAGTAACAAAGGTATTTTCTTGTAATAGTGAAATATACATTCTGTTGCATTTATCCATGTTCTATGGGACCTCATTTATAACACATGCTGCAGGACGGGCACCATCAAAGAGCCAAGCCCATAGTGATTAATACACTGAAAGGCCATGTTCGGAAGGCTTGCTGGTAGATGTGCCATTTATATGCTTTGTGATTCGATTCGTTACTGCAGGGCCCAGAGCCTGACCAATTGCCTGACCAATAGCCGTGCCATCAGCTTTAGTGCGGGAAGGGATTTGCAGTGCGTATTGCTTTTCTCTCAGTGAGAGTGTGGCCGTATCCAGGGATCTTTAGCCTATGGACCTTCATCCTTTGGGATGTTGAGAGCTGTAGTTCTCTACAGCCCGACTGCTGTGGTTTTGCTGCCATCCAGATGCGTGGGCAGGGGGGCTGGAATGAATTGGCGCAGGGGGGCAGGCAGCCCCAGTGGGTGATACAAGCCGAGGCGCTACGTTGGAAAAGCATAACCCCAGCCCCCCTCAGTTGCCCGATGATGCTGGCAGTTGCAGTTGGCCGAAGCTCAGTGAATTTCGCCTTTATAGAAAGAGTGTGAGGTTTCTGGCAGGGGGAGTCGCGGTGAGTCGCACCCGAATTGGTTAAAGGCAGAGGCATTAGTCATCGGGGAATGGGGAGGAGGAGAAAGAATACGTGCTCTGTTTGACTTGGCCCCCTACGGGCAGTGGGCTGGCACACGTTGTACTAGGCACGCCCTCCCCCATTGATGAAATGCATAGGTCTGGCTTGCACCTCTGTACAGTGCATCCAAGGAGGTGACCAAGCGCTACCCGGGGGCAATAACTACAAAATAGTGTCCGATCCGCTCAAGTCTGCACCGTTCTCCAACTTTCTCCCCTGCTGGAGGCTATCTGGAATCTGCTGCCTGCTCTCGGCCATAGCTGCCAAACTGGTGTCACCCTAGAAGCGACTCCCTTGCCATAGTGGCGCTGAGCCTTGGGGTGACCCAGTAATATAGTAGCTTCTCGCACAGCTCATAGGAAAACATGACTTCCTTTCCGGGAGGTAAGTGAATTGCTCAGTGTTTGCGACTTCTACTGCGTGTAGTAACTGCCCTAGTCCCTGCCCCTCAGCTGACAAGCCGGGTAAGGGTTAACTCTTCAGGGAACAGATGCACTAGGAAGGGGTCCTGTGCAACCCAAATCATCACTTCTACAGGGACAAGCTGAATGCATATGCTCTACCTAAATCTCAGATGTGTGTAGCATAGCTGTCAGAAATGTCTGACCTGTACCCTTTGGATGAAGAGATACTTTGTAGCAGCTACTTGTCATGGCTACTAAACGCCAGGAAATACGCTGCCATAGACAATACTAAGAATTGCTTAGGCTAAAACACACATATATACAATTATCAGTAAAACCTCAGCATTCTCTATTTTAGTAGCCATGACAAGTATCTGCTATGTGCTGCTCTATGTGCCTTCACCCTTTTACTGGATCACAGGATGCTGGAGGCTGTGGATCAGTACCTGGAGGGCCACAGGTGTAATACTCTTTACCAGAACTCTGTGCCCATTCAAAGGCCAGACCTTAATCACCAGCAGTGAGCACCCAGAAACATTTTATCTGCCCCACAGTAAAGCACAGGAAGGAGGAAGTAGAGTGCTTTTTTAATGCCAAGCCTAAATTGGGGTTGCAAGAGTTTCTGCTTATATTCTTTCAGATCAGTGGGATATGTCTGCAGAATTTGCACAGCAACTCCCTGCTCTGAAAGGAGCGGGAGCTGTAGTTCAAAGAAACAACATTCTGATTTTTTACTGCTGTGTGTAATGAAAAGACTCCTGATTGCACGCTTGCATAAAGCCTACTTAATTGTTCTCTTTAGGTGACCGTAGATAAAAAGAGAAGGCTTCAAGCTATAGCATCTTTTTGCCTAAGCAGCAGTTAAAATGCTTGTGTGTATATGAAACTGGTTTTAAGTATTGGGTAATTATATTTTATAGCAGTCAGAATTGCTAAGAAAGGAAGCAGTCTACATGGTTTGATAGAGGCCTCACACATAAAAAGCAATCAGTCAATGGAGGTCAAACCAGGAGCAGAAAATGACTTTGCTGCAATGCTGTGCTCTCTTGACAGGATCTATGCCTGTGTGCACATCGGCAGGATGAGTTGTCAGAGTGGCCGACTGTCGGCTTTCTCTGTGTATTTGCATGTAATAGGCATGTTAGATTCCTTACTGGAGAAGTTGCTGAAAGTATTTCTATGTAATGTTTAGACTTTGTACATTTAAGTCCCATAGCTGGTAAATATTCCTTAGGCATTAAACTGTATCACACTGCTTTGTGTTGCTTCTCCAGTGTTACACAGTTAGAAAAGGAGCATACAATATAGCTTTATTGGGTGCCTTATATGAGATGCCACTGTGTCGTAGAATTTTCTGTAGCACAGGAGTGTCCAGCCTTTTGTTTAATAGAGCAGAATCATTTCACATTTTGCTTCTACAGAGGACTGCTATTGTGATACTTTAGGACCAACAATAATCATTGTAATATGAAAAAGCAGCAAAATCAATATATTTCTCCAAATGTGTTTAAATAATAGAGTAACCATAAGAGTTTTTCTGTGGGACATTTGTTTTCTTTTTTTATGTTAGTCTTGGAGATTATTAGGGTTACTTATCCTGCTCCTCAGTCTCATACTGCGGTGGTCCAGTCTTCATATAAAGCAACATATTTATAGTAAGCTATAGATCAGTGGTTGTTGGATTTTTTTCAGATCAAACACCTCTTGGAGTTTCAGGGCCCCTCTTACCTAATACAGGTATAGGATATATTATCCAGAATGCTCAGGACCGGGGATTTTCAAGATAAGGGATCTTTCCATAATTTGGAGCTACTAAAAAATAATTATAACAATTAACAACTAAGATATATACAGATAAATAAGGATTTTGGGCAGAATAACTCACATTGCATGCTAAATATTTCTACAAAACCAAGTGACCATAAACCATACTTAAAAATAGCTATACCTTTTCTTGGAAGTAAGCACTTTCCATTGTGCTTGTCTCTTCGACTGCAGAAAAAGTTGTTTGTTTTCCTGTTGTAAAGTCACAGTAAAACACCACATTCAGTGTCAAATAAGGCCGATCCCAATCCAATGTAAATTTCAGCTGTTTTTTTAAAAGTTTTAAAGCATTTGTTACAAAATAATTTCAAGTAGGAGTGATATATACAATAGAGTCTTCCTGTAAGATTTCACTAGTAAAGATTGGCACCAGTTATTTCTGATACAGTGTTATCTCTTAGAACACCTTTCTCAGGCCCAGACTGTCAGTCTGTGGATTCTGACAAATGCCAGAGGGGCTGCTATAAGATGCCATAGACCAGTGATCCCCAACCAGTGGTTCATGAGCAACATGTTGCTCCCCAACCCCTTGGATGTTGCTCCTAGTGGTCTCAGAGCAGGTGAATATTTTTGAATTCCTGAATTGGAGGCAAGTCTTAGTTGCTCAAAAAACAGTTGTACTGCCAAACAGAGCCTCCTGTAGGCTGCCAGTCTACATAGGAGCTACCAAATAGCCAATCACAGTCCTTATTTGGCACCCTTGTGAACATTTTTCACACTTGTGTTGCTCCCCAATTAATTTTACATTAGATGTTGGCTCATAGGTAAAAAAGGTTGTGGATCCCTACCATAGACAGTCACTGTTTAGTGAGCTAGGGGGCTTCTGTATAGGCCTCTTTGTGCTTGGAATGCCAGGGCCTATTTTGAATCCTAGTCCGGGCTTGACTTCTATGTAACTCTCTGATATCCATTTTACTCATTAGGGCCATGGCATTTTGTTGCCAGCATGAAATCACCTCCGATGGGGGTTATAAAATGCCTAAAAATACTTTTGTATTGCTGAAAAGGTGAATTGTTACATGCAAGCCAGTCTTAATGCATTGGGATACAAATTAGACAAATTCCAATGCAAAGCCCTGCATACAGCACTTTTAAATTGTGCACCTATGGGCAGTGTCTCACAAAGCAATTGGACTTTGCATTTAGTGGTTCACATTATACACAATATAAAGCGTTTTGCAATTTTGCAAAGGTCACTAAATGTCCCCTCTGCTATTGCCCTTCTGTAGGCATATGGTTGTAGCACTATGGGTTGTGGTTACCATATTGGCTACAGTTGCATATATATATATATATATATATATATATATATATATATATATATATATATATATATATATATATATATATATGAAATCTGTCTCTTCTGCTGTGCATAGATGTCTGTACAGCAGCATGCATAGCAGTCTTCTGTATATGTGCTGTCACTTGAAGGTCGAAAAAGAATACAAGTGCACCAGCATTGCACTGAGGACATTCAAAGTGGGAGAGTGGGACAGACGCTGGGAATAATGTAAATATGACACAGGGTGCAGAAACGGGCCAGCTCTAAAACAATACAAAGCAAATGTAGGCTATCTTAGATCCATCAGCACAACACTTCCTGGCAGTTAAACCATCCTCGCATGCAAAATATTCAACTCTTTAGTAGTACAGTTTAGGAAGTAATTTCAGCAGTGTCTTAATTATTTTTACGGATCCCACTGCTGGTCGTTTTTCTTGACTTCATGATGAAGTGCTTAGATAATGTCTATGTTATATTAATACTGTACCAGTGATTTATATACCTAAAATAGTGGCTTTTAATCCCCTGTTCTCTGCTTGGTGTTGATCTACACTTTACCTAATAGCTGAACTTGTTCTGGGTGCTTTGATTTTCATTTTATCAAGAGCTGTCAGGATTGCAGTGGTTAATTCCAAGCATGTTCCTAAAGCCTTTATAGAAAAACTGGCTATTCATTCCGTTCTCTAGCTCACATACATAGCATAGTCAATGATGTGAATGCACATTTCTATAAACATATATTTCTATCAGAGCTGACCTGGTTTGCTCTTTGCAGAGCTCAAAGGTATATTCACAATATGCTGAGTGGGCGATGCACTCAGAGTCCATTATTCCCCAAGCCATGACTTCCATCAGGTTCACAACAGAGCACACAGGACAAAAAGCTATTATTGCCTCCTTGCTGTGTCTAAGGTATTCGAAGATCTGCAACTGAGAGAGGGGGAAGCTCCTTCTGTCTCCATGAGTAAACTATTGAGCTACCGATATCAGTGGCCAAATCAATTGATATGTGACTGGGTTGTGCTGCAAACAGTCTGATATTCTGGCAGTTGACCAGTGTATTGATCCAAGCAGTTCATTCATCGAATAGTCAGTGAGTTTTGCAAATGGTCATCCCATGGATACCCTGGCTACTGATAGGATGCTTAAACCCAGTTTCCACCATGGTTGACTTAATGTTCATTGTTACTATTGTTACACATAAGTACACATAAGGGCTCTTTTACTAACATAACTTGCACAAGTGAACGTGCCATTGGCAACCAGGTATTTGCTTCATTTTCTAATTTTTTAGTAGGCAATTCAAAACTAATTAATAATTGGTTGGTATTTGCAGTTGCCCATACTTAGAAACTGTGTTTGTAAATATGCACTGAAGTTTTGTGTTATTTGTAATGCATATCTATGGGTTATTTAGTGCCCCTCCTCTTTTGTCCTGACTTGATCCTGATAAGAGATGTTTCAGAGCATTTGTCTGTGTTGAATAAGTGTGGTGTTTAAATCTGGGCCATTGCGTATATTGGCATAGTACTGTGTTTCTTTCATGTTGTGTATTTGTTGACCAGTGTACCTTAAAGGGGTAGTATTTACCTATATACTCTTATGGATGAGGAGGGATAAACTGAACCAGTAAGTCTGTTGTTGTACACACTTACCCTTGTTATATACAGTACTGCATGTTTTGTAAATTGACTCAGTAACTTCTGGATAGCAGGTTTCTGGATAACTGATCCCATACCTGTTACAGATAACCTTTGTTGTAGTGTGTGCAAAGGAGCTGCATAGTGAAATGCCGAATAAATTGTGGTATCTTTGTAAAGAACAGAATTAGTATGATTGATACTTTACATTAGATTGTAAGTAGTGAATTCTCATGTTTTTTGTTGTTGAAGAGACACCTCAATACAGGCAGTCCATTGTTCTCTTACTGTGTGTTCCTACTTCATGCAGTTGTTTTTTTTTTTTAGAATTGATTTTTACTCTCTTATAAACATGAAACACTGCAATTTAATAACTGAGGCTTATCCTTTAGTCCTTCATGGCTGCAGGAAGGACTAAAAGGGCAGGGCCAGTAAATCTCTGGATTGCATGTGCCTTAGATTCTAAATGATAAGTCTGTAAGCCAGCGTGTCTGTTTTACCAGTTTCTGTTATTGAATGTAATAAAACAGAGGTCACCCTGATACAAAACAGACAATTTATCAATTAAAAATAGATGGAATGGTGGACAAAACAAACACTATTTCTTGTCCAATGTAAGCAGCATGCATGTCTTGTTTCAGACTATCAAGGTATCAGTGGGATTGCATGAAATGGTGCCACCGTGTTTCACTTATTGGTTGGTGTGGGTTATTGCACTTGGGCAAACATATAGTGACTTTTATTACATATTGGTGTAAGCATTCACTGGCCATGGGCAGAATTTACCCCCCCCATGAACCATAGTTCTCACCAACCCCTTTCAGTTGTATCTCTGGGTAAATACACGGGCTTTTGACTACCTTTGAAAATTGCCCTGTGGATGGAACCAAAACAATCACCTTGTTGACTGATATATTTATGGTTCCTTCAGGTATTGATGGGGCAGAAATTTCTGATGTCCAAGGACAAGCATCAAGCATTAAGGTGGCCATACACGCACCGATAATTTCGTACGAAACCTCGTTTCGTACAATATTCGGTGCGTGTATGGTATGTCGGCGAGTCGACCGATATCGCAGGAAGCTGCTGATATCGGCCGACTCGCCGATCGGACCAGTTGGAAAATTTTGACCATAGAAGGCGCCTGATCAAAATCTCCCTTCAGAGCTGAATCGGCAGAAGGAGGTAGAAATCCTATTGTTTCTACCTCCTTACCTGCCGATTCAGCCCTGAATGGTGTGTGGCACATCTGACGATCGCCACGTGTACATCGTCAGATCGCCACGTGTATGGCCAGCTTTAGATGCATTCTGCAGCTGACTGCTCCACACAGGCTTTAGCCCTAGGGGGGAATGTATTGAAACAGCCTGGTGTTGACTGCCTATAGGTTGGTCAGATTTGGCAAATGTTGGCTCATTCTGCAACTTGTTCAAAAGATAGTATGGTTAGGTAGGTTTATGCCAGCTAAATGCAATGGCAATAGTGCTGTTACTATGCATTCTGTTACTGATACAAGGTTGGTTATACTAAAGAACAGAACTGTTTTACCATGCACTGCCAGTGTAATGTCCCTTTAACTGCTTTTTATATTGGTCATTTGTAGCATGAGGAACAGGTCCATATTCGAGGGACTGCATGAGCAAACCTTCCTATGCGATGTCACAGGGAAAACCAGGGCTGTGCAGTCGGTACATAAATCCTTCCAATCCGACTCCTCTATTTATGGTACCTCAGACTGCTCTGTTGATAATTTACTAATGTGTTTTCCATGTTGATTAAAGGAACACAACATACAAGGCATTTCATTACTGCCAAAGCTCAACAATTTTAAAGCTATATGAAGAAGGTGTCTGCTTTTGGGAACAAACCAAAGAACTACTGGCTAGGAAGCTTACGCACAAACCTATTGGCTATCCAAGCCTGGCACTGCCAACATGAATGAGAATACTTTTTTGTCTAAGTCTAAAACTAAACCTTTGTCATTGTGGCTTACTATTTTGTTTATTAAAGCAATTGCAAACATTCTTTAAACCTAATGTTTAAACAAAAGACCAAAAATTAAAACAGGGTGGTTATTATAGCTCAGCTGGACATTTATTCTTACAGCAGAGAAGTACTTTATTATGACTTATTATCTGTTAAATAGGACCCTGTAACATATTGTATTTTTGTTTCATTACAATTTAAATGTATTAGAAGTCGGAGTCAGTACATTTCGACTCCATGTACCCAAAATTACTTCTGACTCCGACACCACAGCTCTAGGTAAAAACCCACCTCTCTTCCCTGTGCCTCTAGCGGTAGTTCATGCGCAGTCTCGGTTGGCCAGGACTGGATAAGGGGCATTAAGGCTAGGTGCTTAGATGGGCTAGTGATGGTGCAAAGGTCACAAAATCAACCTGCTATTTACAGATGACCCAGTGTTGCCCACCCTATCCGTGTACAGAATGTCAGTTGAAGTCTCAGACTAAATTATAACTAGAAATCAAAGGTTGCAGCCATGACGTTCCTTTGCTACAAAATAGTAACAAAACTGATTATGAGTAAATGTAAACTGGACAATTAAGGTCCCCATACACATTGAGATTCGCTCGCTTGGCGATAAGCGGCCGAATGGGTCCAAGGGACCAATATCGGCAGCTACTATCGGCCGTGTATGGGAACCTTTAGAATGGTGCCAGATAGTTGATGCCCCTAATTATAGGCTCTAGCACCATTGTTTGACCTTTTGACAAGTCTATTTCTATCTTAGTGTTGTATCCAGAATAGGCTGACATTTTAAGGAGCAGTTAAGCTGTGTGGTATTTAAGTTGTGATGTTATTTGCTGCAGAATATGGATTCATTATATTTGTCTGGATGATTAAAAAAAAACTTAACTTATGAAGCAGAAGAAGGAATAGCTGGAAGGCATCCATCTTATGGAAGTGTAAGATTTCAGAATGATTCACTCTGTTTCCTGAGTTTTTATTTAACTATAATGCATTGTTAAAGGGGCAGTATAATAACATTTCAACATGATTTCAAAGAATAGGGCTTGGGCTGAACAGCGAAACTGAAGCAACTATATGTTTTGTCCTTGTAAGGTACCAGTTAGAGTTACCAGTGCACAGATAATTCCCCTGTATAATGAACTTTTGCTTATCTACACTGGAAGAACCAAACATGGAATAGCTTCAGTTTTCCTGTTGCTGTATTTAACAGAAGAAATAACAAAACAAAAAAATACATTTTTTTTTTGTGATTAAAACAATAGGTTAAAAAGTTTGTTTAGCACAGTTGAATAAAATATTTAGACTCTTTTAGCTGTGAAAAGAATAAGAAAAAGAAGATACAAAGAATTCCTTAAGAGCTTTTAATGCAAATTACTCTTTCTAAGGTAAAAGACCTCCAGTTAAGGGCATGCATATCTGAAGTGAAACAAAACCAACAAAAGAACAATTTTATTTAGCCCATTTTGGCAAAAGTGGTTTTTTACCCCACTCCCAAGAATATAAAGGAAATGCAATTTACTTTTATACCTTGTAGCATGCTGGTGATGGACAGACGTTTCCTAGATCACAGCTCTCTGTAGGGAGACATAGCATGAAGGGGCAAACCACTTCCCTTTTGACACAAGCATTTTTGTATTTCATGTTTTTTTATGTTTTGTATTTCATTTTCATGTCAGAGTCCTCCCATCCAGCCCCAGGGTTGCCACTTGTCAGGTTTTCACCTGGACAGCCCAGTTTTCTGGCTGTCTGGTTGAAAACTTCCTAGCTGGATTTCCAAATTAGGAAATCTGAACAGGACTTGAAGTGAGTGATGCAGCAATCAGCCAATCACCAATTGCTGCATCATTTCCTGCCCTTGATGTCACTGCCCCATCCTTGGATCATAACCCTTCCCGCCACTGATGTCACATACCCTACTCCCTTCCTGGAAAAGTAGCAACTCTATGTGGCCCTTAACATTTGTATATATTTGCCAACTACTAACATAATCCTAGCCCTTATGCTACAAAGGGCTTATTATGTATAGGCTTTTCCAATGGGCCTGTGTTTTACTGACTCAGCCAGTAAAAATAACTCTTGCTGCCAATGTTATTAACAAGTAAGACTGGTACGGTTAAGAAAAAGATGCAGACGGGTATATGTGCGTGCATACAGATGGTCCAGCAGCTCATATGTTTATATGCTTGACTGAGAGTATGTGTATGCCTGTCAGTATATTGTGCATATTGTCTAGCAATGTTAGTGTTTCCTTTTCTCTCTCTTTTACTATCTAGAAATTGGGCTGAAGAGCATCTGGTTTTGTAGATGACAAGTTGTCTAATTCCAGGCAATGTCATTCAGTGGGTACTAAAGCATACAAAGTGCTGTCTTGTATAAAAAAAAAAAGGGGATTGACTGAAGGGATGAAAACATAATTTTGCCTCTTTATAGGTCCCTGGTAAGGCCTCACCTTGAGTATGCAGTGCAGTTTTGGGCTCCAGTCCTTAAGAAAGATATTAATGAGCTGGAGAGAGTGCAGGGACTGCAACTAAAAAGGGGATGGAAGATTTAAGCTATGAGGTTAGACTGTCAGGGTTGGGGTTGTTTTCTCTGGAAAAAAAGGCGCTTGCGAGGGGACATGATTACTCTGTACAAGTACATTAGAGGGGATTATAGGCAGATAGGGGGTGTGCTATTTTCCCATAAAAATGATCAGCGCACCAGAGGCCCCCCCCCCTTTAGATTAGAGGAGCAGAACTTTCATTTGAAACAGCATAGGGGGTTATTTCACAGTGAGGGCAGTGAGATTGGGGAATGCCCTTCCTAGTGATGTTGTAATGGCAGATTCTGTTAATGTCTTTTAGAGGGGACTGGATAAGTTCTTGAACAAGCATTATATGCAAAGCTATTGTGATACTAAAATCTTAAGATTAGTTAATATTGATGTTGGTATATATGTTGTATATATATAGTTTATGTATGTGAGTGTATAGATAGGTCAGTATAGGTTTGTGAGTGCTGGCTTTACTTGGAAGGGTTGAACTTGATGGACTTTTTCATCCCTATGTAACTATATGAATTATATTTCTATGAATCCATAATCCCCAGACCAGCATCAACAACAAAATCATCTCTGTGGAAGTTGACGCTAAGATTTGCTAGCTGATCTTTGGGTGATAAAGCAGATACTCCGCTGTGAGTAATAATAGAAAATCTTGGGCAGCTAGGGGATTCAGGCTTGGAGAGTTACGAGGCCATAAGCCAAGTGCTTTATAGAAATGTGGATGTCTGGGGCGAGTTTAACATCTGCACTGTACACAGTTGGAACAAAAAAATATTGTTTTGATTCCCCAAGTCTCCTAGCGAAACCTGAAACTTTCCAGTGAAACTTCTGCTTTACTTTAAGGAGAGCCATCGATTGTGGCACTCAAAATTGACACACATATGTTAATCTCGAAGAAAAAAACACGCTAAATAAAAAACAATTGAACTTTTCTCAGAAAACCTTAGTAAATGGGCCCCTTAGTGTGCCCCATGAGCCATTATTTGGGTTAACTACTTACATTACTCTTATATGCTCAAAGCACATAAATCTAAACTATAGTTGTTTTCTAAAGACTGTGAGCAACAGCAAACAGCTACACTGAAGCCTCTTTTTTATATACAGGTATAGGATCCATTATCCGGCAACCTTTTAGCCAGAAATCTCTGAATAATGTGAAGGTCATCTCCATTTAACAAAATAATTCATACTTTTAATTGCCTTTTTCTCTGTAATAATAAAACAGAACCTTGTATCCCAACTAAGCTATAATTGACCCTTATTGGTGGCAATACAATCCCTATTGGGTTTATTTAATGTTTAAAATATATTTAGTAGCCTTAAGGTACGGAGATCCAAGATGCCTTATCGATAAAACCCCAGGTTCCGAGCATTCTGGATAACAGGTCCTATACAGTACAGTTTTTCCTCAATTTACACTTCTTATTTTTGTGGTTCCAGCACTATGTAATGCATTTGCTTGTTTTTTTTCCCCCCACAATTTACACCATTTTTTTTCTGGTTCCCTGGAAAATGTAAAATGGGTTTTTTTACATGAAAAAAAAAAAAAAAAAAGAATGAAAATTAAATGGAATCAATGGAAAAAGGAAATGTTAGGATGTGTCATTCTAAAATATGTTCTGTACTGAAATCTGTTATTCATTAAAGTGTTGCAGAGAGATTGCCCCAGTAGAGCAGAGGCCTCCTGTATATAAACATGCTCTTGTTTCAGAAAGAGGGCCTCTTGCTCCTTGGAGGGATTTGCCATCCGGAGCCAGAGCTTATGCAATGCAGTTTTCCAGGGGTATGACAGAGTACAATAAGAGTGTGCTTATTATATGTGGGGATGGGAAGCACATTGTTTGTGTATAAGTCTTGCAAACAAGCTGATCTCATTAATGGCTATATTCATTGTGTGGAACCATTCATTACTGTAACCGTTGCGCTGTCAAAAACTGCCCTTGGAAAAATAAACCTAATATCCTTCTACTGAAATTGGAGGTCAGATTGGGGGATGTGGGCATTCCGATCATATTCTCATAAGCAAATTCATTTCCCTGTTTCTTTCTAGATACTTTTATGTGCTGCCTGGAGAATGAGCTACACAGTTTGTCTCTTATTGCTTCAGGGGACCCAGCTGGGATGTGAGATAAGGGATGGGTTGGTACCAGTCAGTCTCATGAAAAGAGGTGTAGTTGACCTTGGAACACAAAAATCATTGTTTTGCTTTAGGGTCACAACTGGTTAATTTTGAACATCCCTGCACCATGCCAGGCTGCAGTCTGAGAGAGCCAAAGTGCTCTTGCTCACTGTCTCTTCCTGCATAATATAGTCAAAAATGTACCCCCTATTGTAAACTATAAGTCACAACAAAGGTGGAGTTTCATGTCCATATAAAGGCACAAGGCTGAAGGCCGAGTGATTTAATACAGGTCATGGAACTCTGAGATGACTTCTAATATTTTTATATTTTACAACTGTGTGGGGGAGACATTATTTATTATAATGCACAAGTTTCAGTGAGTTTTTACATCACTAGCCGCTGATTATATCTGATAACATCACTAAGCACACTTTATAAGGACATAATTTATAAGATATTCATGGCCTTTGTGTATTATATATAAATAAAATACACACAAATGGGCAAACACAAACATATGCTAAACTGCACTAGTGTAGGTATCACTATAGCAGCCAATCAGATATTTCCTTTTAATATGTTGTAGACTTGCTGACTGATTGCTATAAGCATTTTATAAATACTCAATAACAATTAGAATAGTGGGTAAGTCTGTTTATAGTGTTAGTATAGTATAGTATAGTTTTCCTTCTCATAATCAAGGTGGTCTGATTTGTCAGTGGCAAATAAGAACAGTGGCTTGCTGTGGATGTTGGTTGAGCTTGTGAGTGAACATCGTGAATTGCAGTTCTGCTACATCTGACATGCAAAAGGCTCCTATAAATGTTTTAGCTGTTGGTCAGTGACTTCCTATTATGAAAGCCTCCATAATAAATGTCTTTTCATTGTCTCTGGGTTTCAGTGCTGAATTGGCCTCCTATTTTCCCACGTGTGTACAATCAGCAGAGTTATACTGTGTATGGCTATTTTAGGATTGATTAAATCTCTTCCTATTTAGCATGTGTTTGCAGTTCTGTACACTGTGCAGGCTTTAGCCCACATGCCCAGGAGACCATTCAGAGACATACGGTTGACTTGGCTCCTCAGCTCTTACTACTGACGAATGTTTCCATTAACCAGGTTTAGGCTGAGCTGGAGAGAAGGGTAAAGAGGTTGATATCACTCAGTATAAATAATCATGACTATAAACATTGTGATGTTTATTAGGCGCAATTATCCGTGATGATGCTTGGGATAATTTTCTTTTTTTTTTCTAATTGAGTGCATTTTTCCCTCTTTTTCATTTGACTATGGGAAAGTATTTTATGTCCCTTTTGTTTTACATGACCTTGGACCAGGGCCCTACCAAAGGCTGCTGGTTTGTTTGCTTGGTTAGTAATGGGTGTGAAGATAGAAGTACTGTAACAGATGAGATATAAGAATATTTCAGTATTATTGGCTTTTAAATTTACACTTAAAAAGAAAAGTGTATTTAAACTTTGCTGCAATCCCCCTACCTAAACGCAGTGCAGTGTACATATATATTTGCTCAGTGAATTTCCATTCCCGATGTGATGTTGGAGATCAGGATCAGGCCTCAGGTTCCCAGCACCATCTACCCTCCTCCAGCAAGTTGAGACCACATAGGCTTAAAAGAGGACTAAACCCTAAAAATGAGTATGGCTAAAAAGGACATATTTTGTATACTGTACTTATTGCACCAGCCTAAAGTTTCCGCATCTCAATAGCTACAATGATTCTGGGCTTCAAAGTTGTTACAGGAGCTCCCCATCTTGGAAGAACTCACATCTTATCTTCAACACTCACATACTCAGTGAGCTCTGAGCAGCTGTTGAGAAGTTAAGCTTAGGGGTTGTCACAAATTATCAAGTAGAAAATTAGGTTGGGCTGTCATATAAGCTGATGCTACAGGGCTGATTATTAAATTCTGATGCTAGTTGCACTGGTTTCAGAGATGCTATGTAATGTGAATTAATCCGCCTTATATTGGGACATTTATATTCTATATATACAGTATATTGTGTGTCAGTCCCTAGGCTCAGTAAGTGACAGCAGCATAGAGCATGTTCGGGGAATCTGCAGAAAAGAAGATGGGGGGGCTACTGGGGGCATCTTTGGGGGCACAGATCTTCCCTGCTAAAGGGGCGTGGTTGCTTTGAGCTGGTACGGAACCCCAAAACATGAAGTACAACATTTCTGCCCTACTTATTTAGTTACACTCTAGTTATCCTTTAAGTTTGGGAAACCATTTCATAGACTAGGGAATTTGCCTGCTACTCCAGCTTCCTCCAGGGCAATGCCAGGGAATCTCTCCCCATCTCTGGCAGACCCAGCTCATAACTGTAGTAAACCCTCTGATGTTAAGAACAAACTTTTAACTTGGAAAGGATAGCACAGTGGCAGCCCCCACGCACATATCCATAATAGAAAAAGTGATAACTGAATATTTTTTTGTATAATGTACTTTATTGAACATATATAAAAACGTTAAATAGACCCTACCTATACACTGGCTTTCTTCTTATTCCACAAATCTAACAAAAAACATTTTTCCATACCCCAGATGCGTATGACACAACTAGAGAGCATAGCCCATGAACGTAACTGATTGGGATTTTTAAAAAGCAATACAGATTCCAGAAAGCTTTTTAGCTTGTAGTGGTTTAAGGATGGCTTGCCACAAGCCTCCCAAGACTATTGTTTGCTGGTTTATAAATTGCCTGTTAACCAGACTTACACAGCTTTAAGTAGTGCAGATTCATGGTCCATGTGTACAGACATATGTAGATGTTTGGCAGTTAAATGTGGGTTTATTGTACTGATTCTCGTTCTGCTTTTTCGCATTATTATTTCCTGTTGAAGGATTAAGGAACGCAATGGCGGGTGGAGGCATGTTACAGTTCCAGGAGGCCATCCGAGAGGAGCTGGAAGAAGCCATGAAGTCAGACTTGGAAAAAATTCTTTCCACGGCCCCTGAATCAGAATTAGAGGTACCAGCACAATACTTCTGCACATTGCTGTCGGCACTTACACAGCCAGTACCAATGATGTACTCCATACTACATTTGATATTGGGTTTTCAATCATGTATGAAGAGGTTTGCATTTCTTCTGCTTTCAGACCTCTAATTAGCAAATCTTGGGGGTCTCTCTTGTGTTTCAATAACGTAAATATTGCATAAGGGGGTTACTTTTTAAAATTCTTTTTCTGCTTTATTTTTTGTAGCACATAAAGAAAGACCTTGCTGGTTTTCAGAAATTATTCCACAGATTTCTACAGGAAAAAGGTCCATCAGTGGACTGGGGAAAGATCCAGAGACCTCCAGAGGATTCTGTAAGTTAAACATTATTCACTTTCATAGAGGAGCTATCTTTGTAAAAAGATGACTTCATTTTACAAAAAAATAAAAGCATAACAGTAGTGTGGTTGTGCTGTTTAAGTTACACGTGGCACTTATATAGTATTTTCTCTATATTTTGTGTTTCCCAACCCAAGCATCCCACTGTCTCCTTAATATTCATCAGTTGTGTACATGGGAGTGAGGCTTTTATGATCAGTTTATTAGTGTCCTCCCAGACAGATGTGCTGTTCTTAACCTCCTGTTTGAATAGAGACCATATGCAAAAAATTGCAGTTTTGGCCAAAAATTATAATTTGCATGCACAGAGAGCTATACACAGTAAATGTGGAAAAGGATACTTAACTCATTTTTACACTTCAGGGGACAAGCCACCTTTCATAACCTTTTGGGCTTGTCAGTAGGTGACGGTAATTTATTTGTTTTTGGTTTAACTGGCCATTTAAGCACCCCAAGGATTTCTGCTACACAGTAGCCAATTATGTCTGGCTCCTACATTCTTTGTAAATGTACCTTTTTATGGCTGCCTTTTCAGCAGGAGAGAAAGTAAGATCACATGAAAATCATGTCTATTGCTAATTACTTACATCTAAATGTATTTTATTTTAATTCAAGCAGCTGGTTTAACTGATTACAGTATAAATACAGTGCTCCGTTAAGGTAAGCTGCATACCCTGTGCTGTACGGTATTTATACAAATTACTCAGATAGCTTAATTAGTAGAGTTAATACAGAAATAATTGAAAGTTCCTGTAGGGACTTAACTTGTAAATATTTAGAAATAGTTGTAATTGCGATAAAATCAACTTGCTCTTTGCTTGCTGTGTAAATACAGTGGATACCTGGTTAATTACAGTTTTTCATTTAGTTTTCATGTGTATTAAGAAATCAATAAATGGCTTTTTTTTTAGTGCTGTGTGTTGCAGAAATGATTGAAGGGAATATTTAGGCAAAATGTGTGGTGTTACCACAGATATATTGGGCAATATTTGAGAAGCTTATGCAGTAATATGGGCACAGAGGGGACATTTGTGCACAGCTATATGGGTAAATCTGTGTAGGTTCTAAATGATGTGTTTTTTACACAAAACTCAGCGTGTGCACCACAATTAGTTTTATGTGCTGGCCTTCAGAACTTGTCTTCAGTAGTATGCAACGTAGTCACAAGCACTTGGTTTTATAAAGGTACAACTGTGGTATAATTTCCATTCAGACCAGATAATAGCTGAGGACTGCCCTCATTATTTAACCCATGCTAACAGTGATTTCTTCTTCAAGCTTATTGGGCTGTGATCTTACAGTGCAAGCACTGCCTTCCATCTGAATGCACTTCTGTGTGACTTCTGCATAATCTTGTCTATGAGGGAATGGCCATGTGCCAGCCTTGGCGGCAAACCAGAGTCAGCAGTGGGGAACATAAAGCAAAGTACTGTACTTTATTCCCACTATGTACCGAAGTCAAGAAACGCTCCTTTGATCCATGGAGATAGGAACTGAATTCTTCACTCAGTTGGGAAGGTGTTTGAGCCGTTTCCCTATATCCACTTGTCAGGTGCAGATTATTCCAGTTTCTCATCTGTAACTGGGCTGGGCTGGGCTGCTGGCCTCTAAACTTACTTTTGTTTTCCATTTTGGTTGCAAATAAAGCAAATGAAGACAGAAGGCCTCATTCATTTACCATGACACAGTGAGCAAAGTGCACTTCTGTACACAATCACCATGTTTCTCACCCCACTATCTATCCGTGTTCCCCAGAATTCATGTGTCATTGTACGCACAATGTGGGTGCTGAGTCGGGCGCAATTGAGCTGCTATGAGCAACTATGTCCGATCCACCAAAATGGATGCAATTTCACGTGCGCTAAATTGAATATAGTTGCATCAAATATTTTTGCAGTCTGCCTGGTGTCAGTTCTGGTGTTGCTTTTGACAGTTCTGGTATTCAGTGTGTGAATGAAAACTGCATCCGATTCTTTAGGCGCAGGTGTGCTGCTATAATTACATTATCTAAATATAAAAAAGCTAAGTTTATTAACTTTTGTTTGCTTTATGGAATATGCTTTATGCCCAGGGCTGTGGAGTCGGAGTCGAGAAGTCGGAGGCAATTTTGGGTACCTGGAGTCATGATAATGGTAAAACTAACAACAAAATATATAAATAATCATTTATATGAAAAAATGAATTGACTCCGACTCCTACTAAATTTAAATGGGAATAAAAAAAAAAAATAAAGCAAGTTTAAATGTCCCAATTCACTAACAGTCATAATTAATTACTTCTCTGCTATAAGAATAAAGCCCAATGCACGCAGTGCATAAACGAACACATTGAGTGACCATGAAGCATGCTTTTCATTGACTGTATGAATGTATAAAATACATTAGCATATTAAAAACAGTGGAGTCGGAAGTATCAGAAACTGAGGAGTCGGAGTCGGAGAATTTATCTACCGACTCCACAGCCCTGTTTATGCCTGATTAAATACTTTTCTCTAACAGTCGTCTGTGGGACACAGGGACCATGGGGTATAGTAGGTACCAGCAGGAGGCAGGACACTAGAGTAGGAAGAAGAGAGCTAACCCCTCCTCCCTGCTGCTATACCCCCCAGTACTTCCTGCCTTCGCCAGTTTTTTTCTAGTGTCCCACAAGGAGACAGGATCATCATCTCTCTCTTCAAGTATTTCTTCGGCCAGATTCAATCTGGCAACAGGGGTCGTCCTAGAGGTCTCCAACAGGAGCCACTCTATTCAGGCTTCCCCCTACGTGGGAATAATTTAAGGACGCTGGGGCACGTAAGTTTTTACTGAACAGCCCCGCAGATACCCTGCCTCTGAACACAGAGTGCAGAAGCTGCCCAGCGTTTCCTAAGTGCCATGGCCCCTATCCAGCTTTAAAATTGCCTTTAACTTAGTAGCCATGCTCCCTGCAGGCTACCAGCCCGACCAACCCCCCCCCCTATTTTCTTCCACTATGCCTTCTCCATTTTTAGCCATGCTCCCAGCGCTGCCCCTTAGCCTGGTTCCCATATCCCCCCTGCTCAGCTTTGCCTGTCTGTGCCCTGCCTCTGCCTCCAACCATGCCTCTCTGCCTATTACCTTACAACCGGCATCCATGCGACTCTACCGTTCCTTCGATTCACTTGCGTTCCACCATGCGTTCCACCTATGCGTTCCACCTATGCGTTCCACCTATGCGTTCCACCTATGCGTTCCATTTCCTGCTCGCCGCGTGACGTCAGCTACTTCGCGCCATTCTTCGCGCGCTTCTCTTCAATGCGCTCACTCTCTCCTTCCGGATCGCATGGCCATTCTCCGCTCTCCATCCTGAATAGAGCAAGCAAAAAGGCAGTTCTCCGGCACAGACTCTGGCTGAAGGGGATCACAGGGACCACGGTCTATTTTTCCTCCTCAGGGGTCAGGCGCTGGTCAGAGGGAGAACAGGCATAAGGGGGTTGGGCAGACATTGGGGGCTGGGTGTGTATTCACTACACTTTTGTCTTGCTGCCTATACATCCCTAAGCACTGAGCACTACATTACGCTTGTGCTTCATATTCTCCTGATCTGTGTACTAACTCTCACTATCAAGGAGTCTTGTTACTGGCAGGTACTGACACTGTGTACTAGCTCCATTCTGGCACTGTATACTAGCTCTGTACTAGCTCTCTGTACTAGCTCTGTATTGGCAATACTCTGGCTGTTATTACTGACTTGTACTGACACTGTTCCCGTTACAGCACTCAGTCTGCAATTGTACCATTTTACCACATTGGTACCACGCTACTGTACTGTTCTGCATTAACCTTTCCCTTCGCACTAACTACTATGGCAGAGGGCAATTCAGGGGGTCCCTTTTCCAGAGGGGCTTCCAGCTCCTCCAAGGTAAAATTTCTCGCTTGCGCCAGGTGCTGCAAACGCCTACCTTCCGGCAGGAAGGAACCACTTTGCTCCTCCTGCTCCAAAGCCAATGCTGAAACTGCTTCCCAGGCCCAGGACCCTACTCCTACGGTCCAGGCCGCAGAACCTGAGGGCGAGCCTACTTCCGCAGAAACACACACAGCACAAACACCGACCGTGGCTCCTAGCCAGGATCCGCCGTCCTGGGCAGTGTCTCTCTCCACGGGTATCCCCAAACTGGCTGCATGTCTGGACAAGCTTCTGGACAAGCTGGATCGGGAAGACTCAGACCTTCGTCCCAAGTCCCTTAAACGCCATGTCCCCGTGCATGCCGAGGACTACAGCGACTCCGAATCACCTCAACCATCAGCCGACTGGGACGCACAGTCACTAAGTGAGGGCGAAATATCCGACGAAGATGACCCTGCTGACACCGAAGAACCTTCCAGACCTCCATCAGAAGCCGTGGACTCTCTCATTGCGGCAGTCATCTCCTGCCTCGATCTCAAGACTCCAGAGTCTCAGAGCTCAGCACAACCGCTTTTCAAACGCCAAAAGAAGCTACTATCCATGTTTCCTACCCACGAACAGCTAGACAACATCATTCAATCAGAATGGGAACACCCAGAGAAGCGCTTTCAAGCCAACAGGAGGTTCCAGCGCTCCTACCCATTCCCTCAGGAAACCCTCCACAAGTGGTCCACGCCACCCTCAGTCGATGCACCTGTCTCGCGTCTTTCCAAGAACACTGCCCTTCCGGTCCCCGACGCGTCCTCATTCAAGGATTCCATGGACAAAAAGACGGAAGGTTTCCTCAGAGCCGCGTTCACAGCGGCGGGAGAAAGTCTGAGACCTGTTTTGGCATCGGCATGGGTTTCTCGGGCCATCCAGTCCTGGTCCGACTCCCTTATGGAGGGAATCAACTCGGGCGCCCCTAGACAGGAATTGGCGACCTTGGCATCTCAGATCAAAGACGCTAACGAATACCTGTGCGAAGCATCCCTTGACGCGGCTCAAGCCATTAGCCGAACCTCGGCCCTCTCGGTAGCGGCGCGTCGTTCTCTATGGCTCAAATTGTGGTCAGCCGACCTCTCATCCAAAAAATCACTAACCTCCATCCCCTTCAAGGGAAAACTCCTGTTCGGTCCTGAACTAGACAAAATCATTAGCCAAGCTACAGGAGGAAAGAGCACTCTACTCCCGCAACCAAAGAACCGTACCTCCTTTCGCAGAGGACGTTTCTTTCGTGGAAGACCATTCAGGACATCATCATCATCATCATCCAGGGACTACCATTCCCAGTCCTCCAACAAGCCTAGATTCCAGGGCCGTCCCAAATTCTCCTGGCAAAATAAGAAGCCCCAAGGCAAGACTTCCGACAAGTCCGCCACGGCATGACTACCTACCACAAGAGAGCTCCACCCCGGTAGGAGGCAGACTCCACCTATTCCGAGACGAGTGGCTTCGCCTCACCGCCGACCCGTGGGTACACGACATAATCTCCTCAGGGTATCGGCTCGAGTTCGTGTCCAGACCACCAAACCGTTTCTTCATGTCAAGACTCCCTCCAGATTCAAACAAACAGAATGCCTTCCTCTCCACCATCCAGGACCTGCTGGACGAAAGAGTGATTGTCCCGGTCCCTTCGGGAGAAAAATATCGAGGTTTCTATTCCAACCTCTTTATCGTCCCAAAGAAGGACGGTTCCTTTCGACCCGTCCTAGACTTGAAGCACCTCAACGCCTTCATTCGTTTCTCTCGCTTCAAGATGGAGTCCCTTCGGTCAGTCATCTCAGCCATGAATCCAAACGAGTTCCTGGTGGCCCTGGACATCAAAGATGCCTACCTACACGTGCCTATTTTCCCTCCCCATTGGAAGTTCTTGCGGTTTGCTCTCAAAAACCAACACTTCCAGTTCACCGCACTTCCCTTCGGCCTCACCTCGGCCCCCCGGATTTTCACCAAAATCATGTCGGCGGCTGCAGCCTCACTGAGATCACAGGGGGGTCTCCATTACACCCTACCTGGACGACCTTCTACTAAAGGCTCCCTCCCTCCCAGCAGCCACATCCCAACTCTCCCTGGTCATGGATTTTCTGACTGCCCTGGGATGGAAGATCAACACGGCAAAGTCCAGACTAACACCATCCCAACGCATGCCCTTCCTTGGCATGGTATTCGACACGACGGAGCAGAGGGTTCTCCTCCCTCCGGAGAAGATTACCAGAATCCAGAGCCTGGTCCGTCAACTTCTACACAACCCCCAGCCCTCAGTCCGCCTGGCCATGCAGGTACTGGGGTCACTGGTATCCTCCATAGAAGCAGTCCCCTTTGCCCAATTCCACCTAAGGGCCCTGCAGTGGAACATACTAGATCAATGGAACCGCAGCTCTCTCTCCCAGCCGATCAAGCTCCTGCCCAAGACCAGAGTGGCCATGACTTGGTGGCTCAACTCGACCCACCTGGAGAAGGGACGCTCCCTACAGGAACCAAAGTGGCTCATCCTTACCACCGACGCCAGCCTCCAGGGCTGGGGAGCAGTCATGGGTCACCTCACAGCTCAAGGAACCTGGACGGCGGCAGAAACCCGCCTTCCGATCAATATCCTGGAAATCCGAGCGGTACGCCTAGCGCTCTGCCACTGGCAGAACCGACTCACAGGGTGCGACATCAAGGTCCAATCGGACAATGCCACCACGGTCGCATACCTCAATCACCAAGGGGGCACAAGAAGTCGACAAGCCCTCAAGGAAGTCAGCCGCATCCTAACGTGGGCAGAAGCGAGGGAAGTCCGTCTCTCGGCCATCTACATTCCCGGCCTCGAAAACTGGCAGGCCGACTACCTCAGCCGACAGCGGCTCGATCCGGGGGAATGGGCCCTGAACCCAGGGATATTCCAGGACATCGTAGCTCTCTGGGGACTTCCAGAAGTAGACCTCATGGCCTCCCGCCAAAACCGCAAGGTGACTCAATTCATGTCCAGATGTCGAGATCCTCTAGCGCTGGCAGCGGACGCCCTAACGACCACATGGGACTTCGATCTCGCATACGCCTTCCCGCCTCTTCCTCTGCTACCAAGAGTCATCAGGAAGATCAGATCAGAACGATGCACAGTCATTCTGATAGCTCCTCATTGGCCCAAAAGAGCATGGTTCACCGAACTGGTGGCGCTCAGCAGATCAGAACCGTGGCCGCTTCCTCAGATCCCCGATCTTCTCGCTCAGGGACCAATCCTTCACCCCAATCCAGCCTTCCTGAATTTGACGGCATGGAGATTGAGTCGATAGTCCTCAGAAAAAAGGGATTCTCACACGACGTCATACGTACTATGATGTCAGCCAGAAAGCCCGTCTCCTCCAAGACATACCATCGAGTATGGAAAACTTACAGAGACTGGTGCGACCGGGCTGGTCACTCCTTTCAGGATCTGTCGGTTCCCCACCTCCTGTCCTTCCTACAATCAGGTCTGGACAAGGGTCTGTCCCTAGGCTCTCTCAAGTCCCAGATCTCCGCACTCTCCGTACTCTTCCAACAACGGCTAGCCATCCTACCCGACGTGACCACATTTGTTCAAGGGGTAGCACACATTTGCCCTCCCTTCCGGGAACCTCTGCCCCCGTGGGATCTCAACCTGGTCCTATCGGCCCTACAAACCCCCCCATTTGAGCCACTAGCCACCATCCCCCTAGCCTGGCTATCCTGGAAGGCGGTATTCCTGCTGGCCATCGCCTCAGCTCGCAGGGTGTCAGAAATCAGCGCACTGTCCAGTCAACCTCCATATCTGATATTCCACGAGGATCGAGCAGTCCTACGGACCCTACCATCCTTTGCCCCTAAGGTGGTCTCGGCCTTCCACATTAACCAAGATATCACGATTCCATCATTCTGTCCTAATCCGACATCCCCCAAGGAGGTGGCGCTACACTCCCTCGACCCAGTCAGGGCCCTCAAATTCTACTTACACCGCACTCGAGACATTCGAGCCACAACCTCTCTATTCGTCCTCCATTCCGGCCAAAGGAAAGGACACCAGGCATCCAAGACCACCATATCTCGCTGGATCCGGGAGACCATACGCAGAGCCTACATCGCCCGCGGCAAATCTCCTCCCATTCACATCACAGCTCATTCTACCAGGGGCATTGGTTCATCCTGGGCCTTTAGAAACAGAGCTTCAGCCGATCAGGTCTGCAGGGCCGCCACTTGGTCCTCCATTCACACCTTTACCAAATTCTACCAATTCGAGGTATTCGCAGCATCTGACGCGCACTTTGGTAGAAAAGTGCTACAGGCGGCAATTAATTAGTCCTCATATTGACCTACCAATCCGCTTCTCCCACCCAGAAATAAAGGGACAGCTTTGGTATGTCCCCATGGTCCCTGTGTCCCACAGACGACTGTTAGAGAAAAGGAGATTTTGTGATACTCACCGTTAAATCCTTTTCTCTCAGGGCGTCTGTGGGACACAGGGCTTCCCCCCCTGGAAGCGGATAAACCTTCTGAACTTCTCTCTGCCTACATGTATATAGTTATTAAGTTGATCGTTACCTTATGATTCTTTGCGACAAAACTGGCGAAGGCAGGAAGTACTGGGGGGTATAGCAGCAGGGAGGAGGGGTTAGCTCTCTTCTTCCTACTCTAGTGTCCTGCCTCCTGCTGGTACCTACTATACCCCATGGTCCCTGTGTCCCACAGACGCCCTGAGAGAAAAGGATTTAACGGTGAGTATCACAAAATCTCCTTATTAAGACAGATTAAATTGTCATTAACAGGAGTCACTTTCTCCACTCTGTGCCTACACGTTTTATTTTCATAATGGTTTGTTTATAAAGCGGAAGTATATTCCTTAGACCTGTTAGCTATATTAGGGGGGAGTATAGAAAACTGTGATGAGGAAAGACATGAGGTCAGATGGCCAGGCCGACGAGAGCAAACAGTAAAATGGGTTGGGAGCACATGTTACTTACTATACAAGGATACAGGTAAATTGCCAGAAACATTGTGCCAAGAAAGTTAGAGAAGGGCATGGTCTTCATTCAGGATAATTGATTGAGCCAGACTAACCCACCTCACTATCCATGTTTCCTTTAAGGGCAGTGGTACACGGGGAGATTAGTCGCCCCGCGACAAATCTTCTTTGTCTTGGGCGACTAATCTCCCCGCAATTTCATCCCACCAGCTAGAATGTAAATTGCTGGTGGGATGGCATACGTGTCACTGCGATGTCCCAGAGTCGCCAAAGTTTCCTCCGAAGACAACTTTGGGCGACTGCGGGACATCGGGACATGTTCGCCGGTGGAATGGCATTGCGGGGAGATTAGTCGCCCGCGACAAAGAAGATTTGTTGCGGGGCTACTAATCTCCCCGTGTACCACTGTCCTAAAGCAACCTAGGGGCCAGAGATTCTTGTCATACAGAGAAGTTAGGAGTTGCACTCTTGTAGCTGCCTACATAGTCCACTATCCCTGCAAAAGTTAAATTAACCCAGAAAGCTCCTAATCTTTGTGGGACAAGCCATACTGGATGCTGGTAGGTTCCACTTAAATGTGGCTCCCTGCCCTATACCCTTAAGGAGGGATCCCCAACCTTTTATACCCGTGAGCCACATTTAAATGGAAAATGTGTTGGAGAGCAACACAAGCATGAAACAGGCTCTTGGGGTGCAAATATGATCTATAATTGGCTAGTTAATAGCACCTATGTGGACTAGCAGCCTACAGAAGGTTCTGTTTGGCATTTCACATGTTTTTTTTGACTCCTTAACTTGCCTTCAAGTCAGAAATTAAAAAATGAACACCTGCATTGAGGCCACTGAGAGCAACATCCAAAGGGTGGGTGAACAACATGTTGTTGACGAGCCACTGGTTGGGGAACACTGCCCTAAAGATACAAAATGCTTCCTGGTTTTGCCCCTTTTGGTGCAGTTTATGTGAAACCAGGGAAGTGGTTTCAAATGGACAGCTCATTTGATTGAAGGCAGTGACTCTTAATGACATTTTATTATGGGGATTAATAGAGCAGCTTTGGGGATAGTCTCACTGAACTTCTACATCCAGGGCTGTTCTTGACCAAAGCAAGGAACTTTGGGAAGACCTTTCCATCCCCCTTGTCACAGAGAATATTCTCTTCCCCTATCTGGCCTTTGCTTTGTATCATGCAGCCACTGATGAGGCTTGCCCTAGAGCAGTGATCCCCAACTAGTGGCTCATGAGCAACTTGTTGGATGTTGCTTCCAGTGGCCTTAAAGCAGGTACTTATTTTTGAATTCTTGGCTTGGAGGCAAGTTTTGGTTACATAAAAACCACATGCAGTGCCACACAGAGCCTCCTGACAGCTGCCAGTCCATATAGGGCCTACCAAATAGCCAATAACAGTCCTTATTTGGCACGCCCCAGGAACATGATTTATTCCTGTGTTGCTCCCAAGTCTTTGCATGTGGCTCATGGGTATAAAAGTTTGGGGATCCCTGCCCTAGAGCCTTTTCATTGGCATCATTTGACAGGTTCTGCTTAGCACGACTGGCGCGTACAGTATATATGTCTATATTCAAATAGTTTATGGTGATTGTCAATTCAGATGAACAGGACATGTGAATAGCTGCATTAAACAGGTTTTATGTCCTGTCTAAACTACTGAACAGGAAGTGTTATAGTATATGTTCACACGTCATACAGTCGTCTTTGTCTTTTACCTTTTACTGTAACAGCCTATCCCTTATGATAAAAGGCGTGCATATAGTTATGCACATTCTCAGCAAGGATGTTTGACTTTGTGGAAGATGGGTATCTCTGCTTGAAAAGTTATGTCAGCTAGGTCAGTAACCCGGTATTGTGCAATTGTTTGCATGGCATTAAAACTGAATTAAGGTGAAGCAGAGTCCTGTTTAACATCCTGCCAGTATTGATGGAGAAGAGCCAGTGTACTACACAGCTTTCCTCATTTTCTGGAAGAAAAAAGAAGTAGCAGTCTTTTCTTAATATAGGCCTGATGATCACATTTCTGGTTTATTTTATTTATACTCTGTTACTTATATAGTGCTTACCTATTTATGTAAAGTCATTTAAAGGGATACTGTCACAGGGAAACATGCTGTTTTCAAAATGTATCAGTTAATGGAGTTCCTCATAAAGCATTGATAAACTGCAGTCTTTCTTTACTGCTACCCTGCAAATTGAAGGCAGTAGCCCTGCCCCCACCAGCTGATGTGAACAGTGCCTTGTTAGTTTAGCATGGCCTCACAAGGTAACAAGATAGCAGCTTTCCCTGACTTTCTGTCCTGAAGAATTCTGCTGCCCAGACTGATATATATCAGTACATGCTGTTGGAGAAACTACGCTGTGTTTAAATTTGTGGAGAAATGGACAAAGCTTCTATTGCTGCCTCCCATTCACTTTAAGGCTATGGAAAAATACTTATGCATGGGGCGTCACTTGGATCATTACACTTAATGTTATCAGGAGTGGGGACTGGGGCATTTTAGCTGCCACTGACCTCTGATAGACAAAACATCCAGTGTACCATAGCCCTAATAGAAATTGCCTAATGTTGCTGGTATTAAAATGCCCTTATGCTGAGAAATGTGTTTACTTGTTATGTCAGATGGTTTCAATTTAGATCAATAACAAGCAGCATGGGTGGTTTTAGGCGTGTCTCTCCCAGTTTAAAAAAAAGCTTCTTTTTTGCCATCATCTTTAGACTATCTGAAACAGGTTGTACAGTAAATAATGAAAACAATGGTACAGAGAGTTCCAAGAATGTTATCCTTACATCCTGTTATGCAGTGAGTACTGACACCACAAATACATGAAATACTGTGAGAGGCAGTGACCATTTGTTGCAAAAACATTACATGTACTAAGAGGTAATAGGTCCCCCTATATATAGGGCTGTGACAGCGGCGACTAATCTCCCCGAAATGCCATCCCACCGGCTAGAATGTAAATCGCCAGTGGGATGGCATAAGCGGCGCCGCGATTTGCGGAAGTTGCCTTGAGAGGAAACTTCTGCGACGATGCGTATGCCATCCCACCGGCGATTTACACTCTAGCTGGTGGGATGGCAGTTCAGGGAGATTTGTCATGCGCCAACTAATCTCCCTGTCTGTCACAGCTCTAATAGACACACCCTTACCATCCAAAAGCAGGTTACCTTAAGACTGGAGTTGTTTATAGCATTCTTTCAGGTCACAATTTGCTCAGAAATTTTCTGCAATGCTGAATATTCATTTCCCACTTAGTTCCAATTGTCATATTAGCACTTTAGTCAAAACATATAATGATAGTCTATAGGGGGACATCAGGGGGGCGCAAAAGCACACCACTTAGTGCCCAGCCCCCAAGCTCTGAGCTCTGTGCTGTCTGTTTCTGCAAGAACAGGATCATGCATAATAGTGAATTTTAAATAGTAGAATGAATTAAAAAAATTAAAAAGTAATATAGCACTTATTACAAAATTATTGTAAAAGTATCTGTTTAAATGGCAGTGAGTGCCTGTTGGTTTCTCTTTGTACAGGTATAGGACCCATTATCCAGAATGCTTGGGACCAAGGGTATTCCGGATAAGAGGTCTTTCCGTAATTTGTTGTATCCAAAAATAATTATTTATATGTTAGTTGGGACCAATTAAAAGGTACTGTTTTATTTCTACAGAGAAAAAGGAAATCTGTTTTTAAAATTCTGAATTACTTGATTAAAATTTAGTGTACGAGAGACGGGTTTTCTGTAATTCGGAGCTTTCTGGATAACGGTTTTTCAGATAAGTGATCCCACACGTGTAGTTGCAAAGTTTGCCTCTACAGTCTCTTATGGAGAACCTGCCATAGCAACATAAGCTGGAGTAGTTTAGATAGGTAATATATATTTGCCCTTACATAAAGTTCTTCCATATACAGGGTAAGTTGCCATAACATATTTTGTTGGTTACTTTGAAGGTCTCTATGGTAGTTAATAAACAACTTAGCCAGGCTTTGGCAGGCATGTTCTGCTGTTCTCTGCTCATGCAGCTGCAGCCTCAATGTCTCCCATAAGCTCTGGCATCTGGCTAGATGGGAGGCTATGTCAGTTGTTCATATAATATATAGAGTCCAAGTGGTTGTGGAAACTCAGTTTAACAATAAAATGGAGATTCACAGCTTGGACTTTGCTCCTAGACTGTAAAACATGTCTTACTGAGGAGACAGCTGAGAAAATAAAAATGCTGAATGGTTGTACACATAGTAATCTGTTTACTGTAGTGCCACTGTACATAGTATGTAGTGACTGTTTGTTTAGGAACAGCCTGCTAAAAACTGAGGGGGGTCATTCACAAGCACGGAAGCATTGTAGCCAATAAGATATTTGATTTAATGAGCCTATTATTGCCTATATGCAGACAGATACTCCTTTTTGACTTTATTGCAGATAGACTGACTGATTCATGAATACATGAAGGGCCTAATTGAAAAAGAACTGTCCAAGCTGTTGAGTGGTCGTTACAGGTTCTTTAAAGTATACCACCATTCAACATAAGTTCAATAAATAAGACTTATGCAGAACATACATTTTTCCTATTGTTTTAATCACAAAAACTATGGTTTTTGTTAATTTCTTGAGCTAAACAGGAAAACTAATGCTACTCCATGTTTGTTTTTTGGCTCACACCCAGACGTGGATCAAAATTACCCAACCTCTAGTGTCACCTTTCCCCTCTTACTGTAGTCTTATCCATTACCTCTATTAATAATATAAGTGATATAATATTTATCTGGGGCAGTTAAATGTACTGGTGGCATTTGATCAAGGCAATATCTTTAGTTAATTACCCCCTATATTGGACCTAAACTGCATTTTGCTTACTCTGGTTATATTTTACTGTCTCTTTGTAAAAATGACCCAACCTGACAGATCCAGCTTTCGTCCTTGCCATATCCTGTGCCCAGCTCATAGGCTTGGGACATACATACATACATACATACATACACACACATGCATACAACAAGAAGGCACTGTGCAGAAGAGTTTAAATGGCCTTTGGGGCCAACCATTGTCACCCCTAAATGTCACTTGTTGGTCACTCTCTGTGGCTAAAAATTAGTTAAAGGGAACCTTCAACTAATAACTGCACAATGTAACACAATGCTATTCTAACAAACTTTGCAACTTCAATTAAACATTTTCAATGTTTTTTGTAAATGTTAAAAAAAATCAAATGTAGCAGAATAATTACTAATTAATTACAAACTAATAATTAAACCTAGAGGAAAACTGAATTCTTCCACATTGCTTAAGAACCAGAGAACAGAAAGAGAGAAACAGACACTACTTTTCTTCCAGTTACACCTGCAAATATCTATCGAAGATGAATGTTGGAAAGTGGCTTAAAATTCCATTTTGTTGAATTACATAAAACCAGTTTGTTTGGTGGAGTTTCCCTCGTGCACTTTGCTGTGTGCGGCTCTTTTTTCTGCTGAGTCTAATATTAGTTATGTTTATTTTGCTGCTACCAATAAAGTCAGGGAAGTTTGCCAAGTGTTGAAAGGAGATCAAAGGTTTCTAAAGTTGCAGCTTTAAATTCTTTTATATTTTTTTTTTTTTTTTATAATTGTCACCTACAAAATGGAAAACTCCATCCAATATTGTCATTCATTGAATTGTTCTAATCTGCGGCTGTGTGTGAAGTTACTGATAATGCCGGATTGGTGTTCACATGTGGCAGTATGAATTGAGGGGAGGGGTTTCTCCGATTAACCCAAACAGAGGGGTAATGTACAGACACGTATCTGTCTAAAAACCTTCTAATTCATTGTTATCCCATGTTATGTTCACTGAATCATTCCCTCACTTGGTATTATTACTTGAGGGAAAAAAAGTAAGTTACAGCTTGCACCTTGTCATTTTGTTTCATTGCTGTAGCAAGTGGCCACTTACCAGCCAAGGCAATCAATCATGGCCAGCCACCAGACATTTTTAACTGACATTTTATTTTAATTCAGAGAAGTTCTGCAGAAGTTTTTTAGTGTTCTGCAGTCAACATGGGCAAAGCACACACAAACATACATTGTCTAGCTCAAATATTTTGTCAACAAGGTCTTGTCAGCTATTAAATATATAGAGATGAATTTACTGGGCCAAAAAGAGAACAAAAAGACTAATGTGAGCAACTTAAATGAAATAAAAAAGGAGACGGAAAGGTAAAATCACGGGGGCGGGGGGTGCCAAATGTTAGGCACCTCCCAGGGATTGTAATCACTTACCTGATGCCCCGGGTTGGTGCTCCTGTTAACAGAAAACCAAACGGGCCCAGGGTAGCTGCAATCCTCTTCCTTCTCTCATCTATCTTCAGAATCCCCGGGCCGGCGCATGCGCAGTACAGTGAAAAAGCCGACTTTTTTGTTCAAGTCCAGCTTTTCACTCTACTGCTCATGTGCAAGCAGCACCAAGACAGAAGAAGGAAGAGGAGAGAGAGTCTAACATTTTTCTTACAGAGTTCTGCTACCTGGGAGTTGGAAGTAAAGCTGCTATAAAACATAGACCCTTTGAGGTGGAACTTTCTGTTGCCAGGTTTTTACTGTGCTCAGGTTTGTAAAGCAGCTTGGAAGAAATTTAGATCTAATTAGAACGCCAAAAGATTGAATCAATACAACGGGGATACAGGCCATTGGGGCAAGACCATACAGCCTAGTCCCAATGGGATTTTTAAATCTGCCTGATCAACATCTGCTCGATTTTCAGCCAGATATCAGGCAAGCAGGCCTGTCAGAGGGCCGTATACATGAGCAGATAGGCTTCTGCATGGCTTTTGTATGGTCACCTTTAGAGGCATGTTCTCTTGTTTTCAAATATGGTGGGCCACAGTGCATTATGTTACATACAGTAGAACTTTAATGCAGTAGTGCATATTTTACAGAGGTGTGTGGTACAGTAAACTTATATATTGTAATGAGCAAAGTTCCCCTACTGAACTTACAGCTGTGTGCCAGGAATGCAGCATTTCTAGTAACAAAGCCTTTAACATTGTAAATACAGGTTAGTGCTTTGTTTGACATTGCTGGCAAAAAAACACAAGGGATTCCTGGTGCTGGCAGCCAGTGAAGCATGTCTAGAATCTTGGCAGCACCTCAAATGTGACAGATTCTATGTGGCACTGACCTAACCAGAATCTGGTGTGTCTTGACAGATTGGTTCTCAGGTACAAGAAATGATCTGTTGAGAACAAAGTTTCTAGAATCCCATGTGGATCCACGCCTCTGTTTTTAACACTTTTCATTTGTATCTTAGCACCAAAGGCACTGGCCACACAGGCAGGATTTAGCTGTACAGGTATGGGATCTCCCCAGAATGCTTGGGACCTGGGGTCTTTTGGATAAGGGATCTTTCCATAGTTTAGATCTCCATGATTTGTTTACTAAAAAATCATTTAAACATTAAATAAACCCAATAAGATTGTTTTGCATACAATAAGGATTAATTACATCTTTATTTTGATCAAGTACAAGGTATTGTTTTAATATTATAGAGAAAAAGTAATTTTCTAAAAATAAGAATCATTTGCTTAAAATGCAGTGTATAGGAGATTGCCTTTCTGTAATTTGGAACTTTCTGGATAACGGGTTTCCAAATATGGGATCCTACACCTGTACCTTGAATGGACGCCCTGCTCACCTGTATTTTATGATCAGTGATCATGGGTGATATTACAGATTATAGTAGTTAGAATTTATTGAAATTATTGAAAGGAAAGTAATTATTCATAGATAGATGAATAAATATTTACCCAGTTTTTGACTAAGCAGTAGGGTTGCCACCCAATTGGCATTTCTTTGTCCTAGCAAGTAAATAATGGGCAATGGTCAAGGCTGTTATTTAAAAGTAAAGTAGACAGCCCCCTTGTTATGCCCCAGTAATGCCCTGCCCAGTTTATCTTCTTATCTTATAATGCTGTATGTTTGGTAAAACACTTTCAGAATTAAATACATTAAAATATTCATCTTTATTTGGACTGTAGAACTAAAATTTGTGCAGCTGGTGATCCTGCCTAGGCTCACCTTCATCTTAGCAGGCATTTTACAACTTGGCGGTTCTGCAGTAGGTTCTTCTAGGTGCATGTACCCTTGCTTTTCACAGCATAGAATGTTTTTACAGTTTCGGTACTCACTGACTCTAACTGTATATGATGTACTTGTAAAATACTTGGGGTGTCCATACCCACTTCTTTTCCCTTTATAATATAATCTTTGGTGCCAGTACTCGCCAGGTCCAGACTGGGATTCAAAATAGACCCTGGCATTTCAAGTACACAGACCCAAACAGCCCCCACCAGCCCAATAAATAGTGACTGTCTATGGCATCTTACAGCAGCTCCTCTGGCATTTGCCTGAACCCACAGATTGTCAGTCCGTGCCTGGTACTTACTGCTTCTCATTCTATTTAATGTGTTTAGAGTACCAATGCCTACTGCCTACCACTGTATCATGTACGTTTGGTGCACAGTCCCACTGCATCTTACTGTATGTAATGTGCCTGTGTTCAATACAAACAGTTACAAGAGTTATCCCTTCAGTCTTGGAGGCTGGGGACTCTGAGTCCTCAGGCGTTTGGGAAAGTGACCACCATTACAGGGGTTAACATCTGGTTCCAGGCAATTTACTTAAGGGTCATGTACAGTAGCTTAGGTATCCCAAGATTTTATTGGCAGGGGTAGATTCTAATAGTGGGCTAGCAACAAAAAGACAAAAGAGTGGTACAGGGGTATGACCTCCCCATGTTAAGAATGCTTTAAGTTTATAATTATTATTAGTACTAATTTTTAAAAGTTGATATTGTCCCAGCTGCTTATGTATGGTTGAGCTAATGAGTTTTGCTCTATTGTGGAGGTGGAGCTTACGGTAATGAGACCGCTGGGTATCTAACTATCGGCATTTAGTTAATGAGTTATATAAACTTGGCGTATCAATAATTTAGCTTTGCATTTGATATAATCAGCTGCTGCCTTTATCCCCACCAATGAATAGTGTTGTTTCAGTTATTTGATTAGTCAAGTGATATTGCTGTCTGTGCTTCCCATGGGAACCTATGATCTAATGAAGCCCTAGATTTATGTGCTGGGGCCACAATATGAGGGAACTATGGGGCTCTCCAGCTGGTAATTAACTGCAGTACCTACAGCTATCGGTAAATCTGAAATCAATTGTGATCTCTGAAGCCATTTCCTTTACAAGAAAAGATGTGCCGTTCATGTGCAGAATAAACCACTTACATATGGAGTGGGGGAACAACAGGATCAGGTTTTGGAGAGCTCATTTTTCCAGTTTCGCAATATGTAAATTTCACCTCACATTTTCCTTTCCTTTCACTATGAGTCATGGGCTTTTAGCTGGTAAAGCTCCCTGAGGTGTTTCTGCACGGAACTGAGTCCCTTCAGTAATCTGTGTCATATAATGGACCTTATGAACTTGCAGAACTAGGGAGATAGCTCACACAGAGTGTGGGAGTAAGAATTGTGCGCCAGTGTTATACAGTCTGACTTAACCAGGATAGAACTAACAGCACTGTGTTTGCTGCTGTTTCAAGGAAAATATTTGCCTTCCATTAAGAGAAAAACACACCTTAGTCCTGTGTCCCTTGTCAGCTATTGTACTATGTAACTTTATCAGCTCTGCCTGCTCTTGTGTTTCTATTGCGTGTTTCTATTGCATGTTTCCACCGAAAGTCTAGATATATTTATTACTAATTACTAAGTACATGATAAGCTATCCTCATCATGTGTAAGAATTCGATTTATATATGTGCAACATGGAGAGATCTTCATAAAGAGGTGGGCGAATGATAAGGGCGAGGTAAAGCTCAAACAAAAAATAATCATAGCATATAATACATTGGAGTATGTATGTATGTATGTATAACTTTATTTATAAAGCGCCACAAGGGTACACACAGGGCCGCCATCAGGGGGGCACAGGGGGTACGATTGTCCCGGGCCCGGACGTTTTTAGCTTTAAAGGGGGCCCGGCCGCGCTAAAGTTTTCTTAGCTCGGGCCCCCTTTAATCAAGTCCAGGCCCTCGCTTCCTCCGGCTCCGGCGGCGTCCTCTGGTATGTGCCGCTACTTCTCCGCTTTTATAAGGTTGCGCCCGTGCGTGCTGACGTCACACGCACGGGGCGCAACCTTATAAAAGCGCAGAAGTAGCTGGGAGCCGCGGCACATACCGGAGGACACCACGGCAGCAGGTCGGCCGGCCCCTGCATTCCCATATATTTTCCAGGAGCCCTTAGGCTAGTTCTACACCACCTAGGGTCCTAATAGCTTTCTGATGTACCTGCACTTGGAGACGCTGTACCTGCACTGGCACCAATGCAAAATGTAACTCCTGGACACCAATGTTTTAGGGGGCCCTGGCTACCAATGTTTTATGTTCTTTGTATTGATGGGAGGGGTCACTGGGGGAGGGGCCATTGGGGGTGTGGGAGGAGGGGGGGGCCCAGAAAACTTTTTTGTGAGGGGCCCCGTGATTTCTGATGGCGGCCATGGGTACACAGCACTGTACAGTCTTACAAAATACAAAATTACACACAGGGCGGACAAGTATTATAATAAATAAATACAGTAAATATATATAAATGCACAGGGAATAAGTACCATGTGGTAGGAAGGAGGTCCCTGCCCCGTAGAGCTTACAATCTAAGTGTAATATGATGTTAATTTAAATAAAAATATAACGTAAATAAATGGGCTTAAGTAACCTCCCCCCCCACCCAACAAAAATGGTTGGTTAACCTTTAAGTTAACATTTAGTATGTTATAGAATTGCCAGTTCATTGCACCTTTTTAATTTAGTTTTTTTTTATTATTTACCTTCTTCTGCCTTTTTCCAGCTTTCAAATGGGGGTCACTAACCCAGACAGCCACAAAAATATTGTTCTGTTAGGCTACAATTTTATTGTTATTGTTAAATAATAAAAAATAAAGACCAATTGCAATCTCCACATCATAATAAAAGTTCATATTAAGGTAAATTTTAAGGGGCAGGGTTATGATGGTGTCCTATATGAAATTTTAGTAAAATGTCACACGATGTGTGAAATGCTTGCCATATGCATACTGTGACATACAAATAGCTTCTATAAAAATATATTGTTTCCTAAAGTACTTTCTGTTGGGAAGCCTTGTATGAGCTTAGTAGGTCAGTGATAGTGATCCGTGTAAGGTATATTATATACCCCGTGCACAAAAGTCATTTAGACTGAATTCTCTGCTTCCCACTGAAGCAGCAGTTTATAAGAGTTCCTGCCACTTTTGCTCCTATTCCTGTTCAGTTAATAACCCTCGTAATTCTGGCCTTTGCTTTACCTCAAAGAAATGTTTGGCAGCTTGAAGTTCCTCTTCCACTAGGATCCTGTTACTTGCTCTTTCATTTGCTCCATGAATAGTACTTAATAAAAGGGCACATTGTAACATATGCATCGGGCACCTCTGCTTTACATAATGAAAGGTCACATTGATTTCTTGTTCCCTTCTCTAATTTAATTTAATTTTTTTTTTTGTTAAAGATTCAGCCATACGAGAAGATAAAGGCAAAAGGCCTTCCAGATAACATAGCTTCGGTCCTGAACAAGCTGGTTGTGGTAAAGCTTAATGGCGGTTTGGGTACAAGCATGGGCTGCAAAGGTCCCAAAAGCCTGATTGGCGTTCGTAATGAGAATACTTTCCTAGATCTTACTGTGAAGCAAATAGAGGTAAGTGCAGAGGATGTTTGGATCTAACTTTGCAAATTACTTTAACCATGATTAAGCCTGCAAGCCCCCAAGCTACATTACAATGTGAGTTGCAGACTGACGTAGCTCTTCATGAAAGAGTTAGCAAAGGCAAAGTGGTACCCAGTGGTCTGCAGAAAAATGCATCTTTAAATATTACAACATTCACAAATGATTGCATTAGAAATGCAAAAATAAATTCACTTACAATAAACATGCATTCCCATATATTTTCCAGGAGCCCTTAGGCTAGTTCTACACCACCTAGGGTCCTAATAGCTTTCTGATGTACCTGCACTTGGAGACGCTGTGTTGCCCAGCATACAGAGCAGATTTAGGCAGAAAAATGCACGCTCAAGCATTTCTGCACCGAAATCCACTCTGTGTGCCTACACCCAGGCCAATGCAGTGGCTCTGGGTGCAGCCACATCAGAAAGCTGTTAGGAGCTTAGGAGGGTATTCCTGTTGTCCCTTTAACTTTAAATTCTAGCATGTCAAATTACATCTGTTCATGCAATTCTGCTTGCTGCCAGCTATTGAAGAGCAAGCTTACAGCATCAGTATCAGTTTGCCATGATCCAGTGCTTGCAATCACAGTAGATTTGCTGTTACTTTTGGAAAGTATTTAAATACTTTCTCTAGAAATAATTTATTCAGTTGTTGCTGAAATCAGCTGTTGTGTAACTAGGAGTAAGTGTCGTACACGCAAACACAGTGACATTGTTCCTCCTCCTCCTCTCAGCCTCATCATGTTTTTCATCTGCAGCGGACAGCAATGCGCCTCATTTCCCGTCATTGGGGCATTCACAGGAATGCTGAGGTTAAAGGAGCATAGGGCTTATGCAATAAAACATCTGTTCTAAGAAATTCACTTTGTTCAGCTGGACGATGAAAAACATATTGGAGGCTGAGCTGAGAAGGAGTGCGGTGTTAGCTTTGGTGTGTACCAGGCAAAAATCTGCTTGTTTTGTTCACTGTGTGAACCATGGTCGTATAGTAGTTATCATGTAACTTTATTGCTACTCTTAAGCATCTTTAATAGTAGTACTTAAACTACTTGTATAGCTTTATTTATATACAGTACTGACTCCTCAGCACATTCTTCCAGTGCAGTAATAGTACGAGCAAGGGGACTGACATGCAATAAATAAATATAAACCAACACAGTGGCAATGATTATGGGAGATGAGGGATAAGGGAGGTCCCTGCTTGTAGAACCCTGTTTTGTAAACTTATTGCCAAATGTATACTGTGGTTCTCTGTAACTGGAGTATTAAAGGGCAAATTTATCTTTATTGCACTGAACACACAGTCAAAGTCGATGGCAGAGCAGTTCAGAATGTGCTATCTTCTATACTGTATCACATGACCTGTGCTCTAGGTTTGTAATATCGTTTGGCAATTAATCATTCATAATCTATTATGTAATTTTTCCAAGTCATAAACAGATACACAAAATGCACTCTAGTAAAAACATCTTTCCTAGTGACAATACACTAATCTCTCATACCACCATCTCCAGTGCTTTGTTTTGTGATTCTTTACATGACAAAGGGTACAGTAGTCACACACACTAAGCAGACTGCATAGACATAAATCATTTTTCTCCAGAATTCTGCCTGTTATAGGGGATTACTACTACTACTACTCTGCCATAGATGTGAGGTCTTTCCTTACAGGTTATGAATAAACCTAAGGCACATGGGCTGATTTACTAACATAGTTGCTAAATTGTACAGGTACCCCTAGCAACCAATCCAATATTTGTTTCTTTTTCTAATTTACAGCACCATTATGTCATACAACCCCCTCCCCCCCAGACTACCTGTTAAATAATGACTTTTTTTTAGATAGACAATGGCTGCTCAGGCAAGACTAAAGCTGCCAGCTCAGCCTACAATATAGGTGCTGTTGCCTGGTTCTGCTTTTCCTATTCCTATCTCAAAATTGGTTTTCGATGCTTCCAAGTGCAGAAATTTCCGTCAGATTTTGTCTCCTTATGTTCTCACAACTAACTTAATCAGATGAAAGCTGAGGAAAAGGTCAACCAAGGGGAACCAAAATACCAGTAGGCAAGGGATATTATATTAAAATCCAAATTATTAAAATCAAGAAAGCTCTAGATCATTTAGTTTTCCAATAAGCCTTTAGACTTAGCAAGCAAAACAAAAAGATGCCTGTATGCCGGAGAGCCTAGCCTAAAGCTTATGTGTCTAAGCTACAGCTTCTCTACACAAAATCCCAGACTGGCATTTCCAACAGTCAGAGAAATAATGTATTGAATATCTCCTCATGACCTGCACACAGCTCCGTGCTTGATGGATGTGAGATTTCATTAGTGCCAGATATTGAGTCATTTGGAAATTCTAGGAGGTTTATAAAGTTGGATTGTGTTTCTCCCCAGCACTTGAATACAGTATACAACACAGATGTTCCCCTTGTCCTGATGAACTCTTTCAACACAGATGAAGATACCAAGAAGATCCTACAGAAGTACAGTCACTGTCGAGTGAAGATTCATACTTTTAATCAGAGCAGGTACTGTGCTATTCACATTAGCACTCTGTCACTTTGTAGCTCTTGCATGTGATATTTCTTAGTGCTACTATCCTCACAGCAAAACGCCAGTTCTTCCTTGCTTTCTGGTTGCAATTGTAGATACAGAATCAATATCGAGATATATTCCTTCCACAAGAACTTTGTCAAGATCACTCAGTGTAGAATGTAGGGCTTCACCTTTGTGTTAACTTTTACTGTATCATAGAATGTGCTGCTCCTTATCAACTTTTTGGTCTTCATTATTTATTTTTGCCTTTCTCTTACATCTTCCCAGCTTTTAATTGGGGTCACTGACAGCCAAGAAGAGAAGTCGTGACCAAAGGATGTAAGCAAAGTCAGAGAGACTAAGTCAGAGAGCCTGTTATCTGGAGACTCTTAAGGTCCCCATACATGGGCTGATTCTAGCTGCCGGTATCGGCCCCTTAGACCGATTCGGCAGTTAATCAGCCCGTGTATGGGCATTACTGGTGGGCCTGCCCGACTGATTTCTGGCCTGAAATCGTCCAGATATCGATCGGGCAGGTTAAAAAATCTAGTCAGATCGGGGACCGCTTCAGCTCGTTGATGCGACCTCCGGACCAACTTTTCCTATGCCCGTCGTTATAATTTGATCGTTTGGCCCCAGGGCGAAACGATTAAATTAGCCTGGATTCTCCCGATATCGCCCACCTGTAGGTGGGGGATATCGGGAGAAGATGTCGCCAAGCGAGCAGATCTGAAGGTGTATGGGCACCTTTAGGGCAGTGGCAGACGGAGATAAGTCACCATGTAAAAAATCTTTGTTGCCGCGGGCGACTAATCTCACCGCAATGCCATCCCACCGGCAAGAATGTAAATCACCGGTGGGATGGCATACGCGTCACTACGATTTCCGAAAGATGCCCGAAGTTTCCTCTCAAGGCAATTTTGGGAAATCGTAGCAACGCGTATGCCATTCCACCGGCAATTTACATTCTTGCCAGTGGGATGGCATTGCAGGGAGATTAGTTGCCCGCAGCAACGAAGATTTGTCGTGGGGCGACGTATCTCTCCGTCTGCCACTGCCCCTATGCAGCCCTCCAAGGTCTCTTTTAAGGACCCCCCAACTGTCCACTGACTTTATAGACTTTTGCGTACGAGGTTGTGATCTCACAAACATTTTGTATGACTGGCTTGCTGCATGAAAAGAGTAGGAAAGCAAGTGATGCCAATTGCTGTAATTCTTTCTCTGTGAGATCATGGAGAACTATAACACGATTACTGGAAAAATGTAAATTCCTATATTGTATGTTAATAAATCCATCCTTGCAGGTAGGTTAGAAAATATGTAAAAAAGATTAGAATATCTTTTTGCTGGCAATATCTTGTGGCACTACTGCTCTAACACATGTTCCCTTTCAGGTACCCAAGGATAAGTAAGGAGTCACTATTGCCCATTGCCAAAGACTTGTCCTATTCTGTGGAAAATGCTGAGACGTGGTACCCCCCTGGTCATGGTGATATCTATGCCAGCTTTTATAATTCCGGCCTCCTAGACAGGCTCATAGGGGAAGGGAAGGAGTACATCTTTGTTTCCAACATTGACAATCTTGGGGCCACAGTGGACCTATATATCCTTAATCATCTCATGAATCCACCAAATGGCAAGAAATGTGAATTTGTCATGGAGGTGACTGACAAAACGAGGGCTGATGTCAAGGTATGGCTGTATTTTGCACATCTCACTGATGCATAATGTTTATATTTTTTGCACAATGAATGGCATACTGTTATCAGAACCAAAGTGCTAATGTATGCCTGAAAATATTGGGTAAAGTTATGCAGTAGATGGTATATTTTGTAACTACAAAAACAGCTTGTAACAGTATTTCTTGGTTTTAATATGTGTCTCTACTTCTTTTCATTTTAAAAAGCAACTGTTCTGTCTTGCTTTATGGCAAATGATTAAACAGTGGAGAACCTCTTATGTTCTGTTAAGGGTAATTATGTACAATGCTGGGCCTCAAACCTTTCTCATCTAAGTACATGGGGCCATACACTTTGGTCCAGATGGCCAAAGCTTACAGTGTCATTCGCCACCAGGAACAGGATCCAGCAGCCAAACTGCACGGAACAATGGTCTTAATAGTTTATTTGGAAACATAGGGCCTGCTGTAGTGTGTAACTGTAGCCTGGCACATTCTGCACTAAGCACTCAGCCTTAGGCACAGTATGAACTCTGATCGCTGATATTTAATGGAAGGGCTCCTCCTTCCAATAATTAATGATGCCCTGAAATGCAAATGCAGTAGACTCATTAGTAATGTATATATTTGAGCAGTTTATGTTTGTATCCTCGTAACAAGACTTAGAGATGCCAAAGCTAATAACTGGCAAACACTGCTTTACACATGACTTTGTGGCTTGGTGCCTCTGGATTTGTAATTTGAACAAGAATTTTATTGCACAGAGCTAAAGGACAGAAAAAATAATAAATATATGGGCAGCACCTGATCCTAAAAAAAACTAAATAAAAAATAAAGGATTCTGCCAGAAAAGTGAATATGGCTGCAGATCCTTATTGCTTGCACTTAGGATTGTTATGCACTGACTGGCTCATTATACTCTAATAACTGTCATCTTTTAATCTCTTGCTAGGAATTTGACAGAAATAGTGTCTGGCTTAACATTATGTCCTTATTATTGTTATTAACATGTATTTATACAGCGCCAACATAGGGGTTGAGACACAAGGTATGGGAATGGGCAAGATCAGAAGTCAGCAAGGTGAGACATGTAGAATTAGGTGATGCATTTAGCAGCATATATAGTGCATACTGAGGCTGCGCTGAGCTAGATGAGGATAAGCTTCTCCAGAGGAGGGGTGCCTGGCAAAGTCTTGTGGTGGTCGCACAAGGTGGTCAAATATGTCAGTTATCCTAAAGGGTAATTACTAAATACAAAAAAACTGCAATTTATTTATACACTCTTCATTTTTAAATATCAGTACTTTATAATAGATCTCCTCATCTGACACTGTAGAACTGATGTAGCTCTGAAGGGCTACAGCCTAGTGCTTATGGAATAATGAGGGGCCACAATCCTCCATCATTTCTGGTCACTAACTACTAACAGCAGCTCCCTCCTGCTCCATGGAGCACCGTGCCTGCCCTGTACCAGGGCTTGTCCGACATGCAGATCTGAGTCAGTACATTACTTAGAGATATTGTCATCTCAGTGTTGCACCTGTGATATTACAAGATTGTGGGCAGACAGGGAAACCCAAATCCCTAATTTTTCCTGTAACAATGAGGTGCCGCACACACAAATTAACCCATATATTGCAGAAGCTTATCTCCATAGTGTTAACAGCTTCATTTGGTAGGTTAGTTGCCCCATGGCCACTCAGAGAGAGAATTATATTTTGTTCCATGCCAGCAGCTAAGTCTCCCTTAGTACATTTATTGAATGTTGGCAAAAGAGGCTGTGCTTTATTAATATACTTTTAGGCATTGGCTGCCATTTCTTCTAAACCATTTCTAAGCTTCACATGGTGTCCCCAGCAAATATAACCACCCTACAGGATACAGATAGACTTATTTTGTGTGCTTTAGAACCAATTGTCTCCAGACTAAGTGCTTCTTAGGCCTAAGGTGCAAGGTAGTTGCCATCTCATAAAATTCTACTGTACTTTCAGATTATCTGAATTTAAGCACTTTTTCTAGTTACTTTAGGGTTGAGTAAAAGATTGCATTATTATACATGCCAGTGTGATGTTAAAATGTCAAATAAGCGTAGAAAACACTGTAATATGTTTGTTGGACAACACATACTGATATCCCCCAAAATAAGCTAGAATGTGCGTTTCAAGATGTAGGAGCAGATTTGTCCATCTCGTTGTTACTTGCAGCAATGTGCATGGCAAAGCTTAGATTGACATAATGATGTGGTAGTTTGTGGGAAACGTGAATGGAGAAGAATGGATCATGGGCAATTTAGAAATACACCTAACTGGAATATGTGTGTGTAAACAATTATATTTTCCATGGGCATTTTAATGCCACATTACAATTTCATAATAATACATAGTAAAAAAAAAGCACAGATCTACCCTGCTAAAGGGCTGTGGTTGCCTTGGGCTTGTGCCAGAAGCCCAAAACATAAGGTACAACATTTCCTGCATATTGCTGTGTGTGGCACCTCCTGAGAACACTGCTTCCTATATCCCCACTAGTGACTCTTGTCTGTGAGGAAACATAACACATATCCTATGTCCCCCTGCTTAGTGTTCTCAGGGAAAGCACTCTATTGAGATGCCACATGTATATTTAGTTAGGTCACAAGCCACAGTCACTGCAGCTCTGAAACAAACTCTGAGCCTAAATCCCAATATTAGAAGTAGAAAACTGCCAGCCATATTTAAAATGGTTTCAAAACAAACTTTTATAGCTTCAGAGCAAGTTTAAACTGATATTATTTTACTAGAGTGTGTGTGTGTGTATATACAGGGTGGGCCATTTATATGGATACACCTTAATATAATGGGAATGGATTCATATCCATATAAATGGCCCACCCTGTACACTAGGGTTCCTTTGGAGGGGTTGAGCTTGATGGACTTTTTTTTTCTTTTTTTCAACCATGTAACTATGTAACTTTAAATCCCTTTATAAATTAGATCTCATCATGTGCCAAAACATGACTTGGTTTCTGATTATATGTTTGTAATTGAATCACCTGTAAGCCTCCTAATCCTTTCCCCACGCATTCCTTCTGATGCCATTGTTCATTAGAAATGGTTTTCAATGGAATTATGCAATTATTGTTTGAGAACAGGCCCGGACTGGCAATTTGTTGGTTCTGACAATTGCCAGAGGGGCTGCTGTAAGATGCCATTGACAGTCACTATTTATTAGGCCTGTGGGGGGCTGTTTGGGCCTCTGTGTTCTTGAAATGCTAGGGCCTATTTTGTGTGACCTGTGTGAGAACATTCTACAAATTTGACTAAAAGCTGCCATATTGTTGCCTTGCCTGAAGCTTTCCTCACAGACAGCATTCTAATGCAAAATCTGAATTATTGGTTCCTATGGCCACAACCTGTGCTATAAGGGAGTTAACGATTCTGTCATATTTCTTAACACATATATGGAAAGGTGTTAATTTCAGCGAATATAATGAAGATAGAAACTTTTTTCATTTTGTGTGCATTGTGTCTTCAGGGCAGGTAACCGGTAGCGCTAATGTGGCTATTTGGGGGGGGGATGTGCTGCTTTATAACCATGTTCCTTTCTATTGCTTCCAGGGTGGGACCCTCACTCAGTGCGAAGGGAAACTGAGGCTGGTGGAAATTGCCCAAGTGCCAAGAGCCCATGTAGATGAGTTTAAATCTGTCTCCAAGTTTAAGATCTTTAACACAAATAATTTGTGGATTTCCTTATCTGCAATCAAGAGGCTGCAAGAAGCCAATGCCATAGATATGGAAATCATTGTTAATCCCAAGGTAAACATTCAAAATGCTATATTTCTCTTCATGTATCAGTTTATTAACGCTTGCCTTGTGGCATTAGGTAGTGATAGAGGAATACGTGGACTATAACTAATCACTGGCTAGATTTTGGCATTAACCTTGCTCAAGAACATTTGAGCTGAAAATCTCTACCCTTCAAATTAGGTTAATGTTGCTCTGGGAGACTTTCCAACAACAATTAAATGCCAAAGACAGTCACTAAAAAAAAATAAATAAATGAAGGCACCGCCCTGACTGACTGGGTTTCCCTATGACTCTCTTTAATAATCTGTAAATGCAATAGAGTCACTGTGGGCTCAGTGGGCAATTAAAATGAGCCTGATTGGTTCCTGCAGTGGCATCACTCAAGCATTTTTGCTTGCCCACCCCATGCAGGTTTACACTTTTTTACATCCTGCCATGAGGATTTTTAACTTAGAGACGCAGGATCAGATCTGGCACTGGTTGCTCAGTAGACTTCCACACACATAGGGGCATATTTATTATAGTTAGCCAACATTAACTGTGATGTTGCCTATAGCAACCAATCAAAGCTTTGCTTTTGCAGCTGGTTGCTATGGGCACCATCACTAGTGATGTTGGCTTACTCACTAGATAAATATGTCCCCTAGTGATGATTGTTATTAAACAGCCAAATCGGCCGAGCATCTTAATTATCAAGATGGAACGGTAGGATGACAATGCATGGCTCATCTTGTTTTGCAGACGTTGGATGGAGGATTAAATGTTATTCAGCTGGAGACGGCTGTTGGAGCAGCTATTAAAAGTTTTGAAAATTCTTTGGGTATCAATGTTCCTCGAAGCCGTTTCCTTCCTGTCAAGACCACGTCAGACCTTCTGCTTGTCATGTCCAACCTGTACAGCCTTCATGCCGGCTCCCTGACCATGAGCGAGAAGCGTGAGTTCCCCACCGTCCCACTCACCAAACTGGGAAGCTCCTTCACAAAGGTGAGATTTCCATCTGCTCTTGGGGTTTTAGTTAAAGTAATGGAATTTATGTATGTAGGCATGTATGTATGTATGTAGGCATGTATGTAGTAAGGAGGTCTGGGAAACACTGTAGATATGTGTGTTTATGCATACGTATCTGTGATTTGCTGTCTGTAGAATTAAGGCCACGTAACACTAACTGAAAATGTTACTGGCACAGAGCTATCCTAACAGGGCCGTCCTCAGAGGCCAGGGGGGGCCTTGAAGAAGCTCTGTGCTCTAGGGCTCCCATATTAATGGAGGAGTCATTAAACAGAAAATTCTCAAAACAGCTTGGGTTCCTTCCCTGCAGTGTTAAAACTGCTGTGTTTGCCTCAGAAACCCTACTATAGTTTATATAAACAAGTAGCCGTTAATCCATGGGGGTAGCCATTCAAGTACAGGAACATCATTGAAAACAGATAAGCTGTGCAGACTCCCATTGTATACTACAGAGTTTATCTGTTATCTGCTATGTAACCTTTGCCTTTTCTCCTTTTTTCCAGCTTGAATGGCTGCCCCCGTGGCTGCACAGCAGCTTTGTTTATATAAATTATAATTTTCTGAAAAAAGCAGGACCATAGTACATCATATTTTAGTTACTTTAAAACACTTTGATTTTTTGGTGATACTGCCCTATTTGCCACCCCCTAAGGAAGGGTCTGCACTCTTTAAGCAGTGAGCAAGTGAAATGCCAAAGGCCCTTTTTCCTTTGCTGGTTACACCTGCATCTACCCTGCATTATATTAAGAGAATATATGTAATTAGGGTGCTTGCATTAGTTACCATAGACATTTATGAGGTGTAACTACTCCTCTGATATTATATTTATTTGATTTCCTTACGTATAGCAAAAGCAAGACAATAACTTTAGTTATCACTTTTAGACAGTGATATTTGCCATTTAGTCATCATTTCTTTTGGTTCTTATTTGTTCGGAGGGTTTCTGGATGCTAGGGTTTGATTTACCCCAGAAAGTGGATGGAATGAGACTGTAAGATGGATAGGAGAGGCCTGACCAGAAAAATTACAATTACATTGTAGCCTTACAGAGCAGTAGTTTTTGTTGATGGAGTCAGTGACCCTCATTCGAAAGCTGGAAAGAAGAAGGCAGATAAAAAACTGTATAAAATAAAAAATGAAGACCAATTGAAATGTTGCTAAGAATCGGCCATTACACTTTTCTGCTGATTCCCTGTAGAGCAGGGGTGCCCAGACTTCGTCACCCTGTGATCTACTCTTGCCACCTGGCATCCGTCATGAGATCTACCAAAGTTAAAATAGTGTGGGGGGGGGCGTGGCTACCAGCTCAATGTGAGAGGACGTGCAACAGCTTAGCTCCAGAGTCTGGGTCCCATTAGTGATACCTAAAAAGCTTACCAAAGAACAAACACGGAGCCTACATCGCAAGAGCAGCATCCTCTGCCTCAGAGAGCACTTATGGGGCAAAATAAAGCACAAAGACGAGCAGCAGAAGCTGCAGTAAAGCTTGAAAGGTATGCACGTGAAGGGAAACAAAATGGCGCTGAATCCCTGTCCGAGCAACAGGAGAGTATCCCAGTAGGCTCCAACACAGCACCGCTCGCTGAGCCGACACTAACTGATTTACTCTCCGAGATAACATCCAGCAGAGAGGCATGCACGGGGCTGATAGCCACGAAAGTAGACGAGGTGAAGGTGGCATTATCCATCATCTGGCACGACATTCAAAAGATAAGAGAAAGGGCCGCGGCAGTAAAACAGCGTGTCAGTGACCTAGAGGAAGCAAGCAGACCTCTCCCGACACAAATGAGAGACCTCCAAGCTGCAGTTCAGACCTGGCAAAGTAAAGCAGATGACTTACAAAATCACTTGAGGCGTAACAACATCTGCCTGCTGGGGCTCCCAGAATGTGCGGAGGGTGAGTCCCCAGAATCTTTTATCCAAAAATGGCTTATTGATATGTTTGGGAGTGACTCGCTTACATCTACCTCTTCAGTGGAGCGTGCCCACAGGGTCCCTATGCGGCCACCTCCTCCGGGTGCTCCCACCCGCCCAGCAATAGCCAGACTACTAAATACGAGGGACAGGGACAAAATTCTCCTACTGGCAAGGAACAAAGGCCAACTGCCATTTGGAAATGTCAATATTGCTATATACCCCGATTACTCCCTGGAGGTACAAAGGCAACGTGCTAAATTCACGGAAGTCAAAAAAAGCACTAAGAGAAGCGAAGATAACATATGCAATGCATTATCCCGCCAAACTGCGCATTATGGTCGATGGCAAGGTCCACTTCTTCACTACCCCACAGGAGGCTACAACTTGGCTTCACATTTGCAACAGCATAATGAATAAAAAGTTTTGCTAAACTCCACACAAGGGTAATGCAGGCTGCAACAACAGCATGATAATAAATAAAGTTAACAGTTAACAAGTTACAAATTCGTAAAGCCGCTACGATGCTTCGCTGATGGCGCCAAATTTTTTGCACCAACAGATCTGGAGGCCACTAGCGCCACATGGGAAACTGTACTATCTGGACAACTACTAAAATACTTCACTATTGGCGCAGAGATCTTCTGTATTTATATGCCTGAATGTTACCTGGTTCCTATTAGCTGTGTCCAATACTCTGCTCAAAAGGACCCATCGACAACGGAGCAAATCGGTATTTTTACTGTTCTGACTCTCTACTAAGGCCATTCAGGCCAAGCTGGAAGATAAGCCACTTGCGCCCCGCAGCACTCCCTATTGAGTGCATGTTGGTTCGGTTTAACAGTTCTGTTTGGGTCAAATCTGCTTCCATTATACAACGAAAGCAGGTGGGGAGGGAAGGGGAAGATAGAAAACCAAGCATGTAAATATAAACTGTGCAACTCAAAGTGTATCTGGGCCCGGGAAGTTCAAAGGGTTGTTAGTTCCAATGTTAATCAGGCAAATGATTAAGTTTAAGGCACGGTATTGAGCTAAAATTCTTGTATTGCACAGTGTCACGGGTAAAACGATATGCTTACAATTATGGGAGTGTCTGTGTTGAGCTGGAATGAGCGGGGTCTAAATGACTCAATTAAGAGGAGACTGGTAATGGATTAAATTAGGAAACAAAAGGCTAAAATAATTTTTTCAAGAAACACACTTAACAGGAAGTAAATTTATTACATTACCAAAACAGGTTGGGTTGGATGGAGTTCTCACTCCACATTTTCTACATATGCTGGGGGTACTTCCATTCTAGTCCCGAAATCAACTATATTTCAACCCCTTAATATACAAACAGACCCGCGTGGGTGATAGGTATTTGTCTACTGCTTACTAAACCCTACTGCAGTTAAATTAGCAAATATATACATCCCCCCCATTCTCAGACATCTGTATTCAAAATTGGCTGCCTTTGTAGCATCATACCCTCATGCCCAAGTAATATGTGCAAGGGACTTTAACTCAACACTCCATCCGCAAAAGTACAGACTCTGTAAAAGTATACCAACCACGATTCCACCCCCTCTAATTTGATGGTCCTAACAACGGCATGGGTTTAACAGAAGGATGGAGACACCTGCACCCCCAATGATTTACACTACTCCTGTTTTTCTTTCTACATCTCACCTTTTTCATCTCACGTTGGACCATGCTCCACTACTAACCAACTTGGAAAATCTGAAAACTAACACAGATAGGAGATGGTCCCTTAACCCAGCATGGTTAGATATTCTAGACATAGATGAACAACTTGGGAGTACAATAGGAGAATTCCTTGTACATTGGAAAATCTAATACATAAAACTAGAGGAGCTCCCAAAAAACAAGAAAAAATATGGGAAAAACGGCTGGAAAAATCCACTTAGGAAAATATAGGCGGTATTTTAATAAAGCATTTTAAGATAATATGTCAGTAAACTGTAATTTGTGTCAACATCCTGAGGGAAAAGGTCAGAAATGAACGGGGAAAAGGAAAATGGTTACAAATGAAAAAGTCACAATGTATTTTCGAATGCAACATAACTCGCAATTTTTGTCACTGAAAAACATGTCTTATGCTAGAACCTTATTACATTGCGTAACTCTGCCTCATAATGTGATGTATATATGCTGAAACTGCTGTAAATTCTTCTCAATAAACTTGCCTGAATAAAAAAAAAAAAAAGTTAAAATAGTGTGACGTCTATTATTTGGCGCTATAAGCAAGAAAAAGTATCGATGTTTAACAAATGCACATAGCAATATATAAATGCAGTGCCAAATTCACATTTAAACCCCACATAACATTATTCAGGTGCCAACTTCAAGTTTGATGTAAAAGGATTGTAGTAGTTTTTACTTCCCTTCTTCATGGCCCACTTTGTAGTCTGCACACAGAAAGATATATGAATTGGGAATAAATAAATACAGCGGCCTGGTAGGGACAATTTTCTATACAGGGATGAAACTACTAAAGACGGATGGCTTAAGCAGCCGCACTCGAAAGCTGGGGAGAAAATGAAGTGTTGGGATGTCATCCCACTACATTCCACCTTGAGGTCTACCAGAAACTTTAAAGTGATCTACTGGTAGACCACGATCTACCTTTTGGGCACCCCTTCTTTAGAGCACTTCATATATTATTATTCTTTATTTAAGGTACAAGACTATTTGAAGAGATTTGAAAGTATTCCGGATATGCTGGAACTGGATCACCTCACCGTGTCCGGAGATGTCACGTTTGGGAAGAATGTGGTACTGAAGGTGCGTAGAACCATTAGTCAGTGCTTTGTTCCACACGGCACCCTGTATGAGCTCAGGCGTGGGTGTTGCCTCCTTATCATGGCGGCTGCTTCCCAGGTCAGAGCTGTGAGGCCGCGCACACACAATGGATGGGCAAACAAGTGAAACAATAGAATACAGTGCAGTGTGCAAATATCTACACTGGCAACTATTCCAGCCACAAAGAAACTTATAAATAGAAATGTGATTGCAGATCGGCCCTGACAGTTTGACATGTAAATAGTACAGTGCAAGCGTATCCATACAGGATCAGTAGGCAAGGAACTTATTATTTTACGCGGAGGTGCAGAATGTCATTTTGCCTTATAACAGGTATAGTACAGCTTAGGCTAAAGATGCACAAAATCATTTCCTTTAGAAATGGAACAGTTCTACCAGCCATAGTGTTGGCATTTATCACTGATCCTCATTAAAGTGCCAGTACACCCCTTGTTCCATATGAATGCAATGAATTGGGCTACTCCATGTTTGGTCCTTATAATTAGATTGCAATGCATAGATATTTCACTTGTATAAGGGTGAAGTCACACTAAGCTACTAGTAGAAGCTACTTTTCCATGGCTAATAAACAAAAATAGACAATTATTGTCTCTGTGTGTTTTAGCAGAGGAACTGTCAGTATTGTCAGGGTGGCAGGGTATTTAGGACAAAGACACACTGAGCTACTAGTAGCAGCTGATACTAAAATAGACAATACTGATCATTTACTAATAACTGTCTCTACGTGTGTTATAGCAAAGGCAGTTCTCAGTATTGTCTATGGCAGGTTATTTTCTGGAGTTTAGTAGCCGTGAAAAAGTAGCTGCTACTAGTAGCTCATTGTGTCTTCACCCTTACTGGCATTTATTTGCTGTGACAAGTAGCGCTGTGTGTCTTTGCCCTAAGGACAAGTGCACAGAGAGCATTGGCTGTGCTGTTCCCTTCTGCCTCTCCGTATAGCTGTATTGACAGTCACAGCTGCTTGGGATGTAGCTACACAGAGGATGTACTGCAAGGGGATGTACTGCATCTTCAAGGGCCCATTGTGAGTGAGATTAGAGTGTACCACAGAAAAGTTCACCCACTTTCTATTCATTCTTTTCGGATTTTTAAAGTGTATTGATCAATTGGTGAAAGTTAGAGTTCACCATTTGATAAATGTGTTTGTAAAAATCCCATAGGAATGAATAGAATGTGGGTGAGTTTTCTGGTAAATTACAATCTCACATTTTGATAAATCTACCCCTAAGGTTCATCCGGTGTTTAAGAAGCGAAAACCAAAGTGCAGTGTGTGAAGGCTGCCATAGAGTTGTACTAGCCACTCTTAGCTCTATATGGGCTGGTTTTACCTGCCATAGAATATAGCACAATAAAAATCCAAAATATACCATTCTATATGTATGTATGGATGCAGCTGTTCAATGGCCCATATATGAACCTAATGCCTGTAACTGTTTCCATGTCTCCATTTAGGGTACTGTGATTATAATTGCAAACCACGGAGATAGAATCGACATACCTCCCGGGGCAGTATTAGAAAACAAGATTGTGTCTGGAAACCTGCGGATCCTGGATCACTGAGCTCACAACATTTTTTATGGATCATGTACAGTATAGGCAAGCGTTCCATACAGGGATTGCTGGCACGTAGATCTCTAGTTTGTAATCCCGACTCCCGCTGTACCTCACAGTATTCTCCTATGTGTGCGATAGTCTTTATTTAATTACAGAATGATAAAGCCCTTGTTATTTGGAAGCAATACCTAAACACATAGTATATACAGAAATCTATTCATGTGCAAGAAAACTTCAAGTGCAATATTGTCCTCTACTGTGAAGTAAATAAAAGGACAAACAGACACGTTTGTGGTCATATTTATTTTCTGGGGGGTGAGTGGGGGGGGGGGACATGTCCTTGCATTATTTTTATTTGTGGTTGGCTTGAAGCAATGGAAGGGTATAGGAGAAAGTCTACATGTGTATTTGCTTTTATGGTGACATCCAGGGTCCAGAAGGGAAACTGGTATTGTAAAGAGACTATACTGACAGTGACGGATTAAGAAATACATGGTTTGTTTGGTTCTTATCCTGCGAGTAAGACAAGTTTATGTACAGGGAAGGAAAGGAGATCCGGTATACAGAATGAATGACTCAGTAGTGCTGTTATTTCATAAAGGGAGTATGTTAGTCAGTGGGACATGCTGTCACTGTATAAAGGGATATGATCTCAGATACTCTCACCACCCAGCTTAATGTTCTGTCTGCACAAGATCCAAATGGGTGTGATGGATGACAGCTGTATGGGGGTAATTCAGTGTTCTCCAAACTTATCCAGGAATAATAATCCTACAGTGACATTTTGTCTGAAATATATTTATTTTAGAATGCTCAAAATTAGTTTCTTAAATGGTACATTACTTTATGGTAGAAAAATGAAGGAACCAGGCCTGGACCAAGATTTGAAATAGGCCCAAACAGACCCACCAGCCCAATAAATAGTGAGTGTCTATGGAATCTTACAGCAGCCCCTCTGGCATTTGCCAGAACCCACAGATTGCCATTCCGAGCCTGAATTAGTCAAGTGACTAAAGATACAGCATTGGTAACAGAAATGTTGGCAAACAGCAGTAATCAGTAGTAGATTTTTAAGACATTTGTTGGCCCTTTGCAAAGATTCCATCCGTGGGCCCATTTACAGATGTATTTTTGTCCATACTCTGGAGCCAATGAGCCTGCCGGTGTAGAGTGTGTGTGGAGACAGAATACTGGAAGAGAAACTCACATAGACAAAGAGAGAACACAGGCAATTGTTGGTTGCAGAAGGAGTCACCCCCTGAGTCAGTACCTTTGGCTTCTATTAGAGCTGCAAGTCACTAAGGGTAAGTACATGCCAACTTTGCACACTATTTGGGAGTGACTTTGGCCTTATTTTCTCCTGGCTGTTCAGGTTTGTCTCGTGACAGACACATTCTCTGTTGGATGGAGATCAGGGCTGTGACTGGGCTGTGGCGCTACATTCACCTTTTCATTCTTGAGCCACTCCCATGTTGGCCTTATGTTTAGGGTTAATGTGCTGCTGACAAGGGATGAACTTTAGCAACTTTGTAGGCCTGGATCACTGCTGCTATAAAGTTGCTGAACCTTTAGGCTGGTATATTATATATATATTCATTGTATTAAATATGTAATTCATTTTTAGGGTTTAGTTTTCCTTTAAGCATAATCTATATTTGCTCTTAGTGGAAAGCAGTACTGCAGCCCAAAGAGAGTATGCTGAACAAATGAATTTTTGGATAGACATACACAGCAGTGGAACAAATATCCCTGTAGCTAAAAAAAAACATAGCTGAACATCTAATAATGGACAGTTTTGGGTTTACTGAGAATTTTCTGTTATATGATCCCAAATGCTACAATGAATCCAAATGATTAGAATTAAGGTGGAGAGGTTATACAGCTCTGCTCTAAGTGTAATAAAACCCAGATGTCTCGCTTGTATACACTGCTGCAGTGCGAGGCCTAGTTATACTCCTGCAGGGACTACAATCTCATCTCCAGCCATCGGCCCAGATGTTCCCAGAGTTATGATAACCTCTCAGCTCATACATTCTCTTACTGGCAGTGCTTTATTAGCTTTCCCCACTACGGCAGTGCAAGGGACATTGTTATTGTTGGGTGCCAACATCAAAGGACAATTGTATTCGCAGTCAAATAGAGAGGATCTATTAAAGAGCTTAGAGGACCAGGTTTAAAATCAAACCTACGTTTGCAGTTATAATATTGGGCTAATTACCTCCTGCACTGCATTATATGCTTTTGTATACAGCATTCGCTGCCCCCTAGAAGAACAGCAGCAGGAGGGTTGGGCTGGTGGAAACTGGAAACAGCGGCATAACAATGGAGGAAGCCAACTCCATGGTTGCAGAGGGACCTGGACCACTGGGTCTGCCTCCTCTATAGATGAAAGAAATCTCCCTCTCCAGCTGCGCCCTGGTGTGAGTGGTGGGGAACTTGGGACAGAGTGGGTCCCTCCAAATGTTTTTTGCGGGGTGGGGGGGTTACGGCACTGACTACGAGGTAAATGAAGGTGCGTTACGGACTCTGCCTTAAGTGGCACAGGGCAAGAGGCTGTTGGAAGGGGCACAGCTGGCCTGTACTGTGCAAGGAAATGCCTTAAGAGAAGGTTTAATCCTACATATTATTGAAAATATTTTTTAACCTGTTTGGGTTTCATGCACTAATATGGATACAACAAACCTTTTAAAGGAGACATATTGTGTGAAAAACAAGAATGTGCTAGTGCATTATACTCCTTCAAATAAGTAATGTGCTTACACAAGTAGTGATTCTGGCTGATTTATTGAATTTTTCTCCAAAAACCCTCATGGTTCCGCCCATCTGTTCCACTTCCTGCTGAATCCCTTCCCACTTCCTTCCACTTCCCTTCCCAGGCCTTGCAGCGCCCCTCTCAGCATGGGAAAGGAGGCAGCCTTTAAAGCTGGAGATTTTAGATGAAAGCACGTTTGACAGGTTGGCATTCCTTCCCATATTACTGAGAATCATATGATGTGTTCCTGACCTAGTTTAATAAGCCTGAGGCAATATAACACAGGTTGGTGGCTTCTAACTTACTTACCTCCAGAGAGCAGGATTCGCAGATATCCTAACATGACTATAGGTATTAAATTGTGGCCCTGACTCTTATGTGTGCTATTAATAAGAAGAAACCTCATTATTAGTAATCATTGTAACCTTTTATAAAAAAGTTTTAAATAATCCTTGACACCTCCGCCCAGTCCCCCGTCATAATTTCTATCTTCTCAATTTTTACAATGTATTGGGCCTGTTATCCAGAATGGTTGGGACCTGAGGTTTCCCTGATAAGAGATCTTTCAGTAAGTCTACTTAAGATCCTTTAAAAAATAAACCCAATAGGGCTGTTCTGCCCCCAATAAGGGGTAATTATATCTTAGTTGGGATCAAGTACAGGTACTGTTTTATTATTACAGAGAAAAGGGAATCATTTAACCATTAAATAAACCCAATAGGGCTGTTCTGCCCCCAATAAGGGGTAATTATATCTTAGTTGGGATCAAGTACAGGTACTGTTTTATTATTACAGAGAAAAGGGAATCATTTAACCATGAAATAAACCCAATAGGGCTGTTCTGCCCCCAATAAGGGGTAATTATATCTTAGTTGGGATCAAGTACAGGTACTGTTTTATTATTACAGAGAAAAGAGAAATAGTTTTGAAACATTAGAATTTTTTGCTTAAAATGGAGTCTATGGAAGATGGCCTTCCTGTAATTCAGATCTTTCTGGATAACAGATCCACACACATGGAGTTATATAAGTTTGCAAGTTTCTGGATAACTCTGCCCTAGCCAATATTCTAACATTTGGAATAAAAGACCAAAGGCCGGTTGGTGGTAAATTGCCCCAGTGCAATTGCCCATAGTAACCATTCACATCTTTGCTTTTATTTTCTGACAGCTGACTGATCAAAAAAAAAAAATTGGTCGCTATGGGCAACTGCACAATGTAGGTCTTTTAAAAAAAAACAAACAAACAAACAAATGGAAGAGGGTAACAGTATTCATGGGCACATTAAAGCAAGTAGGCAACAAATACAGTGCTTGTATTCAACATGTGTCTTGAAGTCTATATCCTCTTATAAATAAGACAAAGAAATACTGTACTGTTGCCCCCACATACCAAAGTGCTGAAAAGACAGATGAATGGGGACAGCACAAGCAGCGGCCATTTTGCCATACTGAGAGCCATAATAACAGGGTGGCAGCTGTAGGCCCAATGGGAAATAAAGTGAAAGTGCTACATATAAGGCAGAAGAGCCGTCACTGTGTGATTGTGTGACTTGCCCAGCTCCCGGGGCAGTGCTGTCTGAAGCTGCTGTGTGCCCTGTGTCATTACCTGTGAGGCACAACATTCCAGTGTGTAACCACCGCTGACATGTACATAATGTGGCCTTTCCCACAGGGTAAGGTAGAGGGGAGAACGAGGGGACCTGGTGTTCTTATTTTCCATTTGTTGGTCTAATGTAAATATTGAGAGCTGAATGTAATTTCCTGATGTGAAGATGGACTATAGATCTCAAGTATTAGGATGAAGGGACATAGAGCTACTTGTCACAGCTACTAGATGCCAGAAAATAACCTGCCATAGACAATACTGAGAATTGCCTCTGCTAAAACACACAGAGAGACAGTTATCAGTAAATGATCAGCATTGTCTATTTCTGTAGCTGTGACAAGTAGCTGCTACTCTGCTCTGTGTAACAAATATACATAAATGGAGGGCACTCACTTTGCATATAAATAGAAAAAGATAAAGAAAAATTGTATATATGGTGCAAAAACCCCCCCAAAAAATTCCCCCATACAGGGAACCACAACAATATTTTTAAATAGAGCAGGGTTTGCACACAAAAAGATGCATAGGCACTGTGGTAGTATTAAAACTCTTTTATATAGCATACAAAAGTTTTAATAACAAGGCAATTTTAATTTACAAATTTAGCAAAAAGTACACCAATTGAACAATATAATACATACCACAAGAACTGCACAGGTAAAAAGGACACACAGGTTTAGCGGATACACTTGCCACAAATGAGAATTACCCCAACGTTTCGGCAGAAAGCCTTTCTCAAGGGGAATCCCTGCTCTAAAACTAGTAGCTCTGTGTGTCTTCACCCTTAGCTCCACTTTGTCCAAGATCTCATTCCCAAACCTACAGTATTAATGAAAAGTTGGTGGTCCCTTTGCTGCTGTAACAGCTCTAATCTCCTGGGAAGGCTTTAAATGTTGGGCCATTGTTGGTGAGATTTGCTTCCGTTCAGGCACAAGTGAGGATGGCCACTGATGTTGGGGATCAGGCCTGGCTCACAGTCGAGGTTCTACTTAATCCCATAGTTAATTCAGTTAATAACGTACACACGGTGCTGCCCCTTTTAGCTGTGTCTTTATGAATCCATTGGAAAGACTCCAGCCACACACTCAAATGGCTTGTATGCTATGCATGGTCACATCAGCAAAGGCAAAATACGCCCACTCATGCCTCCTACTAGCATTCTCTTACTGATGTTCCCAAAAGCACACTTTTATATTTATTAACATCTCTTTCATTGCACAGATTACAGTTTATTTGTTCAGTTTTGGAATACAAATAGCAATTGCAGAGCTCCAGATGCTGGCCTAGAACTCCCAGCAACCCCCTTGTGTTTAAGAATGACGCAGTTGCAGCATAAGCAATGCGGTAGTGCAGCAATGGTCATCAATGAGCCCCTTTCCCAGGAAATGTTTGCTAAGAGTTTACAAAAGGAAGCGGCCTGTCTGTGTTTGCAGTTTCCAGCTCATTAAGCAGAAGATGTTTGAGGCGTGAGGCACTCGCTGGGAGTCTGCACTGAGGCTGCCAAACATACAGCCAGCCAAGGGGACAGAAAGAGAAATGAAAGGAGAGGTTGCTCAGCAGCAGTGAGGAAACAAAGGGGAAAGTGTAGAACAAAGTGAGTATGGGGTAGATGACCTATGACAATCTTGTATCCAAGGAGGATAAACATTATTCTGCACTGACCCACACTCACCCTTCTGATACCTCTTATCCACAGTCTACAGGTCCCCATACACGGGCCGATAATAGCTGCCGATATGGGTCCCTTGGACCGACTCAGCAGCTTATCTGCCCGTGTAGGGGCAGAAACGAGCGGACTGGCCGACCGATATCTGGCCTGAAATTGGCCAGATATCGATCGGCCAGGTTAAAAGATTCAGTCGGATTGGGGGCCGCATCGGCTCGTTGATGCGGTCCCCGAACCGACTGATACATTGCCGCCTACATAATCCAACGATCGGATTTTTTTTTTTAACTTCAAGCTCACCGATATCGCCCACCCGTAGGTGGGGATATCGGGGGAAGATCCGCTCGCTTGGTGATCTCAATCAATGGGCCAAAGAATAGATAGAGAGAAAGACAGCTTAATAAACTTGTAAACAAAACAATAAAATGACGGTTTTAAACATTAAGTCCAGTTTTCTTTATATAATCGTGCCTATGAGGTCCCAAATTATAGGAAAAAAATTGGAAAGATTATAAAAAGAGGGATCAGCGTCCGTGGGAATATGATTCGTGTAAACCTCTAGTAGACTTGTTTTCCATTGTCATATCCCTACCATATTGTTTCATCATATAGTTTAGGAAGTAAACGAGAATAGGTCATTGGCGTGTGGGAAAGCATAGGTGTACCAGGGTTCCCATATTTTCAGGAATTTATCATGCTTATCTAGAAGTACACTCGTTAGTCGTTCATTAACCATAACCCAGTTCATTTTGCTTTTAAAATGAGAAATAGGAATTTGGGTTGTTTTCCAAAATTTAGCAATTGTTATTTTGGCTGTTAGAAAAATAAAGCTTATCAGGGACCTAGTATATCTATTGAGGTTAGGTATTTTGCCGTTCAGTAAGGCGTTCTGAGGATCTTTCCTCAAATTGATTTGTGTCACCGAATAAATAATATTGTATATTCTAGACCAGTACCTTTGCACATTTGGACAGTCCCACCAGATGTGGAACATTGAACCTGTATGTCCACATCTCCTGAAGCAGTCTTTACTAATTTGGGGATTTATCTTGTGTAGGCGAGAGGGGACCATATACCAGCGCATTAAAACTTTATATGTAGTTTCCAACAGAGAAGTGTTTCTAGAGCAGCTGGCCGTAGTTTGCCATATCTGGGTCCAATTCTCATCAGTAATCGTGGTGTTAAGATCTTTACACCATGCCTGAGTATATGGTAGGGGATCTTGTAAATGTATACCTGCTAATAAATTATACAAATTAGAAATTAGTCCTTTTGAATATGGGTATTTAATACAGACCTTTTCAAAATAGGTAGGGGTTAAAGTAGAACGGTCCTTATTAGTGGTGCGAATAAAGTGGTTTATTTGTTGGTAGTGGAAAATTTCCATAGGGGGTGGATTGTAGATATTTTGTATCATAGGCCATGTCTTTAAACCTGTTAAGGAATAAAAGTTGTATATGAATTGAAGGCCCTTAGACATCCACCATTGGAAAGCTGCAAAGGAAAGTCCCGGAGGGAAAAGTGGATTTCCAAATATTGGTGTTGCTGGGAGGGTTGGTGATATTAATTTAGCAGAGTGTTTGTACTTATCCCAAACTGTCATAGAATGGGACAGAAAGGGGTCTGGGTATTTAGGCCGTTTTAAGGGGGGAAGCCAGAGTAATGCACATGGAGAGGTTGGGTATAATGGATGCTTTAATATAGTAACCCACTTAGGGGGGTTAAGAGCGTGCATATGAATTAAAGGGATCAGCTGTGCTGCTATGTAGTAGTTTTGTAGTTGTGGGACACTCAAACCTCCTTGCTGTTTAGATCTGTACATAGTCTGTCGGGTTATTCTGGGATGTTTATCTGCCCAAATAAATTTAAATATTTTCCTCTGCATGGTCTTAAGGTCTTGATCTGGAAGGGGAATTGGTAATGTTCGGAACAAGTAGAGCATCTTGGGTAATAGGGTCATTTTCAAGGCATGGATTCTCCCAAACCAAGATAGGTTCATTTTGAACCATAATTGTAGGTTTTCTTCCGCCTTTCTCCAGAGTTGTGGGTAATTATCACGGTAAAGAGTTGATGTGTTGGATGGAATATTAACTCCTAGGTAATGTATATTTGATTTTTGCTATTTGAAATCAAAGTTTAATTTCAAGAGTTTAACCATCTGCTGTGGTAGAGTTATATTTAAAGCCTCTGATTTATTATGGTTAATGGTCAGTCCTGATATGTTCCCAAATGTGTCTAGTAAGTGGATTAAGTTAGGTAGTGAGGTTAGTGGTTTTGTTATAGTCATTAATATATCGTCTGCATAAAGGCATTGTTTGTGCATTATTTGTCCAATTTGGGGGCCTGTAATGTTTTTTTCCTGTCTAATAAGTTCGGCTAAAGGTTCTATTGCTAAAATAAACAAAATGGGGGATAAGGGACAGCCCTGTCTGGTTCCCCTTTCTATACGATATGGGCCCCATTTTGGGATTGCCTTGGGGAAATGATACAGGGACTTTAGTATTGTGATGAAGTGGGGTCCTATACCCCATTTGTTCAATATATAATATAGATAGTCCCATGATATGGAGTCAAACGCCTTGTGAATATCTATAGAAAGTAACATTCCCTGTTGTTTTGTTATCTGAAAATTGTGTATAAGTTGAAATGTTCGTCTTATATTATCGGGAGTCTGTCTATTAAGGATAAAGCCTGTTTGGTCTGAGTTAATCAGGCTGGGGAGAAACTTATTGAGGCGATCTGCTAGAATTTTTGTTAATAGTTTAATGTCAATATTCATTACCGATATTGGTCTGTAATTTGCGCATTCAAGATGGTCCTTTCGAGGTTTCGGTATAAAGGACAATTGCGCTTTTAATGATTCCTCATTACATTTCTCCCCTAGTCTGAGTGCGTTGAACATATTTGTTAAATGTGGGGTTAAGAGAGTAGTTAGTTTTTTATAATAGAGGCCGGAGAACCCTATACGGATTCTTTTTCATAGCACAGACCAATACTAACAGAGTCGGCACTTACAACCTTATTAGAACAATTTCCAATTTAATTCTTTTTAAAAAGGTGAAGTAAAATTATTTAGACAACCCCTAAAAATAGGATTTCTCCTATTGGACTTGATGTTGTTTGAACTTACTTTCCTGAACCGGAGCAAGATGAGATGCTGTGTGTAAACAGGACTTTGGGGGACAGGAGAGGCACCCAATTTTATACTCATCACCCCCTATTTGTGTTTATATTTCTTTTTGGCGCAATGAGCTGTGAAAATGCTTTGCACGTTGCACAGTCTGATCCATGTGACATCGTTGGCAGACAGATGGGGGGCTGCTGTGGGGCAGGTCTGTGCTACAAACTGTTCCAAGTGAGTGGATACCCCTGCGCTCATCCCACCCGGCATTATGTGTTTATCCTTGGAGCCCAAAATAACAGATTCAGCAATGTGCCGTATAATTACCTGCTTATGGAAATTATTTCTGACTTTCTATATCTTCTAATTGCAAGAACTTACAACTCTCTGGTATCCCTCTACATTAAAGCTACTGGTACTTAATTATGTAAGGTAATTACCTGAGCACTGACCTGAGAATAGTATCTTCCATTTCTAACGTGACAACAGGAGCCTTTCATGGGAAGTCCCTGCACCTCTAATGCCGTGTCATATATATAAATATATACATGTACATTTGTGCCCATTTAAATAGAATGCCTATTACGTGTTTGCAAATGAAGCCATTAAATTGTGAGCGTTTGTCTGTGTATGTGAGTGTATGTAACAGGGCGCCACGTGGAAGCGGATACTGGCGCTGCTCGGCTTCTCTTGTGCTTCATATTTCCCAAACCGTTAGGGAACCATAGCTGCACAAATGAAAGCTCCTGTTATTATGAGAGGTGGCACTTGTTTGTCTTCGGGGGGATACTCCTGTGAGACTATGTACGAGGCACTTAACACCCCAGTGCTGAGAATACAGGTATAGAACCCGTTATCTGGAAACCTGTTATCCAAAAAGCTCCAAATTACAGGAAGGTCATATCCCATAGATTCCAATAAAATCAATTCAACTTTTTGAGAATAAGTACCTTTTGCTCTGTAATAATAAAACAGTACCTGTACTTGATCCCAACTAAGATATAATTACCCCTTATTGGGGGCAGAACAGCCCTATTGGGTTTATTTAATGGTTAAATGATTCCCTTTTCTCTGTAATAATAAAACAGTACCTGTAATTGATCCCAACTAAGATATAATTACCCCTTATTGGGGCAGAACAGCCCTATTGGGTTAATTTAATGGTTAAATGATTCCCTTTTCTCTGTAATAATAAAACAGTACCTGTACTTGATCCCAACTAAGATATAATTAATCCTTAACGGAAGCAGAACAATCCTTTTGAGCTTATTTAATGTTTTAATAATTTTTCAGTAGCCTTAAGGAAAGACCCCTTATCTGGAAAACCCCAGGTCTCAAGCATTTAGGACAACAGGTCCCATACATCTATTTCCAATGACAAACCCTTTGCAGCTGGGTCCTGTGCTGGGCAGCGAGCGCCCCTCGGGCACACAACAGAACAATGAGGCCCATTCAATTTAACCCTGCGTTGGCAAGGGTTTTACACTGTGACAATAAATTCCACTTTTTTTTTTTTTCAAAGACGAGCAAAGGTCGAAATTCTTAATTAAGTCAAATTTACTTAAAAATGCAACCAGAAAATATCCACATCAAGAGCAGATACTGCAAATAAATACCTTTGCCCCCAACAAATACAGCAAAGGCAAAAATACTTTAAGTTAAAAAAAATGATCGTACAAAAATACTGATTGAAAATCCCAGCAGTTTGTAGCAAGTCCCCGAATATTTCATAAGTGACAATCTAATCAAAGCACCGATAGGGAAAGGGTTAATAATGCACTCTCAGCGCTACTGTGCAAACCCAATGGGAAGTAGTCCTATGGCTGAAAGCGTTAAAGGTACAGGTAGGAGGAAAGGCTCCTTCATGCAGAGAAATCAAGCCGTGAGCCTCGTCCAGTAAAGGGGAAATAAGAAGCAACTGAAGCTGAGGCCCTTAACCCCTGCACTGCCAAAGTGACGCAATGCATTCCTCAGGTCATTTACATGAACCCCATCCGACTGGCATATCTGTACATTTCTTAAGATTTTGTTTTTGCAAAATAATTAAAAAAAAAAAAAAAGAATCTATATAATTTTACAACTTTCAGCAGAAAGAATCAACATTGTCGTTGCCCTAAAGAGAGGAGTGAAAGCGTTTGTAGAGCGCGTTGTTCCTGGCAGAATAAACAGATATGGAGAGAGTCTCCTTGAGGGGAGCTGGGTTACAGCCATGCGCTTGTTGGATTTGGTCCAAAGAAACCTGAGCCCGTTTCCAAAGAGAATGAAAACGATGTTGTCAGCCGATCATTTGTTTCCACTGGGGCCGATGGAAAGGGCAAGGCCTGACAGGCCAGATCCAGTTACTGGATTCAGAGATCCTTGTAGCCTTTCACTTGTACTCGGCCTAAAAAGCAAGACTCTCAGTCCCGATACACAAAGTCATTTCTGTTCCTTCTGTTTTTGGTTATCACCTTTTCTGCTCCCAAATTTCAGCCAAGCTAAGATCCAGATCTTTCAGGCCTTTCAAGGCTTGTACGTTCTCAGTGTAAAAGGCAATGTCAGCTGCCACCAATCTGTAAATGGATGGAAAAAACACAAGCTTGTTATAACAGGCAATCCTCTCAGTACTCTCTATAGGCCCCAGGAACAGGGCCGGAACTAGGGGTAGGCAGAGTAGGCGCCGGCCTAGGGCACAATCACTTTCGGCTAACCAGCACCTGAGGTAGGCTGGTTAGCCGAAACATGTAGTACTTAAGATGTCTCAATAAAACTACACTGATTCACTGCAAATAAATGTTCTCTCCAGGTTTTTGGAATTATATTCCTTTGAGGGGGCAAAGCTTACATACGGTATCCAACGGAGGGTGAATGGACAGATATCACACATGGGGCCATACACATTTTCACCAGGAAATCATAAAACTTGCTTAAATGACAGACCAACCAATACCCATAATACATAGATACCAGTCAGGATTGTTCAGTCACACACGTACTAAGAGCCATACAGCGCTTTGTTGAATAAAATGTTATTAGTACATGTATGGCAAGCCATAAGGGCTAGGACTATACCCCACAAGGCATTGTGATATGTAGCAGTGATCCTAGACAAGAGGGCTTGCTATAAGGCAGACTTGTTTGTTTCACATTCACTGACCGTTGTAGACACATTTGAAGGCTGTAAATAGTGTTTAGGTTGCTATAAAGCAAGTTTCCTGTAGAAAACTAAATAACTTACCCGTATTGTGGTCCTCCATCATTAATGACATTTAAATGACACAATTGTCGCCTCAAATGGAATATGTAGCTTGAATTTATTTTAAGAAACAGAGTCTGTGAAATTAAATAATGAAATGGTTAAAAACAGGCAAATGTATAAAATATATACAGGAAATATCAGTATTTGTATATAAAGGAACATACAGGAAAAGGTGATGTACCGTGTTAGCCAGTCAAAAATGTTTACAGGGTAACCCTTTGAATTAAAAAATAACAGAAGTTGTATAAAGGTGATACCGTTATTGGCTAAGATAACCATAGCAAGCTTTCAGAACATTTTAGTCCCTTTTTCAAGCTGATTACAATGAAGCTGTGGTGCTCTCTGATATATATACAGCATTCAGCTCATAGATCAAATAACCAGAAAAAAAGAATATCTGTGTGGAAGGTGTTAACAAAGTCATATAAACGCAAGGGACAAACAGATACAAACAGATAAGGTACAGGATAATGTGGATCAAAGGAACATACAGTAATTGTGTTAGGATCTCCAGCCAGGGGTGTAATGAATTCCCGCCACCCCACCTGAAAAAAATCTCCAAACAGCCCCGGCAAGCACTGCTAAGTACCAGCCGCCTTCCTCCCTGCCCACCTACAGGTGTGCACGTGCCCCCTGCTGACAGTTTGCAATAGGTTCACTATAGAGGAATCAGAGGCTGCGGTCCGACCCCCCTGCAACCATGGCATCTGCTTCCTCTATAGTTACACCATTGTCTCCACCCAAATTCCAATTCATTTTTCAAGATAGTTATTAAAACATAATGGTTTTATAGTTATTTAGAAATGCTATTGAATGCCATATCAGTCTGTGATGCATGGTGTTGGCCATATAGCCTTGCCTTTCATCACAAGGGACTAGGAAACTGGCCAGCACATCAGTGGCCCTAAACACACAACCAAAGCTACACTGGAGTGGTTTAAAACCAAGAACCTGAATGTTAAAGCCAAGACCACTATCAGGTTGAAAATCTGGGGAAACACATAAAAATTGTTGTTAATCCATGGTCAGGGCTGTATTTACTGTATAGGCACTCAGGGCCTGTGCTTAGGACGGTGGCCCGCAGGTACCTATATGGTAAATTACAATTCTCGAGAAGAAAAAAAAAATTCCCAGCCACCGCCAGATATTTGCTGTCTAAATGTGCCAACTGGGAGGGTACAACTATTCTGCCAGGAGGAACAGGTAAAAACTGCAGAACCCATTTGTGCAAAGCTGAACTAACCCCTGTAATTTATTTCAAAAGGCAGACACCGACCTGCGTTTGCTCTTCAGGAAGGAGGTCATAAATGGCCTCGTGCATCTTGGCCATTTGCTTGCAGATGGTTCTGAAACACGTAGAAGGAACTGGGGCTTTTACCTCATACTGGCAGGAAAGAACAGAATTGCACTTTAAGCTGCGACATTGTTGCAAAGTCACCACCACATGCACACAGTGTTACAGAAACAGCATTCAGAATCTTATAAAATATGAGTCTAGATCTTAAAGGCATTCATGCTATGTGTCCTTCAATAGATGTACAGTGATATGAAAGAGTATTTGCAATAGTGCGGTTATGGCAAACTTGCCAACAAGTCCACTATCTTCTCATTATAGAGGGGAAACTGTCACAGGCATGCTCATGTCCTTTGCTTGGTTTGTGTCCACTACAAAGGAAGATGTGTCGATATATAATAATATATGTTGCAACAAGACAGCACTTTTGACCCATTATTACAAATGGAGTAGTTCAGACACAACACTATTTTATACTGTGTATTACACACACACTCACTTTCTGCATGCTTACTGTATAATAGGGCTTTATGTATAGAATTTGTTTCACTTTTCAGAAAAAAGTGGGATATATACTGAAATGTATACACAGGTATGAGCCTGTTATCCAGAATGCTCAGGACCTTGGGTTTTCCGGGTAAAATGGTCTTTCTGTACTACTATAAATTCATTGAAACATTAAATAAACCCAACAGAATGTATTGTTTTATTATTACACAGAAAAAGGGAATCATTTTTTTTTTTTAATTTTTCATTAACATGGAGTTTTTGGGAAACGGTCTTCCCTTTATTCAAAGCTTTCTGGATAACAGGTTTCCGCATAACAGATCCCATACCTGGATATAACTGAAATATATGTTCAATGTGCAAACTCCACAATCAGTTGTAAAACAGTTTCTGCATATTTGAAATCCACATAATACATGAAAAGGAAGCCCCACTTATACCAAAGCAAAATATTATGGGGAAAGAATTACCTTGGAAAGTAGCTTTTCAAACAGGCCATCCATTATTGTGACAAGCTTGGCAGAAATCTCTGCAATGTGGTCATTGTAGTCCTGTTATATAAATATATATAGGTAAAATAAACAATGCATTTAGATCATATTTTACCCCACACAGCATCCCACTTCCAAGGATAGAATATGTTTTTTTTCTAGCAAATACATTTCTCTCTGTTTCCTTTATTTTAATGCCAAAAGGCTTCATAAACTGCACATTTTTGTTGCACCACTGCTTTGTTTTTACACCTGATCAGAAGGACAATGGTGGTAGCAACACAGAGGCCAACAAGATCAAAGCAATATCATTTATCATACACAGGGGTTCATTTATAAACACTGGGCAAATTTGCACCTCAGCAGTAACCCATAGGAGCCAATCAGTGAGGAGTTTTCTTTTAGCCAGCTGAATATATAACAATGAAAGCAAATACCGGATTGGTTCGCATGGGTTACTGCCTTGTGTTGATAAATGTCCCCTTGTGAGATTTAGCCATCCATCTTGGCCTGTGTTCGGCTGGCTTAGGGCCCGGGCATATGGAGCTCTCAGCCTGTGTTTCCTCTTGAGGTTGAGAGAAGCCAGTTACACAGCGGAGTGGAGCAGAGGTTGGCCTAAAAACAAAAAAGCAAGCCGACCTCTGCCCAGCTGTGTGTGTCTGCACCCTGAAAGAAGCTGTACTTTTGAGTGCAAATCAATGAAGCTGGGGATGGGAGCAGATCCACCTGAAAAAAAAAATGCAGGCTGAGAGCAGCTGAGCCAACGCTCTGTGTGCCATCAGTCTAAAGGCGAAGACACACAGAGCTACTTAGTAGCAGCTACCTGTCACAGCTACTAAACGCCAGAAAATCCCTGCCATAGACAATACTGAGAATTGCCTCTGCTAAAACACACGTAGAGACAATTATCAGTAAATGATCAGCATTGTCTATTTCTGTAGCTGTGACAAGTAGCTGCTACTAGTAGCTCTGTGTGTCTTCATCCTTAAAGAGATAAAATGTTTTAGACTCAACAAATATTTTTTTTGGAGGAGGGTGGGGGCACAAACACCTACATGTGACAGGCAGCACTCTTCACAGGTTTTTATTATTTTTGAAAGACTGTATTACATTGATCTGTAAGTTATTTTTAATAGCCCCAGGGGAAGACCTGTGCCATATGCACATGTATTAGCTTAGTACATATGCAGTACTATTACACAGCAACAACAGTTGTAAGCAAAACTTCATCTGTCAAACTGCTACTATTGTGTTATGGAAAGTCTGCCTTTGGAAAATCTTTTACAACAATATTATAAATACTAGAATGAGTAGGACAGGTTACAGTTCAAATATAGAGTGAAAATGAATGTACCAGAAGTTCCTTACCTTGGTTATATGGTCAAAATGCCGGAGCATGCTATACTGCTTAGGCTGCATCCGAGCTTCAAAGTGGGCCCTTATGAGGGGAATGTAGTGTACTATAAGCTGCAAGCACCGCGAAGACAAGGCTGCAAGAAAAGCAAAGTATAAAACCATGGCCAAATGCAAAGAGACTGGGAATTCTATACACTGACATGTAGCGGGAGAATGTGGCAGCAAATACGTTACATTCATTGTGGTGCGTGTGTGAGATGGGGTGTTAGGGGAAAGGGAGAATTTATAAGTACAGGTAATGGGATCCATTATACAGAAACCCAATATCCAGAAAGCTCCATATTACAGGAAGGCCATGTCCCAAAGAGTCCATTTAAAATCTAACTTACCTAAGTTCTTGGTGGTTATTGTCTTCAGGCCAACCACTTGCAATGCTCCTGCTCCCAGAACCAATTGGCAACTCCGTGAATTAAAATACTGTGGCAGGGGAAGCGTAATGGGAAGGAACTGAGTTTTTTGTCACAATCAGTTTGAAGGAATACATGTATTTAAAAAGCATACTTTGAAAACTTATGTAATGGCCTCTATATAAGCTCCACATTATTTGCCAGCTTGCCTTCCCTTAATTAAGAGGAAAACCAACTAGTTTTAAAGCCTAGTCTATACTATGGGGCAAACGCAGATCTGACAGCAATAATAGTGAGAGAGAGATTCATCTCCCAGAAAAGGGAGATACTAGTATACACAAAGCTTTTGGCTGAATCTGAACCATAAATGGAACATAAACTCTACATGTAAAATTCCTTAGAATGAGCATTTGTACTATTAAAGTTATTCTATTTTTTTATTTTAATGTTACAAGTAGTTTTAAAACTTCCAATATCATGGCAACCTTAGTGCCCCCCTGCTATTGCCCCTTGCAAGGACTGGGAAGAGCAAAAAAGGTTTAAATTACTGATACAGGAAGTGTTTCCTGACACATCCAACGTTCCGGTCACATGGAGTAATAGAACTAAGCTTACAAGTATCAGGAGATGCTTCGTACTTCAGTAAAACTACCTTTGCAGACCTGCCTTGCCCTTGCCCTTGCCCAGGCTGAACAGCAGGGGGTGCTGAGGTTACATAAGCAGTATAAAACGCTCAGTAAATTTAGTTATGTGCCTTTTTATTTGTTTATTAGTATTTTAAATACAGAAAATAAATTACATAAATGGTTGGAAACTATCCCCTTCAGTTGTCCAGTACACTTAAGTACATATCCAATTTGGCTGAATACTAAGGATCTGTCTAAATCCAAATACTGCAGGAATAGGATTTGGACATTTGGTGAACCCAATGCTGGATTTATAAAGTACATCAAATCTAGATACTTAATATTTCTGATGCAAACAACCCTTTTCAAATAATGTGTGCTATAATAGGGAAATCTAAGGATCTATTTGCCTGTCCAGCTATGCAGGAAATCAGCCACATCTGCTACTTTCAGATAGAAGGTAATACACAATTCATACACAATATCCGCTCCCTCTCACATATTCTGTATTTCTTTTTTCCAGCCTTTTATTTCCACTCTCTGCATAGCCCTATATGATTGTTACAGAGTTTGAAAAGGAGGATCTTTAGAAAACACAAAGCTGGATGTTTAAAGCTCAGCAAATAATTACTCATGTATATTTTTCCTAAACAATATAAACCACTATTCTTCCTAAACAATATAAACCACTCCCTGCTCATTCTACTTGCCCCCCGATTCCAATAATTTGCTTTCTTTCCCCTTCTCCTTTAAAGCCCACAGCAAGAACGGTACATTAAATGCATGGATGTTACAATGGTAATGCGAGCAGCAGGTTTAGTCATTAAAGAGCTTTATGTACCTTTGTTATGGTAACGAGAGGAACATCTATTGTAATATATTTAATCAACAGATTTCATACAGAATTTTGTAAGCATGACACTGAGCAGCAATAAAACTGACAGGGTACCTTTAAAAGATCAGACAGCCGAGTCAACATGTCTGTAGTTACAGAGGGGATATCATCTACGCAGCTGCAGTACTCGAGAATGATTCTGATCAAAAGTAGCACTGTGCTGCAAGACATACAAGGGGTGCATTAGTGCTAAATGACAATAATCTGATTTACACACATTGTACACCAGGGATCCCCAACCGTTTATACCCATGAGCCACATTTAAATCAAAAGTGTTGGGGAGCAACACAAGTATGAAAAAGGTTCCTGATGGTGCTAAGAAGAGCTATAATTGGTTATTTAATTGCCCCTATGGGGACTGGCAGCCAATAGAAGGCTCTGTTTGGCATTATATTGGGTTTTTATGCCTCCAAAACTTGCCTCCTTACCAGGAATTCAAAAATAAGCACCTGCTTATGGCCATTGGGGGCAACATCCAAGGGGTTGGTGAGTAACATGTTGCCCCTGAGCCACTGGTTGGGGATCACTGTTTTACACCTTAAAAGGATTCTACCATCATTTTTATCGTGTACTTTTTATTTCTAAAAGACACTGTTTACATTGCAAATAATCCACTTTAACATTTACAATTAAAATTTTATTCTTGAACCAGGAAAATAAATTTTTTAGCTGTAATATTGGTGTGTAGGCACCATCTCAGTGCATTGTGCCAAATTCCGAGCTTTCAGAAGGAGCCACATTAGAACTGCTTTTAGATAAACGATTGTTTCTCCCAACTCAATGTACTATGAATATGACCCAAGTTGAATATAGGATTTCTCCTGCCTGGGTGCTATTCTCATATCTACCACTAGATGGGGCATGAAACCACATTTAGTAATGCAAACCATTCCAGAATTCATTTGGTTTCCCCAATGCTGAAATCTTATCCAGCCTTCAGGATACCTGCTTTTTGGAAGGGTAAGAGGGGGTCTGAGGTGTCAGAAATCATTTCCTCACATTGTATTTAATCTATATGGGGCTTAATGTATTTGGGCTAAAGTATTCACTGTATACAGTATTCACTGTATCAAGTATTTCTCACTGTATTCAGTATTTGGGACTCTGCCTCTTACTGTATAATGTATTTAGGATCTGGAGTTATTGTTCACAGAAGTCAATGTACCATTGTTTACAAGTGCATAGCGTGAGGGAGTGTGTGTGTGTGTATATGTATGTATGTATATATGTGTGTATATGTGTATATGTGTGTATATGTGTGTATATGTGTGTATATGGGTGTATATGGGTGTATATGGGTGTATATGGGTGTATATGGGTGTATATGGGTGTATATGGGTGTATATGGGTGTATATGGGTGTATATATATATATATATATATATATGTATGTATATATATATATGTATGTATATATATATATGTATGTATATATATATATATGTATATATATATATATGTATATATATATATATGTATGTATGTATGTATGTATGTATGTATGTATGTATGTATGTATATATATATATATATATATATATATATATATATATATATATATATATATAAATATAAAGCCCTAAATCACTGGGAGGCAGTATAGGCAGTTTTGCCTGTTTACCCACTCACTAAAATTCAGGACAGTGGCAGCAGTGCTAATAGCCCAGGGAAGCACTATGCTATCTTGTTTAGCTAAATGGCTGCTGAGGGGTAAAATGAAGGGGGTTAATATCACTCCAATTGCAGCGCAGCATTAGAGAGACTGAAGTTTATCAGAGCACATGGCTGTGGCTGGAAAAGTAAGGCAACCTAGCCCCATGTAAAAATAATAAATCTGTTTGCTTTTTTAAAAAATGAACTTAAGTGCAAAATTCTGCTGGTGCAGTACAATTAACTGATGCGGTTTGAAAAAAACAGGTTTTCCCGTGACAGTATTCCTTTAAAAATGCAGCTTACCCAACAACTGCATACTTCTGTCCGTCCACTGTAAGAAAATCTGTGGGTTTCCTTTCTTCTGTACCTGATGAAAAAAAGAATTGGTTAAAAACATTTGCTGCAAAGGAACAGTATTTTAACGATGACAGTCTGATGGAGAAGTTTGGGTTTAGCAGAAAAACACTACATTTGGCCTTATTCATTTAGGCAGGTAAAGTCTGTACGCTCTAGAGAAGAAGGACCCCACTGTACCAGTGTGTATATCGCTGAAGAACATGGCAGCAGGTAACTGACATAGGATAACAAAAACAGCAAACTTTTCTATCCCATTTGTTTTCTAAAATGATGGCTTCAATAATTTAATTTAATAATAACAGTAAAAGGAAAACATAAAGCACACATAAAAAGCATTTAGTTCACAAAATCCAACTTCATAATAATGATTTTGAAAAATTGCAGGCTTTGTGTGAATATAGAGTGCCAAGCTCAAGCATGGCTGTACCAAAACTGTCAGCACCAACAGAAAATTCTGCGTAAAAGCCCTGTAATTAGCTCTTCTCCTATAGAACGTAGTGGATAAATGTGTGGAGCAAAAGCCCATATCAGTTTTCAGTCCATATGCTCAGAAATGGGACTGTATAAGAATCAGCACTCATATGGCTAGCTTTATGCAGCTCTATGCAAACTAGGATTCTATCCATGAATAGACTGGCACCATCTTCACCAAGGCTCTACAAGTAATGATGTATGTGCTATTCAGTGAAAAAATAATGGATTGTGCCACAGAGCCAAACAACCACATTCTGTATGTGGAACAAAAAGACCCCTTTTAAGATTTAATTTCTCCTTTAGTAAAACAAATATTAAAACATTTTTATTCTTTAAACTAGTTGTGCAGTACAGATATGCCGAGTTCAAGGAAACAAACGTACCTCCAGATTTTCGCTCAGGAAGCACTATTTTACCGTCCTTTATAGAATCTACTAAGTCCTGAAATTCAGCAGGGACATCAGCTTGTTTCCAGCGTTCATTATCAAGCAGGAGGCTATAAGGGGAGAAAAGTGTTACTTTAGAACATATCCAGCTTTACTATTCTTAGGGTAATGTGGAACGCTAGCACCATTCTTGTTTTGTGTAATGAATTCTCTCCCAACCTAGAATTGTACATATACTATAGTATAGGTCCCCAAACCTGTCCTAATTAACCCAGTATTAAGGCAGGGTCTTCAAAATATCCACAGAGCAACCAGTAGAGGGGATCCAAAAATGTTCTGTTGTTTTTAGTCAATCAATTAACGATTTGTGGTACAGGTATAGGACCCGTTATCCAGAATGCTCGGGACCAAGGGTATTCCGGATAAGGGGTCTTTCCGTAATTTGGATCTCCATACCTTAGGTCTACTAAAAAAATCAATAAAACATTAATTAAACCCTATAGGATTGTTTTGAATCCAGTAAGGATTATTTATATCTTAGTTGGGATCAATTACAAGGTACTGTTTTATTATTACAGAGAAAAGGGGAATCAGTTTTAAAATTCTGAATTATTTGATTAAAATGTTTACAGATAAGGATCCCATACCTGTAATATGAAATAGCATGACAAACAGAGGCCAAGGTACATAGCACCACT